>NC_051310.1:127453165-128078165 GCF_015220235.1 Choloepus didactylus | reverse complement strand
TCATGGATAGGAAGACTAAATGTCATTAAGATGTCAATTCTACCCAAACTCATCTACAGATTCAATGCAATCCCAATCAAAATTCCAACAACCTATTTTGCAGACTTGGAAAAGCTAGTTATCAAATTTATTTGGAAAGGGAAGATGCCTCGAATTGCTAAAGACACTCTAAAAAAGAAAAACGAAGTGGGAGGACTTACACTCCCTGACTTTGAAGCTTATTATAAAGCCACAGTTGCCAAAACAGCATGGTACTGGCACAAAGATAGACATATAGATCAATGGAATCGAATTGAGAATTCGGAGACAGACCCTCAGATCTATGGCCGAATGATCTTTGATAAGGCCCCCAAAGTCACTGAACTGAGTCATAATGGTCTTTTCAACAAATGGGGCTGGGAGAGTTGGATATCCAAATCCAAAAGAATGAAAGAGGACCCCTACCTCACCCCCTACACAAAAATTAACTCAAAATGGACCAAAGATCTCAATATAAAAGAAAGTACCATAAAACTCCTAGAAGATAATGTAGGAAAACATCTTCAAGACCTTGTATTAGGCGGCCACTTCCTAGACTTTACACCCAAAGCACAAGCAACAAAAGAGAAAATAGATAAATGGGAACTCCTCAAGCTTAGAAGTTTCTGCACCTCAAAGGAATTTCTCAAAAAGGTAAAGAGGCAGCCAACTCAATGGGAAAAAATTTTTGGAAACCATGTATCTGACAAAAGACTGATATCTTGCATATATAAAGAAATCCTACAACTCAATGACAATAGTACAGTCGGCCCAATTATAAAATGGGCAAAAGATATGAAAAGACAGTTCTCTGAAGAGGAAATACAAATGGCCAAGAAACACATGAAAAAATGTTCAGCTTCACTAGCTATTAGAGAGATGCAAATTAAGACCACAATGAGATACCATCTAACACCGATTAGAATGGCTGCCATTAAACAAACAGGAAACTACAAATGCTGGAAGGGATGTGGAGAAATTGGAACTCTTATTCACTGTTGGTGGGACTGTATAATGGTTCAGCCACTCTGGAAGTCAGTCTGGCAGTTCCTTAGAAAACTAGATATAGAGTTACCATTCGATCCAGCGATTGCACTTCTCGGTATATACCCGGAAGATCGGAAAGCAGTGACACGAACAGATATCTGCACGCCAGTGTTCATAGCAGCATTATTCACAATTGCCAAGAGATGGAAACAACCCAAATCTCCTTCAACAGATGAGTGGATAAATAAAATGTGGTGTATACACACGATGGAATACTACGCGGCAGTAAGAAGGAACGATCTCGTGAAACATATGACAACATGGATGAACCTTGAGGACATAATGCTAAGCGAAATAAGCCAGGCACAAAAAGAGAAATATTATATGCTACCACTAATGTGAACTTTGAAAAATGTAAAACAAATGGCTTATAATGTAGAATGTAGGGGAACTAGCAATAGAGAGCAATTAAGGAAGGGGGAACAATAATCCAAGAAGAACAGATAAGCTATTTAACGTTCTGGGGATGCCCAGAAATGACTATGGTCTGTTAATTTCTGATGGATATAGTAGGAGCAAGTTCACAGAAATGTTGCTATATTAGGTAACTTTCTTGGGGTAAAGTAGGAACATGTTGGAAGTTAAGCAGTTATCTTAGGTTAGTTGTCTTTTTCTTACTCCCTTGCTATGGTCTCTTTGAAATGTTCTTTTATTGTATGTTTGTTTTCTTTTTAACTTTTTTTTCATACAGTTGATTTGAAAAAAGAAGGGAAAGTTAAAAAAAAAAAAAAGAAAGAAAAAAGACAAACAAGAAAAAAAAAAAAAAGGTTGTGGTGCCCCCTTGAGGAGCCTATGGAGAGTGCAGGGGTGTTCGCCTGCCCCACCTCCATGGTTGCTGGCATGACCACAGACATAGGGGACTGGTGGTTTGATGGGTTGAGCCCTCTACCATAGGTTTTACCCTTGGGAAGACGGTTGCTGCAAAGGAGAGGCTAGGCCTCCCTGTATTTGTGCCTAAGAGTCTCCTCCTGAATGCCTCTTGGTTGCTCAGATGTGGCCCTCTCTCTCTGGCTTAGCCAACTTGAAAGGTGAAATCACTGCCCTCCCCCCTACGTGGGATCAGACACCCAGGGAAGTGAATCTCCCTGGCAACGTGGAATATGACTCCCGGGGAGGAATGTAGACCCGGCATCGTGGGATGGAGAACATCTTCTTGACCAAAAGGGGGATGTGAAAGGAAATGAAATAAGCTTCAGTGGCAGAGAGATTCCAAAACGAGCCGAGAGAGCACTCTGGTGGGCACTCTTACACACACTTTAGACAACCTTTTTTAGGTTCTAAAGAATTGGGGTAGCTGGTGGTGGATACCTGAAACTATCAAACTACAACCCAGAACCCATGAATCTCGAAGACAGTTGTATAAAAATGTAGCTTATGAGGGGTGACAGTGGGATTGGGAATGCCATAAGGACCAAACTCCACTTTGTCTAGTTTATGGATGGATGTGTAGAAAAGTAGGGGAAGCAAACAAACAGACAAAGGTACCTAGTGTTCTTTTTTACTTCAATTGCTCTTTTTCACTCTAATTATTATTCTTGTTATTTTTGTGTGTGTGCTAATGAAGGTGTCAGGGATTGATTTAGGTGATGAATGTACAACTATGTAATGGTACTGTAAACAATTGAAAGTACAATTTGTTTTGTATGACTGCGTAGTATGTGAATATATCTCAATAAAATGATGATAAAAAAAAAAAAAAAAAAAAAGAAGGGAAAGTTAAAAAAAAAAAAAAACAAGGAAAAAAAAAGATGTAGTGCCCCCTTGAGGAGCCTGTGGAGAATGCAGGGGTATTCGCCTACCCCACCTCCATGGTTGCTAACATGACCACAGACATAGGAGACTGGTGGTTTGATGGGTTGGGCCCTCTACCACAGGTTTTACCCTTGGGAAGACGGTTGCTGCAAAGGAGAGGCTAGGCCTCCCTATGGTTGTGCCTAAGAGCCTCCTCCCGAATGCCTCTTTGTTTATCAGATGTGGCCCTGTCTCTCTAGCTAAGCCAACTTGAAAGGTGAAATCACTGCCCTCCCCCCTACGTGGGATCAGACACCCAGGGAAGTGAATCTCCCTGGCAACGTGGAATATGACTCCCGGGGAGGAATGTAGACCTGGCATCGTGGGACGGAGAACATCTTCTTGACCAAAAGGGGGATGTGAAAGGAAATGAAATAAGCTTCAGTGGCAGAGAGAATCCAAAAGGAGCCGAGAGGTCACTCTGGTGGGCACTCTTACGCACACTTTACACAACCCTTTTTAGGTTCTAAAGAATTGGGGTAGCTGGTGGTGGATACCTGAAACTATCAAACTACCACCCAGAACCCATGAATCTCGAAGACAGTTGTATAAAAATGTAGCTTATGAGGGGTGACAAGGGGATTGGGAAAGCCATAAGGACGACACTCCACTTCGTCTAGTTTATGGATGGATGAGTAGAAAAATAGGGGAAGGAAACAAACAGACAAAGGTACCCAGTGTTCTTTTTTACTTCAATTGCTCTTTTTCACTCTAATTATTATTCTTGTTATTCTTGTGTGTGTGCTAATGAAGGTGTCAGGGATTGATTTGGGTGATGAATGTACAACTATGTAATGGTACTGTGAACAATCGAAAGTACAATTTGTTTTGTATGACTGCGTGGTATATGAATATATCTCAATAAAATGAAGATTTAAAAAAAAAAAAAAAGACATAATGCTGAGCAAAATAAGCCAGGCACAAAAAGAGAGATATTGTATGTTACCACTAATGTGAATTCTGTGAAAAATGTACAATGTTTTATACTGTAGAATGTAGGGGACCTAGAGATACCAATTAGTGGAGGGGGGATGATAATCTAATAAGAACAGATAAACTATGGAGGGTAATCTCAATGTTATGGGAATGCTCAGGAATGATTATGGTTTGTAAACTTTCTTGGATATAGTAAGATCATGTTGGAAGCATTAGAGTTATTTTAGGTTTTTTTTTTCTCTTATTCCTTTGTTTTCTTAGGGGTTGTTAATTTTCTTGGGGTATGGTAGGAACATGTTGGAAGCAATGTAGTTATTTTAGATTATTTGTTTTTCTTACTCCTCTGTTTGGACATGGTTTATTAATTTTCTTGGGGTATGGTAGGAACATATTGGAAGCAAAGTAGTTATTTTAGGTTATTTGTTTTCCTTAATCCATTGCTTTGTTTGAAATGTCGTGGGGTTTTTTTGGTTGTTGTTTGCCTGTTTGTTTTTAATTTTTTGATAAACAATGTTAAAAAATTGAAAAAAAATCAGTAGAAAAATGGGAGTAAAAACTAAATGACAAATAGGGTGGGATGGGGGGATGGTTTGCGTATTCTCTTTTCACTTTTATTTTTTATTCTTATTCTGATTCTTTCTGATGTAAGGAAAATGTTCAGAAATAGATTGTGGTGATGAACGCATAACTATATGATCATACTGTGAACAGTTGATTGTATACCATGGATGACTGTATGGTTTATGAATGTATTTCAATAAAACTGAATTAAAAAAAATAAAATAAAATAAAAAGGAAGACTACACATTTTGTTGGTCAGGTTGTGGGGAACCAGGCACTCTTAAACATTTCTGGTGGAAACACAAACTGGAGGGAATTTAGCAAAACCTAACTTGCTATGCACTTAACTATGTATGCACTTACCTAAACTAAACTATGCATGCACTTACCTAAAACTGTATATGCACTTACCTTTGGGCCCAGAAATACCACTTTGGGGAACTTATCTGAAGCTATACCTCCAAAAATACAAAAATATATATGCACAAGGCTCTTTATTGCAGAGCTGGTACAAGTAGAGATATCTTTTTCACTATACCAAGATTAATTGTATATAACCAAATAATTTGTTTAAAAAACCCCACATAGTAAAACTTACTCAACAAAATTTATTTACTCTACCACTCAAAATGGAGAGTGAATATAGCAAATTAAAGAAATCAATACTATCTCATTTTCAGAAAGAAAGGAAAAAAAAAACATATCTTAAGGAAAAGAATACGGTGACTTAGGTAGAAAGTTAACTTTCAAGCATGAGGAAAGACTGACAGTAATGTGAAATAAGAATATGAGAAGAAAAACAGAAATGGCAATACATGGGGTTTTTCTCCTCTGTAAGTCAATAGGACTATTAAAATTAAGGGATTGTTCTATAAAGGTATTCTGTAAAGGCATTATTTTCTACAAGGAACATGTTTAGAAAAGATCCATGAGTCAAGGACTATGGTTATTGCTACCGTCACTGGACATATATCTTAGGAAGAATCACTAGTGTCAGCTTTGCTTTGAGGATGGATGTCTAACACACCATTTCAACCTTAAAGATCTAAAATGAAACTCTGCCCACCCCTGCAACCTCACCCCCAAATAACCTGCTATTCCTGCAATCCTCTACATTTCAGTAAATGGCAACAATATCCTTCTAACAAATACCTTGCTGTCACACTTGACTCCCCTTCTTCTCTCATACGCCACACAAGTAAACTTTACCTTAAAAATATATCCAGAATCTGTCCACTTACCACCTCCACCAACATCCTCCTCAACTAAATTTTCATGATCTCTTGCTTGAATCAATGAAACGGCCTCCTATCTAGTGTCCTGTGTATGTGTGAAAGGGTATTCAAATTCTCATACTTAGAGGAAGGCAAGTTAAAACAACACTGACATACCATTTCTTAACTGTCAGTTTGGTGAAAATTTTTTTTAATATAAAAATTTTTTAATTAAAAAAGTATGACAAAATTCTGCTGGTGAGGCTGTGGGCAAACAAACATATACTTGCTAGCTCTGTCCATCAGGGCCTGGAGGCAATGATATCCCATTAGAATGAATATATTTAGCAGCCATATTTTGGTTTCCAAATAGCATTTTCCAACAAAAGGAACTAGGGCTGCTTGAAGAAATGGCTGATTCCAGGGTTGGGGCAGGAAAATTAAAAATGAATCCAGTGGGCTAGAAAGTAAGCGAGTGCTCTAAATATGATGGAGGAATACCGAATGAGATAGGAGTCTACTTGAAAGAGCTTCCAAAGGCCAAATCTGAGACAATTATAGCAAAATAAATAATGACGGATAGTAATGAAAAATAATGCATAAAATGAAAGAAATATCCATAAGCCTATATTTATATACATTTAAAAATGAATAAATAAATGGGGGAAAAGGAATAGCTCTTCCTTACAGTAGAATTCCTATTCATAAATGTAGAAGAAATGATGGAAATAGAAAATAACCATTTGGCAAATACCACAGTAATAATTACTGCAGGCAAGAATCATCAATGGATGCTAAAATTAGTGAGTAAAAGTATGATGGAAAACAGGATATTTGCATGGTTTCAAAGTATATTCCCATATGATACTTACTAATTTCAAAGACAAAAATAATATCTTTTACAGTAGAGAAACCTGGCAGCTACCACCTTAATCAAGTGACCAAGAGTAAGACATAGTGACATCATGTACCTCCTTACATGACACACTGAGAAGGGCAAACATCACCTCTGTCATATTCTTGACAAAAATGCATGACCTCAGTCTAGTCCAGAGAAAACATCAGACAAACCTTCATACAAGACGTTTTGTCTATTTTGTCTCATTTGTTCACTTCTGCATCTTCAGTGTCTACGAGATAACTGGCCAATATTCTTAAAAGGTGTTAAAGTCGTGAAAGAAAAAGAAAGACTGATGGACAGTCCCAAATTGGAGGAGCCTAAGAAGACAATTAAATTCAATGTATGTGATCCAAATATTAGATCTTAGACCAGAAAAAGGACATTAGAGAGCAACTGATGAAATCTGTGTAAGGATGCTGGATTAGTTAATAGTATTATATTAGTGTTAATTTCTTGGTTATAATAATTTACAATGGTTATATAAGATGTTAATATTTGAAGAAACTGGATGAAGGGTATATGGGAACTCTGTATACTATTTTTTGCAAAGATTTTGTAAGTCTAAAATTATTTCAGAAAAAAAGGTTTTTTTTAAAAAGCAGCTTTACCATAAGGTTTACCCTGGCCCTACCAGACACAGTCTCCCACCCGTCCTGTACTTCCCACCATCTATTCTGTTTTATTTTTCACTACAGTACTTATTAAAATCTGAAAAACTATACAATTTATTTATTTTTATTGTTCATCATTCTCACTTCATGAGGGTAAGAACTTTTGTCTATTTTGTCTAATTTGTTCACTGCTGAGTCCCCTATGCCTAGAATAGCATTTGGGTGGTGCTCAGTAAGTCTTTATTGAACAAATGAGGAACTGAATCTTCATTGAAGATATGAGGGTTCTCTAGGAGCTATGGCAATGTGAAACATCAATATTCACATCTAGTAAAGAGGGCATGTTTTCATTTGGTAAATAAACACTGGAAGAAATAATCCTGCAACTATAAGCCTGTAAACTTATGCAGCCATGGTCTACTTAGCAATTGTGACATATTTTATGATATAGATTTAGTTATACAAATGATAAATATAGAACCATAATTGATTAAAGCACATTTTAAAACCACCTTAAAAAGCAAACTGAAGCTAGTTATCAAATTTATTTGGAAAGGGAAGATGCCTCGAATTGCTAAAGACACTCTAAAAAAAAAAAAACAAAGTGGGAGGACTTACACTCCCTGACTTTGACGCTTACTATAAAGCCACAGTAGTCAAAACAGCATGGTAATGGCACAAAGATAGACATATTGATCAACAGAATCGAATTGAGAATTCAGAGATAGACCCCCAGATCTATGGCCGACTGATCTTTGATAAGGTCCCCAGAGCCACTGAACTGGGACGTAACAGTCTTTTCAACAAATGGGGCTGGGAAAGTTGAATATCCATATCCAAAAGAATGAAAGAGGACCCCTACCTCATACCCTAAACAAAAATTAACTCAAAGTGGATCAAAGACCTCAATATAAAAGACAGTACCCTAAAACTCCTAGAAGATAATGTAGGGAGACATCTTCAAGACTTTGAATTAGGAGGTCACTTCGTAGACCTTACACCCAAAGCACAAGCAACAAAGGAAAAAATAGATAAATGGGAACTCCTCAGGCTTAGAAGTTTCTGTACCTCAAAGAAATTTGTTTAAAAGGTGAAGAGGCAGCCAATTCAATGGGAAGAAATTTTTGGAAACCATGTATCTGACAAAAGACTGATATCTTGCATATATAAAGAAATCCTACAACTCAATGACAATAGTATAGACAGCCCAATTATAAAATGGGCAAAAGATATGAAGAGACAGTTCTCTGAAGGGGGAATACAAATGGCCAAAAAATACATGAAAAAAATGTTCAGCTTCACTAGTTATTAAGAGAGATGCAAATTAAGACCACAACGAGACACTATCTCACACCAATTAGAATGGCTGCCCTTAAACAAACAGGAAACTACAAATGCTGGAGAGGATGTGGAGAAATTGGAAATTGGAAGTCTTATTCATTGCTGGTTCAGGCACTCTGGAAGACAGCCTGGCAGTTCCTTAGAAAACTAGATATAGAGTTACCCTTCGATCCAGCAATTGCACTTCTCGGTATATACCCAGAAGACCTGAAAGCAGTGATGCGAACAGATATCTGCACGCCAATGTTCATAGCAGCATTATTCACAATTGCCAAGAGATGGAAACAACCCAAATGTCCTTCAACAGATGAGTGGATAAATAAAATGTGGTATATACACACAATAGAATACTATGCAGCAGTAAGAAGGAACGATGTCGTGAAACATATGACAACTTGGATGAACCTTGAAGACATAATGCTGAGCGAAATAAGCCAGGCACAAAAAGAGAAATATTATATGCTACCACTAATGTGAACATTGCTGGGGGAGAATGCATGGGGTGTTGGGCTTCCCCACCTCAATGGTTGCTGAAGTGCTCACAGGCATTGGGGACTGGTGGTTTGATGGGCTGAGTCCTCAAGCATGGGACTTGCCCTTGGGAAGACTGTTACTGTAAAGGAAAGGCTGGGCCTGCTTATAATTGTGCCTAAGTTATCTCCTCCTGAATGCCTCTTTGTTGCTCAGATTTAGCCCTCTCTCTCTAGCTAAGCCAACTTGGCAGAAGAAATCACTGCCCTCCCCACTAGGATCTGACACCCAGGGGTGTGAATACCCCTGGCAACATGGAAAATGACTCCTGGGGAGGAATCTGGCCCTGGCATCATGGGATGGAGAACATCTTCTTGACCAAAAAGGGGATGTGAAATGAAATGAAATAAGTTTCAGTGGCTGAGAGATTCCAAAAGAAGCCAAGTGGTCACTCTGGTGGGCACTCTTACATACAATATAGATAACCCTTTTTAGGTTCTAATGAATTGGAATAGCTAGCAGTAAATACTTGAAACTATCAAACTACAACCCAGAACCCTTGAATCTTGATGATTGTATAAAAATGTAGCTTATGAGGGGTGACAATGTGATTGTGAAAGCCATGTGGATCACACTCCCCTTTGTCCAGTGTATGGATGTATGAATAGAAAAACGGGGGCAAAAAAAAAAAGAGGCACCCACTGATCTTTTCTATTTTAATTGTTCTTTTTCACTTTAATTTTTATTCTTATTACTTTTGTGTGTGTGGTAATGAAAATGTTCAAAAATTAATTTTGGTGATGGATGCACAACTATATGGTGGTACTGTGAACAACTGATTGTACACTTTGTATGACTGTATGGTATACGAATATATCTCAATAAAATTGAATTAAAAAAAGTAAATTGAGCAAATTGGTGGGGGAGGGGGGGCTCAAATGTACTTAAGAAATCATATTAAATGACTGAGTCACAGAAGAATAATGAGGATGGAAAATGTTAGGAAACCAAAGCAAATCTACTGGTAAAAAGCCAGAAATATTCATATAAATCTAACATTATTCTTGCATTACCAATAGCAAAAATTATAAGAGCCAAGCTTTCATATTTAAGAATGGTATGCCAGTTTGAATGTATTATGTCCCCCAAAATGCCATTATCTTTGATGTAACCTTGTGTGGGCAGAAGTATCAGTGTTGATTAGACTGTAATTCTTTGAGTGTTTCTATGGAGATGCGACCCACCCAACTGTGAGTAATGACTCTGACTGGATAGTTTCCATGGAAGTGTGACCCCACCCATTCAGGGTGGGTCTGAATTAGTTCACTGGAGCATTCTATAAGCTCTGGCAGAAGGAGCAAGCTTGCTACAGCCAAGAGGGACACTTTGAAGAACGCAATGAAACTGAGAGAGGAGCTTCAGCTTACAGAGACATTTTGGAGACGGCCTTTGAAAACAGACTTTTGCTCCGGAGAAGCTAAGAGAGGACAAATGTTCCAAGGGCAACTGAGAGTTACATTTTGGAAAGAAGCTGAAGCCTAGAGAGGAACGCCCTGGGAGAAAACCAGAACTCTGAAGCAGATGCCAGCCACGTGCCTTCCCAGCTAACAGAGGTTTTCCGGACAGCATTGGCCATCCTCCAGTGAAGGTACCTGATTGTTGATGACATACCTTGGATACTTTATTGCCTTAAGACTGTAACTGTGTAACCAAATAAATCCCCTTTTATAAAAGCCAATCCATTTCTGGTGTTTTGCATTCTGGCAGCATTAGCAAACTAGAACAAATAGTATTTTCAAAAAAGTCATATAATTCTCAATGAGCAGTATGAAACTTTTCAGAGATTATTTTTAGAACCTGAGCTCCATGTAATTCCCTTTCTGCCCAGTGGTCCTCAGGCTGTACCTGTGTGGCACTAAAGTTGTACTACAGTGCTCCAGTACTCTATAAGCCAAATACTGGTGGACTTGTCCCAACTTAGGGAAAAAAAATATACTGATGGACAGAATTTTCTTAATTTTAAGTGTAACAAGAAACTTTTCTTAAACTTTTGACACTCGTTACTCTTTTACAGCAAAATCAGTTATAATATGACATTTGACATAGTATATAACAGTGCTTAATCATTTTATATTTAACACATTATTTCATAATATCAGACTAATTGAATTTGAAAACTGGTCTTCCTAGTTACCTGACCTTGGGGAAGTTACTTTTCTATGTTTTAGTTTTCTTATTCATAAAATGGAAAGGAATAATAGTACCAATCTCAGAAGTTACTGGGAGGATAAAATTAGCTAAGAAACGGAAAGCAACTAAATAGTGCCTTTCACAAAGAACCCTGTTTATGTTATATAACTGTTAGCTGCTATTAGTAGTACTAGCATTAATATTATTTTATTATTAAAAGGGCATAATGACTTCTATGGGCTCTGTTATCAAAATAATTCTAAAAGTCTGCCACATGCTGGTCCAATCTTATACAAACAAACACTACCCCTGTTTGGAAAGGGGGAAATACAACCCTCCGCAGTGTTAGTTTTCTCACACTTCATAAATTTCATACTCATAATACGCCAAGTTCTGATTTGTGGCCTAGAGAGATAAAATGAAATATATATTATTATTCTATGCATCCAGTTTCACATTACATTATATTATTAGGAGTATAATCTAGTAGCTTTTTCCTCCCAGTCTCCACCCTCAAAATGTTATGGTTCCATGGTTAACGTGAAAAACATTTTGCCGATGCTGCTCTGGATCTCTGATATCCTAGCATGCAATACTAACATTAAAATTCACACTTTCCTTTAGATTGAATTCTCTTAGGCACCGACATATTTCTTCCAGCTTTTATGCCTTTTGGTCCAGGTTCTGCCATTCCTTAGCTGAGTGACACTAATACGACTAAACCTTGATTCCTCATCTCTAAAATAAGGATAACAACTGTCTTTGATTAGACAAAAGCTCACGATGAGAATCCAAAAGCAGATTTTAAAAACTATGTTTCTTTTTACAAATGTGAGGTTATTTTTAATAATAAACCAGGCTACCTGAGATAAAGTAGTCAAGGCTTATTTAGTAACAATTTACAAGTAGCCAGGCACTGTATTTTAAAATGTCTGTGACTTAGCAAAGAAGAGATGATCACAACTAATAAGAACGATGAAATAAGAAAGCTTCCACCAACCTGGCCATCTGCTTGTAAGCTTCTTCAGCTACTGCAAAGATATGTGGATCCATGTCACCCATGTTCTGACCGCTGTACGCATTAATAATATCTTCTCCATAAATAGGCAGCTGTTCATAGGGATTTATAGCTACTAAGACTATACCTGGGGATGGGGAGACAAAAAAAGCCAGCAATGTTAATCTTGGTAGGCTTTGAAGAGAGTCAATATTTTAAAACCTCATCAATATAATCACTGTCTCCTATCTGATCTATTTGGCAACATTAGTAGTCAATAGTACCCTTACGAGCATACCAAACTTGGTAAAAAGACAATCACAGTTAACACAAAACCTCATTTCAACTTCAATTATGTTTAATTAACAAATTGTACATTCAATAACTAAAGTATATCACAGCCTTTGCCTCTGAACCCATTATACATAGTCCTAACTAAAACAAGTATTTAAAAGCTGGACTATGTGTTTAAAGTAATGAAAATTGTGGCAATATTATAAGAACTTTAAATATTTTAATATTTAAACCAGAAATCTACTTCTAGATATTTATCCAATGAAATAATCAGAGATTCACCCATTTTTTTACAAAGATGTTTATCATAATGCTATTCATAATAGTGAAAAGTGGGAACTAAATACGAAATAAGGGGAGAGTGGATAAATAAATTTTGCTTCATTTATAGGACAGACTATTGTACTACAACAAGAAATCATGTTTTTGAAGAATACTAAATGGCACAGGAAAACAGGATACAAAACTAAATATAGATTGATTCCAATTTTTTAGCTACATATAGACACATAGAAAGGAGAAAAAGTCCACATATTAATGATGCTTTTCAATGATGAATTAAATATAATCATTTTTTCTTTTTTTATAGTTTTCTGTATTTCCTAAACTATTTACAATAGGTATATATTAATCTAATGAATTCATTCATTCAACAAATATTTGCTGAGCTCCAACTATGTGTCAAAGATTTTTCTAAGTGCAGGGTTTACAAAAGGAAACAAAAAAAGATAAATCTTTGCCCTCCTGAAGTATACTGTCTGGTGGGGAATTCAGATAATTGACAAAATAAGTAAGAAGAAAAATAAACTGGTTAGATAGTAGTAAGCAAAAAACTAAAGCAGGGAGGGAAGATAGAAAGAAGGGGAAGGGGGTGTTTATGATTTTAGATAGAGTGGCCAGGGAAGGCTTCACCGAGAAGGGAATACATGTGCAAGAAAAAAGTAAACAGAAGAAAAAAGAAAATTGAGAAAAAGAAATAATTGGAGTTAATAGGGAAGAAAAAGGGTTAATATCAAGGATATAACAGATGTAAATTATTTTAAGAAATGGTAGCTGTCCCTGTCCAAAACAGGAAAGTAATGAAGAAGGATGAGCACAGAGTTTGGTACAACAAGCAAATGAACTTAGATGGGGAAATGAATGGCAATCCTAGACTTGAGTGAGGAGGGAGTGACCAGTGAAAGAAAGAGAAGTCGTCAATGGAGAAAAAAGTAGAGAAGAGGGAGAAAATAAATGATAAGAAGAAAATAGAGAGGGAAAAAAGGAAAGAAAGGGGGAAAGGAATGCAAATGTACATGTGTATATACACACACGCACATAATTTCTAAGAGAAATAAGAAGAATCATGAGCTGAGTCACTGGCAGATAATACTGCAATGAGCAGTGGCTTAGCCAAGCAGAGTCATTACTGGTCAAATAAGTCCTGTATTTTTAAATAATGGAGA
Source organism: Choloepus didactylus (assembly GCF_015220235.1). Classification (NCBI taxonomy): domain Eukaryota; kingdom Metazoa; phylum Chordata; class Mammalia; order Pilosa; family Megalonychidae; genus Choloepus; species Choloepus didactylus. The sequence goes on along the minus strand of NC_051310.1, from coordinate 128,064,348 downwards.
AAAAGTTAACACTAAACACCTTGAATCTAACCCAAAGATTAATATTTGGACATCTACTCTTCGTGTACCAGTTTCTGCAAGAGATAAAAATAACAGTAAATATGGCATTGAATTTGGCATATAAGTTTCATGGGAAAAATTCCAAAAGATGGACCCATTTCTTTTTCTTTTGAGCAAAATTACGTACATTCACGAAATAGCTTATTCAGCTTAATATGTAACTTAGTTAATGAATATTGTTAAGTCTTTTTGATAACTCTGGCGTGATTTTATCTTGCAAAGAAAATCCAACCACAGCCTGATTTCCCCATGCACAGTATTTCCACGGCTATGTCTATTAGAAGAAAGAAAAGTTCACTATTCCTCTAGGACAGCAAGGCATGCTTACCACAATATGTATAAATAAGTTTGGAATCAATAAAACGGACTCTGAGATTGTGGAGCACAGCAGGCTCATGAAGATAGCTGAGGGCCGTGAGGTCATTTTCACCCACAAGTATATCAGGGTTTCGTAAGTGAGGCAACTCCTTGGTCTTTGGATCTAGACGGTATTCCAAATCCTGAAAATGCACAAGATATAGCATCTGGATAAATCATAGCAATGAAAGCAAGACAGTCTATTCATTTTGATTATTTCCTATTCCTGATTCGCTTCTCAGCTATTTAACACTTTTTTTTTTCCTGGCATCTTCCAATACCACAGACAATTTGTAGAAACGGCAAACAATAAGGAAAATTTTCTTTTTGCTAGATGTATTAAATTATATTAATTTTTGCTAATGTAGTTTGACATGTGATGGCTAGACTGCTTCCTAATCTAGTTACTCAACCAGGGTTTTTAAAACTGTAGATAAATGAGCTTTTCTTCTCTCTTCACCTATGATAAATGAGAAGCAGTATAACAGAGTGGTCAAGAACTTGGCTGTAGGGAAAGATAAACTTGGGTTTAAATCCTGACACTTGCACATATTCTCATGTGGCCTTGGTACATTATTCAACCTAAATTCCTCATCTGTAAAACAGGCATAATAGAAACAGCTCCCAGCATTTTGGTAAAAATTAAATGATGATACTGTGAACAGTTGATTATGGTACTGTGAACAGATGATTGTACACTATGGATGACTGCATGGTACATGAATACACCTTAATAAAACTGAATTTAAAAAACAAACAAACAAAAAAACACAGACAAAAAAGTAAATGAATAATAGGGAGGGATGGGGGGATGGGATGCTTTGGGTGTTCTTTTTTACTTTAACTTTTATTCTTATTCTTTTTTGTGTGTGATAATGAAAATGTTCAAAAATTGTGGGGATGAAATGCAAAACTATATAAGGGTACTGTGAACAACTGATTGTACACATGGATGATTGTATGGTTTGTGAATACATCTCAATAAAATTGAATTATTAAGAAAAAATTAAATGAGGCAATGCTTGCCATGTGGTAAGTGTCTGGGAATTCCTAAATCCCAAGATATTCAATAATCTTCCTGAAATTATGTGAAATATTTTATGTGCTTCTGTATGTGTGTACACATGTGCATATATGTGTACTTTTTTTGAAAAGGCAGTCTATGGTTTTCTTTAGATTATTGAGGTGCCTGTCCCCAAAAAGATAATAAGTACTATTCACTTCAAGGCCATGAGAATAAGACTTTACGGCAAAAGCCAACCACTGAAACTGGCATTCAACTATGTATTAAAGGCAACTAACATGACAGGAGGGAAAAAAAAAAAATTTTAATTACAGGGAGGAACGGGCTGATTGAGTAAAAAAAAAAAAAAAAGCCACTTTTGTTAACACTGAAGAGACATACAAAGTTAAATATTCAAATCAAGTTGGAATGGATAATGCTAAAGAAGAGAAACTTTTAGAATCTGCCCCTCAGCCCCTCTTTCTGCCTGTTTACCAGGGTCTAATGTCCTTTCCCAAGGCTGAATGGTCCTTGCATTGGCACCTTCAATACACAAACGTCTGTTCCCTTGCTTTCTTCAGCATATGCCTCAAATTCCCCTCCCTATATTCTTTTCTGCTCATCTACAATGTTTATACCCCAAAGACATGAGACTATAGGTTATATCTGACCAACAGTGAGTTCCAGGGAATGTGGAATCTTTAGAAATGCCCAGAATCTTCTTGGCTTAACTGAGTAATGCTGTTCTTCACGGGGTGTTAGCAAGACAACTTCTGAAGGGCAACTCAGAAGTTTCCCCTCTTAAAGTGTTCATGAAAGGATAGCGATGTTTTGGGGTGACTGTGGGAAGGGTTTGGAATTGGGACAATATTAGAGAAGATACTATAACGTGGGTAGAGAATCATCTATAACTTCTTTAAGAAAATTTCCTTCTTGGAATCAGGCTTGAAATAGATATAACATGTTCTTGGAATCACTAAATAAAAGTATTCTTCCATAATTACAAAAGCCATGTCATTTTCTGTCTTCTCTGTTTTTCCTGAGACCCTAAGAGACTATAGCCCTAAAAAGGGAAGAATCCTGGGATAGGTGGTAGATATTATAATGTCTAATCTTGCTTGTTTCATGACCCTAGATTTGTCTCTACTGAACGCATACATCATTCTATTCATGGATTTTTAAAAATTAAGAATTAATAAATTTAAGCACAAAGACTGTACTACAGTTAGCAAATTTGTTCTTACAGGGGGATTGATTAGCAATTCTGCAATTATTTTACATGGACAACAAATAAGGAAATAAATTATAGATAATGAAAGTCAGGGAAAAGACTCAAAGGTATCAGTATTGAATTCATGGTTATAATTAAAAATATATGTACCAGATAGAGAAATAAATTTAAATGTGTATATACATAGATTAGTATGAAAAATATATATGTGTGTGTGTGTGTGTGTGTGTGTGTGTATCCTAGCTCTTATTTGCTTAGAGGGCGTAAAAGCAGTGACATCTCAACAGCAATGAGCTCACTTTGAGTCTAGATCTTGGATGTTAAATACCATTCTCCAAAAAAAGGAATCAAGGCTGGGGCAGGGAAAATACAAAGTAAGCCTGGAACATCTTGTATTAGAAAGTAAGGAAGTGCTCATAAAAAACAGGATGGGGCATGTTGAAAAGACAAAGGAACTGGCCTGAGACAGCTCTCAGAGGTCAAAGCTGGGACGATTTGAGTGACAACGTAATGACAAATGATTGAATGAATAAATGGGGGAGAAGGGATAACTCTTCCTTATAGAAGAATTCCAATTAATAAAAGTAGAAGGAATGAAGAATATAAAAAATCACAAGAAGAATACCACAGTAATAATTACTGCAGGCAATATCTACTGACGGATGCTAAAATTAGTGGGCAACTACCTCCTACGTGGGACCTCAGTCCCAGGGGTGTAAGTCTCCTGGGCAATGCAGGATATGACTCCCGGGGATGAATCTGGACCTGGCATTGTGGGACTGAGAACATCTTCTTGACTAAAAGGGGGTTGTAAATTAAACAAAATAGAGTTTCACTGGCTGAGAGATTTCAAATGAAGTTGAGAGGTCTCTCTAGTGGACATTCTTACACACTATATAGATAACACTTTTTAGGTTTTCATGTTTTGGAATAGCTAGAAGTAAATACCTGAAACTATCAACATCCAACCCAGTTGCCTTGACTCTTGAAGACGATTGTATAGCAATGTAGCTTACAAGGGGTGACAGTGTGATTGTGAAAGCCTTGTGGCTCACACTCCCTTTATCCAGTGTATGGATGGATGAGTAGAAAACTAGGGACAAAAACTAAATGAAAAATAGGGTGGGACGGAGGGGATGATTTGGATATTCCTTTTTACTTTTATTTTTTATTCTTATTCTTTCTGGTGTAAGGAAAATGTTCAAAAGTAGATTGGGGTGATGAAAGCACAACTATATGATGGTACTGTGAACAGTTGATTGTACACCATGGATGACTGTATGGTATGTGAATATATCTCAATAAAACTGAATTTAATTATTAAAAAAAAATTAGTGGACAAAAGTTTAAGGAGGAACAGGATATTTGCATAGCCTCAAAGTATCTCCCCCCAAATATTCATTAATTATAAAGGGAAAACACAGCAGCTTTATAGTGGATCAACCTGGCAGACACCACCTTAACCAAGTGATCAAGGTTAATATCACCAGTGATACAACATGCCAATATCGTGAACTCCCTGATATAATGCACTGAGAATACTCGATGGTATTCCTCCCCAAAAGCCATAATTTTAATCAATCATGAGAAAATATCACATAAGCCCAAACAGAGGGGCATTCTACAGAAATCTGACCATTACTCATGTGCCAAGGTCATGAATAACAAGGAAAGATTTAGCATGAATACCAATCTGTTTCCCCAGCCTCTTGCCTGTCTTGTACTCTCACTTCACACCCCAATAATGTTGAACTCATGTAGTTCCCTCAAACACACTTGTCTGTGCATGCCTCCCCGCCTTTGCATGTGCTTTTTTGGATCCCTGAAATGCAGTCCTCCTTCTCTGTTCATTCTTTAGACATGCTTCTCTGACCCCTCACCTTTACCACCCCCTTTCACCAAATTACTCACTCTCTCTTCTGTTCTACTTTTGTTCCTTGTTTATATTTTTATTATACCCTATGCCATACTATTTGCAAGTATGTCTCTCTTACCTGACAATGATGTCAGAGATCTTACCCACTGCCAGCTCTTAACATGGTACATAGATGTACTCTACACGTTTGTTGAATTAGACCACATACATTCCTAAATCTCATTCCAGTCAACTTATATTCACTGTTTCCAGAATACATTCCAATCCTCATAGCACCTACCTCTTTCTCTTTGCCAATCCAAATTCTATCTACCTTGTAAGACTCAGTCAAAATCCTTCCTTCCCCTTGAAGATTTGCTTGACAAAGCAGTCCATGTTATTTCCCTCTATTGTGTTCCTAAAGTCCAATAGAATATAGCAGAGTCATTATAAGCACAGACTATGAAGGTAAATTTCCTGGCTTCAACTTCCAGCTTCATCTTTTAATACCTGTATTACCCTGAGTAAGTCACTTAACCTTTCTGAGCCTCAATTTCCTTGTCTGTAAGGTGGGGGATAATGGCAGCTCTGCTTCATAGGGTCGTTTTGTGAGGACTAAAGGATTTATAACACAAGGCACATAGAAGTATGCCTAGTACATAGCAAGTGCTCAATACATGTTAACTATCAGGACAGTGTTACTCATTTGATAGGTAAACATATACTGCCTTTCATACTGTGATGTTAAACTACACTTTATCTCCTATGTAGTTTCCGGGGCAAGACTATAAGTTCCGTAAATTAACGTCACAAAGGTTTGTTGTTGTGGTTGATGTTGTTTAACTTTTATTTTGAAATAATTTCAAACTAACAGGATAGTTACAAAAACAGTACAAACCCCATACAGAGAACTTCAACACACTCCTTCACCTCCAAACACCCAGATCCACCAATTCTAACATTTTGCTGTGGTGTTCTATCATCGATTACCTATGAATACATTTTGTGAACACAAGGTGTAGGCTGCATACATCTTGCTCCTTGAACTCTGCCATGAATATTTCCTAAGAACAAGGATATTCATTTACCTAAGGACATTAAGGCAATTATAAAGTTCAAGAAATTTAACATTAATATAAAGCTTATAGTCTATATTTCAGTATTTTCTTATGTCCCAATAATGTCCCTTTGAGCTGATTCTACTGCCTTGCTAGATTCCATCAAGGATCATGTATTGTGTTTGTCATTTAGTTATCATTTAATTGTCTTTACTTGCTCATCCTTTCTTTAAATTGTAGAAACATATGTACAATATTAACTTTTCCATCCCAACCACTCCAAAGCATACCATTCAATGAGATTAATCACATTCACAAGATGGTGGTACCCTCACCACATTCCATTACTAAAATGTTCCTATTTCCCCAAACAGAAATCCTATACCCATTATGCATTAACTCCCCATTGCCCCTGCCCCCCACCCCTGGAAACCTGTACTCTAATGTCTGTCTCTGTGAGCTTGCATATCTTTGATATTTTCTTTGTAGTTAACCACGGGGCTTAAATTTAACATTCTAAATCTATACTAATTTTATTTGTTTTGATACCCACTTAATTTTAATAGCATACACAAACTATGTTCCTATACCCCTCCTTATGTTCCTATATCCCTCCATTCCCCCATCTTTTATGTAGTCACAAACTACATGTTTATATATTATGAGTCCAAACTCACTGATTCTTCATTACATTGTATGCATACGCCTATTAGATCCTGTAGGAAGCAAAAACTAGAACTATAAACCAAAAGCACAATAGTACTGGTATTTATATTTACCTATGTTATTACCCTCATTGGAGATCTTTATTTTTTAAGTGGCTTTGATCTACTGTCTATTGTCCTTTCCTTTCAAGTTGCAGAACTCTCTTTAGTGTCTCTTGTAGGGCTGGTCTAGTGGTGACAAACTCCCTTAGCTTTTGTTTATCTGGGAACGTCTTCATTTCTCCCACCTTTTTGAAAGACAGTTTTGCCAGATGCTGAATTCTTGGTTGGCAATTTTTTCTTTCAGCACTTTAAATATGTCATCCCTCTGCCTTCTTGCCTCCATGGCTTCCGATAAGAAATCAGCACTTAATCTTACTGAGGCTCCCTTGTACATGACATGATGCTTTTCTCCTTCAGCTTTCAGAATTCTTTCAATGGCATTAGAAAGTTTCATTGCAATATGCCATGGTATGGGTCTATTTGGGTTTATCCTGCTTGAAGTTCATAGAGCATCTTGGACGTGCATATTCATGTCTTCTATTAAATTTGGGGAGTTTTCAGTTTTCCCTTTCTCTCTTTCTTCTCCTCTGGGACTCCCATAATGCATATATTGGTATACTTGGTGTTGGCCTAGAAGTTCCTTAGGCTCTATTTACTTTTCTTCATTCTTTCTTCTTTCTGCTCTGCAGATTGAATGAGTTCAATCTTCTTATCTTCAAGTTTTCTGATTCCTTCTTCTGCCAGCTCCAATCTGCTGTTGAACCCCTCCGAGGAATTTTTAATTTCCACTGTTATGGTTGTTACAGTTTGCTAAAGCTGCCATTATGCAAAGTACCAGAAATGGATTGGCTTTTATAAAGGGGATTTATCAGGTTACAAATTTACAGTTCTAAGGCCATACAAGTGTTCAAATTAAGGCATCAACAATAGGATACCTTCACTGAAGAAAGGCTGATGGTGTCTGGAACACCTCTGTCAGCTGGGAAGGCACATGGCTGGCATCTGCTGGTCCTTTGCTCTCAGGTTGCATTTCTAAACGGCTTTCTCCACAATGTCTTTGGGCTTCTGTCTCTGTTAGCTTCTCTCAGCTCTCTGCTTGGTTCTCCTGGGGTGTTTCTCTCTAAGCATCTGGGAGTCTCAGTTTCTCTGGGGCAAACTCTGGGCTTCATCTCTTAGTTCAGCATCTCCAAGTGTTCTTCTGTCTGCATCTCCCAGCGTCTGCAGGCGTCTGGGTCTGTGTCAGCTCTTAGCTTCTCCCAGGGGCAGACTCTGGCTTCTTTCCAAAATGTCTCTCTCAGCTTCTCTCTAAAATATTGCTCTCAACTTCTCTGTAAAGGACTCTACTGATCTAATTAAGAATCCCTGAATGGGCAGGGTAACACCTCCATGGAAATAATGCAATCAAAGGTCTCACCTACAGTTGAGTGTGTCACATCTCCATGAAAATAACCTAATCAAAAGTCCCACCCTAATCAACAGACTAATAAGTCTGCCCCCATAAGATTGCATTAAAGAACATGGCTTTTCTGGGGGACATAATATATAAAAACTGGCACCATGGTCTTCAATTCTGCTTGGTTCCTTTTCATAATTTCCTTCTCTCTACTGACAGTCTCTTCTGGCTATCATTTTCCTGATTTCCTTTAGTTCTTTGTCCATGTTTTCTCTTGGCTCTTTGAGCATATTTAGTACCATATTTTAAAAATATTTGCCTGGTATATACTAGGACTGGTCTTTCTCATTGAAAGTTTCTAATGCTTTAAACTTCTCCTTTGCCTGGGTCATCACTCCCTATTTCCTTTTACATTTTGTAATCTTTTGTTGAAATCTGGACATTTTGGTATTTTAATGTGTTATTGCTGGAATTTAGACTCTGAGGCTGTGGGAGCCCCTCGCCTGAGCAAAACAGGCCTGCAGAACTTGTCGTTGCACAGCAGTCTGCATGACCTGGGCAGCTGATATTTAATCTATCATCTTTGTAAACCAGTAGAGAGAAAATGGTAAATTAACCTTAAAATGTAACTTTAAAACATGAAACAGGAAGTAAGCAGGGAGTGAGAACTGGTGGTCTCACAAAGGAGCAAGATGTAAATGTAAAGTCTGGCACCCAGATTTAAATAAGCATTCATCTATGGTCCCCAGACCTCCTGCTATCAATTGTTAATAGTTTACTTCCTTTTTGACACTCTTGTAGTTATCTGTGGATCACCACCAACCCACCCTACCCCATGTCACAAGACTCCCACGCTTGTACACTTAGTAAGGAACGTCTTTGTGTCAGATCCTTATAACTGGCTTGTCCCCTTTAATCACATGCTCAACTTCCCTGCGAATGCGGTACCCGCCCGGCGTGAGAGAGCTGTTATGATCTCTACACCAACTTCCCACCCTGTTAGTAAGCCCTGAATAAAAGTTCGTGTATCAGAAAATGCCCAGTGTGTTCTTTGGCCTCTGAACTGGCAAAGCCCTCATGGGCCACAACAGAGACATCTGTTCCTTAAACTGTATCCAGCTAGTACAAAGACAGAGCTTTACTTGATTGCCAGGAGCTAACAACAACAAAAAGGAGGCGAAAAAGAAAACACCTTCCCAGTCTTTGCAGATTGACCTGGGCAAGTGCTCTCCTTCAGGGAAATAGCATCAGACCAAAGTATAGGGTCCTCCTGGTCCTTTCTGTGCATGCATCTTGTCTTTGGCATGTGTGTCTTGTCTTGGGCATGTGCATGTGGCCCCGGGAATTTCCCCATTTACATGGTTCCGAAAGTTCCCTCTTCCCTGGGAAACAGTTTCCTCACCATCCCAAGCACTGCACTGTATGTCCCACAGCTTGCATTCCCCTGCTCAAGACAGCACAACTTAACTGGTGTCCTATAACTCTCTGGACGAGAGTTCTGTAAGCTGCCTCCTACATGCAGGGCAAGTTCTGGATGGTGAGTCCCTCAGGCCACTACCACACAGATTTGGCCAGATGTTTTTGTTCCTAGTATGTGCACAAAGTTTACTCTGTTCCCTCCAGAACCAGGACCAAGGACCCACCAGGCATGAGGGCCACCTTTGCATCCGGTTGGTGAGGGATAGGGGAGGAGCTAGTCAGGGTGCCAAGAGATCCTACTGCTTTTAAGCAGTCTTTTTCTTGATTTGGCGCTCAACCTTTTACTGCAAGCCCTTAAACTGTTTCCTGAGTTTTGAAAAAGATGTTTCTGCCAGTTCTTGGTGGTTGTTCAAAGCTTCTATGGGGAGACAGAGCCCTGAAGAGTCTCACTCTGCCATCTTTACTGAAGCAGGACTTGACAATTACAAAGGTTTTTAAGAAAAAAGTATGATATTCCTGTCAAATTCAGTAGAGATTATAAAGAATGGAACTACGATGAGTTCATTCATGCAATGACTGCTGAGAGGTAACTGTAGACACACAACTTGTTTTAAGCTTTACTGGTCCCTAGCAAAATGCTTTACATATAACAGCTCTCAGTAAATATTTTTTAAATGATTTGCTTCTTGAAAATGTCAAATCTTAGACTGGCTCCTTAGATGAAATAATTTTAATGGTAGCCTAAACAAAATACTGTTAAATAGGCATATCTTTAGGAGATTAGATATAAATCTAATCCTAATCCTAATAAATTCATGGACCAAAATAATGGAGTTTTAAAGTATTTGCTATTTGCACTAACCCATGTCATTGGTAACTTTATTAGGATAAAAAATTGAGTTCACCATTTTTGTCACTTTAATAAGTAAAGGCATTAGATAAATTCAAAGTTTAACTTCTTGCTGAGGTCCAGCATTTCACAGTGTAAACTTACACTTTTGAACTCCTTCTACTTTATGCCAATAACAACAAATAAACGCAAATTCTTACCTTTCCTTCCTCGAGGTGAAGCAGAAGAACTTTATCTCCAGGCTTGTAATCTTTGATCAGCTCTGCTGACTTCCAAACTTCCTCTGGATCAGGTATCCAAACCCTGGCAAACTAGAAGACAAAAAGAAAAAAAAATTACACTAGCAAATAAATTACTTCACAAAGACATATAAAACATACAATGAATTAATTTGTAATTAAACAATTTATGAAAAAAATCTTGGCTAATGTGAAATTTAATTTTTAAATTAGTAGAAGAAAACTGTTTTAGCCCCAGTAGCACAATCAGGCCCAAATTATATAAAAAGTGTGAACTGAAGAAATAGCTACAACTACAGCTTGACTTTGCTTCATATGGTAAATGCTACCTGAAAATGCAATTGTAGGTAATTTTTCCATGGATCTGTTAGCAAACACAAATTTGAAGCTCTGATTTGGCTGTTCTGCCAGAGTTCCAGAAGCACAGTCATCTTTTTAAGGCAGGGTTTATAATCTGAATTTTTTATTGTGGCTTTCATCCTATGCTCTGTAAAGTCGTAGTGATTTCTCAGATATCCCTCAGGGGCCATCATGATGGGGAGAATAAATAAATATAAACTTGTGGCTTGGAGCCATGACTGTTTTACATACTGGATTGCTGGAAATTACTTTGAAGAAAAAAAACTGAAAAAGCACTGTTGTTTAATTTGTTGCTTCATTATTTTATAAATATGAGTGGAAAATGGTAAAAATCATATGCTTGCTCAGCACTAAGCTTGGCTCTCATAGTCTCAATTGCATAAAAGGAGCAAGGTAATCATCAGAAGTTTCTAAAGTGGTATATCTTTAGTCTGGACAATCTCTGCACTTAAATGGGATGATTATGTGGACAATTTTAAGGGTCAACATGCATGAATCCTTCAAACACTGCATCGAAAAGGTGTTTTATGATTGCTTGGACTACCCAGGGAGGGGAGTTCAAAACATAAACATGTGTACACTAGACCTTAAGACACATTTTCAGGAACAGATCACATATGAAAATAGGATATGTTAGATTCAGTTGTCAAAGGGAAGACTTGGGCCAGGCTGAACTTGGCCTCTGGTCTATACTTGTATCCTCAATTCCTATGAACTTACCTATAGATTTCACTTTTAATAATCATCAGGGTACTAACTTACTTGGAACTTGAAGCTTAAGGGACATTTGGATTTGGGTTTGTTACTTACGGTGCCACTTCCTGATCAATTGTGATAATGCAATGGATATTCTAAGTGCTGGGGCACTACGGAGTTCTGGAAGCTACAAATGTGTAACAAGGCCATTCCCAAGTAAAAGAGAAATTCATATGATCTAGTGATGGACTTAAAGATGGGAAAAAGAGAGTGACAAGAAACAGGTGAAGGAAAAAAGAGAGGAGAATCCAAGATTTAAGATAATTTATATCAGTATCATTTTATAAAATAAAGAACATTTTAACACTAAAAGAAGAGGAAAAATTACCATTACAATCACATCCAAAACCCTTATCATGGCCTTCAAGGGCCTTCATGATCTGTCTTCCTACCTCTACGCTGAGACCACACGGGCTTTACTTCAGTTCTTCAGGAACACAGGTTTGTTCATGTCTCCAGAGCCTTTCTTTGCATTTGCTATTCCCTCTGCCTGCAATGTGCTTCTTCCAGACCTTCCTATGTCTGCCCTCTTCTTGTGACTTAAATTTTAGCTTAAATGTAACCTCTCAGAGACCTACCCAGACCTTTCTGGCTAAAGTCACCCCCAACTACCACCACTACCACCTTTTCTCTATTTTATTTTCTTCAGAGCTCTGATTGCTATCTAAAATTACTTATTGTTGTGTTATTGTTTGTTCATTAGAAGATAAGCTCCATATGACTATCTTGTTCAACACTATGTCCACTGCCTACAACAATACCTGGCACACAGCTGATGCTTAAAATTAGTTCAAATAATGTTAGAATAAAAGGCATTTCCTTAAATTGAATAAAAGTAATACGGTGAAAAACACACATTGCTTTATTTTCTCTTATTATCACAGACTTATGAAAACTTTTTGTCTGAAGAGTTTGCAGAGAAAAGTGTGCTGAAATGGATTCTAATTCCAGGGCTACCGTATTGGCCTTGGCCTTTGTTTCAGACATTTGTAAAATGGGGATGTCACCAATGCTCATCTAGTCTGTCTCAAGGGGTTATACACACAGAGGCACTGTGAAAAGCATAAACCAATATATAAGCACAAGGTGGGATTGTTACTGAGTATGTTTTCCATAAGAAGTGATATCCAATTTTATACATCCAATATCTTACTGAAATTGTTTTACAACTACTTTTCCCCCTAAGAACTCAGTCCATAAAGTGTTCACATTGCTAAAATTTTCCTCATTCAATAAACACTTTTATGTACTAACTGCTCCCACTCTGATGTTCACTTTATAAAGCCAGTTTGTAACTGTCTCTGAAAGGATTTACTGATTCCAGGAAAGATACGTAATATATGAGATTCAAAATCATGAAGTGACCTCCTACCCTAACAGATGAAAACACAAAAAACCAAAACGGTTCCACATGAGTATGCGGAAAGTATGCCTGACCTACACCTAAACATGAGGAGGCTTCAAACTAAATCTAGATGGAAGTGACTTTGTGTTCTGTGTCAGTATTTCCACAGGTATTTTGGAAACAGCAAATAAGTAGGCAATTTGCCAAAGGCTAGATTTCTAAGAACTAGGTGTTAACAGCACTTACAGATAAGTGGAATGAGACTAGGGGTCTCACTGCCCACCAGAGTTGAGATATATAAACACCAAACATGACCCTGATAACCACTTCCCTTCTATCTTAGCTCTGTCTCTTGGGAAAGTATCTAAGGAGAAATAGGTCAGAACCAGTCTATTATTACCATTGTCTTTTTTTGTGTGTGTATATGTGTTTTTCCATTTTAATCTATGCAATCAGAGACTTTGCAGAGACAACTACACCAGAACTGGGTCAGTCTGGGGAGTATATACACCTTAGCTGACATGAGGGGGCTCTCAATCTGACGATGCTCCTTCCTACTGCCTCTGTAACTCCCAACCCTACCTCCTACTTTTCCCAGTCCCCAGTGCAAATACGCACAGCAGTCCTGAAGAATAGGACTAAATCAGTCACACCTAGAGTGAAGACTGTGGAAGGCACAAAGTCAAGACCCCAATATCACATGGGAAACCTAGAAATGGGAGACGGCAGTAAGAGTCAGGCAGGTATCAGGGACAGAAAGTGGCTGTGCTCTTAAAGATGAAGGAGGCCAAATGGAAGAGCAGAGGCAGACACATGTTGGCTAAGCCTGCTAAGGGGCTTCATGGTGAAACAGAAGCTTTTAGCAAAAGATAACCACTGCCAAAGTGAATCAGACTGGACACAACCCTTAGCAGGGGTAAAGGAGGAACCAACCTGAAGTAACTCAACTCTATCAAGAGTACTAATAGGAGGCGGGGCAAGATGGCAGACTGGTGAGCTGTATGTTTTAGTTACTCCTCCAGGAAAGTAGGTAGAAAGCCAGGAACTGCGTGGACTGGACACCACAGAGCAATCTGTCTTTGGGCATACTTCATACAACACTCATGAAAACGTGGAACTGCTGAGATCAGCGAAATCTGGAAGTTTTTGCGGCCAGGGGACCCGCGCCCCTCCCTGCCAGGCTCAGTCCCATGGGAGGAGGGGCTGTCAGCTCCGTGAAGAAGGGAGAACTGCAGTGGCTGCTCTTATCGGAAACTCATTCTACTGATCCAGACTCCAACCATAGATAGACTGAGACCAGACACCAGAGAATCTGAGAGCAGCCAGCCCAGCAAAGAGGAGACACGCATAGAAAAAAAAAAACAACATGAAAAACTCCAAAATAAAAGCAGAGGATTTTTGGAGTTCTGGTGAACACAGAAAGGGGAAGGGCGGAGCTCAGGCCCTAAGGCGCATATGCAAATCCCGAAGAAAAGCCGATCTCTCTGCCCTGTGGACCTTTCCCTAATGGCCCTGGCTGCTTTGTCTCTTAGCATTTCAATAACCCATTAGATCTCTGAGGAGGGCCCTTTTTTTTTTTTTTTTTTTTTTTTTTAATCCTTCTTTCTTTTTCTTAAACAATTGCTCTAAGAAGCCCAATACAGAAAGCTTCAAAGGCTTTCAATTTGGGCACGTCAAATCAAGAGCAGAACTAAGAGAGCTCTGAGACAAAAGGCAATAATTCAGTGGCTGAGAAAATTCACTAAACACCACAACTTCCCAAGAAAAGGGGGGTGTCCGCTCACAGCCACCATCCTGGTGGACAGGAAACACTCCTGCCCATCGCCAGCCCTATAGCCCAGAGCTGCCCCAGACAACCCAGTGTGACGGAAGTGCTTCAAATAACAGGCACACACCACAAAACTGGGCGTGGACATTAGCCTTCCCTGCAACCTCAGCTGATTGTCCCAGAGTTGGGAAGGTGGAGCAGTGTGAATTAACAAAGCCCCATTCAGCCATCATTTCAGCAGACTGGGAGCCTCCCTACACAGCCCAGCAGCCCAGAACTGCCCTGGGGGGACGGCACTCACCTGTGACATAGCACAGTCATCCCTCAACAGAGGACCCGGGGTGCACAGCCTGGAAGAGGGGCCAACTTGCAAGTCTCAGGAGCCATACGCCAATACCAAGGACTTGTGGGTCAGTGGCAGAGACAAACTGTGGCAGGACTGAACTGAAGGATTAGACTATTGCAGCAGCTTTAAAACTCTAGGATCACCAGGGAGATTTGATTGTTAGGGCCACCCCCCCTCCACGACTGCCCAGAAACGCCCCACATACAGGGCAGGCAACACCAACTACACACGCAAGCTTGGTACACCAATTGGGCCCCACAAGACTCACTCCCCCACTCACCAAAAAGGCTAAGCAGGGGAGAACTGGCTTGTGGAGAACAGGTGGCTCGTGGTCGCCACCCGCTGGTTAGTTAGAGAAAGTGTACTCCATGAAGCTGTAGATCTGATAAATTAGAGATAAGGACTTCAATAGGTCTACAAACCCTAAAAGAACCCTATCAAGTTCAGCAAATGCCACGAGGCCAAAAACAACAGAAAATTATAAAGCATATGAAAAAACCAGACAATATGGATAACCCAAGCCCAAGAACCCAAATCAAAAAACCAGAAGAGACACAGCACCTAGAGCAGCTACTCAAAGAACTAAAGATGAACAATGAGACCATAGTACGGGATATAAAGGAAATCAAGAAGACTCTAGAAGAGCATAAAGAAGACATTGCAAGACTAAATAAAAAAATGGATGATCTTATGGAAATTAAAGAAACTGTTGACCAAATTAAAAAGATTCTGGACACTCATAGTACAAGACTAGAGGAAGTTGAACAACGAATCAGTGACCTGGAAGATGACAGAATGGAAAATGAAAGCATAAAAGAAAGAATGGGGAAAAAAATTGAAAAAATCGAAATGGACCTCAGGGATATGATAGATAATATGAAACGTCCAAATATAAGACTTATTGGTGTCCCAGTAGGGGAAGAAAAGGGTAAAGGTCTAGGAAGAGTATTCAAAGAAATTGTTGGGGAAAACTTCCCAAATCTTCTAAACAACATAAATACACAAATCATAAATGCTCAGCGAACCCCAAATAGAATAAATCCAAATAAACTCACTCCGAGACATATACTGATCACACTGTCAAACACAGAAGAGAAGGAGCAAGTTCTGAAAGCAGCAAGAGAAAAGCAGTTCACCACATACAAAGGAAACAGCATAAGACTAAGTAATGACTACTCAGCAGCCACCATGGAGGCAAGAAGGCAGTAGCACGATATATTTAAAATTCTGAGTAAGAAAAATTTCCAGCCAAGAATACTTTATCCAGCAAAGCTCTCCTTCAAATTTGAGGGAGAGCTTAAATTTTTCACAGACAAACAAATGCTGAGAGAATTTGCTAACAAGAGACCTGCCCTACTGGAGATACTAAAGGGAGCCCTACAGACAGAGAAACAAAGACAGGACAGAGAGACTTGGAGAAAGGTTCAGTACTAAAGAGGTTCGGCATGGGTACAATAAAGGATATTAATAGAGAGAGGGGAAAAATATGGCAAACATAAACCAAAGGATAAGATGGCCGATTCAAGAAATGCCTTCACGGTTATAACGTTGAATGTAAATGGATTAAACTCCCCAATTAAAAGATATAGATTCGCAGAATGGATCAAAAAAAATGAACCATCAATATGTTGCATACAAGAGACTCATCTTAGACACAGGGACACAAAGAAACTGAAAGTGAAAGGATGGAAAAAAATATTTCATGCAAGCTACAGCCAAAAGAAAGCAGGTGTAGCAATATTAATCTCAGATAAAATAGACTTCAAATGCAGGGATGTTTTGAGAGACAAAGAAGGCCACTACGTACTAATAAAAGGGGCAATTCAGCAAGAAGAAATAACAATTGTAAATGTCTATGCACCCAACCAAGGTGCCACAAAATACATGAGAGAAACACTGGCAAAACTAAAGGAAGCAATTGATGTTTCCACAATAATTGTGGGAGACTTCAACACATCACTCTCTCCTATAGATAGATCAACCAGACAGAAGACCAATAAGGAAACTGAAAACCTAAACAATCTGATAAATGAATTAGATTTAACAGACATATACAGGACATTACATCCCAAATCACCAGGATACACATACTTTTCTAGTGCTCACGGAACTTTCTCCAGAATAGATCATATGCTGGGACATAAAACAAGCCTCAATAAATTTAAAAAGATTGAAATTATTCAAAGCACATTCTCTGACCACAATGGAATACAATTAGAAGTCAATAACCATCAGAGACTTAGAAAATTCACAAATACCTGGAGGTTAAACAACACACTCCTAAACAATCAGTGGGTTATAGAAGAAATAGCAAGAGAAATTGCTAAATATATAGAGACGAATGAAAATGAGAACACAACATACCAAAACCTATGGGATGCAGCAAAAGCAGTGCTAAGGGGGAAATTTATAGCACTAAACGCATATATTAAAAAGGAAGAAAGAGCCAAAATCAAAGAACTAATGGATCAACTGAAGAAGCTAGAAATTGAACAGCAAACCAATCCTAAACCAAGTACAAGAAAAGAAATAACAAGGATTAAAGCAGAAATAAATGACATAGAGAACAAAAAAACAATAGAGAGGATAAATATCACCAAAAGTTGGTTCTTTGAGAAGATCAACAAGATTGACAAGCCCCTAGCTAGACTGACAAAATCAAAAAGAGAGAAGACCAATATAAACAAAATAATGAATGAAAAAGGTGACATAACTGCAGATCCTGAAGAAATTAAAAAAATTATAAGAGGATACTATGAACAACTGTATGGCAACAAACTGGATAATGTAGGGGAAATGGACAATTTCCTGGAAACATATGAACAACCTAGACTGACCAGAGAAGAAACAGAAGACCTCAACCAACCCATCACAAGCAAAGAGATCCAATCAGTCATCAAAAATCTTCCCACAAATAAATGCCCAGGGCCAGATGGCTTCACAGGGGAATTCTACCAAACTTTCCAGAAAGAACTGACACCAATCTTACTCAAACTCTTTCAAAACATTGAAGAAAAGGGAACACTACATAACTCATTTTATGAAGCTAACATCAATCTAATACCAAAACCAGGCAAAGATGCTACAAAAAAGGAAAACTACCGGCCAATCTCCCTAATGAATATAGATGCAAAAATCCTCAACAAAATACTTGCAAATCGAATCCAAAGACACATTAAAAATATCATACACCATGACCAAGTGGGGTTCATTCCAGGCATGCAAGGATGGTTCAACATAAGAAAAACAATCAATGTATTACAACACATTAAAAACTCGAAAGGGAAAAATCAATTGATCATCTCAATAGATGCTGAAAAAGCATTTGACAAAATCCAACATCCCTTTTTGATAAAAACACTTCAAAAGGTAGGAATTGAAGGAAACTTCCTCAACATGATAAAGAGCATATATGAAAAACCCACAGCCAGCATAGTACTCAATGGTGAGAGACTGAAAGCCTTCCCTCTAAGATCAGGAACAAGACAAGGATGCCCGCTGTCACCACTGTTATTCAACATTGTGCTGGAAGTGCTAGCCAGGGCAATCCGGCAAGACAAAGAAATAAAAGGCATCCAAATTGGAAAAGAAGAAGTAAAACTGTCATTGTTTGCAGATGATATGATCTTATGTCTAGAAAACCCTGAGAAATCAACGATACACCTACTAGAGCTAATAAACAAATTTAGCAAAGTAGTGGGATACAAGATTAATGCACATAAATCAGTAATGTTTCTATATGCTGGAAATGAACAAACTGAAGAGACACTCAAGAAAAAGATACCATTTTCAATAGCAACTAAAAAAATCAAGTACTAGGAATAAACTTAACCAAAGATGTAAAAGACCTATACAAAGAAAACTACATAACTCTACTAAAAGAAATAGAAGGGGACCTTAAAAGATGGAAAAATATTCCATGTTCATGGATAGGAAGGCTAAATGTCATTAAGATGTCAATTCTACCCAAACTCATCTACAGATTCAATGCAATCCCAATCAAAATTCCAACAACCTACTTTGCAGACTTGGAAAAGCTAGTTATCAAATTTATTTGGAAAGGGAAGATGCCTCGAATTGCTAAAGACACTCTAAAAAAGAAAAACGAAGTGGGAGGACTTACACTCCCTGACTTTGAAGCTTATTATAAAGCCACAGTTGCCAAAACAGCATGGTACTGGCACAAAGATAGACATATAGATCAATGGAATCGAATTGAGAATTCAGAGATAGACCCTCAGATCTATGGCCGACTGATCTTTGATAAGGCCCCCAAAGTCACTGAACTGAGTCATAATGGTCTTTTCAATAAATGGGGCTGGGAGAGTTGGATATCCATATCCAAAAGAATGAAAGAGGACCCCTACCTCACCCCCTACACAAAAATTAACTCAAAATGGACCAAAGATCTCAATATAAAAGAAAGTACCATAAAACTCCTAGAAGATAATGTAGGAAAACATCTTCAAGACCTTGTATTAGGCGGCCACTTCCTAGACTTTACACCCAAAGCACAAGCAACAAAAGAGAAAATAGATAAATGGGAACTCCTCAAGCTTAGAAGTTTCTGCACCTCAAAGGAATTTCTCAAAAAGGTAAAGAGGCAGCCAACTCAATGGGAAAAAATTTTTGGAAACCATGTATCTGACAAAAGACTGATATCTTGCATATACAAAGAAATCCTACAACTCAATGACAATAGTACAGACAGCCCAATTATAAAATGGGCAAAAGATATGAAAAGACAGTTCTCTGAAGAGGAAATACAAATGGCCAAGAAACACATGAAAAAATATTCAGCTTCACTAGCTATTAGAGAGATGCAAATTAAAACCACAATGAGATACCATCTAACACCGGTTAGAATGGCTGCCATTAAACAAACAGGAAACTACAAATGCTGGAGGGGATGTGGAGAAATTGGAACTCTTATTCATTGTTGGTGGGACTGTATAATGGTTCAGCCACTCTGGAAGTCAGTCTGGCAGTTCCTTAGAAAACTAGATATAGAGCTACCATTCGATCCAGCGATTGCACTTCTCGGCATATACCCGGAAGATCGGAAAGCAGTGACACGAACAGATATCTGCACGCCAATGTTCATAGCAGCATTATTCACAATTGCCAAGAGATGGAAACAACCCAAATGTCCTTCAACAGATGAGTGGATAAATAAAATGTGGTATATACACACGATGGAATACTACGCGGCAGTAAGAAGGAACGATCTCGTGAAACATATGACAACATGGATGAACCTTGAAGACATAATGCTGAGTGAAATAAGCCAGGCACAAAAAGAGAAATATTATATGCTACCACTAATGTGAACTTTGAAAAATGTAAAACAAATGGTTTATAATGTAGAATGTAGGGGAACTAGCAGTAGAGAGCAATTAAGGAAGGGGGAACAATATTCCAAGAAGAACAGATAAGCTATTTAACGTTCTGGGGATGCCCAGGAATGAGTATGATCTGTTAATTTCTGATGGATATAGTAGGAACAAGTTCACAGAAAGGTTGCTATATTATGTAACTTTCTTGGGGTAAAGTAGGAACATGGTGGAAGTTAAGCAGTTATCTTAGGTTAGTCGTCTTTTTCTTACTCCCTTGTTATGGTCTCTTTGAAATGTTCTTTTATTGTATGTTTGTTTTCTTTTTAACTTTTTTTTCATACAGTTGATTTAAAAAAGAAGGGAAAGTTAAAAAAAAGAAAAAAAAGAAAAACAAGGAAAAAAAAAAAAGATGTAGTGCCCCTTGAGGAGCCTGTGGAGAATGCAGGGGTATTCGCCTACCCCACCTCGATGGTTGCTAACATGACCACAGACATAGCGGACTGATGGTTGGATGGGCTGAGCCCTCTACCATACGTTTTACCCTTGGGAAGACGGTTGCTGCAAAGGAGAGGCTAGGCCTCCCTATATTTGTGCCTAAGAGTCTCCTCCTGAATGCCTCTTTGTTGCTCAGATGTGGCCCTCTCTCTCTGGCTAAGCCAACTTGAAAGGTGAAATCACTGCCCTGCCCCCTACGTGGGATCAGACACCCAGGGGAGTGAATCTCCCTGGCAACGTGGAATATGACTCCCGGGGAGGAATGTAGACCCGGCATCGTGGGACGGAGAACATCTTCTTGACCAAAAGGGGGATGTGAAAGGAAATGAAATAAGCTTCAGTGACAGAGAAATTCCAAAACGAGCCGAGAGGTCACTCTGGTGGGCACTCTTACGCACACTTTAGACAACCCTTTTAGGTTCTAAAGAATTGGGGTAGCTGGTGGTAGATACCTGAAACTATCAAACTACAACCCAGAACCCATGAATCTCGAAGACAGTTGTATAAAAATGTAGCTTATGAGGGGTGACAATGGGATTGGGAAAGCCATAAGGACCACACTCCACTTTGTCTAGTTTATGGATGGATGAGTAGAAAAATAGGGGAAGGAAACAAACAGACAAAGGTACCCAGTGTTCTTTTTTACTTCAATTGCTCTTTTTCACTCTAATTATTATTCTTGTTATTTTTGTGTGTGTGCTAATGAAGGTGTCAGGGATTGATTTGGGTGATGAATGTACAACTATGTAATGGTACTGTAAACAATCAAAAGTACGATTTGTTTTGTATGACTGCGTGGTATGTGAATATATCTCAATAAAATGATGATTAAAAAAAAAAAAAAGAGTACTAATAAAGGGTCAGGCTTTCCTGCAACGCTCCCCATTCCCTCCTTACCACCCATACTACTTTAGTTTCAATCCCTTATTATCTTGTGTGAGTCCCTCAAATATATCACTCAGACCTTATTTAGTTTTTTATGGCTCTGCTACCACCCTACTAGACAGTACACTCCTTTAGCCATCTTTGAATCCCCTCTAAGGTTGGCCAAGTTCCTTGCCCACAGCTGGTGGGCAGTAAATATGTGTTGATTTTATTTAAGACAGAGTTATGGCAAAGGAAGGAAAAGAGATGGGAAAATCAGGGTGAAAGGTGGCAAAAGACAAACTTTACTGGCTTAGCTCAGGATTTCCCCTGGAGTCCCACCAATGATTAGGGCCCAAAGCAGAAGGTGGGGTATGAGTCAGAGTCATTGCCTATGAGTAGGCAAAGAGTAAACATTGATGTGGGAACTGGTAGCAGAAGAAAAAACAAGGGTTTGGGATCCGAGGTTGATGTGACTAAAGACAAAAATAAAAACAAAACCTTTGGATAGGAAGAAAAGAAAAAATGGCTTAAAGTGTAAACACACATCAGAGAAGATCTGTGACAATTCAGAGGGCCACCTGATTAGAAATTTAGAGCAAGGACAAAATGGGGATTGGCTAAATTTTATAGTAAGAGTTAAAATATGAAAAAATTACGCCAGCACAGATTTAAGTTGCATGATAGCATACAAGGAAAATAAAAACCATCTGTCCTTCAACAGTACAATTTAGTGAGGCCTGCTTGGCAGTGATGAGGCAATTTTGACAGCATCTAATAGAACATTGCAAAGGCAGTTTCAAGGGGAATGCTTGCATTGGTACTTGCCAGAGAGGGGCATCAAACAGTGCTGGTTCAGCCCAGTGTTGCCCTCCTGCATTCTCAGTGATTACACCTGTCTCTGCATGCTTAAGAAGTCACCAGTCATGCTTCTTTTTGTATTTCACCGCAGTGACAATACTCAAGAGGTCCTCCATTAATGATTAATGCAGATGACTCACTGAAAATTTTGCTAACTTGCATTTTGTCAGTCAGAGTAACTCTGAGGTGTGGACACCATGAATAATTATTTCTGATGCCTCAGATACTCTGGGATCAAAACTGACAACACTAAAGAGTAAATGACCAGCCCCAGAATCCCACGTGATTCTCACTTCTCCCTCCAAATTCCTACAATATGCTATTTGCATTTCATAGAGCACATGCACAGATCTTTCCTAGCTCCCCTATTAAATCATAAGCAGCTTGGCCACAGGGAGTATGTCTTGGTTAGTTTTTGATATCCCATTGTGAATGTCTGCAAAAATAAATGCTTTATGTGACAATTCAAACAAGCCTATTTTACAAACTAAGTGTCCCTTCAAGACTACAAACTGAAGCACAAGAGAAATCCTGAGTCATCATTAATGCCCCCTCTCCCAACCCTGATACTAACATTGGTATTCCATATGGTTACTAGGTAATTCACAGAACCTTTATGGCATATTTTTGACGTAAAAAATTCAGTAACTACTACTCTAAACGCACATAATGGACTTTCCACATTAAAAAGGGAAAAATTACTAAAGAAATTAGGAAATCTACAAAATTTTCTTTTTTAATATTGTATATTTTATTTTTGCAAATTTATTAAGTGTCATACATGAGAATATATATACAAATATATATGTGTATATATCTGCACACAGTAAATATTCGTTGAATAAAAGAATGATATAACGAACCCCATATACCACCACTTTGTTTCAGTAATAGAACTACTACTACTGAAACTACTCAATAGAATATGGGTCTTAAGTCATTTTTCTCTATTTTTACTCATTTACAGTCATACCAAACTATGGGTTTGCTGTACCCTAAACAAGCCATGTTCTCATACTCCTATGTTTTAGCTATTTCCTTTCTCTAGAACACTATCCCTCCCATTTTCAGCCAGCAGGCTCCTATTCATCCTTCACATCTCTGTTAACATACAATCTACTCTTAAGAAACCTTTTCTGATATCTTGTCATCATTTGGGACTCCATTCTCAATGTCCCCATTAGCTCATACAGTCATCCACCACAATCCTTACCCTACTAAATTACAACTTTGCATGTCTGTCTCCCTTTAAAGACTGTTAGCTCTTTGAAGGGAGGGCTGTCTCTTAAGGTAGCGCCTGCTCATAACAGTTTCACAATAAACTTTTGTTATATGACTGCTCTTGGCCTCCATCCTGGAGGGTGGAGTAAAAAAAAATTGCTGGTCTTGCTAAACCATAGGGTTTGACAAGAAACTCCCGGAATCTTCAGAAATGTTTTATATTTCCAGAAATAAAGAAGATGCAGGCTGAGTCACATAGGAAATCTTGGTATGACAGAAGCAAAAAGAGCCAAGCCTGTAGGGAGTGGAGAAATAGTGACACATCTGACCTTAAAAGTGGTGGAGCTGGGGTTCAAGTCTATGTCTTCTCTGAAAGTCATTATTTCCACTCCATCATGTTCCTTACTTTTTTTTTTTTTTAATCTTCATTTTATTGAGATATATTCATATACCATGCAGTCATACAAAACAAATCGTACTTTCGATTGTTCACAGTACCATTACATAGTTGTACATTCATCACCCAAATCAATCCCTGAAACCTTCATTAGCACACACACAAGAATAACAAGAATAATAATTAGAGTGAAAAAGAGCAATTGAAGTAAAAAAGAACACTGGGTACCTTTGTCTGTTTGTTTCCTTCCCTTATTTTTCTACTCATCCATCCATAAACTAGACGAAGTGGAGTGTGGTCCTTATGGCTTTCCCAATCCCCTTGTCACCCCTCATGAGCTACATTTTTATACAGCTGTCTTCGAGATTCATGGGTTCTGGGTTGTAGTTTGATAGTTTCAGGTATCCACCACCAGCTACCCCAATTCTTTAGAACCTAAAAAGGGTTGTCTAAAGTGTGCGTAAGAGTGCCCACCAGAGTGACCTCTCGGCTCGTTTTGGAATCTCTCTGCCACTGAAGCTTATTTCATTTCCTTTCACATCCCCCTTTTGGTCAAGAAGATGTTCTCCGTCCCACGATGCCAGGTCTACATTTCTCCCCAGGAGTCATATTCCACGTTGCCAGGGAGATTCACTCCCCTGGGTGTCTGATCCCACGTAGGGGGGAGGGCAGTGATTTCACCTTTCAAGTTGGCTTAGCTAGAGAGATAGGGCCACATCTGAGCAACAAAGAGGCATTCGGGAGGAGGCTCTTAGGCACAACCATAGGGAGGTCTAGCCTCTCCTTTGCAGCAACCGTCTTCCCAAGGGTAAAACCTGTGGTAGAGGGCCCAACCCATCAAACCACCAGTCCCCTATGTCTGTGGTCATGTTAGCAAACATGGAGGTGGGGTACGCGAATACCCCTGCATTCTCCACAGGCTCCTCAAGGGGGCACTACATCTTTTTTTTTCCTTGTTTTTTTTTTTTTTTTTAAATTTCCCTTCTTTTTTAAATCAACTGTATGAAAAAAAAGTTAAAAAGAAAACAAACATACAATAAAAGAACATTTCAAAGAGACCATAACAAGGGAGTAAGAAAAAGACAACTAACCTAAGATAACTGCTTAACTTCCAACATGTTCCTACTTTACCCCAAGAAAGTTACCTAATATAGCAACATTTCTGTGAACTTGCTCCTACTATATCCATCAGAAATTAACAGACCATAGTCATTCCTGGGCATCCCCAGAACGTTAAATAGCTTATCTGTTCTTCTTGGATTATTGTTCCCCCTTCCTTAATTGCTCTCTACTGCTAGTTCCCCTACATTCTACATTATAAGCCATTTGTTTTACATTTTTCAAAGTTCACATTAGTGGTACCATATAATATTTCTCTTTTTGTGCCTGGCTTATTTCGCTTAGCATTATGTCCTCAAGGTTCATCCATGTTGTCATATGTTTCACGAGATCGTTCCTTCTTACTGCCGCATACTATTCCATCGTGTGTATATACCACATTTTATTTATCCACTCATCTGTTGAAGGAGATTTGGGTTGTTTCCATCTCTTGGCAATTATGAATAATGCTGCTATGAACATTGGCGTGCAGATATCTGTTCGTGTCACTGCTTTCCGATCTTCCGGGTATATACCGAGAAGTGCAATCGCTGGATCGAATGGTAACTCTATATCTAGTTTTCTAAGGAACTGCCAGACTGACTTCCAGAGTGGCTGAACCATTATACAGTCCCACCAACAGTGAATAAGAGTTCCAATTTCTCCACATCCCCTCCAGCATTTGTAGTTTCCTGTTTGTTTAATGGCAGCCATTCTAATCGGTGTTAGATGGTATCTCATTGTGGTCTTAATTTGCATCTCTCTAATAGCTAGTGAAGCTGAACATTTTTTCATGTGTTTCTTGGCCATTTGTATTTCCTCTTCAGAGAACTGTCTTTTCATATCTTTTGCCCATTTTATAATTGGGCCGACTGTACTATTGTCATTGAGTTGTAGGATTTCTTTATATATGCAAGATATCAGTCTTTTGTCAGATACATGGTTTCCAAAAATTTTTTCCCATTGAGTTGGCTGCCTCTTTACCTTTTTGAGAAATTCCTTTGAGGTGCAGAAACTTCTAAGCTTGAGGAGTTCCCATTTATCTATTTTCTCTTTTGTTGCTTGTGCTTTGGGTGTAAAGTCTAGGAAGTGGCCGCCTAATACAAGGTCTTGAAGATGTTTTCCTACATTATCTTCTAGGAGTTTTATGGTACTTTCTTTTATATTGAGATCTTTGGTCCATTTTGAGTTAATTTTTGTGTAGGGGGTGAGGTAGGGGTCCTCTTTCATTCTTTTGATATGGATATCCAACTCTCCCAGCCCCATTTGTTGAAAAGACCATTATGACTCAGTTCAGTGACTTTGGGGGCCTTATCAAAGATCAGTCAGCCATAGATCTGAGGGTCTGTCTCCGAATTCTCAATTCGATTCCATTGATCTATATGTCTATCTTTGTGCCAGTACCATGCTGTTTTGGCAACTGTGGCTTTATAATAAGCTTCAAAGTCAGGGAGTGTAAGTCCTCCCACTTCGTTTTTCTTTTTTAGAGTGTCTTTAGCAATTCGAGGCATCTTCCCTTTCCAAATAAATTTGATAACTAGCTTTTCCAAGTCTGCAAAGTAGGTTGTTGGAATTTTGATTGGGATTGCATTGAATCTGTAGATGAGTTTGGGTAGAATTGACATCTTAATGACATTTAGTCTTCCTATCCATGAACATGGAATATTTTTCCATCTTTTAAGGTCCCCTTCTATTTCTTTTAGTAGAGTTATGTAGTTTTCTTTGTATAGGTCTTTTACATCTTTGGTTAAGTTGATTCCTAGGTACTTGATTTTTTTAGTTGCTATTGAAAATGGTATCTTTTTCTTGAGTGTCTCTTCAGTTTCTTCATTTCTAGCATATAGAAACATTACTGACTTATGTGCATTAACCTTGTATCCCGCTACTTTGCTAAATTTGTTGATTAGCTCTAGTAGCTGTATCGTCGATTTCTCAGGGTTTTCTAGATATAAGATCATATCATCTGCAAACAATGACAGTTTTACTTCTTCTTTTCCAATTTGGATGCCTTTTATTTCTTTGTCTTGCCGGATTGCCCTGGCTAGCACTTCCAGCACAATGTTTAATAACAGTGGTGATAGCGGGCATCCTTGTCTTGTTCCTGATCTTAGAGGGAAGGCTTTCAGTCTCTCACCATTGAGTACTATGCTGGCTGTGGGTTTTTCATATATGCTCTTTATCATGTTGAGGAAGTTTCCTTCAATTCCTACCTTTTGAAGTGTTTTTATCAAAAAGGGATGTTGGATTTTGTCAAATGCTTTTTCAGCATCTATTGAGATGATCAATTGATTTTTCCCTTTCGAGTTTTTAATGTGTTGTAATACATTGATTGATTTTCTTATGTTGAACCATCCTTGCATGCCTGGAATGAACCCCACTTGGTCATGGTGTATGATTTTTTTAATGTGTCTTTGGATTCGATTTGCAAGTATTTTGTTGAGGATTTTTGCATCTATATTCATTAGGGAGATTGGCCGGTAGTTTTCCTTTTTTGTAACATCTTTGCCTGGTTTTGGTATTAGATTGATGTTAGCTTCATAAAATGAGTTAGGAAGTGTTCCATTTTCTTCAATGTTTTGAAAGAGTTTGAGTAAGATTGGTGTCAGTTCTTTCTGGAAAGTTTGGTAGAATTCCCCTGTGAAGCCATCTGGCCCTGGGCATTTATTTGTGGGAAGATTTTTGATGACTGATTGGATCTCTTTGCTTGTGATGGGTTGGTTGAGGTCTTCTATTTCTTCTCTGGTCAGTCTAGGTTGTTCATATGTTTCCAGGAAATTGTCCATTTCCCCTACATTATCCAGTTTGTTGCCATACAGTTGTTCATAGTATCCTCTTATAATTTTTTTAATTTCTTCAGGATCTGCAGTTATGTCACCTTTTTCATTCATTATTTTGTTTATATGGGTCTTCTCTCTTTTTGATTTTGTCAGTCTAGCTAGGGGCTTGTCAATCTTGTTGATCTTCTCAAAGAACCAACTTTTGGTGATATTTATCCTCTCTATTGTTTTTTTGTTCTCTATGTCATTTATTTCTGCTTTAATCCTTGTTATTTCTTTTCTTGTACTTGGTTTAGGATTGGTTTGTTGTTCATTTTCTAGCTTCTTCAGTTGATCCATTAGTTCTTTGATTTTGGCTCTTTCTTCCTTTTTAATATATGCGTTTAGTGCTATAAATTTCCCCCTTAGCACTGCTTTTGCTGCATCCCATAGGTTTTGGTATGTTGTGTTCTCATTTTCATTCGTCTCTATATATTTAGCAGTTTCTCTTGCTATTTCTTCTTTAACCCACTGATTGTTTAGGAGTGTGTTGTTTAACCTCCAGGTATTTGTGAATTTTCTAAGTCTCTGATGGTTATTGACTTCTAATTGTATTCCATTGTGGTCAGAGAATGTGCTTTGAATAATTTCAATCTTTTTAAATTTATTGAGGCTTGTTTTATGTCCCAGCATATGATCTATTCTGGAGAAAGTTCCGTGAGCACTAGAAAAGTATGTGTATCCTGGTGATTTGGGATGTAATGTCCTGTATATGTCTGTTAAATCTAATTCATTTATCAGATTGTTTAGGTTTTCAATTTCCTTATTGGTCTTCTGTCTGGTTGATCTATCTATAGGAGAGAGTGATGTGTTGAAGTCTCCCACAATTATTGTGGAAACATCAATTGCTTCCTTTAGTTTTTCCAGTGTTTCTCTCATGTATTTTGTGGCACCTTGATTGGGTGCATAGACATTTACGATTGTTATTTCTTCTTGCTGAATTGCCCCTTTTATTAGTACGTAGTGGCCTTCTTTGTCTCTCAAAACATCCCTGCATTTGAAGTCTTTTTTATCTGAGATTAATATTGCTACACATGCTTTCTTTTGGCTGTAGCTTGCATGAAATATTTTTTTCCATCCTTCAACTTTCAGTTTCTTTGTGTCCCTGTGTCTAAGATGAGTCTCTTGTATGCAACATATTGATGGTTCATTTTTTTTGATCCATTCTGCAAATCTATATCTTTTAATTGGGGAGTTTAATCCATTTACATTCAACGTTATAACCGTGAAGGCATTTCTTGAATCAGCCATCTTATCCTTTGGTTTATGTTTGTCATATTTTTCCCCTCTGTCTATTAATATCCTTTATTGTACCCATACCTAATCTCTTTAGTACTGAACCTTTCTCCAAGTCTCTCTGTCCTTTCTTTGTTTCTCTGTCTGTAGGGCTCCCTTGAGTATCTCCTGTAGGGCAGGTCTCTTGTTAGCAAATTCTCTCAGCATTTGTTTGTCTGTGAAAAATTTAAGCTCTCCCTCAAATTTGAAGGAGAGCTTTGCTGGATAAAGTATTCTTGGCTGGAAATTTTTCTCACTCAGAATTTTAAATATATCGTGCCACTGCCTTCTTGCCTCCATGGTGGCTGCTGAGTAGTCATTACTTAGTCTTATGCTGTTTCCTTTGTATGTGGTGAATTGCTTTTCTCTTGCTGCTTTCAGAACTTGTTCCTTCTCTTCTGTGTTTGATAGTGTGATCAGTATATGTCTCGGAGTGGGTTTATTTGGATTTATTCTATTTGGAGTTCGCTGAGCATTTATGATTTGTGTATTTATGTTGTTTAGAAGATTTGGGAAGTTTTCCCCAACAATTTCTTTGAATACTCTTCCTAGACCTTTACCCTTTTCTTCCCCTTCTGGGACACCAATGAGTCTTATATTTGGACGTTTCATATTATCTATCATATCCCTGAGGTCCATTTCGATTTTTTCAATTTTTTTCCCCATTCTTTCTTTTATGCTTTCATTTTCCATTCTGTCATCTTCGAGGTCACTGATTCGTTGTTCAACTTCCTCTAGTCTTGTATTATGAGTGTCCAGAATCTTTTTAATTTGGTCAACAGTTTCTTTAATTTCCATAAGATCATCCATTTTTTTATTTAGTCTTGCAATGTCTTCTTTATGCTCTTCTAGGGTCTTCTTGATTTCCTTTATCTCCCGTACTATGGTCTCATTGTTCATCTCTAGTTCTTTGAGTAGCTGCTCTAGGTGCTGTGTCTCTTCTGGTTTTTTGATTTGGGTGCTTGGGCTTGGGTTATCCATATCGTCTGGTTTTTTCATATGCTTTATAATTTTCTGTTGTTTTTGGCCTCGTGGCATTTGCTGAACTTGATAGGGTTCTTTTAGGATTTGTAGACCAATTGAAGTCCTTATCTCTAATTTATCAGATCTACAGCTTCGTGGAGTACACTTTCTCTAACTAACCAGCAGGTGGCGTCCACGAGCCACCTGTTCTCCACAAGCCAGTTCTCCCCTGCTTAGCCTTTTTGGTGAGTGGGGGAGTGAGTCTTGTGGGGTCCAATTGGTGTACCAAGCTTGCGTGTGTAGTCGGTGTTGCCCAACCTGTATATGGGGCGTGTGTCTGGGCAGTCAGGGAGGGAGGGGTGGCTCTAACAATCAAATCTCCCTGGTGATCCTAGAGTTTTAAAGCTGCTGCAATAGTCTAATCCTTCAGTTCAGTCCTGCCACAGTTTGTCTCTGCCACTGACCCACAAGTCCTTGGTATTGGCGTATGGCTCCTGAGACTTGCAAGTGGGCCCCTCTTCCAGGCCGTGCACCCCGGGTCCTCTGTTGAGGGATGACTGTGCTATGTCACAGGTGAGTGCCGTCCCCCCAGGGCAGTTCTGGGCTGCTGGGCTGTGTAGGGAGGCTCCCAGTCTGCTGAAATGATGGCTGAATGGGGCTTTGTTAATTCACACTGCTCTACCTTCCCAACTCTGGGACAATCAGCTGAGGTTGCAGGGAAGGCTAATGTCCACGCCCAGTTTTGTGGTGTGTGCCTGTTATTTGAAGCACTTCCGTCACACTGGGTTGTCTGGGGCAGTTCTGGGCTATTGGGCTGGTGATGGGCAGGAGTGTTTCCTGTCCACCAGGATGATGGCTGTGAGCGGACACCCCCCTTTTCTTGGGAAGTTGTGGTGTTTAGTGAATTTTCTCAGCCACTGGATTATTGCGTTTTGTCTCAGAGCTCTCCTAGTTCTGCTCTTGACTTGACCTGCCCAAATAGCAAGTCTTTGAAGCTTTCTGTATTGGGCTTCTTAGAGTAATTGTTTTAGAAAAAGAAAAAAGGATTGAAAAAAAAAACAAACAAACAAACAAAAAAAAACGGGCCCTCCTCAGAGATCTAATGGGTTATTGAAATGCTAAGAGACAAAGCAACCAGGGCCATTAAGGAAAGGTCCACAGGGCACAGAGATCCGCTTTTCTTCAGGATTTGCATATGCGCCTCAGGGCCCTTCCCCTTTCTATGTTCACCAGAACTCCAAAAATCCTCCGCTTTTATTTTGGAGTTTTTCGTGTTGTTTTTTTTCTATGCCTGTCTCCTCTCTGCTGGGCTGGCTGCTCTCAGATTCTCTGGTGTCAGGTCTCAGTCTATCTATGGTTGGAGTTTGAATCAGTAGAATGAGTTTCCGATAAGGGCTGCCACTGCAGTTCTGCCTTCTCCTTCCCGGAGCTGACAGCCCCTCCTCCCATGGGACTGAGCCTGGCAGGGAGGGGCGCGGGTCCCCTGGCCGCAAAAACTTACAGATTTCGCTGATCTCAGCAGTTCCACGTTTTCATGAGTGTTGTATGAAGTATGCCCAAAGTCAGATTGCTCTGTGGTGTCCAGTCCACGCAGTTCCTGGCTTTCTACCTACTTTCCTGGAGGAGTAACTAAAACATAAAGCTCACCAGTCTGCCATCTTGCCCTGCCTCCGTTCCTTACTTTTTAATACAGATTTCATTAAGAAGAAACTCCCCCAACTCCACCAAACTGTTCCTCTTGATATAATAAAGGAAACAGCTATTAATTTAGGTACAAATATTAAGAATATTTCATCTAACACAATGTGTCAAAGCCACACCCATCAGCCTGGCATCCTCCCTGCAGCATTCCAATCGGCTCCAAGTACAAAAGGAGGCTCTGTAAATGAGTTTATGGAATAACAGCACAAAAATAATCTGAAGATGTCAAACAACTACAGTTTTAATAAATGAATGATTCCAAGTTTATGAACTTCTATAAATGACCAAAATGATGGGATGATTTAGGATGTTTAATTTTTTGTATATCTTAAAGTAACCTTGCATATACAGCGAAATGTGCATGGTTTAAAAGTAAATCAAATTCTAATCTAATAAGAACAGATAAACTATGGAGGGTAATCTCAATGTTATGGGAATGCTCAGGAATGATTATGGTTTGTAAACTTTCTTGGATATAATAAGATCATGTTGGAAGCAATAGAGTTATTTTAGGTTTTTTTTTTCTCTTATTCCTTTGTTTTCTTAGGGGTTGTTAATTTTCTTGGGGTATGGTAGGAACATGTTGGAAGCAATGTAGTTATTTTAGATTATTTGTTTTTCTTACTCCTCTGTTTGGACATGGTTTATTAATTTTCTTGGGGTATGGTAGGAACATATTGGAAGCAAAGTAGTTATTTTAGGTTATTTGTTTTCCTTAATCCATTGCTTTGTTTGAAATGTTGTGAGGTTTTTTGGTTTGTTGTTTGCCTGTTTGTTTTTAATTTTTTGATAAACAAAGTTAAAAAATTGAAAAAAAATCAGTAGAAAAATGGGAGTAAAAACTAAATGACAAATAGGGTGGGATGGGGGGATGGTTTGGGTATTCTCTTTTCACTTTTATTTTTTATTCTTATTCTGATTCTTTCTGATGTAAGGAAAATGTTCAGAAATAGATTGTGGTGATGAACGCATAACTATATGATCATACCGTGAACAGTTGATTGTATACCATGGATGACTGTATGGTTTGTGAATATATTTCAATAAAACTGAATTAAAAAAAAAAAAAAAAAGTAAATCAAATTCAAGCCTGCTATCAGTAGGCACTGAAGTTATTTTAAGTTTATGAAGAAAGCAAGAACTAGCAAATTAGTGGATATGGTTTGTCACCATCAAGCAGCAAAAAATAAATAATTTTATTTCTCCAGAATTTTATGTGAGATTACAGCTTTGGAATGAATATTTTTAGACACTCAAATTTTTAGTATTCCTGTAAAGATTATTTTTTTGGAATAGGTCTCACTTCATAAGCAACAGTCTTAACATGCACGTCAAGAAAACATTATTTCTGTCTACAATTAGCTAATGGTATCTGAGGATGAATTACAAAATTCAAAATAAGTAAAATAATCAAAGGTAAAACAGAGCCACCAACAAAAAAGAGAACCACATTGATCATTTTCATCAAAGGTTTGTTCGACTAATTTCCTTTTACTTTATTAATTCTTTCAAGATGCTTTGTAGTTGTTATTACTGAAGAAGTCTTTCACTTAACATACAGTCTGAGAGAGGTTAAATAATTTGCCCCAAAGTCACTTAGCTAATAAATGACAGAGACAAGATTCAAATCAAAGCTGATCTCTGATTTTAAAATGTTTACAACGTATAAGGAAGAGTAAGATAAGTACAATACTAATGAATCACTTTCTCCTGATTATGACTCAAGTTGCCCAATTAATTAAAACTCACACTTTCCTATCATTTTCAACATTTGGTCTCAATTTAGAGAAAAGTCTAAAAAGGGAGTCATGTTAAATATGTACAGGTCTCTGTATATAGATGTCTTCCTCCCACACAATATCTATCACCCTGATAAGCGATTTAATGCTGAAAGAAGACATGGGTAATTTTTTTTCTTAAATAAAATGTCTCAACATTTTCTGTGCCAGCTCTGCATTCTCTATACAACCTCTAAATGTTAGAATTGCCCAGAGCTCTGAGCTGAGTCTCTTATCTCTTCAAATGCGGTATTAAGAGTACAGGCTTTAGGGCTAGACTGTCTCGTTTCTGTTGCTTACTAGCTCTGTGGCTTGCCTGTGCTTCAGTTTCTTCATCTACAATAAGGGGTATTAATAATGCCTACCACACAGAGTTATAATGAGGATTAAATCAGTTAATATATATAAAGCAGAACAACACTTGGTGCATAGAAGGCAGTCAATAATTGTTAGCTATCACCAATATTATGATGATGATTAGATATCACTATTCTTATTGTATCCCACCCACTCTCATGACTTTAAATATCAATTTTCCCCAAATTTCTATGTCTAGCATAGACCTTTTTACTGAACTCCAGACACAGAGACACACATAACTGCCTAAGATCTTTATTTAAATGTCTCATGGGCATCTTTAAATTTAACAAGCCCCAAACTGAACTCTTCTCCCACCTTTGTTCAAATCTACTCTTCCTGCAGCTCCCCCATTTCGGTAACAAACAGGCACCTCCACCCAGCTAGTTAGTTGTTCTTGGGAAAAAGCTGATCCTTGACATCACCCTTTCCTTAACCCCTATATCAAATCCATCACTAAGTCCTACCTCTATACCTGAGGTAGGTATACCTGAATACACAGCTATATTCAGTTGACCTCTCTTCATCTCTGTGTCCACCATCCAAGTCCTAGCACCATCATCTCTCACCTTGATGCTGGAAATAACTCTCTTTCAAGCTTTTCCACCCCATTCTCTGTACAGCAACCAGAGTGATCTTTTTGATATGGAAAATCTGATGATATCTCACCTTTGCTTAAAACTCGTTAATAACTTCGGATAAAACAGAATCTTCACATAACCTCCTAAAGCCTTGCATTATTTGGCATCTGTCTCCTTCTCCAGCCTTATCTCACAACATTCCCCCCTATATCAATTGTTTATCTCCTCTCTCCACCCCACCAAGGATTATCCACACTGGTTTTCTTTCAACTGCTTACATGAGCCAAACTACTTTAAACCTCAAGACCTTTCCACGACGCTTTCTCTTGGCCTGGAACCCCTCATTCGTCGTCTGGCTAATTTCTATTTATCCTTCATATCTCAGCTTCATATCTTACTTCGAAAGATCTTCCCCAACCCCTCCATCTAAATTAAATCCATTTGTTATACTTCCTCACAAAACCCTATACTTTTTCTTCACTACAAAGTCAGGAGGAGAGGGACCGTGTCGGTTTTGCTCAAAATTGATGCCCAGGGACTCAACATAATGCCTGATCTATAATAGGTGTCCAATAAACACTTATTGAATAAATAGATGTTCTATCTCATCAAATCTAATATACCATCAATAAGATGCACTCCTGATGTAAGAAAAATGAATGCCATAATTGAATAAATACAGCAGATCAATATGGTATACATTGTTCTTAGCTTCATTTCTGACTATTCTATCTTGAAGTTGTTCTTTTTCTTCTTTCTTTTCTTTCTTTATATCTCCCTTACTCTCCCAATTTTGGTGACCTCATTTTATTTTTATTTTTTTAACTTTTTATTTTGAAATACTTTCAACTTACAGGACAGTTACAAAAATAATATAAACCCCATACAGAGAACTACAACATAGCCTCCCATACCCCTGCATACCCTGAACCACAATTTTAACATTTTGCACATTCGCTATATCATTGTATCATCTATCTTTTTATTAATCCATTTTGTGAACATCTGAGTATAGGTTGTACACATCATGTTCCCTGACACTTAATACTGCCATGTACATTTCCTAAATATGTTACTGGACCAAAGCGGTGGATTCTTCACCCAATATGCTCAAATGACCAATTCCTGAGACACGGGGTTTCAAAGAGAGAAAGAGTTTCATAGCTAGGCGCAAAGCAGGAGAGTAGATGGTCTACTGGCCCAAAATCTGTCTCCCTGAACTGCAGCAATCTTGATAGTTTTACAGTATCAAAAGATGGGCAGGTTTTAGGATAATGAGCACAAGTGCCCCAGATGATGTAATTTGAAGTGATTTGAACATTCAGCATGTGCAGATTGATTACATGCTTAGTCACAGAATGTATGTAGGAAAATGGTGACCTTAATATGATGATGGGTGCGATTTTTAGTATTATAATGAGGTATAGGTGACTTGTAGGTTAAAGTCTAAGTTATTGAACACTTCAGGCAGGCCCATTTTAGTTAGATCCAGCTTCAGTTATCATGATAACTTTGGACTTGGGGTGGGTAAGTCCTGAGTTGACATAACACTCTTCAGTAATAAACATTAGGGGCTGTCTTTAGTGATCATAAGACTTTAAAGTTGAAAAACTGGATAAATGGGTACAAGCGAAGGTCAGTTACAAGGTTTTACAATCACAAGGGCACAAGATAAAGGCTATACAATCATTATCAGAGATCAAGGCAGCTGAATTACAGTTCAGAGATTTCAGGTATTTCCCTCTGTCTACACTAATATACCAAGAAGTAAAAAAGTAATATCTATATAATAATTCAATAATCATAATCATCCCTTAAATCCCAACTGTTACAAGTACAAGGATATTCACTTATGTAACCAGCTTAAGTGCATTTGTCAAGTTTAAGAAATTTAACATTAATATAAAGGTTATAGATTATATTCCAATTTTTTTCATGTCCCTACAATGCCCCTTTGAGCCTCTTCTCCTCCCTTGTTAAATCTCATCCAAGACCATGTATTTTATTTAATTATCATTGTCCCTTTAATTTATCTTCCTTTTATACTTTTAATTGTAGGAACATATATGCAATGTAAACTTTCCCATCTCATACACTCCCAAGTTTATCATTCAATGAGATTAGTCACATTCACAATATTGCAGTACCTTCACCATATTCCATTACTAAAACTGTTTCCCATCTTCCCAAACAGAAACCATATAGCCATTATGCATTAACTTCCTATTGCCCCTGCCCCCAACACCTGGAAACCTGTATTCTAATTTCTGTCTCTATATTTTCTTTGTAGCTGTCATGAGGCTTAAATTTAACATCCTAGATTCTTAGCAATTTCATTTGCTTTAATACCACTTAATTTTAATAGCATACACAAACTATATTTCTATACCCGTCCATTCCCCCATCTTTTAGGTAGTTCTTGTCACAAATTACATGTTTACATATTGTGAGTCAAAAACCACTGACTCATCATTACATTTTATGCATATGCCTATTAGATCCTGTAGGAAGCAAAAAGAGGAGTTACAAACCAAAAAACACAATAGTACTAGTATTTGTATTTACTCA
The DNA here is from genome assembly GCF_015220235.1 of Choloepus didactylus. Classification (NCBI taxonomy): domain Eukaryota; kingdom Metazoa; phylum Chordata; class Mammalia; order Pilosa; family Megalonychidae; genus Choloepus; species Choloepus didactylus. The sequence goes on along the minus strand of NC_051310.1, from coordinate 128,027,290 downwards.
TGTCCTTACCCTTAGTGGAGATCTTTATTTTTCACGTGGCTTTGATTTACTGTCTTCTATCCTTTCCTTTCAAGCTGCAGAACTCTTCTTTAGTATCTCTTATAGTGCTGCTTGAAGTTCATAGAGCATCTTGGATGTGTGTGTCCATGTCTTCTATTAAATTTGGGGAGTATTCAACCATTATGTCTTTGAATATTCTCTCTGCCCCTTTCTCTCTTCTCCTTCTGGCACTTGCATAATGCATATATTGGTACACTTAATGGTGACCTAGAAGTTCCTTAGGCTCTACTTACTATTTTTCTTTCTTTCTTCTTTCTGTTCCTCATATTGAATGAGTTCAAGCTTCTTCAAATTCTCTAATTCCTTCTTCTGCCAGCTCCAATCTGCTGTTGAATCCCTCTGGGGGATTTTTAATTTCTCTTACTGCTGTATTCAGCTCTGTTTGGTTCCTTTTCATAATTTTCATCACTCTCTATTGATATTCTCTTTGTGTTCATCTATCGTTTTCCTGATTTCCTTCTTTGCCCATGTTTTCCCTTGGCTCTCTGAGCACATTTAGGACCATTTTTTAAAAGTCTTTGTCTGGTATGTTCCAGGTCTGTTCCTCCTCACTGATGGCTCCTAATGCTTTAATTTTATCCTTTGCCTGGGCCATAACATCTTGTTTCTTTGTATGTTTTGTAACTTTTTGTTGAAACTGGACATTTTGATAGTTCAATGTATCACTGGACTTTAGACTCTGATGCCTGTCTCCAGCCAGTGTTACAACAGACACAAAAGAAGGATAAAAGAAAACAACTTTTTTCTCTCCCCAACTAGCTGTTTTGCAGATTGACCTCTGCAAGTGCTCTCCTTCAGGGCTTATCCATACTATGGGATTATAAGTAGTCGTCCATATTGTACATGACTTCGATTGAAGGGAACTGTTTATGAGTTTAGAGAATTGCCCCAGGCCAAACCATAGGAGACTCCACAATCCTTTCTGTACATGTGTGTGCTGGTTTGAATGTATTATGTCCCCCAGAAAAAGCCATATTCTTTGATGCAATCTTGTGGGGCAGACATAATAGTGGGGATTAAGCTGGAACATTTGGATTAGGTTGTTTGCATGGAGATGCGCCCCACCCAACTGTAGATGATAACTGATGGGATATTTCCATGGAGGCATGGCCCCACCCATTCAGGGTGGGCCTTGATCAGTGGAGCCATATAAACGCGCTGACTCAAAGAGAAGGAACTCAGTGCAGCTGTGAGTGATGTTTTGAAGAGGCGCAAGCCTGCTAGAGAGGAACGTCCTGGGAGAAAGCCATTTTGAAACCAGAACTTTGGAGCAGACACCAGCCACGTGCCTTCCCAGCTAACAGAGGTTTTCCGGATGCCATTGGCCTTCCTCCAGTGAAGGTACCCAATTACTGATGTGTTACCTTGGACACTTTATGGCCTTAAGACTGTAACTGTGTAGCCAAATAAACCCTCTTTTTATAAAAGCCAATCCATCTCTGGTGTTTTGCATTCCGCAGCATTAGCAAACTAGAACAATGTATCTCTAGAAATTCCCCTGTTTAGACAGTTTAAAATGTCCCCTCTTCCCTAGGAAAGTCCCCTCAAGGTTCCGGGCACTGTATTTTATGTCCCACAGCCAGCAATCTCTTGCCCCAAGCAGTACGACTGGAGTGCTCTCCCACAATGTTCTATAGGAGAGTTCCATGAACTGCTGTCTACATTCAGGGCAAGTTCTGGGATGGTGAGTCCCTCAGGCCACCACAGACAGATCTGATCAGAGATACATGCTTCCAGTTTGAGCGCAAAGTTTACTCTGCTCCCTCCAGAACTGGGACTAGCAATCTGCACTGGGAATGCCCACCAGCTCTGTGCCGAGCTGGTGAGGGGTGGGAGAGGAACCAGCCAGGACACCATGAGATTCTACTGCTTTTAAGCAGCCTTTTTCTTGATTTGCTGCTCAACCTGTTACTGCAGTCCTTTAGCTGTTTTCTGGAGCTTTGGTAAAGATATTTCTGTGAGATCTTGCTGGTTGTTCAAAGCTTTTATCGGGGGGAAGGTACCCTGAAGCATATTACTCTGCCATCTTGATTGGGGTGGGGGCCTCACTCTCTATATTTTTGCTTAAAAGTAAATTACAGCCTTTCTTCAATAAGGCAGAATTTTTAAAATTAAGCAACCCATTTTTTTTAAATGCCCCATTTTTTATAACTCAGTTTATGTGTCATGACCTCAAGAAGGCCTTCCCTGGTCATGAAGGTAAGATAGGGACTCCTGCTTGGTGCTTCCATAATGTCTGGTTTGTATCTCTATCTATGCACTTGCCACATTCTATGATCCCCTCATCCCACCGTCCCCACCGCCCCCCCCCCCACAAACATAACGGGTCTCTCTCCCCAACTAGCTTCTAATATTCTTGACGATAATATCTGTGGTATATCCATTGCTATCACCCCCATTCCTGGCCCAGTGCTTAGTACAGTAGATGCTCAAGAGAAGTCTGTTGAATGAATGAATACATGAATAGATGATTCTTTAGGAGCCACAGAGCCTTCACAGATTTGAAATGTGAAGTAATGCTATGGCAAAACAGTAAACCAGTCATGGTACAAGACTTTGAAGAGAACCGAAAATTATTTAATTAGCTACCAACTACAGGCAAGAGAGAAAAACAGTAATCCATCACTCACGCTTAGAAGTGCAAAACTAGCTTGTCCAAATGAAACAGCATTTCTCAATGCTGTTGCTTTGAGGATGATGAACAGAACATGTGTGAACACGAAGGGCCTCTAGGTCAGTAAAACTTATTCATATTTATATCTTATGTGCTACCTATACCTCTGCCCATAGCTTATGTGTACTTTTTTTTTGAATCTGCAGATTTTATTGAGATATATTCACATACCATATATTCCATCCAAAGTATACAATCAATGCCTTACAGTATCATCACTTAGTTGTGCAATAACCATAACACTCAATTTTAGATAATTTTCATTGCTCCAAAGAGAAAAATCACAGACATAAAAAAAGGAAAACCCAAAACACTCCTTCTCCCTTATCCCCCCCCCCCCATTGTTGATCCCTAGTATTGGTGTTGTATACCCGTTAATGTTGATGAAAGAATATTAAGGTATTACTGCTAAATAGAGTCCGTGGCTTGCATAGATAATTTTCCCCCATATACCTCTCTATTATTAACTCTTGGTATAAGTATTGTACATTTGTAGTAGTTCATGCAAGAACTTATTTATATTTGTAGTGCTAATCGGTGACATACATGACTTTAAACAACTCCTTTCAATCAAAGTCACCTACAATATGGGCTACTACTTACAATCCCAATAATGAGCTACCATCACCCCTATCCATTCCCAAACATTAAGTTCAGCCTCATTAACAATTCTGTACATATTAGGTAAATGTTCCCCTTCTCTAGCTTCTATCTATCTCAAGGTACCCTATATTTCACATTTTAAAATTCTGAGTTTACATATTCTAGTTAGTAGGTAGACTTTTGATCAATAGAATCTCTATGAAAACTGAAAATTTCACAGTTTTTACCTTGCACCATTAATATTTTAAATGCATATACAACAGGTTAGACTAATAATATAAAGCTGCAGTGTTCACTTGACATATTGAAGGCACAACCAGATATATACTGAGTACAAGGAGGCCAGTGGCCCCAAAGTCACCATAAAGGAAGAGGAGAGCCACAGAAGCAGTGGTGTTGGGTCCAGGTCAGCTGATGGCCATGCTTGTGCCTCGATTATGGTGAAACAATTACTAGAGAACCAAGAAGCAGAAATAATTAGATACCAAGTGTAGTTTGAATGTATTATGTCCAAAACACCATTATTTTTTATGCAATCTTGTGTGGGCAGAAATATTGGTGTTGATTAGACTGTAATTCTTTTGAGTGTTTCCATGGAGATGTGCCCCACCCACCTGTGGGTGATGAGTCTGGTTGGATGATTTCTATGGAGGTGTGGCCCCACCCATTTGGCGTGGGTCTTTATTAGTTTACTAGAGCACTATATAAGCTCAGACAGAAGGAGCAAGCTTGCTACAGCCAAGAGGGACACTGAAGAACACACAGAAGCTGAGAGAGTAGCTGTAGATGAGAGACAGTTTGAAGACAGCTGTTGAAAGCAGACTCTTGCTCCGGAGAAGCTAAGAGAGGACAAATGCCCCAAGAGCAACCGACAGTGACATTCTGAAGAGGAGCTGTGGCCTAGAGAGGAACGTGCTAGAAGAAAGCCATTTTGAACCAGAACTTGAAGCAGACGCCAGCCACGTGCCTTCCCAGCTAAGAGAGGTTTTCTGGACACTACTGGCCATCCTCCAGTGAAGGTACCCAATTGTTGATGTGTTACTTTGGACACTTTAAGGCCTTAAGACTGTAACTGTGTAACCAAATAAACCCCCTTTATAAAAAGCTGATCCATTTCTGGTGTTTTGCGAAAAGGCAGCATTAGCAAACCGGAACACCAAGGTTATGAAACTCTGACTCAGTAATTCCCAAACTTCTGGAGAAACCAAAGTACACTCTGCCATCTTCAACCCTAAGGTGCTAAATACTATCACTGAATAGATGGAGAAAATCATCCGAATAAGTGGTCTGAGATTCTCAGCAGGACTGAGAGGAACTGATAGGTCAATGGAGATCATAACAGAAAGATCAAAATTGATTATTGGTCCATTTTAGGTTCATGTAATAAAGGACATTTGTTCTTGAGCAAAAGTTACTCCAATTGTATATATAATGAGTATTTTGAAAGAGAAATGCAGCACAAGCAAGCAGAGCATCTGAAAAAACCTGTGCCTCAGCCTCTCCCTCAAATGTCAAGCTGGCGCCCCAGCAGTGATTTAACCACATCCCTCTAACAGATCAAAATGTATTCCTCTGGAAATAAAAATTTAATTCTGTCTGTGATGACTAAGGAAAGATGCTATTACCCTATATCCCTCTATGATGGTTTCTCACTTTATAAAAAAAATCATCCTCTGAAGTTATGAGACATGCTGCAACATGGAAGAACCTTGAAAACATTATGTTCTGTGAAATAAGTAAGACACATAAGGACAAAAATTGTATGCTATCACTTAAAAGAGATGACTAGAAACAGCAAATACACAGAGATTAGAGGGAAGGGGGGAGTTTGTAAAAAATTTTTTTAACTAAATAAATAAATGCAATCTACAATGGAAGAAAATAAAAATCATCATGAGTTTATTTTTTATACATATAAAATTTTTAATTTTAAATATGGCAAAGTGATATTTAAATTTAAGTTACTTTTATTTTTATTATTATAAAATTTTGTAGTTAGTTTCTGTGTACCCATTTTTTCCTAATTTTCTTAATTAAGCTTCTATGACAGACATTTTCATCAATATTTTAGTGTGTTTCAGGTAAAAGAGGTTCTGTTTTGGTAACTCACTCTACAGACTTCATAAAAGTTACTCTTAACTTATTTTATTTTCAATCTGTATCAGGGATAATCAACTCCTTCTATTTACTACTCACTGCTTAAAGAGCACCTCCTCTTATTTGACCTGTAATTATTTCTTCAAAGCTTCAAAAGAGGCCCCTTAGTTGTCCTGGAGGGACTGGTAGTGAACTTTATCTCAGAGCAGAGCCCTGGAGGGAAGCCCGTAGTTCTTATGTATATGGTGAATAACACCATACTGCCCTCTTCAGGTGCTTCATGGCTTTCTAAGCTTCTACCAGATAAAAAAAGTTCATTCTTTATCTTTCCAGATTGCAAAGTCCAAAATTTTTGAACAGCATCTTGTATCCTATTATTCATTCTAGTTTATTTTTAAATTATTGTGTTTTATTTTTAATTAGAGAAGTCACAGGCTTACAGAAAAGTCATGGAAAAAATACGTTCCCACATACTCCCCATTGTTGACACTTTTCATTAGTATAGTACCTTTCTTACAATTGATGAAAGAATATTAAAATATTACTGTTAACTATAGTCCATAGTTTATATTAGGTATGTTTTCCCCCATATTTCACCCTATTATTAACACCTGGCAATAGTGTCATACATTCATAATAATCCATGGAAGACATTCTTATATTTGTACTATTAACCACAGTTCATTGTCCCCAACAAGGTTCACTGTGTCATACGGTTCCATGTTTTATCACCCAGCTTTCATTCAAGTAACATATACAATCCCTTTCAACCACATTCACAAACATAATTCAGTACTGTTAATTACACTCACAATAATGTGCTACCATCACCACTATGCATTTCCAAACATTTACAATCAACCTAATTAGATATGCTGCACAAATTAAGCATCAACTCCCCATTCTCTACTCCCATTCTATCCCCTGGTAACCTATATTCTAGTTTCTAACTCTATGAGTTCGCTTGTTATAATTAGTTCCTATCAGTGAGTCCTTTTGCTAGCTTATTTTTAATCTTTTTGAATCTCAATTTTCTTACAAAACGCAGCAATTAGATAATACGGAATACACAGTTAAAAGCATGGGTTTTGGAGTCAAACAGACCTAGTAGCTTCAGTACTTTCCAACTGATTGACCCTGGGCAAATTACCCAGCTTTCTTCACCTCAATGTCCATAAACTGGCTATTAATAATAGTTACCTTAGAAGGTTGTTACACACATAAATGAGATAGTTTAAAAACCATTACATGTACTGTCACTTCCACCACCCCACTCCCCACCCCCAGATTTAAATGTCAGTGTGCTTTATCTGAAATCTCTTACCATTTTCTACAATACACTGTGATTTGGCCCCTGCCCACAGGTTTAATATCACCTCAGTGGGGTCTTCTCCCTTCCCCTGAACTCTGGCTCTGCCAGCCTCCTACTGTTCCTAGAACACCCCAAGCTCTTTCCCACCTTCAATCATTGTTGTGCCCTCTGCCTAGAACATCCTCCCCTCACCCCTCAGCTCTCATTTTAGGTGTCTTAGTTTAGGTGACTCCTTCTCAGAAAAGTCCTCCCTTGTCGCCCTATAGATTGCTTTGTTTACTTGGGATTATCTGCCTCCCCACCTACCCTGCAAACCCCAAAAGGGCAGGGAGCACCACTAAGTCCAGAGCCTAGAATAATATGTGGTAACTAGCAGGTACTCAATAAATCTGTGAGGAATGAAAGTGCTTATCCTAGTGTTTAGCTAGCTGGAAAAATAGGTTTGGACCATTATGTGAAAGACCTCACATGCCTTGTTAGGGAGTTCAGCCTTTATACTACAGATGGGGATTCAGTAAAGGCTTTGAAGCAGTGTAATGAATGTGCTGTGTCAATAGCTTAGTTCTTCTAATCTGCTGTCCTTTAATCATAATCAAAAGCACATTTTATACAACTCCTGTTTGTGTATAGTTGCCCACTCCCCCCCAGTTAGTTATGTGTATATAATTATCTCACTCTGCCCATAGACAGTATTTATCTAATATATACATAATTGCTTCCAAAATGTCATTCATATTAGACAAATGGGGCTTGCTTTAGAAGCACTGGGAGTCAGCTTTACCCAAGAGCCTGGAGATTGCCTCATGAATGATGGAAGCTAGAGGGGAGATTCTTGCCCTGGAAATAAGAGCTTTGGAAGCAAGGTCTGATGGGAGGGGAGAGGATATCCTGTAATGAGCTAGCTTTAAGAGGGCAAATGAGCAGGATGCTTTGCTGGTTGGCTGAATCAAAAGGACCCTGTTGGCCTGCTTCCGAATGGAAGTGTTAACCTTTGGACTCCATGCTGCTTTCTTATTATCCCTTAAAGAAAAAAATGTCCTTTTAGCTGAATTTTAGGGGGAACAGCAGTAATGAAACTTGACCCAGGCCAAAATATATATTTGTAACAAACTAATTTCCTTAATGTACAGAGCTCTTATAAATTAATAAGAAAAAGATAGTGCAGCAGCAAAATATGCAAAAGAATATAACAGGCAACTCATAGAAGCACCACCTGAAAAACATTAAACATCAGAAAAGATGTCCAATTTCACCAATAATTAAAGAAATGCAAATTTAAAATACGTTATTAAAATTTTACCTATAGGATTTGAAAAGATTTAAAGGATTCTTAACAAGCTGTGTTGGGAATAATGAGGCATTTTTTCACACATTGGCGAAAAGATAAAAGCACAACCCTTTTTCATTTACAAGAAAATTACAATTTCTTTTATAATGCAAAATGTGTATTTCTAGGAAGCATACAAAACTGGGGAGGGGGACTTGAGATTTATTACTTTATGTACTTCCATACTGTCTTTCATTTTTTGATAAGTACAATTTTTAAAATAAACCAAAAAAATTAAAAATATGCATATCCAAACTCAGAAAGTCCACTTCTAGGATTTTTCCCCATGAAACAGTTACACAAAAACACAAATGATTATTTCTAAAGATGTTCTGTAGCATTGTTTGTAAAAGTGAAAACTGGAAACTACACAAAGATTAAAAGACCAGTATTAATACAAAGGTTAATATAATAATATTAATGTATAATTAATAGGATCATGGTATATCTATACAATAGAATATTGACATAGAAAGATACTGTTAATTGAGAAAGCAAGTTGCAAAACAAAATCATCATGGTTCCATTTTTTAAAATATAAATTTGTAATTTATGTTTGAATATCCATATAATACAGTAGTGTGCCATTCACAGATTAAACATTCATGGTTTCCACTCTTTTGCCCTGAAAGTCCATGGCATCTGAACATTTATCATTTTGCCCAGTCATGAATGTGAGTCACACCCTCTGTGAGACCTCTCTAGCAAAGGGAGACTAGAGCTGGACAGTGGGGCTGGCCTTGCCCTGGACTCCATCTCAATGTGTCTTTGCTCTCCCCACTCATCTGTGTGTGTACTCCTGAAGTGATAAAAACTGATTCGTTATAGGAGAGAGCTGTGAAAGAAAACTACCTGTTTATGCCTATAATGGAAGTGAAGATTATGTAAAGAGATCTCTGAAAGTAATGGTTCTAATCATATACCATCCCCTCTTACATCCCCACCCAGCCTTTACCTAGAGTCCCTAGCTCCTGCTCTCCTCTTCAGCCTTAACTCCCTCCATTCTTTCCCCTCACTTTTTTTGTGTTCCAACCCCACTGGTCTTTTTCAGTTCCTCAAAGGTGCCATATTTTCTCTACCAGACTTTCCACAATCTATGCCCTCTGCTTGGAACTCTCTTCTCCTCCCCCAGTTAACAACTAGTCTATTTCAAACCTTAGCTTAGTCTACACTTTCTCTGAGAAGTGCCCCTGATTAATCAGATCCCACTGCTCTGTGCACCCTCACTTCACTATGTACCTCCTTTTTGGGGCACTTATCACAGTTTTAACATGACATTTGTCTCTCTCCTCCCAGGAAGTTCCATCCTGTCTGTCTGTGCTCATTATTGCATCTCTACCACCAGAACAGTGCCTGGCACATGAATGAATGATGTGTGTGTATATATGCATGATTATGGATAATTTATCAAACATACTATACAAAAAGTTACCCACTTTGTTCAAATATATCAAATTTATATAATGAGGCCTGCCATCTTCATAGCAATCACAATGTTGTTTCAAAGAATTAGCAGTGATTATGAGAGGAAAATAATTGGCCCCTTTAATTTTCTATAGCATGTCTATTTGATTTTTCATGTATGAATGAAAAAATGAGAACTAAATACTAATTGCCATGGAAAACTTGATTGCCAAACAATTGCATTTAACTTTAGCTAAGACTCAACTTCAACTTTATCATCTACAATTTGAACTATTTATAGTCAGCTTTTGACTCAGCCAGGAAATACCTGCAGAACTTAAGAAAATCCTGTCTCAAACTCTACAACTGTTCAGAGCTTTTGAAATCTCAGAACCAGAAGAGATCTCAAAGATATCTGATCCAAACATCTCATTAACAAGGAAACTAAAGCACCAAATATTTTTCCTTTCCTCCCTCCCTCTCTCCCCTCCCTGTCCCCTCCATTTCTTCCTTCCTCCTTCTCTCTCTCTCTCCCTCTCTCTCTCTCTTTCTTTCTTGGTCAGCCTTATCTAATAGAACTGTGATAAACTGCACTGAGGAAAACAAAATCAGGACTCAACTAAAATTCTATTTCATTACTGCACAACTCAGTTTCTACACCCTCTTTCCCTAGTAAACAGAGTACGTGTTGGAGACTATGGTGTAAGGAGTCCCCCACAAAAACTTTTTCCTTGCCTCCATCTCCTCTTCAACCCTTAGCTGTGCCTCCAGCACAATCAAAATCTGCATAGCTACAAAGTGCCAAACCATATCTTCTTTTACGTATAGTTAAATTCATTTATCTCATTCATTCATTCATTCATTCAACAAGGATTTATTGAGAACTGACTCTGTTCAGGTGCAGGTCTGAATCCTAGGGGTACAGCATCTACACTGGCAGCTGGGCTTATGCTTGCATTCCCTTATACCCATCCACTTAGGGTACCAGAAGGTCTGCTAGAGCCATAGCATTTGGTCATGGGCCGGACCACATGTACATGCTTACTGTATTAAAAGTCTTTAAAATCACATCCACTGACTAGCCTCAGAGTCTGGGATTAGCATTAGGTTTGAGCCCATTTATCCATATTGCTAAAATCCTGGTCAGCTACGAGGGCAGTAACTCCCAAGTAGTGTGCCTATAAATCATGATTGACATTTTGCTGCAACAAATGCGAGGGATACCCCTGCTAGAGATCTGGGTAAATGGTTATTGGGAATAATGTTTAATGCAACCATGGATTGCCTAGAGATTCTTTAAGATTTTTTATTTGGCACTACACCATCACTGGTCCTGTTTGGTTCTACAAGTATTTGTTCTATAGACAATGTATTCCATGTACTGTTCTAGGCCTTGCAGAAACAAAAATGAGTTAGATATTTTCCTACCCTCAAAGGTGTGCTAGGCTGGTTGATGGGACAGACACAATAGATACTGGCAAAAGGATGTGGCAAGTGCTGTGGTAGAGGTATGCACGAGGTATTGTGAGAGCCCACTGAGGCAAACGCTACCAGTTTGGCCACAGGAATAGAGCACACAGTGGCTTCCTGAAAGAGGGATTACCTGAATTGGGGCTAGAAGGACAAACAGGAAAATGGGGCAAATGGGGCAAGCATGCTCCAAACAGAGACAACATGAGTACAGGCATGAAAATGTGTAAGAATGACAAGAGTTAGAATCACTAGAGCAAGAAATAAGAGAAAGGAAACCAGAGAGGAAACTAGAGTTCAGGTCATGAAAGAACTGGCACAGAGTAGATGCTCCATAAATACTTATTGAGGAAAGAAATAGCTAGAGCTTTCATCAAGGAAAAAGTAGAAGCATGTGGTTATGCATGTTGGGCATATTTTATATGTAACATTTTGTTAGTGGAAACAATCTAACACATTTAGTAGAATTATAACAATATGGCTAAGTCAGCAACAACATAGCTCATTCAGCATGATACTTGGAGACGCAGGCATAATAAAGAGGAAGTGACTGGACAGTTTCACTAGCCTTGTGATCATAAGAGAGGGAAGAGCTGGGATACTGTCTGCACAGAAGACATAGGCTGACATGAGATCCAGAAAGGTAAAAGAGCCTGTCTGAGAAAGATGCTCAGGGTCTGCGAGCTTGGGAACATCTTGAACATAGTCTTTTTTTTCTCCCACTGGCACAGATACAAAGAACATAAATAAACTAAGTATCTGTGACTCTACCTTGTCTTGCCTGCTGTTACTCATGGTGTCACATGAGGTGTCACATGAGGGAAACTGAACTGAGAGGGGGTAGAATTCATATTCCTGGTGGTTGATTTCTGTAAATGGGCTTGGGCCCTTTGCTGCTGCTGTAGAGGGAGGAGGATACCAGAAATAGTAGGAAGAAGAGTCAACATGAACTATACTGTAACAACTCCACACTGTGACATACAGGAATTTTGCTCCAGAGTATGTCTTCCATAACTAATTGTAAGGGGAAAAAAGCAACAAAGTAAATAAGAGGAGCAGACACAATAACTACTGGCCATAAATTCTAAAATCTTTTCATCACATCCACACCAAAAACAATTTACCAAGTAAAATGTATCCTATTAATATCTCTAACATGGATTTTCTGTTTATTTTATATCTTTTTTCTTTTTTTTTAGATACTGAATTTTTAATAAGATATGAAATGCAACTTGCATTTTAATGTTCATTATAATTTACTAGACTATTACATTTTATTTTATTTATTTATTTTTAATCTTCATTTTATTGAAATATATTCACATACCACGCAGTCATACAAAGTATCTTTTTTTCTTAATTAAAAAAGATCCAGGTTGGGGAGGAAAGAAGATGGCCACATAGAGAGGAGTGGAAGCTAGTTGGTCCCCCTGAAACAACTAAGGAAAAACCAGGCACAACTAGTAAATAATTTGGAATAACTGCTGGGGGACAAACATGACTGTCCACACATCCTACACCAACCTGGATTGGGAGGAATGCCCGAGACTGCAGCACAAAATCTGTAAGTAAAAACTGCGGACCGGCACCGAGAGCCCCCTCCCCTATGGCAGCCCAAACTGCAAAGCCTCGCTGTGCTAGAGAGTAGCACTCTGAACAAGTAAATATACCTCGGCCCAGCTCCAGCTGGGGTTTTAATTAACAAATTTTGACTGCTCAATACAGGCTACGAATCCCCAACAAGCAGACAGAGGCTTTTGGTGACAACTGACCTTGGAGAGCCAGAGGACCTCCCTGGGAGGGAGGGGGGAAACCAGAGGACAAGGTGCTATCTATGGCTGACTGGTGAAACTGGGGATGTGAGCGGACTGGCCCTGAAGGGGGGCTTTCTGTCCCTTTTTCAGCTCAGTCAAGAAAGCCTCAGCCATTTTCAGTTCCCAGTGCTCCGACCCAAACAAGGGTGGAGATAGCAGAGTCAGAGACACTATTCAACTGCAAATGGTATCTCCCTAGGGGGTTTATCTTCCCTAAGAGGAAAGAGGTGATGCAAGTTCTACTACCCACCTTCCATTCAGAACCAGACCCCAGAGCCTGGGGGAAAACAGCCAAAGGCCACACCTCCTTACACCAGTCAGGAGCTAAAGACTGACAGGTGCCACACACCCTCAGGGAAACCTGATACTATTGCCTCCTTCTGAGACCTGAGCCTGTTCTGCTCTGGGAAAACCTGATTGGGGTAACCAAGGAAACCAGATGCCTAGACAACAGAAAACTACAACCTACACTAAGAAAAACGAAGGTATGGAATTTAAACAACTAATGCTAAATCAATGCAAAAGTTTAGGGAAGATATGGCAAAAGAGATGAAGCATAAAATGAAAATGCTGGGCGTACATAAGGTAGAAATCGAAAGTTCAAAAAAAAAAAAAAAAACTGGCAGAATCTATGGAAATGAAAGGCACAACACAAGAGATAAAAGATACAATGGAGGGTAGCTGGTGGTGGATACCTGAAACTATCAAACTACAACCCAGAACCCATGAATCTCGAAGACAGTTGTATAAAAATATAGCTTATGAGGGGTGACAATGGGATTGGGAAAGCCATAAGGACCACACTCCACTTTGTCTAGTTTAGGGATGGATGAGTAGAAAAATAGGGGAAGGAAACAAACAGACAAAGGTACCCAGTGTTCTTTTTTACTTCAATTGCTCTTTTTCACTCTAATTATTATTCTTGTTATTTTTGTGTGTGTGCTAATGAAGGTTTCAGGGATTGATTTGGGTGATGAATGTACCACTATGTAATGGTACTGTAAACAATCGAAAGTACGATTTGTTTTGTATGACTGCGTGGTATGTGAATATATCTCAATAAAATGAAGATTAAAAAAAGAAAAAAAAGATACAATGGAGACATACAACAGCATATCCCAAGAGGCAGAAGAAAACACTCAAGAACTGGAAAAGAAGACACCTGAAGCCTACACACAAAAGAACAGATAGAGAAAAGAATGGAAAAATATGAGCAACATCTCCGGGAAATGAATGACAACATGAAATGCAGGAATATATGTGCCATTGGTATCCCAAAAGGAGAAGAGAAGGGAAAGGGGGCAGAAGCAATAATAGAGGAAATAATCAACGAAAATTTCCCATCTCTTATGAAAGACAAAATTACAAATCCAAGGAGCACAGAGTACCCCAAACAGAATAGGTCTGAATAGGCCTACGCCAAGACACTTAATAATCAGATTATCAAATGTCAAAGATAAAGAGAGAATCCTGAAAGCAGCAAGAGAAAAGCCATCCATCACATACAAAGGAAGCTTGATAAGACAATGTGCAGATTTCTCAATAGAATTCATGGAGGCAAGAAGGAAATGGGGTGATCTATTTAAGACACTTAAAGAGAAAAACCACCAATCAAGAATCCTATATCCAGCAAAACCGTCCTTCAAATATGAGGGAGAGCTTAAAATATTCTCTGACAAACAGACAATGAGAGAGTTTTTGAACAAGAAACCTGCTCTACAGGAAACACTAAAGGGAGCACTGCAGACAGAAGGAAAAGACAGGAAAGGTTTGGAAAACAATTTTGGGAGATAGTAGCATAGCAATGTAAGTACACTGAACAAAGATGACTGTGAGTATCATTGAAAAAGGAAGGTTAGGAGCATGTGGGACACCTGAAGGAAAGAGGAAAGATAAAGACTGAGACTGTATAACTCAGAGAAACCTAGGGTGCTCAACAATTGTGATAAAAAGTATGAATATGTTTTTACATGAGGTAGAACAAATGAATGCCAGCCTTGCAAGGTGTTAAAAATAGGGTGGGATTGGGGGAAAATACAATCAATGCAAACTAAAGACTCTATTTAACAGAAACATTGTATTATGCTTCCTTTAATGTAGCAAAGGCAATTCACCAAGGCTAAATGCACATAGCTGGGGGGGGGGGGGCATGGGGGCGGGGAATGGTATTCTTGGCATTGGTGATGTTATCTGACTCTTTATTCTACTTTAGATTAATGCTATCTTTCCTTTTGTTGCATCCTAGCCATCATGTTTTGTTTTGTTTTGTTTTGTTCTTTTTTCTTTTTCTTTTGTCTCTCTACCTTCTTTGACTCTTCCTCCTTCTTTATGGAAGAAATGGAGACGTCCTTATATAGATAGTGGTGATGGTGGTGAATACATAAATACATGACCATACAGGGAGCCATCAATTGTTTACTTAGGACAGAATATATGGTGTGTGAACAAAATTGTCTGAAAAAAATGGGTTGATGAAGAAATCCTGAGGGCACCATATTAAGTGAAATAAGACAGACACATAAGGACAAATATTGCAGGATCTCACTGATATGAACTAATTATAATATGTAAACTCATAGACATGAAATATAAGTTACCAGGATATAGAATGAGGCTAAAGAATGGGGAGTTGTTGCTTATTATGAGCAGAATGTTCAACTAGGGTGAACTTTAAACATTCGGAAATGGACAGAGGTGACGGTATCACGTTGTGAGAATAACTAAGAGTGTTCAATGGTCTGTGAATGTGGTGGAAAGGGTAAACTCAGAGTCCCATATTTCACCAGAAGGAAAGTTGGAGGTTAAAAGATGGGAATGCATAGAACAGTGAATCTTGTGGTGGACAATGTCCATGATTAACTGTACAAATATTAGAAATCTCTCATGAACTAGAACAAATGTACGACACTGTAACTGGAGGATAATAATAGAGGGGCATATAGGAAAAAATATATATACCTATTGCAAACTATATACTACAGTTAGCAGTATTTTAACATTCTTTCATCAACAGTAACAAATGTACTATACCAATACTAGGAATCAATAATGGAAGGGGGGGTGGTTAGGGGTATAGGAGGATTTGAGTTTCCTTTTTTGGTCTTTATTTCTTCTCTAGAGTAATGAAAAGTGTTCTAAAAATTGAAAAAAAAAATAATTGTGGTGATGGATGCACAGCTGTATGATGATACCATGGGCAACTGATTGTACACTTTGGATCTATGGGTAATTGTGTGGTATGTGAACAATCTCAATTAAAAAAAAAAAAAAATGAGGTGGGGGGAAAAAGATCCAGATCCAGTCAGTTTGTCCAGAAGGGCAGGTGGGCAGGTTATGTGATTCCTCAGCAGGGGCTGGGGAATGGGGGCAAGCAGGGATGCAGTTACTCTCAGAAGGGACTGTTATGGCAAGAACAGTGAATTCATTTATGATACTGCGATGGCGGCAATGCCTAAGCAAAAGTCTCAGGCGTAGGGATGGAAAAAAGTGATAGGAGAAATTTAGCAATATAAAAAGTATGTGTGCAAAGCCTTTAGCAGCCAGGACACACCTAGACATTTCCGAAAAAGTCATTCCTAGTGCTAAGCATTCCTTCTCCACCTACTCCAATCCCATAATTTAGAAAAGCATCTGCTCCCTTTCCCTAACATTCTAGGCACTGAAGGCATTTTAATTGAGAAAATGAGACCCCAAAGACATTGTAGCAAGGATTTGAATTTCCATCCCAAATCTAGACAGACCTTTTCCTTCAGCTTATAGCTATAGCTTATGTGTCTAAACCCTTCTACTTCTTGGGCTTCTTGGTCTATGCAGTATGTCTAACCCAATGCCTTGCTTTTGGCAGTGCTAATCCCTTCTTAAAACAATCAAAGGCACTCCCAATCAGAAAGCATCCAATGAAGCTATGGTCTACAGCCTCCCTAGTAAGTCAGTCAGAACTAGGAACCTACTTTCTTTATCTCTCTTCAAATACTTGTTAGTGCAATGAGCTCAGGAACACAAACAAGTGGGCCAGGGAAAGAAGACACTAATTTTTGGAGTCACATTTTAAGAAGAATAATTAATTTTAAAGTGATTGATTCACTCAATAAATGACTATATAAGTAGGACCTAAAGGATTCTGTAACTCACAATGGTAGGGAATTGAACATTTTTTGGGTGTGCCTTGCTTTTACATATACTTTCCCGAAAAGTATACTCAAATTAAGAAAGCAAAGAACTGGAACACAGAGACCCTGGCAAGCTGGATGGCTATGGTAGAAGACACACACACACATTTTTTTTTTATATATATGCACACATTTTTGAAAAAGTAGGAATGTAGATCTGTTCCATTAGCTGGGAAATAAGGGGGCAAATATCATGGGAAATTTTTTTATCTTCCTAGTTCTTTTTATTACCAGAAAAGGATGGGTCAGGGGATGAAATCAACACAAACTTTAACCATGACCACTGTTTCAATTTTCACAGGTCTTTGCAGATCTAAATATTCCAAAGTGATCCTTATATGAGATACCAAGGAATACAGAGTGCATTTTTATGTTCCTAAATTAACAAAATAACTTTGTAGACAGAAGCAAAAATTGCAGGTATCTCTTTATTCCCTGAAATATTTTCTGATTTCAATATTTTATTTTTTAACTGAACAAAGTTTCTGTTCTTTTCAATAATCCTAATAAATAGACAAGCAGAGATGAATAATTACAGAACGTTTCATAGCTAAGAATTTCATAAATCACCACAAATGATCTTCAATTCTAATCCATTGTCAACTGACACCGAAGTTCTGAATACTTTAAATTACTCTTCCTCTACTAATGATCTATAAATTATAGAAACCTGATCTTTAAAAGAGAATAAAAAAGAGTTCACTATGTGAAAAAAGACTGTCAGGTGATGATCAATTCTAACATCAAAAATGTTTTGGGATATTAAATTTACACAAAATAGAGCACATTCATAAATACTATTAGATTTAAAGGGGCAATTAGACTCTTAAGAGAGTTCAAGTTTTCTGTCACATGAGTTAAGTAGCCTGTTTTTAAAAAGTCAGTTGATTTCTACATGGAACTTCTGATTAGATCATGAGATAATGAATTCTAGAATAACAAAGTCTTTTTAGAAATCCTTACCCCACATAGTACTAACCAATGTTACTGAAATTAAATAAAAAGAAAAACATAATTGTTGTAACTTTTACACTTCTGCAATTTTTAGATTTATTAAGTGACTTCTTCCATAGACTACTATACACATTTCTACTACTACTGTAATTTTCTCGCCATAGCCAGGAAGAAGAGCGGGTTTTAGATGGCTTATTAAAAATACTTTCGGTAGAAAAAGCCCCACAACTTTAAAAGAAAAGACAAGAATAAGGGTTGTTGCCCTGTCTTTTAGCATTACAGCAATATGAAAATAATTAAATTTCTTAAATTTTCCTTTTACAATAAGCAAACTAACTTGTTAGCTTGGAGTGTTGTTTTTTAAACCACTTTGGCAAATTCTTTCAGCTGAACCTTTAAAAATGATTTCAGAAGCCTGACATTAAGCAACTATATAAGATTATTTTAAGTTGCTAATTATTACCAGAAACAGTTATGAGGATACAGTTCTACCAGGTTTCTGTGGTAAATTTTTCTTTCATTTTTATGAATTGTTTAAATTACATTCTTCTTCTGTATTTTTCCTATTCATTTTCAAATCAAATTCTAATTCAACATGCATTTATTGGATCCCTCTTATATGCAGGATTCTGTGTTAAATTGGAGACAAACAAGGAGGACTAAAGCATAGTTTGTTCTCTGCTTGCCAGGTCCTGGCCTCTCTTCCTGATCAATGTCAAAGGAGGTCAGAAAACCATGGTCCATTTTAACTCTAATAACCTTCATTGGGTACCATTATCCCTGTTTTATAAATGAAAAAAATTGAAGCTGGGAGAAATAAAGTGCCTTGGCCAAGAAGACATGACTAGTTAATTTGTGGAGCAAGGATTTGACCCAAGAATGTCTCTCTCCACTATGCTGGGTTATTAGGATCTTTCTGTTCCAAATCTTAGCTCAAATGTTACCTTTTCAGAGAGTGGTGGTTTTATTTTCTTAATTTTTAAAGAAAGTGAACCCATTAATAAATTTGAATCCCAAATCAGTCCTTTCCAGGTGAAAACCAACCAAAAAAAGTCTTTTGTACATGTTTTTTTCCAGAGTCACTTAGATAAAAATTCTTCATAAGGAGAAGAAAAAGGAAAAGGAAATGACACATAGGCAGAGAAAAATAAGGACGATATTACAAAGAAAAACAGACTCGCACTTGCTCCCTTTTTGCTTCACTGAAAGGCTAAAAGGAGTGGGGGCCGATTCTAAAGGCCAAGTGAACACAGCTGACCAGCATCATGGGCAATGAAGTTATCACATGGTCACAATGGAGGCTCTGTGGAAGGTTTCCCACAGAGATGCCACCCCGTGAGGCACCTGGGTGAAACTGACATTCACAGTTTGAAAGGTCAGCATGGAGAATGTGTGCTTTCTTAAGAAAGTAATGAATTACAATTTGTGTTATTTAGGGATGTCTCTTAAATATCTTTTCAGAAGACACTAAATTTTTACCTCAATACTAAAAATTTAGGAGATCTCGGAGAGAAGAAATAAATCATATGGCACAAAACTATTGACCTGGGGAATGTATGGACCAGTGTGCTAAAATGGGTTTTAGATGATGGCTTTTCCAGTTTTTCAGTTTTGCATTATTGTTGACCATCATTCTTGGCTTTCCAAACACTTGGCTGTGTGTCATCTTAATTCCTCCCCAACTGAAGAAATCAATTTACTTGTATGGCAAGAGCTCCCCACCTCACCCCACCCCACCTCCAGCCCCATTATCAGTCCTATTTCAACAGCCTGCTGAGATGACCTATCTGGAGCCCACCACGTGGTTCCAACAGTACTGGAATAATGAGGCAATACAAAGACAGGGAAGAAAAATTTCTAACCTTGGATGAAAATTCTGATTAAATCACTCAATTCAATGGTCATGTGTTTGTGAATTCTTAACTTCCACATAGTACTTCTTCTATAGCAAAAAGTTCCTCACTTCTATTGAACTTTATTAAATTCTCCAGGAAAAAAAAGTAAGGGGTTTAGAGGATTAATGATGAGGGAGATGCTCCTGTTGTATGGTAGATACCAGGACTTAAAAGGTAGAGGAGAGAAGAGAAGCATATTTTTGTAATCTTTCCTGTGAGTTCTCATTTGAGCAGTATTTAAACATATGTAGCTGATATCTGTACCACAGCAAGTTCTTAGAAACTACATCATAATATAGAGAGCTGTTTGTAAAGCTGTTTGTAAAGCTGTTTGTAAAGTGGGTTCTGAGGATTAGGTAGCATATTAGTTGTAGATATGATCCCCAAAATGCCTTAAAGCAAATATGCAAAATTATAAAACTTTAAAGCAATCTCAAATATCAAAATTATACTCCTGGTCCTAGTCTCTGGGTTTAAAACAATACAAACAGATTATACACTACTATAAAGTGCATATAAAAGCACACTCTGACATAATACATGTTTGATCAGAAATCTATATGTTAAATAATATTAAAATTATGAGTGAAATGATACAATGACTGAGACTTGGCTTAAAATACTTCAGAGAAAAGAAAAAGTTGGTAAAAGGAATAGATGAAACAAGATGGGCAGAATGATGATATTTGTTGAAGCTGTTTGGTGAGTACTTGGGTTTTTTTTTTTTTTCACTAATCTCTATTTCATGTATGTTTGAAAACTTTTCATTATAAAAAGTTTAAAACTCTAAAAATTATAAATAACTAAAACTTTAGAATTAATAAATAATATTTAACAATGTATCTTACCTTCTTAAAACATAGAAAAACTCTTTGGGGAATGATGTGATAGAGCAGTAAAAACTGCCCACAGGAAGAGGCATTAAAGCAAGTTTTCCAGAGCAAGCGGCATAACTGACTTCAGAGCCCCTGCCAGCAACTTCTAGATGGTATGCTCATGCATCATTAAAGCAAGGTGTAAAAATATAACTGCAAAGGAGTTTTAGTGAATTAAAAATTACTTTGAAGGTGCTGAAGTGACAAAATATAAACAGATTAAAGGGCTGATCTAACTAAGCTCAGGAGTAGAAAATTTTGTTGTCCAGACAGAACAGAGTTTTTCTTTTTATTATCTTCCTAAAGCCAGGTTCCACGAAATAACCTGTCAAATCACTTTCCTCAGCATATTATAATTATTCTTTTTCTGACTCAAAATTGAGATGCAGGATATAAGAAATTTGAGAATATTTATGGGAACTATAAAACCAAAGTGGGGTTTTCCCCTGGATATTTGGTTATACAATTGTTTTCTCTTCTATATAACCTCTTCAATAAGGAAATAAAATGTTTACATCTATATTCTAAGTGGTTATTAAATACCCAGCCAACCAACCATTTAAAAAAGGCACATCTCCAAAGTGACCTATAATAATGACACTGGATGCTTATATTGGATTATTCCTATAGAATTGAATAAAGAGGAGCTTAGTAACTTATTAATTAGAACTTAGTTATGAGGACTGAAGGATTTTTTCGCATAGCAAATTAACGTATGTAGGAGTCTTCAGTTAGAAATGGTGGGTTCTTGTGTTTTCTATTTTAAGTTTTAGAGTCTTAAAAAAAATCAGATAGACTAATAGTCTAAACTACATTTCCACCTATGTCATAACATCTGGTCACCATGGCACTGTACCAACCCCAAATAATTAAAGCCAGTTTCAGCTCAGGGAACTCTGCCAGAGTCAGTACCTGAAAAACAGGTAATAAACAGTAAGCCATATACTTTTGACTGGATTCTCTGAAGTACCATGAGTCAGGCTCCAAATGTCGGAAGATCTAGTCTCATGCTAATAAAAACAAAGATATTTACTGTTAGAGCCTACTTTACCCAAGTACCTCAAAGTGCTTGGCAAACATTAATCAAAAGGAAATTAGGACATATTCTCAGGACATATGAAAGCATTGGGCTCTCAAAAACTCACACATGAAGCCTCTAGAACCAATTACCAATTTACAGAGGAACATGTTAAACTTTATCACAGCAATATAGTCAACAAAAATCAGACTCTGGGAAACTACAGAACAAATGACCCAGTTTATTCAACAAATGAATTTTAAGGAAAAAAAAAAAAAGAGAGAGGGAAAGGGAAGCTCTGGAATAAGGGAGACTTAAAGGAGGTATCAGCCAGTTATCTAAACCTTGATTCAAACAAGCTGTAAAGAAAAGTTATGACATTTATGAGACAATTGGAAATGTAAACGCCAATTTTTACATTGGTGTAAAATATTTATGACATTAAGGTATTGTGAATTTTTAAAGTATGATAATGGTGTTGTGGTTATAGTTATTTTAAAGTGTTTATCTTAGAGATACTATGTTAGTTACCCCCAAGACAGGATCAGTTATTTGCTAGGAGAACTCACAGAACTCAGCATATAGTCATAGTTATAGCTAAGATTTATTATAGCAAAGGATACAGAGCAAAATCGCCAAAGGGAAAAGGTACATAGGGCAAAGTCTGGAGGAAGCCAGGTATAAGATTCCAAGAGTCCTCTCCCAGTGCTTAATTCCCCCAGCAATGAGTTGTGACAACATGTGTGAAATGTTGTCTACCAGGGAAACTCATTAGATACTCAGAGCCTAAGGTTTTTATAGGGGGCTGGTCATAGCACATATCAAGATTTCAGACTCTCAGAAGGAAAGCAGGTACTCAGCATAAACTATGTTGTTTTTACAAAAAGTTTAGGCACAGTAAGCCCCAATTACCAGTTAGGGTGGTGAGAACCCTCCCAAAATCTTAAGTTCTCAGATGCCTGCCAAAAACCAACCTTGTAAGCAGACCTTTCAAAGGACAGTGATCAGGCTGTTTATATTAATTATTTTCTGCACATACTGAAGTATTTCAGATAAAATGACAATATTTGGGATTTGTTTCAAAATAAGATAAGGAGGATGGAAGTGGGTGAGGGCATAGATGACACAAAACTGGTCAAGAGTTAATATTGTCAAAGCTTGGGTTTAGGTACATGGGAAATTATACTGTTCTTTCTACTTTGGTATACGTTTTAGATTTTCCCATAATAAAAAGTTTTTGCTTGTTTGTTTTTATTCACAGGAGAAAACTCAGAACCAGTGCTTAGGCTGTGAATGAACAGGGCCTGTGGGCTGGTGGGGCTCAGAACCAGAGTCTGTAGAGCACTTGGAGCTGCTATCAAGGTCTGAAGGAAGAGATTGGTTGTATCAGGCCCTGTGTGAACAAAGCTTTGACTCCTGACACTCAAGAGTCACTTAAGTTCTGGGAGACAGAAGCAGAAAAAGGTAGCCGCTTGTCCAAGGCAAACTATATCTTGGAGCCAGAAGCCTGAAAGTGATATGATTATAGCCACAGATTAAGTGGCTACCAAATGATCTTACATGATCCATGGAGTGTTGCAAATCAGATTTATTATACTTTGAGTCATTAACCACTTAGCTATAAAATGAATATGTAGCCACTTCTTCTCACAGTAACAAAAATGGAGCAGGTTTCTTCCATTTCAAAAATGTTTTCTTTAGCACTGGTACATGCTACTCACATAATATTTTGCCCCGTAAGACATAGACTCAGAGCAACTAAAACCTTAGCAACAAGTTCCAGACACTAGAGATACTGAGCATTATGAGTCCCTGCTACACAGCCTCCATAAACGCCATTAAATTTTGGGTTAATTAGGTTGAGGTATACAGAAGAATTGCAGGAGTTAGGGGGAAATATGGGCAAAAGTGTACTCTCTCCTCTGAAACTACAAATAATCTGTATTTAAAAATAAATTATTTTAAACAAAAATACAATGAAACCATGTTTTATTATACAAAAGTGGAAAAAACAACTAAAAGCCCAAGAGTAAACTATCAGCATAACAAGCTTCACTGTGTGGCCCCTCACTCCAACACCCCACATATGATGGCTCAACCTGTAAGAGACAGAAAAAACAAAAAAAATGATGGAGAGAGGACTAGCCCAAATCAGCAATACAGATCCACACATCTTCCATCTAGTATGTGAAAAAAACAGTTCATCACTGAATGGTGCCATCCTCAGTTTCCAAACAAAACACACTCATGATTCATCATCAATAAAACATTCTCTATTAGTGGGTATGGCCTTTTGGGTATAGCTTTTCACTAATCAATCTACGCTCTCTCACCCAATTCTCAATATGACCAAAAACATAAGATGGAATCTCTGCATGGGGACCAGAACAAAGCCTAGAGATGTACAAGGGACCAAGGGTTCCCTTGGTTCTGTAATAAAATCCACAGATCTTTCCTGCCAGACAATGGGAAAGTTTATCAACTCCATTAACTATACCATCATCATTTAGCAGTGGCTTACAAGTATACTACAGTATTTAATCACAGACTTCCTTCAAGATAACATTCTGATGATTAAATAAAAGGTAGAGTATTATTTCTTGCTATCTGTTATCTAGGTGCTAGGTGCCAAGCTCCTGAGCATGTATTAACATTTCTGCTGAATTTTTAATCTTCCTGAGCACTTCAATACCTAGGAAACTAACTACTGCAAAGACCATGTAATAAATGTTAAAAGCTGACAATGCCATAGCTCTCAACAGTGTCACGCTGGCAAATTAGTTTTCCTTGTGTTATTTACAAAATCCAGTGTTAGCCAGTAATCAGTCATTTCTGAGATGTACATATCAAAAAAAACTATTTAAGCCTAAAGTACTAAAAAAAATTAAATTGCCTAACTGTCTAAAATTCAACTATCTGTTAAACAATTAAGGAAAAAAAAAAAGCAAAAATAGCCTCTGCATGGTAAGAAAAAAAAAAAAAGGCAGAAAGCCCTTACTGTATGCATTCAGCTTTACATGGAAGAGAATCCCTCAAGTTTTCATTCAAAGACTCTAAACTTATTTTTCACTTTTCATTATCTGGTTTCCAAAGTCATCTCAGCTTAAAGAATGAAAATTAAGTCTTAAGAAACATAAACTTCAGTTAACTTAGGCAGAAAAGGAGGACATTAAGGATAGGAAGTTCTTCATGGAGCCCATGAGCATACACAGGGCTTTAGGAAGAGCTGGAAGCAGGGCTTGGAAAGCTAATCAGCCCTCTCCATTTCTCATCGCTGCTCATCTCTGCATATACATCCTCTGCCTTGTAGGTCACATGGCTGAGGAAAGATGCCCACTACACAGCTCCTGAGCTTCAAGTTTACAGGGAGTGAACTTCCCTCCTTCTCTAGGAAAGTCTCAGGAAATGGACATGGAAAAGCCCATCTAAGGACAGTTTGCCAACTCAGTTCAGTCACACGTGGCTGAGGTGAGAGAGGCTGTCTGTCGCATTATACGAAATGCCTGGGGATTAAAGAGGATTCAATACAATCTAGAAAGACCCTCCAAAGAGTCCCCACTGTAGAAAAAGAGAAGCTACAAAAATACTGGAAACTAGAAAGCAGCAAAAAAGAGTTTATGGCCTCATAATGAAGAATGCAGGCCTCTAAAAATTTTGACCTCAGATAATTTAGTATATGGGTAAATATTCTATAATACTATAAGTGCATCACTGAATTACTGTACTATTAGTCACATTTATCATGATGACCCGTTATTCAGAAGAGCTTAAAATGTATTCAATATGACTATTGTCTGTTAATTTCTGATGGGTA
The DNA here is from genome assembly GCF_015220235.1 of Choloepus didactylus. Classification (NCBI taxonomy): domain Eukaryota; kingdom Metazoa; phylum Chordata; class Mammalia; order Pilosa; family Megalonychidae; genus Choloepus; species Choloepus didactylus. The sequence goes on along the minus strand of NC_051310.1, from coordinate 128,001,804 downwards.
TAGTAGGAACAAGTTCACAGAAATGTTGCTATATTAGGTTACTTTCTTGGGGTAGAGTAGGAACGTGTTGGAAGTAAAGTAGTTATCTTAGGTTAGTTGTCTTTTTCTTACTCCCTTGTTGTGCTCTGTTTGAAATGTTTTTTTATTGTATGTTTTTTAAAATTTTTTTTTATTTTTTTTATTTTTCATATAGTTGATTAAAAAAAAAGTTAATTTAAAAAAAAAAAAACAAGGAAAAAAATATGCAGAGCCCCCTTGAGGAGCTGGTAGAGAATGCAGGGGTATTAAGCTTCCCCACCTGTATGGTTGCTAATGTGCTCACAGACACAGGGGACTGGTGGTTTCATGGCTTGACCCTCTACCCCAGGAACTTGCTCTTGGGAAGACTGTTGCTGCAAAGGAGAGGCTAGGCCTCCCTATGATTGTGCCTAAGAGCCTCCTCTCGAGTGCCTCTTTGTTGCTCAGATGTGGCCCTCTCTCTCTAGCTAAGCCAACTTGGCAGGTGAAATCACTGCCCTCCCCTCTACGTGGGATCTGACACCCAGGGGAGTGAATCTCCCCGGCAACATGGAATAAGACTCCTGGGGAGGAATACAGACCCAGCATCCTGGGATGGAGAACATCTTCTTGACCAAAAGGGAGAAGTGAAAGGAAAAGAAATAAGCTTCAGTGGCAGAGAGATTCCAAAAGGAGCCGAGAGGTCACTATGGTGGGCACTCTTACTCATAATATAGACAACCCTTTTTAGGTTCTAATGAATTGGGGTAGCTGGCGGTAGATACCTGAAACTATCAAATTACAACCCAGAACCCATGAATCTTGAAGACTATTGTATAAAAATGTAGCTTATGAGGGGTGACAATGTGACTGGGGAAGCCATAGGGACCACACTCCCCTTTGTCTAGTTTATGGATGGATGAGTAGAAAAATGGGGGAAGGAAACAAACAAACAAACAAAGGCACCCAGTGTTCTTTTTTACTTTAATTGCTCTTTTTCACTTTAATTATTATTCTTGTTATTTTTGCGTGTGTGGTAATGAAGGTGTCAGGGATTGATTTTGGTGATGAATGCACAACTATATAATGGTACCATGAACAATCGAATGTATGATTTGTTTTGCATGACTGCATGGTATGTGAATATATCTCAATAAAATGAATTAAAAAAAATGTATTCAATATCCTCTCTTTAGAAAGGAGAGACGATAATATTTATATACTGCTGGTAGGATTATAAATTTCTGGGAAACAATTTAACCCTATATACAAAGAACCTGAAAAATATTCAGTAATTCTAAGTTTAACATCTATTCTATGGAAATAGCCTAAAACACATATAAAAACTTTATGAATATTCATGACATCATTATTTATAATACCAAAATTGTGGAAATAAATGTTCAGCAATATGACAATGGTTAAATAAACTGTGCCCAAGCCATACAATGATCTAAAATATTATTTTTAAAATCAAGGGAAAATGCTTATGTTAGGAATAGGGAAAGAGCTATATACAAGAGTGTATGGGTGAATCTCTCTCTATATAAAATAATCTTAACTATATGAAAATATATGAATGGAAAAAGGATAGAAAAAGACTGCTGCAGTTTCTGCAGCGTGCAGAAGGCACACTCTGAAATGGAGATTAGCATAAAGGCAGTTTATTTGGGAGTTCTATTGGGAACAGCACCTATAAGCGTTAAGAGAAGGAAGCACGATTGGGCAGAGGGAGAGGCTGAGCAGCACTGTAGGCCTATGAAGACCTCAGCCAACCCCATGAGGAGCTCCGGAGCTGGGACGGCCCTTCAGAATTCTCCTGAGTTGAGACAAGGGGGCTGGGCCTTTGGACCCTGCATCAACTGGTCAATGGATACAGGGTACCCTAGAACTGGACATGATCCTTTTCTCCTTTAAGCCAAGAAGTCCTGAAATATGGATCTGGCAGGGCAGCACAGCATCTACAATACAGACCATGTCCAAAAATTAGTATTTATTATCTTGTGAGCACAGTGCTCTTTTGTTTATTTTTAATTGTTTACCAGGGTCCTCTGTATTTTCCAAATAAAAAATAAATCACATCATAATTTTTGTAATACTCATATATACAATATAATTACAAGACACAAATTAATTTCTTTACATGGAGTAACTATTATTATATAGAAAATTTATATACAGAAAATTATACGCATAGCCAAATTTGGTTATTTTTAAATTTAAGCAAATTCAAATTCATCCCTAAGAAACAATATTATAAAAATGCAAAAGCTTTTTTATAGATCATAAATCAAATAGTAGCCAAAATTAGGCTACTAAACATCTATAAAAAACTACTATACCATCTAAACATCAAAAACGTAAACATTCCAAAAATATTAGGAAAAAACAGACCATCTTTAAAAATGGAACACCCTTTTGAGGTTTATTACACACACACACACACACACACACACACACACACACAAATATTGGGTAATACATTTTTAGAAAGATTAATAAAACATCCGAAGAAAAAATTTCATAAATTGTTACTTAGCTTTAACCACCAAAAAGGTTTCTAAATGACTCAAGGGAAAGTTTATATTAAACCTTCTGAATAATTACTACATCTGAATAAGATAAATACTTATACATATACTTATAAAACAGTTTAACAAAGGACTCCTACTACTAGATATGATGGAGTTACTTGTATCTGACTAACATTTGCACAGAACAATATGAAAACTGGATAAAATGTCAAAACAAAACAAAAAGTGCAGACTGAAGGCACTGGAGAGCAACTAGAGAACCAGGACTTCAGGGGCCAAGATCCCAGAAAAACAGGAAGTGCACTGAGGTGAGCTCTACATTTTCTGCTACTTTTCCCCTTGAGACATTTGCCAATTCACTTTATGAGGTGTGGAAGCTGAACAGAAAGTACTGACAGAATCTCTATAGGTGGTCTCACTGGGCTAAGAAGACAAAAACTGGCTACACCAGTAAATAGCCTCGAACTCCAAGACTGGAAGGGGCCAGGAACTTGGAGAAAAAAGAAGTGGGCTCAGCTGCCCACAATTTCCCTTTGCAGCATTTTGCGAGTTTCTAAACCATACGGATGCAGGGAAAGAGACTGAGAAACCAATTAAAAAGTAGTCACTAAGCAGGCGAACTCGCTGCCCTCCCCACTACGTGGGACCAGACTCCCAGGGGTGTAAATCTCCCTGGCAACGCAGAGTATGACTCCCAGGGATGAATGTGGACTCGGCATCGTGGGACTGAGAGTATCTTCTTGACCAAAAGGGGGATGCAAAATGAGACGAAATAGTTTCAGTGGCTGAGAGATTTCAAATGGAGTCAAGAGGTCACTCTGGTGGACATTCTTATGCACTATATAGATAACACCTCTTAGGCTTTAATGTATTAGAATAGCTAGAAGTAAATACCTGAAACTACCAAACTCCAACCCAGCAGTCTGGACTCCTGAAGACAATTATATAATAATGTAGATTACAAGGGGTGACAGTGTGATTGTGAAGACCTTGTGGATCACACCCCCTTTATCTAGTGTATGGATGAGTGGAGGAATGGGGATAAAAACTAAAGGACAAATGGGGTGGAATGGGGGGATATTTGGGTGTTCTTTTTTTCACTTTTATTTTTTATTCTTGTTCTGGTTCTTTCTGATGTAACGAAAATGTTCAGAGATAGATTGTGGTGATGAATGCATAACTATGTTATCATACTGTGGACAGTGGATTGTATATCATGGATGATTGTATGGCGTGTGAATGTATTTCAATAAAACTGAATGTAATTAAAAAAAAAAAAGAAAGAAAAAAAAAAAGTAGTCACTAAGAAGCTGAACCGCTAAGTAGCAATTCTGGCAACTTAAGTGTTAGGAAGACAAAAATTGGCGTTCAGAGCCAGAAAGGAGGACAGGTCTGGAAAAGACCCCAGGTTTCAGTTGAGACTCCTAAAAAGTTATCTCTCATGATTAAGGGAAAACTGGAAATTGACTAGTCCTTAAACATCTCAATCTCTGGAATTGGACAAGGTCGTCTGTCTGCCTACCAGAAAAAAAATTATTTCCAGAAGAAGAGATCATCAAGAACTTTATAATTTTTAATAAAGAATGTGCTCTAGCCAATAAAAAATTAGCAGACATGTCAGAAAAAAGCCTAAATGACCAGAAACCAAGAGAAGAGACAATAAATAAAGAGCCACTGGTGTCCCAGATGTTGGAGTAAGCAAAACAGACTTTAAAATAACTATGATTAATATGTTAAAAAATACATGAATAGTATGATAATTTTACCAGAGAAGTTGAATATTTTAAAAAAGCAAATAGAATCTGTAGAACTGAAAAATACAATAACTAAAATTATGAATCAGTAGATGGATTAGAGACAAAGGAAAAGAGGATATGTGAAGTGAAAGGTTAGTAGAAAATAAGTGTACTAAGAGAAAAACAGAAAAAAAAATAGACAAAAGAGTGTAAGAGGCATGTAGAAAAAAGTAAAAAAGTCTAACTTACGTATAACTGAATCTCAAAAGGAAAGAATGTGAATAGGGCAGAATCAAAATTTGAAGAGACGGTGATCAAGAATTTTCCAAAACTGAGGAAATACATTAAGACATAAACTCAAGAAGCTCTATAGACCTGTGATGGTTAGGTTCATGTGTCAGCTTGGCCAGGTGACGGTGCCCAGGTGTCTGGTCAAGCAAGCATTGGCCTAACTGTTACTGCAAGGACATTTGTGGCTGGTTAATAAACCAGAAGGCTGGTTTATTAAATCATCAGTCAGCTGGCTGCAGCTGTGACTGATTACATCAACGTAGGGTGTGTGTTCCACAACGAGAATGCAATCAGTTTGGACTTAATCCAATCAATTGAAGACTTTTAAGCAAGACAGATAGAGGACCCTCACTTCTTCTTTGGCTGACCAGCGAAGCATTTCCTGAGGAGTTCATCAAACATCTTCATCAGAGTTGCCAGTTCATTGCCTAAGGATTTCATCAAACTCCTTCACTGGAGTTGCCAGTTTGCTGCCTGCTCTACAGAATTTGAACTTGTGCATACCCACAATTGTGTGAGACAATTTTATAAAATCGTGTCTTTAGATATCTCTTGTTGATTCTGTTTCCCTAGAGAACCCTAACTAATACAGGACCCATAACAGAATAAATTAAAAAGACAACAACATCTAATCACATACTAAAACTGCTGAAAACCAAAATCAAAGAGAAATATCTTAAAGTAGCACCTGGAAGGTAGAGTCAGGGTTGGAGGTGGCAAGTCTCAACAAATTTGAAAGAACATATACAGATAGCAAAGATGGTTCATTATCTACAATAGAATTATACTAGAAATAAAAAGCAGAAAGATAAATAGAAAACTGCCAAACGTTTGGAAAAGAAGCAATATACTTCTAAATACGAGTCAAAGAAATCTCAGTGGAAATTAGAACAAATTTTGAGCTGAACGACAATAAAAATTCGACATATCAAAACCGAAGAAATAGCAAATAAACTCACTACCTTACCCCATACCCCCAGGGGCATAAATCTCCCTAGTAATGTGGGACATGACTCCCAGGGATGAGCCTGGCCCTGGCATTGTAGAATTGAGAATGCCTACTTGACCAAAAACGGGAAAAGAAATGAAACAAAATAAAGTTTCAGTGGCTATGAGATTTCAAATAGAGTCAAGAAGTCATTCTGGAGGTTATTCTAATGCATTACATAAATATTCATTTTTAGTTTCCAGTGTATTAGAATAACTAGAAGGAAATACCTGAAACTGTTAAACTATAATCCAGTAGACTTGATTCTTGATGATGATTATATAACTTTCTTGTGTGACCGTGTGATTGTGAAAACCTTGTGAATGACACTCCCTTTACCCAGTGTACTGGCAGTTGAGTAATAAAATAAAGACAAAGATTAATAAATATTGGGGGGGTGTAAGGGGTATGGGATGCTTTGGGTGTTCTTTTTTATTTTTATTTATTTCTTGGAGAATGAAATGTTCTAAAATTGATTGTGGTGATAAATGCACAACTGTATGATGATACTGTAAGCCACTGATTGTATACTTTGGATGGATTACTTGGTGTGTGAATATATCTCAATAAAATTACATTAAAAAAAAAAAAAAACCTAAGAAATCTAACCAAAGCAGTGCTCTGAGGGAAATTTATATCCTTAAATCATACAGATGAAGAGAAGGCAAGCTAAAAATCAATGCTTAAGCATCTATCCCAAGAAGTTAGAAAAAGATGGCAAACTAAACTAAAAAAAAGTAGAAGAAAATAAAAATAAATGCAAAAAAATCAACAAACTGGAAAACCATTGTACAAGAAAAAACAGACCTTAAAGCTGATTCTTTGAAAAGACTAAAAAAATTATAAGCCACTAGCTTTGCACATCTATATACAATCGATATCTACACGGGTGTCTCTAATCATGTACACTATTCCACAACATTGGTCTTTTTCTAACTAAAAAATGTTTCTTTGAATCATCTTTATTTGTGCTATTTAAAAAGAAAGAAAATATTTGTTTTTTTCTGATTACAAAAGAAATGTATGCTAGTTATAAAAATTCAAATATGATACAAATGGACAAATTAGAAAGTGAAAGTCTCCCATAATCTTACCCCCTAGAAATGACTTTTTAACAATCTAAATAGTCTAGCATAAATTCTTCTGGAACATATATAAATATATACATACATATACAAGCATATACATACACATATTTTATATATACATTCTGCATTTTGCTTTTTTCTACTTAACAGTATATCCTGGACATCTATCTATATCAAAATGAAATGCTATTATAATCATCTTTTTTAACAACAGTCAAGATAGTATTTATATATGTACACTAAAACTAAGCTAAAATTAAATTTCTTAAGTTCACAAGACAAAATAAACTCTACTAAGATCAAAAGCACTTCAAGGTCTAATATTGAACAATAGAGTAAGGAGGAAATGAAAAGTGGAGCCCGTGATCACTCTGTATCACTTGCTTACAAAATTCAAATCTTTAATAGTGCTGCAGTTGCCACCTTCCCTTATCTGCTTATAGTACATTTACAAACTCTCTCACTCTGAACCAAAAACACTGTATCCTCTGACCATATTGCATCTACAGAAACACCTGATCAGTAAGGCCATCCATTTCTAAAACCTTTAGTGAGAGAACAGAGGGGCTATCAACCTTCTTAATGTAAAAGGCAGATGAACATGTATAGGGGTTGCATGTGTCAGCCTCTGTTTAAAGCATAATTCTCTCATTGTGCCATCTGGTAAGCAGTGTTTTTATTTAGTTCCTTAGTTACAAAAAGAAATAGTGTTTTCCTTTATGATTAACTTTAAAAAGATGTGAAAGAGGCATTGCTTGTGAATCTTGGCACATGAAAAAAATTCAAGTAAGATTGGAAAACGTCACTATCATAGTCATCACGTGATATGGTCAAATTTCTTAATTTTCTTACTACTTTCTTCCAAAAGGATCCTCTGTATCTTCCCACATCTAATCTCTTCCTTGCCTCCTCTTAGATTATATTTTCACACCAAATGGACAAATTTACCAAACATCTTAATACCGTTAGATAATCTAATATTCAATAGGATTGGGTTAAACACACCATAAACCTTTTAAATGTTTCTTCACATAAAAGTTGGAAGACCAAGTGCAGGTGAACCCCAGTTGAAGGAGCTGTCATAATGCTTGCAAGGGATTTTTCTAGGCCTTCAATAGCTGCTACTGCTGCTGCTGCTTCTCCTTCTTTTTAATTTCTTCTCTTCTTCCCCAACTGAAGTTGGAGAACAGAGCTACTATAAAATCAGGATATTCCAGGAACAACACTGGCTGGAAGACTGATAAGGCCATTGCACGTGTGTTTTTTTACTTAACATCTTCCACCCACCCACTCTTGTTCACACCCAGCTTTCCCCTATTATTGAAACGTCAGTCCTTGCCTCTGCCATGTACAAGTTTCTAAGCCCAATGCAAGCAGATAAAAAGCACAAAGGAAGGAAAGGACTCAGGAGGTAATCAGAGAACCAAGAAATTATGACTAGGACTGGATTATTTGACACTACCGCCAATATTTTGCAATGTCAAAAGCATGACTAGAATTCGTCTTTCACCTCCTGGGTTCTATCTTATTCTCATGTTAATTGTACTCTTTTGTGTATAAATAACACTATATAAATTGGACAAATCCCCCAATTTTATATTAACTTTATTCACTTTAAACCTGCTACATCTTATTTCAGTTAGGAATGCTTTCAGCTACAAGAAACAGAAAAGTCTAAATAGTTTAAACTATTAGGACTTTAATTGTGAACTTAACAGAAAGTCCAGAGGCAGGTTATCTCAGGGTTGTTCCGGCAGCTCAATAATGTCATTAAGAACACGTGGTCTACCACACTGTCTCAAGACGGTTGCTGCAGCAGCAATAGCCCCTTCTCGTTCTCAGGTTCACATCACTACAAATTAAATCTCAGCACAAGTCTCAACCCCATGAACAGGAGAACTGTGAGGCTCTAGTTGGGTAGATATGAGTAACATGCCCCTTGGGAACTGGTAGTGGCATTGGTTCTACACCTACTTGGACCAAGAACAGATGAGCAGTGTATGGACAGATGAGTGGAAAACGGGGACAAAAGTTAGATGAAGAGTAGTGTGGAATGGAGGGGATGGAAAGTTTTGGGTGTTCTTTTTTGCTTTTATTTTTATCTTGGAGTAAGGAAAAGATTCAAAAACTGATTCTGGTGATGAACGCACAACTGTATGATGGTGCTGTGAATAACTGACTATACACTGTGGATGACTGTAGGGTGTGTGGATATATCTTAATAAAACTGTATTTAAAAAAATAAATGAACAATGTGGGGGACGGGGAATAGGGTGTTTTGGATGTTCTTTTTTATTTTATTTTTTGGAATAATGAATGTGTTCAAAGATTGATTGTGGTGATGGATGCACAACTATGTGACAATACTGTGAACAACTGATTGTACACTCTGGAGGACTGTATAATATGTGACTATATCTCAATAAAATTGCATTTAAAAAAAAAAGAACACGTGGTCTGTCTTTCTGCTCCAGCACCTTAGCTTGTTAGCTTTTCATTCTCAGGGTTATTGCCCTCTGATCGCTACTTGGCTACCACAACTCCACAGAAAATAATCCTCACTTAAGAAGGAAGAAGAGGGTATACATCCAAGTTGTCCTCTTGCATATGTTCCTTTTATGAAGGAAACATTTTTTTTTTCCTTGCCGGGGCTCTCCAGAAGATTTCCTGTTATACCTCATTAGCCAGATATGACTCACCTAGCTGGCCTAGCTGCAAGTAAAGTTGGAAAAAAGGGAATATTTGTCTTTTGAACTTCTACAGTGGCAAAGGAAAAGGAGTAAGGACTGACTTTTAGGATTCAACCAACAGTCTCTGACACATCTCTATATTATGCATAAAATGCCAGTTAATTACAACTAGGTGCAGCACCTTTAAGAACCCTGGTTTAGAAAACAGTTCCCCTTTCTGGCAGCAAAACATATTGGGAATTCTGATGAAGGAGACAGATTAAAAAGGGATTGGAACGAAAACTACAGCTGTGTCAGACAATGCTGACAATACTGAGTTGCAGGCAGATTATAACTGAAAAGAGTATCCCTAACCAAACCCTATCTACAATGAATGGAAAAGTCATATTGGTGTGCATAACTCATGTCCTGAAACCTTCCAGAAACTTTAAAGGTATGATAAGGAGAGATCTACCTAGGATTGTAATTTTTTTAAGGAGTTGGATTTTTACTAATCATTTAAAATAGTCAAGCCAATAATATTAGCTAATAGTTACCATTAATGGACTCAGTTATAATGTGCCAAGTACTGGGCTAAGAGCTTTACATATGTATCTCTAATCTTTTTGCTACCCAATGAAGTACAGTCAGTGCTTTGCCTACAGTCACAGTGAGAAGCTCAACCTAACTCTGAAGACCATCACACATCTTAACAACATCGCGTTATTGTTTGCTGTTCCATTTTGCTCACTTCAGTGTTTCCTATTTGTCATATGTATTTATTGATGCATTCAGATTCATAAAATTTAACTCCTGTTTAAAAATTATAAATCATCTTTTTCTACTTTCCTTTTATAATATATCTGTTTCACACAACTCCTAAAGTGGCAAAGCTATTTCAATTACATCTATTCAAAAACCTAGAGTCAGATAATCCAATCATATTTCGTAGGTAGTTTCAGAAAAACTTAGATAAAAATCACAATGAACCAGACAAAACAATTTGAAAAAGACATCACAAAACAAAGACAATAAACAAACAACAAAAGCAGAAACCTAACTACATATCTCAATTATTCCTGACCTCATCCCTCCTCTGTTTCATCTACTCTGAATTCGCTGTCGGGATAGCAGACTGGCAATATCATTTGCAGGCATGTCACCGGTTCCCTGACTTACTGGGCTTTTTCCCTCCCAGGCCACTAACCTTGTTTGTCCCACACATATGTGGTACGACACATTTGTGTAACCATGCCCAAATCTCCCAGCCTCAAACTGATTTTTCCTTAGCTTTTTATTTATATTTGTTATGTTTTCTTTCATTTCTAAACTTTTTTTCTTTATATCTTTATTATGCTCCCAGAAATTTAGCTCATGAACACACATAAAACCTTGAGCATTTTTTCAATAGTACAATGAAATCCATGTCTTAAAATCTACCAAAAAACTGTAAAGCATGTTATACCTTAATTTCCTCTTATTCTCTTTTTAGCTACTACTAAAATTAGAACTGTATTAAATCCCTCTCTAATTTGAGGAAAGGCAGTGTCCTCAAGGTTAGGTCACAAATGAGGAAAGATCTTCCTACTGTTCTATCCATCTGGTTTTCCCTAACTCTGGCTCTCTGTCCAGTAATCCCACTTCCTTTAACTATTTGGAAGAAAAAAGGGATGCATGACCATGATAGCATTTATCAGCTGGCAGATAGTAAATTAGCTGAAGAAAATAACGATGGGAAGGAACATCTAATAACTTAGCAGGCAATCTGAGTATTTTCCACTCTACTTGTACATAAAAGTGTGGATTAACAAGGTTAACTGTATTTAAACTGAACTATTACAGCTATAAATAAAACAAAAGAGATCATTTTTAGATTCTGACAAGCCAGAGTTCATGCACTGCTCTCTTGAAAACGTGACTGAAGGCAAACAGAGAGCTTCAAGAGGAAATAAAAAAGGGAATCTCTACATGACTTGAATGATTTGTTTTGAAATCAGAACCATCAGATGAGGACTGTAAAGTGGATCAACACCTTAAAAGGGTCTCAAATGAGCAATCTGTGCCATTCTCCTCTAGTCTCTCAAGAAAATAAAAAAAAAGCTCTAAGATCTTTTAAAGAGGCTGCAATTCCATTAATTATCTGAGGCAGTTTTTGTTTCATAGTAATTAATATGACCCTTCTACTTTAAGCTCCAAGCTGCATCTGATTTCACTGTGCTATGGCAGTGAAGAATGAAAATCAAAGGACAACTGGCTACTTACAGATTTAAGTTGACTGAAGCAAAAAGCATTCACAGAAGCAGTACAAATTCTCTGGCTGAAACTCCATTTGCCTACATATAGACTACACTCTAAATAAACTGATTCTGTGCAATTTCAGACTTAGAAAGTCTTAATTGCCACTCAACCAAAGCAATTTCAAGCTAGAATCCGTAATAGTGGTCTTACTCTATTTCACCCATATATATTTTAAGGTAATTATTCTGGCTTTCACTCATTCAAAATTCATTAAATTTCACCCTAGTCTATGATAGTTACCTTACTTAGAAAATCCTGAAAAATAATCAATAGATAAGCAAGCTAAATAAGAATATAGGAAATGTTTAACTGTAAGAACAGAGAATTTTAAAAAATATGTTTAATGTGCAAAATGACACAGATTACAACTGAGCCTTACAGATTTGTTAAATCAGTACTGAATTCTTTTCACTGTTCTTATCACTTGAATTTTTCATGAACTCAGATGAGACATCTCAATCTTCGATCTAAACAGATAGGCTGCATTCCATAAGTATTGTCCATATTCTTGTTAAGCACACCATAGTGGAGGCCCCAGCCACTAAAGACAAATTGGACCTTGATGACTCCAGCAGGTAGTGACTGAGGGACAACTTCTGTGTGGCCCTCATATTATTCAAACTTTCCTGAGACTACGGCACTGACATGCAACACAGACTCAGAAAACCCCTGAACCCAAGGAAATGCCACCTCTGGCCCAAGGGAAGTAGACATCTTTTGAAGAAGCAGGCCCCTTAAGATTCCTGGTCAGTTTCCCAGACACATTTCAGTTGGAAACTCATTATAAGAAACTTTTAATTAAGGTATCTGCAAACCAGGAGGCTTATTTGAAATACAGTAACTAAAGATGTTTGCCTTTTCAGAAATTTCAAAACGTCTCAGTCTTATGTCTTGGAGCTTACCTCCGACATTACTTCTCTTGATTCAGTAAATGTGTTTTACTAGAATACTTGCCTCTGCTGTATTTCTTCTCCCTTTAGCCTAAGTCAACTTTTCATTTCTGAAGTCAACAGCTTCAGAGTAACCAGAAAGGACTTCAGGCTAACTTGCCAGTAAATATGAATGCAGTGGCTTGCCAAATCCTGTGTAGCTTTTATTAGTCAAGGATACTCTCCTCAGCTAACAAGAGAAGACAGGTATATATATATAGATTATAATATAATTCATCCTACCAAATGGCATCCAAAATAATGGTGGAGGAGGAAGGGGTCCTTTGTTGTCTCGAGTTGGAGCTAACCTACATCTTGATTTCAGCTGGCCCACTGATTAATGATGTTGATCTATCTATCTCTGTAGTCCAAAGAGTTTCCTTTCAGCTGCAGTGGCTGGCACACCCAGAGATCGCAAATATGTAATTATATTTAAGGATTTAAATACTTATTCTAAGCGCTTTGACATTCCTGTGCTTTTAAGTCTTTCTAAGCTCTAACAAGATTAATCTTAACATTAATATCATAATCACCAAGTTTTTGTAGCAAAATTTTTATTGCAGAAAAATGGGTATTTTGCAATTACAATCAAATTAATTAACAACTATAATTGATTTCTTATTAAAACAACACACAAAGGCTTTTGGTTCTCTGCAGTTTAAATGTAAACTGTCAAAAAGTTGGAAGAACTTATCATAGGGGACTAGTTGAGTAATGTATGATTAATTCATGCAATATAATACTCTGAAGCCATTAAAAATCATTTTGTAGAAGAATACGCATTGGCATGGAAAAAAGTTCACAGTAGAGGAAAAATGTGACTAGAAAATAATATGCAACAAAATAAGCCATTTTGCTAAAGAAAATATATACACAGAAAAAGAAAAAAAAAAAGACTAGAAGAACATACATCAAAATATTAAGAGTGAGGCAATAGCCTCTTCAAAAACATCAACCAGATGTGTCCCTTTTCCCCATAATGTCGACACCCCTTTTCAATATGAGCAAGTTAGGGTGGTCACTGCCTAGACATCCCTGATGATTGGGAAAGTGATTAAAATAGAGGAAGGGGTAGCAACAGACAAGGTGGAATTTAACAAAGGATTATGAATACTGAATCCCTATATAATTTTCTTTTTGTTAGTTGCTAGGGTACTAGAATAGCTAGAAGGAAAGAACTGAAACAGCAGAAATGTAACTCATAGAATTCTTTGAAATTTGCTCCATAGCTACTTGTTAAATTGTAATTTGAAAGTTATCACCTTTCTGTATATATGTTATATTTCACAACAAGGAAATAACTGAAACTATGGTGCTGTAATTCGTAACATTTTTGGAAATTTCCTATATAATTACTTGTTAAATCATACTTCGAAAGTTATTACCTTTTCACATATATGTTATATTTCACAATAAGGAAATAAATGAAACTATGGAACAGTAACCCATAATGTTCTTTGAAATTTGCTCTCTACTTGTTAAATTGCAACTTTTATGTATATATGTTATATTCCACAGTAAAAAAAAGGTTAAAATTTTAAAAAGCTGACCAAGCTAAAAATGACTGCTTTGGAAGTTGTTTCAGGATCCAAGTAAGAAATAAGAAGAGCCTGAAATAGAATATGGGCAGCATTAGGAAATGGTAACTGATTAATTGGAGTGCATGGGTGAGGGAAGGTAAGTCAAGATGATTTCCAAGTTTTTGATTTGGGTTAATGGAGTATCTGAGAGTACTGAGATTACATGCAATGTTTTTCTTTTACATTTCTGAATTTTCTAAGTTTCTGCACTGGACCTTTATCACTTTTATAGTTTTTTTAAAAACTTTTTTCTTTTAAAGGAAAATAGCTCTCAAGGTAATTTTACAAGTTGTTTTCCTATACTATTTCACACCTATTATTAGTCAGGGTAATGGAACATTTTTACCACAGAAGATTCTCAATTATATCTTGATAAAAAGGAGGCAGTTTTTCATGTTGCCTTTACAAATAGCAAAAACATTCACTGGGTCACTACCATGTGCCAGATCTTCTCACATATTCTATTAAAACTGAAACATTAAGGATAGCTATGAGAAGGGGGAGGGAATCCTGTGGCTTGACAACATGTCTACGGTAATATCTTATGATTTTAAAAAGACTCACCACCACTACTCAACAAATAATTCAACTAACTTTTAATGAGCAAGGGGCATACTGACAAGAGGGAAAAGTATGGTGAACAGAGTCAAGCAAAGCTTAAATACAGGGTCAAGGGGCAAGTTTGGTTCAGTGTGTCTCAGGATGGGTTCCACAGACCATCTGCATCAGAATCCTTTGGGGTAATGATTAAAAATACAGATTCCTGGGTTTCTAAACCTACTGGCTCAGAGTCTCTGGAAGCAAGACCTAGGAATTTACATTTTTAAAATCACTCCAGATGATTGCTTCATACACTAAAGTTTGAGAAACCCCGTAACCGTGAAAGATCAAGCCAAGGGAATAGGGTTGGAGAAAGATCATGAGAGTCTTGAGTGCCAGGCTAAGGAATGGGTTTATTATACAGTAGATAATGAGGAGGCTGGGTACCAGTCAGGGGTTTTGAGCTGTAGATCAGCATGTTAAGATCTATGCTTTGGGTAAGTACCACTCATGGCAGTGTGGTTTGAAAAGGAGTACAACCAGAAGCACTAGGGAACTGAGGAAAGTGATCTACAATGACGCATTAAAACTGACAAAGAGAATAGAGTGGTCCTCTTCCCTGGTACCAAAAACAGGGAGTGGGAGAAGAAAGTTTATGAAGAGTTATTGATGAATAAGCAAGATGACTTCAATGACGAATTGTTGAACCCAAAAGATGTGAATGTGGAAAGGAAGATTTGGAAAAAACTTTCCAATCATGCTTTAATTTCATTTAATTAATTATTTCATTCAGTCACTGACTTTGTGCTTACCATGTACCAAACACTGGTCTAGACGCTGGATTAAAAAAAAAAAAAAGTAGAGAGAGAGAGCACCATTTGAATTGCACTTAAAACGAGTGGACTGTATGGTATGTGATTTACATCTCAATATAATTGTTATTAGAAACAAAACAAAACAAATGAGATATTTTTTCTGTCTTCAAGGGGCTTAGAGAAGATAGACAACTGCAATGCAGTGTGATACACGTTAGGACAGAAGTAAACAGAGTGTCTTCCAGAGGAGGGTCTGGAAGAACTGATTCATGAAAGAGTAGGCAAGGGAAATATTGAAAAGCAGGAAGAAGGCAAACCTGGAGAGCTCTTGACTTAAAGTGAAGAACAAATGCCAGGAGGAAAGCAGTGAGAGATGAGACAGACCCAGGGTGAAGGTAGGTCATGAAGAGCCCTGTGCATTACAACTTTAACACTCCAAGAGTGGTCCTAAACCAATAGCATCAGCATCACCTGCGAGTTGTTAGAAATGCAGTCTTGGACCCCACCCCAGACCTACTGAGTCATAATCTCCTTTTAACAAGATTTCTAGGTGACTTGGATGCACATAAAAGTTTGGGAAACACTACACTAGAAAATTACACTAAGGCAAATTCTTATGGGGAATCATTGAGAAATATCAAGCCAGAGAGTGGCATGATCAAACATGTGCATTACAAAGATTACCCTCATCACAGAATGAAACAGATTATAGGAGGTGAGACCAAAGATTGCTTGGGAAGTTGTTTCAGGATCCAAGAAAGAAATAATAAGGGCCTGAAATAGAATATGGGCAGCATTAGGAAATGGTAGCATTAGATGGAGTGCATAGGTGGGGGAAGCTAAGTCAAGATGATGTCCAATTTTTTGATTTGGGTTAATGGATAGATGTTGCTGCCACTCACCAGACAGGGAATACAAATAACAACAATTGGAGTAGCTACATTTCTTAAATATGTTTCAGGCATTATTCTAAGTGCTTTGCATGCACTACTTCATTTAATTCTCATAGCAACCCTATGAAGTAGGTATTATTATTATCCTATTGCACAGAGGAGGAAACTAAGGCACAAAGAAATTAAGTAAGGTGAAGTGGTGTGAAGATGGAGGGAGGAGATGACAAGTTCAATTTTGAATTTTCTAGTTTTGAGGTTCTTATGAAGATATCCACAAGGCAGTTGTGGTACAAATCTAGTTTGGGGGGTGAACTGGAAACAGAGATTCGGAAGTCATCAGCACAGAGATGGCACTTGACTCTTCAGGAGTGGATCAGACCATGTTGGGAGGATGTGTAGGTCAAGAACAGAGCCTAGGAGTACCAGCATCTAAGAGGCAGTAGGGGGTAGGTGAGCTTATGAAGGAGACAAAGCAGCCAGGAGACTGATAGCCATAACAATAATAAGTAACACTTATAAGTGCTTATTATATACTAGTCATTACTCTAAGCATGTTTTATGTTTTAAGTAATACAGTCATCATTAAAACTATATAAGGTACAACTCAACAAGACAAAAAACCCAATTTTAAAATGGGCAAAGGTCTTGAGAAGACATTTCTCCAAAGATATACAAACGGCCAATAAGCACATGAAAAGATGCTCAACACCACTGGTCATCAGGGAAAAGCAAATTAAAACCACAATGAAATACCACTTCATACCCACTAGGATGTCTATTATTAAAAAAAACAGAAATAGTTAAGTGCTTATGAGGACAAGGAGAAATAAGAACACATATATTGCTGGTGACATTATAAAATGGTACAGCCTTTGTGAAAATCAGTTTGGCAGGTTCCTCAGAAAGTTGAAAACAGAATTACCATACGACCTGGCAATCCCATTCCTTGGTTCATACCCAAAAGAATTTGTACACCAAATATCAAACAGATATTTATACACCAATATTTATAGCAGCATTATTCACAATGGTCAAAAGGTAGGAACAACACAAGTGTCCATCAACAGATGAATGGGTAAATTAAAATGTGATATATACACACAATGGAATATTATTCAGTCATAAAAAGAAACAGAGTTCTGATGCGTGCCACAACATGGCTGAATCTGGAAGACATTATGTGGAGTGAAATAAGCCAGACACAAAAGGACAAATATTACATATTTCACTTACATTAAATACCTAGAAGCAGCAAATTTCTAGATTTTAGATTACCAGGGGCTGGGAGTGGTCGGGGGGGAGGGAGTTATTTTTAATTGTCCAGAGTTTCTGTTGATGGTAGCACAATATTGTAAATGTAATTAACACAACTGAACTTGAAACATTTGAAAATGGATAAAACGGGAAAATTTGCATTGTACATATGTTAGTAAAATAAAAACATTTAAAAACTATATGAGGTAGGTATCATTATCCCCATTGTAAAGATGAGAAAATTGAGGCACAGAGAAGATAGTATCTTGTTCAAAGCCACACACACACACACACAAATAATAAGTAGCAAAACTTAGATTCAAACCCAGAAAGTCTAGGTATAGAGCCCTTGCCCTTATTTGCTACAATGCACTGTCTCTCTTTTAGGTCACTGGGAGAAGTAGAAGCCAAGAAAGGAAACAGTTTCAGCAAAGCCTTAGCACACAGTTAAGTCCTCAGTAAATATTAACCTTTATTGTTAAGAAGAAAATAAATGAAATCTAAATAAGGTAAAAATCTAAATAAAGGTAAATAAGGTAAGGTAAGAAAAGACACTTCCAAGGATTCAACTCAGTTTGCTATGCCTTCTATATCTAAGGTTCTACATAATCAATCCTTGACCATATCTGTGGCTATCCCTGTGAAACAAGTCTTCCAGGACGGCTGCTGTGCACAGGCAAAGACCTGCAGGACCGCAAAGCCCCAAAAAACCTACTGAGCACTAAAAAGATTCAATTCCATGGTGCTATCTTTTAGTGTTGGATATATTTCACTCCATCTTAATTGTTTGAAAGCGAGTAATTAATGCTGAAGGATTCTCAGGTTCTGGACTGCCCTCTGAAAGCAAGGCTCATCCTCTGGCTGCTTCAGACAGATCGTTTGTACTAATTAGGAGAACATGATGTCCACGATGAAATGATAACAAATATTATCAAGCAATTTTCAAGTTAAAATTATATTGCTTATACTCTTAGGGCAGAAACTTCACTTTCTCTTTTTTTTTTTTTGATCTTTCTTATCCAATTATTCCATCTGGCCTAGATAACAAAGGATCAAGGTGAAACAGTGAATAGCAACAAAAGGAAGTAGTTTATGTTTCCAAAAGGCTAAAAATTTGAAATAAATTTATATATTTATAAATCCTCTACTCTAAGAAGGTCTCTCAAAAGAGAATAAAGGCACTGAATGGCAAAAAGCATCTCTCAAAAGCGGGATATCTGTTACCCTAGCCCTGAGGCAATGTACATAAAAAGGGCTACTTTTAAAATGAAATAAATGTGAATACATTACCCTGCATAAATACAAATGCCAACCCTTGGTAGAGGGACTTGGAATCTAAAATTGACTAAAATTGACTAATTCAACAAAGATTTGTATAAAAGATGTTCACCATAATACATGACTTATAATAGGAAAATGCCAACAGTAAATAAATTATTATATATCCAGATGATGGAATATAATGAAGTCATTGACAAATTCCCAAATGAATATGGTTATTTTTCTTTTTTCCTTTATTACTTGTATATTTTCTAAATTATCTACAATGTATCTCATTTCTATAAGCAGAAAAAAATATTCCTTTCAAGTCAACTAATTTTTTAAAAGTTTTTTCAATTAACTCCTTTATCTGCTTTTAACTCCTTTACTTCTTTTCACCTTTTCTTACCCCAGTCTGTCCTAAGATCTAGGACAATGGTTCTCAAGAAGGGGGAATTTTGCACCCCACCCCCACCCCCACCCCCGGAGACATCTGGCAATGTCTGGAGACATTCTTGGTTGTCACAACGCGGGGCTTGCTAGTAGATAGAGGGCAAGGATTCTGCTAAACAATCTAAAATGTACAGGACAACCCAGCCCCTCTTCCCCCTCTCCCCTCTGCAAAAAGAGTTATCTGGCCTAAAATGTCAATTCCTGAAATCCACATATATGTTAAAGGCTGAAAAACCCTGGTAGTCTAAGCTATAAAAAACAATGAGTCTAAAAAGGAAGAGTGGTTAAAATGCAATATTATCTCCAATGATTTTAACTTTTCATTTCTAAAATAAGATAAGAAGTATACATTCTGAATTGATGGAAATTTTTAACCCAGGTTTTAACCCAAATCCCTTATTAATATATACATTTTCTGATTTTATGGAAAACATCTCCAGGAATTCTGTTCCCACCTTAGCATGCTGCTTGTTAAACCAGAGGTAAGATTTTTCTCACCTTGAGCATATAGTGATCAATCCTACTAAAAAATTTTTGAAGTACTGGAACAAAAATGTTTTAATGTGAGCTCGTATCTTTAAAGGAATACTAGTCATGTGATGTATGTACTCCAGTGTGGTAAGTCAAAAAACTATGTCCTAACTAGTCTACTCGAACTAGTCTAAAAACTAGTCTAACAGAAAAGTGTTTAATTGCTTGAAACACACAGAAAATGATTTATGCAAAATTACTTCCTATTGTGATGTCATATTCTGGGAGAGGTGACCACTAAAGCAAAAATATGTGGATTTCAGGAAAAGTACCCTCAATCTAAGTTACTAAATAATTTATTTAAGTCCATTTTAGGTGTGTGTGTGTGTGTGTGTGTGTTTGGTTATAACAAAACACAACAGAGCATAGTGGTGAGTAGATGATATAAAGCGGTATGAGGATGAAGAGGTGGATGGCAGGGTAAATAGGTAAGAGAGAGAGAAGAAGCAAGAACACCACTGGAGATGAATAAAGATGACTTGGATAGTCAAAAGTGAGGAATAAGAAAATTTGCAAATTATCTCTGGGTGAAAATGGGATAGAAAGAATAATGTATACATATAAGAATGTGGAGAAATTAAGGGAAAATGAATGCTGAGGAAAAATGGCAGAAAGTGATCCAGAAGAAAAGGTGGCATATGGGTCATAGCCTCTAATTAATTAAGGCTGAAAATTAAAAAAAAAATTTTAATTCAAAATGATTCTCTAAGAGAAAGATATGTGATGTCCTCCTGATCATGCAAAATTCTCCCATTCTTCTGCTCAAAGATCAAAAAAAGGGGACACAGAGTGCAATCACTTTATTTTGGTGACCCTATTCATAGACTGTATGAACATCGACTGAGAGTGGTTGCTTTGTTCTGCCTACCCAGCAGCTTGTCTTCTGATGAGGAATCACTCTTGTCCATCCCACAAGGTCTAACTAGGACTATCAATCACTTTGCTCTGCCCTCCCAATGGCCGCTCGGCTGGATATGACCGCTCGGCTGGATATGACCGCTGGGGTGAGAACCTGACTCAGACTTGACCACTAATGGTCTCTCCCCCACTGCCCACAGGGCGTGGTCAAAGGAGTGGACATAGGACTCCAAGCAAGGGCTACCAGACACTCTACCCTTGAGACAGGGAACTGTGAGACCATGTGATCTGCAGGTGCAACTGGCCCTCTTTTTCACCTCTAAGAGAGCCATCCCGAGGATGAAAACAATGCCAGCCAGCACAGCCTGACATGAGAGCCAGCAACAGAGAGCCCCAGAGACCATATCCAAGTCTGTTAATCCTGTCATGCCTGGATTTTTAGGTCATATAAACAAATAAAACCCCTTTGGCTTAAGCTGATTTGAGTTGGGTTTCTGTTACTTCCATCTAAAATAACTGTCTAGCAAACTTACGTTTAACACCCAGAGAAGTCTGGTAAATCAAGGTGTCTGAACCTACATCAAGGAATTACTGAGACCCTTTCTAAATATACAGTACATTTTAGCCCACACTTGAGATAATGAGTTTCCTAAATGTAAACATAATGTTTAAAGTAGAACTTCAATTTAAATGACATAAAATTATTTATTTCAAGATATAAATATCCCTACTAAACTGGAGTTGGAAATTATAGATGTCTACTATTCTTGATGTTAAATACTTTACTATTTTCCTAGACCACCTTCATCTTACTAAACTAAAGAGTCAACCTTTGAGTCTGTCTACCTTCTGCAATGCCTTGATCATTTTATTTCTCCTATTTTGGAATTCATCTAGTTTCAGTGCATATTAATCAAGAAATAGAAATCACAACACAAACACATAGGATTCTTGGCCAGAACAATCCATGGTTTTGTATAAGTGACCAACAGTAGACATAACTTGTCTTTATTGTGTCCAATGTCCCACCAATCCAGCATTTTGCTCATGTTTTGGCCAAAGCAGTAAGTACATCATGCTGAAAGAGATAGACAGATGGTCCTTATGAACACTTAGGAAGAACTCACTTCTCCCTTGATTTCAATCAAGTCTGGAGCCAATACTTCAAAATCAAAACATGATTACATGATTAAGTTCTACAATTGGCAAAAAGTATTTACAAGGAGATGATTAATGCTAATGGCTGCTGGTGAAGGCGAATTCCAAATAAGGAGGGCTATAAGAGAAATAGAGAATGCTGGAATCATGACAAGCATGTTTCTGCAATTTAAACTGTATCACTGCAAATCCAGACTGATATTACAACAAAGGTAGACGGGGAGAGGAGCTGTTAAAGGGCAAAACAGACCAAACGGCATTTTAGCACATTAAGGACCCGAGAAAATGAGGCACAAAAGGTGGACATCATTTAAAAGGCAAAGAGGTAAAGTGTGAAGGAAAGATTAAATAAACCACCTAAACTCCTTTTCCATCCACTCCTTCCCACTGAAAATGAAACTCCATAGGCGGGATACCTAAGGCCAGCCCTCTATATTAAGCATCACTATCAGTTACGCTTTTACTACATTCAAAATTGAATTTCAAAACATTAATTTTGAAAACAAAAAACTCTTCCCCTTGCCCTGGTGGATAAGTGCAACTCGGTAAACTCAATAAGGAGGGAAGAGAAGAAGCTAAGCATAAGGAAAACTTTCTGCAAGCTGGAAGACAGATAAATCCAAGACTAGTTTTCAGTGGGCCATGTGCCCTAAGTTCCCTGGATGGCAGTAAAATCCATCATAAAATGAAGAACAGAGATGCTAACTGACTTCTGAGGTAAGTGGGACTATCTTTCCCCTCCCTCATTCTCCTGTATAAATTAGCCACCCACCTCCCCAACACACCTCCCCTCTGGGTGCTGTAATTGAATCTCTGGAATCTCATTCACAGGCCTTTCTCCAGTTTTCCCCTACTTTAAAACTAAAAGGACCAGAAAGGCTTTTACTGTTTATTTGGCAGTAGCAGCTCTCCATGAGAATTAGAACCTCTTTTGTAGTCTAACCACTGGGCATACACAGGAGTTTCACACCTCAAGAGACAGTTACAAATTTCAAGAGGAAAATCATGGGCATTCTGCTTTGCTGGAACAATATAAAAAAGTACTTCTGAGTAGCTTTCAAGTTCCACAGTCAGTAAAAAATGACGAGGAGGTGGGACTTAACTTCCAGTTTCCAAGGATACAGTTGCTGGCCTCATTTTACATTATTCCCTCTCTTTCCCATTCTATATCTAATCTATCACAGAGACCCTGTCTCTCAGATTTGTCCCCTTCTTTCTCACACCTTTTCCCCCCACCTCATCTACCAGACCTTTATCACTTGACATTCTGTTTCCTGCACCAGTCTCCTAATCTCCCTGGCTCCTAGTTCGTATTACTCACTCTGCCCAACATGTCTGTTAATGTATTTGCTTGTGTAATCATTTTATATTCTGTTTTGTTCCTATAAGATTAGTAGATTAATCATCCCAAATTATTGTTCAATCTATCTTGCCCATTTAAGAATTCCTGTATTCAAACATTTAGTAAGCGCATACTATGTCTAAGACATTGGGCTATGCTTTGCAGAATGTGAACAAAACCCTAATCAGCATCTCAGAAGGCTTATAGTATTCTGGGACTTGTAGACATATACACAAAATAACTATAATAAGATTGAAACATATACAGATCATTGATACAAAGAAAGAAAATGCTAGTGGAGGTTCAGAATCTGAACCATCAGCTAGATGTCAAGTGAAACTAGAATCTGTATAGAAGATGTAGGATATGAGAGATAAGGGAAAGGATGTTGAGATTCCCAATCTGAAGGACTAGAGAACAGCAGTGCCACTAACAGGCCAAGAGACATCAGGAGGAAATAAGGATGTCAGGGTGTGACAGGAGACTTGAAGACAGCAAGTGAGCTTGCCAAACTCCAAATCAGGGCACATGATCAAAGATGAGATTGCTTTAAGATGTTCGAAGCAGTCAGAAAAATACAGGTTTGATTAAAAAAAATTAAAATTTCCAGGACATTCACACTTTGAAGGGACAATGGCATAGAATATTAAAACTGGAACAATCCCAGAAAAAATCCAGGCCATGTGGCTTCAATAGGTATGAGGGGATATGGTGGGAAAGGAAAGTAACAGATATACAATCTACTAGCCTAAATGGCTGTTTCATCTAGAAAAGTTTCTGTAGCTTCATGAGCATAGGGTTTTAGATAGCTTTTGTACCGCTGCAGTACTCAGCAGCTTGACACACCATGCAAACTCCTAATAAAACAACTTAAGATAATCTCAGCCATGCCACAACATCTACAGTGCTATCCATGGTTTCCGGGCAACTTCATGTGAGGAGGGCAAGCATGCCATCCTGCTGCTTCTAGATATAATTAATAAACTGTTCCACAAATGCTGAATCCTTTGAAGTTGCTGAAAGCACCTATATGTGATATAATATAGATATCCACTGGCAAGTCAAGAGTTGCAAATATTTTCAAAAGCATAAGCAGTGCGATACCATAACCACCTTAAATTCTTTTGGGACTAAGGACAGACCTAAAAACAAATCAACACACAATTCTATAGACATACTTTAAAAACATTATACTGGTGAATTGTATGGTATATGAATTAGCTCAAAAAGCTGTTATTACAAAAAAAAAAAAAAGTCAACAGGTGCTCCACAAGATGGTGGCATGAGAAGCCTCAGGGCTCCTTCCCCCCACAGATGCTCTGAACAACCAGCAAAAACTGTCAGAAACACGTTTCGCAAAGCTCCAGAAAAGAGATCAAGGACTTCAGTAACAGGATCTACGGGGCTCTGGCTGGCTCCTCCCTCACCCCTTACTGGCTCAGCGTGGAGCCAGCCTGCACTTTCAGTGTGGATCCCTGGTCCCAGTTCTGGAGGGAGCAGAGTAACCCTCCTGTACATACTGGGAGAAAGTATGTCTGGCTCAATCCATCTGGTGGTGGGCTGATGGATTTGCTGTCCCAGAACTTGCCCTGTGTGTAGAAGGTAGCTCATGGAACTCTCCTACAAACACCGTGGGAGAGCAGCAGTCAACTCAGGCTGCTTGGAGCAAGGGTTTGCTGGCTGTAGGAGATACAATCAGTGCCCGAGACAGTGAGGAAACTGTTTTCTGGGGAAGAAGGGACATCTGTACCACTGTAAATGGGGGAATTTCCAGGGCGAAATGTGTATACCCAAAACAAAATGCCTCTGCAGAAAGGGCCAAAGAGGCCCCTATGCTTTGGTCTTGAGCTACTCTCTAAACTCATGGCATGGATAAGCCATGAAAGAGAACAGTTACACAGGTCATTCTACAAAGACTAGGGAAGGTGTTTTCTTCTCTTCTTTTTTGTTAGCTCCTGGCAATCTAGGAAAGCTCTGTCATAATAGTAGCTAGATACAAGCATAAGGAACAGACACCTCAGAGTCTAAATTCCAGCAATAACACATTAAAATATCAAAATGTTCAGGTTTCAACAAAGGTCAGAAAACATACAAATAAATGGGAAGCAACTCAGGCAATGGAGAAGATGAAAGCAGTAGAAACCATCAATGAGGAGGATCAGACCTGGAACATTACAGGCAAAGCCTTTTTAAAAATTATCCTAAAAACGCTCAAATTGCTAAAGGCAAATATGAACCAATAAAGTAAAGAAAATCTGAAAATGATAGACGAACACAAAGAGAATATCAATAGAGAGATGAAAATTATGAAACTGAACCAAACAGAGCTGAAGACCACAGTAACAGAAATTTAAAATTCCCTAGAAGGATTCCACAGCAGATTAGAGCTGGCAGAATAAAGAATCAGTGAACTTGAAGATAAGACAATTGAAACCATACAGTCTGAGGAGCAGAAAGACGAAAGAAAGAAGAAAGGTGAACAGAGTCTGAGGAAATTGTGGAACTCCATAAGCACACCAATATACACATAGTGGGAATCCCAGAAGAAGAAAGAAAGGGGCAGAGAGGATATTGAAAGAAGCAATCACTGAAAATTTCCCAAATTTAATGAAAGGCATGAATATACGCATCCAAGATAGACCCATGCTGCAGTATATTATAATCAAACTGTCGAATGCCAAAGATAAAAAGAGAATTCTGAAAGCTGCAAGAGAGAAGCAAAGTATGTGATACTTGCCTCAGTAAGCTGCCTCAGTAAGATTAAATGCTGATTTCTCAGTGGAAACCATGGAGGCAAGAAGGCAGTGGGATGACATATTTAAAGTGCCGAAAGCAAAAAATTGCCAACCAAGAATTCTATATCTGGCAAAACTGTCTTTCAAAAATGAGGAAGACAGGAGTGTAAATATCCCCTGGCATCATGGGACATTGTTCCCGGGGATGAGCCTGGACCCAGCATCATGGGATTGAGAAAATCTTCTTGACCAAAAGAGGGAAGTGAAATGAAACAAAATAAAATTTCAGTGGCTGACAGGCTTCAAATGGAGTTGAGAGGTCATTCTGGAGGGTATTCTTATGCACTATACAGATATCCCTTTGTAGTTTTTGGTGTTTCATAATAGCTAGAAGGAAATACCTGAAACCGTCAAACCGCAACCCAGTAGCTTTGATTCTTGAAGACAATTGTATAACTATGTAGCTTACATGGTATGACTGTGTGATTGTGAAAACCTTGTGGCTCACACTCCCTTTATTCAGTGCATGGACAGACGAGTAGAAAAATGGGACAGTATGTGTATATATCTCAATATAACTGAATTTAAAAGAAATCACTGTTATTGTAAGTCTAATGTATGTGATTTACAAGAATCACTTAAGGATTTGGAAAGATTAGTTATCAGATAATTGAAATATAATAAACTTTGTAGCCTAAAAAAATAATAAATTAAAAAAAATTTTTTTTAATG
Source organism: Choloepus didactylus (assembly GCF_015220235.1). Taxonomy (NCBI): domain Eukaryota; kingdom Metazoa; phylum Chordata; class Mammalia; order Pilosa; family Megalonychidae; genus Choloepus; species Choloepus didactylus. The sequence goes on along the minus strand of NC_051310.1, from coordinate 127,975,123 downwards.
AGATAAAAATGAAGACATTCCCAGATAAACAAAAGCTGAGGGAGTTTGTCACCACTAGATCAGTCCTACAGAAGATGCTAAACAGAGTTCTGTAGTTTGGAAGGAAAGGCCAATAGACACTAAATTGAAGCCACATGAAGAAATAAAGATCTCTGGTAAAAATGACATGGGTAAATATAAATACGAGGACTATTATATTTTGGGTTTGTAACTCCAATTTTTACTTCCTACTGGATCTAAAAGGCAAATGCATAAAATGTAATGATAAATCAAAGGTTTTGGACTCAACATATAAATATGTAATTTGCAATAAGGACTACATAAAGATGGGAAGACAGAGGGGTATAGGAACATAGTTTGTATATACCATTTAAGCTCAGTTGGCTTCAAAGCAAATGAGATTATTATAGATTTAGGATGCTAAATTTAAGCTCATGGTTACCACAAAGAAAATATCAGAGAATATGCAAACTCATAGAGAAAGAAAATAGAGTATAGGTTACCTGAGTAGAAGGGTATGGGGAATGGGGAGTTAATGCTAAGTAAGTGTAATGTTTCTGTTTGGGGCAAAGAGAAAGCTCTAGTAATGGATGGTGGTGAGGATACTGCAACATTGTGAATGTGATTAATTCCATTGAACGATATGCTTGGCAGGGGTTGGAATTGGAAAATTTATGTTGTAGACATGTTTCCACAATTTAAAAAAAGAGAGAGAGAAACTAAAGAGATAATAACAATTAAATGTTTTGTTTTTTAATTTAAAATTACCTTATTTATCAAATGAAAAAAACATGCTACAGAAAAAAATGGAATACGTGATACTGGATGGGATCTAAGAATGGAGGAGAAAAAGCTCAAAAGTACATTTTTGGGACATGAGAAAAAATTGGAATATAGAATGTAAGCTTTATATCAACGCTAAATTTCTTGCACTTGATAACTGCACTTAAAGTGATTATATAAGTGAATATCCTTGTTTGCAGGAAATGAATTTGCAGGTATGAGTCTTCGCTGTGTTAGGAGCTGATCTGCATCACACAGAGAAATCTGCTTATAAGCTTTGAATGGCGTTTTTTAAAAGGGACTTTTCAGATTTAACAACAATATTGAATATCTTAATTATGGCATGTCACTAATACATCTTTACCTATAATCCATCCCAGAACTTCCTTTCCAGTAATCCTCTACAACGGAAAAATCCTTGTGTTTATCCACTGACGTTGCTTCTAATGATTTTCCTCTTTTCCTCTTTCCTCTTTCTCTGGGGCATTTCAACCTTCCCCATGTCCCAAACCATTCTCTAACTTCTGCTAACAAATACCCTACCAGCTGTCTTCCTGCTTTTGAGGTAACAGCAGGTTATTCATGCTTTCGATGATTCAAAGTGGGTCAAGAATATAAGAAGCAGAGTGCAATCCCCTTGAGGGAAAGGACTATGTCTTGTTCATTGTTAGAATTTCTCAACATTAAGGTGAGTACCTGGCACACAGGAGACACTCAATAAATATTTCTGCCTGCCACTAAGCTAAGGCCCACTCACAAAAAGAATTAGCCAACAAATAGCCACATGAGTGTCCAGACTATTCTTAGGCATAGGAGTATTTAGAAGAAGGCAAGTAAGCTCAACTTCAGTTTAGATGTCTAAACAAGTCTGTCTTTACAGTGACTAAACTTTAAAACAGGATTGTGATGAAGCTGTGACAAAAGCCCAAAACCTTAAAATTAAAAATTCATATCTTTAAATATTTTCTCCCAAATTACCTTGGGGGGAAAAAGTGGATCCAAAATCCAACAGCATTGGATGGCCTACTGTAAGTAGGTACTGTAAGTAAATGGCCTACTGTAAGTCGGATAGCACAAAGATGGACCTCTTGATGCAGGGTCCTTCCCACCACAATGGGGGAGAGGGGGCTACACCAAATGACTAAAGAATGTTTACAGGCTGACATCTCTTCATGTGAAAATGACTCTGATATTTCTTAGTACCTACCACATATGTCTATTATGAGGATTAAATGAGCTAATATTTATAAAGCAGGTAGAACAGGACTGGACACTTTTTTAGTAAGCATTATAAAAATATTTTAAATAAAATAACCTTTAATCCATTTCCAATTGCATTCACTCATACTTTAGAAATCTACAATGGCTAAAGAAATTACCAGATTTAGAGAGAAGTTCAAACTGTGCAGTCTTTAAATCTGGGGCTAGATAGGAAGGGATCCCAGAGAATGTTGCATGCAAACCCCTCATTTCATGGTTGAAAATATTAATCATATATCTCATCTTTGTAGAGCAATTCACAGGTTAGAAAAGGGTTTCACATCTATTATTAAGTTTCATCCTCACGACAGCCTTTAAGGGATATAGGGCAGGTATAATTAACTTCATTTACTGAGGAGAAAATCAAAGCACGGAAGGGATTAAGCGGCATACCCAAAGTGACAAAACTCGTAAATGAAAACGCCCGCGCTAGAATCCAAGACTCCTGATGTCCGGACTGGACCTCTTTCCTCTATAACATGCTGCAAAGTGGACACTGCAGTTATTTGGGTCACATCTGGAGGCAATGATCCCAGGACCCCTAATTAGAGATTCTGTTGCAACTGCAAACTTGAAAAGTTAAGGCAATTCTGTTAATTGGAATTAAAGGAAAATTAATGGCTCGCAAAACACATACACACAAATGGCACCACACATTGTCCAAGCTAAATTTTCAGGATAGTGTCCAAAGAAAACGGTTCTCCAAAATACAACTATTCAAAGATTACAAGACCCAAAGAATACTGGTGTCAGTTTAAGAGAGAAAAGGCTGCCACTTCCCTTAAACTTAAACCCCGAAGGAAAAGGGTCGCCCCAGCGGATGATGAAGACGTGAAACCTAACAAGGCTCTAAGGGATTACACGCAGGTTGCAATTCCCGGCGACAAATGAGTAAGGACCATCCCAGCCTGTGAATCATTGCGCATTTATCCAGGCTGCTTCTTCCCCAGGGGCTCACCACTCGAGAGCAGCAATCTAAAGCCAGTCATCTAAATGTGAAAAATTGACTGGCCACCGTTTACAGGATTCCCAAATAACCTCAAGGAAAGATCGGCTGGCGGTAGAGGTGGGACCGCATACCAACACAAGACGTTATTTTACGCATGTGTCTCCAAGGGAGGGACCATCGGATCTACGAGATCAAATCAAGCATCTCCCATCAGCCAGGATTTTCCTATGCCAAGCAGGAGGGCTGGGCAATCCTGTCCGAGGTCCGCCCTGCAAAACCCTCTCAGAACCCCGATCTGCCCCAAACCGAAGAAGCGTGGCAGGGGGCCAGGGAGACCCCCACGAAGCAAGCCTCCCTCCGCCGCCTTATTCATCCTCGCCGCGAAAAGAGGAAGGTGCCGCTGCGAGCCGTAGGCAGGCAGGGCCGGGACGGGGGTTTTGAAATGCTCGGAAAGGGGATGGTGCTGGCTGGGCCCCGAGCCAGGGCCTCACACCCCCGCCCCGGCCTGACAGCCCGCGGCGCCGCCCGGCACCAGCCCCTCAGCCGCTCACCGCGCCGGTTCGCGGGGCGCCTTACCTTTGTGTAGAGCTCCGACGCGGCCATGGCGCCGGCCCCGCTGCGCCGACGCCCCACCCCCTGTGCGGAGGTCGTACCGCGCCCGGGCGACCGCCCGCGCCGACTAGGAAGCGCCCAGGCAGCTGCCGGCAGAGAGCAGGGCAGGGCCCGGCAGGGCCGGGCAGGGCGGGACGCGCCGGGCGGGGCTGGCGACTCAGGCGCGGGCGGCCCGCGGGGTCCTCGCCATCACTCCCGGGCTCGCCGCGAGGAGTGGCGAGCGCTTCGCGCGCCCGGGATCCCCGGGGTCGCCGCTACCGCAGCCACCAAGGCAGCCCGAGATGCTGCCGCCGCCGCCGCCGCCCTGTGCATTGTGGGAGCGGGAGGAGGCTGCGCTCGAGCGTTGCCACAGCGGCTGCTCGGGACTCTCGGGCTCGCGCTGCCTCCCATCGGCTGCGGGCACCGAGCATCGTGAGCCTTACAGCCTTCCGGCCAGCGCCGCCGCACTGCCTCCTCTCGTGCTGCTAAGACTCCGAAACCGGCCCCCGGAGACCCTCCGGAGACCCACCCGCCCCGGACGCCCCCCACCCCAAGCAAGCCCTTGACTGTGCAGAAAAATCCAGCCGTCGAGGGAGGGGGCGGCAGTAGCTGGTGTCACTGAGGGTGCCTAGGTAAACAACTGGGAGTCTCCAGACTGTTTCACCTGTCCTTCCAAGCATTTCTAGGGATATGACTGTTGGGAAGGTTTCTTGATTGGCCATAGAAAAAACCTAAAGGAGTCTGCAGACATCTCCAGAAGAGCCTTGTTAGCAGCAGTGGACTAGGAGCAGGGCAACGCAGGATGGGGGAATTTGAGGTGAAGGATCACCAAGGTGACCCCTGACATCTCGGCGTTTGCAGCAAGGTCGTTTCATTATCATGATGCCAGAGCATAGAGGCCTGTTCTAACGTACAGAAATTTGTGAGTTTTGAAGCAAGGTGCCCCCAGGGAGCAGCCCGGTTGCCTACCACTCTCCTAGGCCTGTGCATCTGCAGAAGTGCGACTACCCTTCTGCCCCACCTCTCTTCCCAGTCCTGTACTCTCCTGGTGATTACTGAAGCTAATCCAAGATGCCACTTTAAAATGGCAGAGGTCTTTTGTGGAAGGTTTATACCTATATTTAACTCATATCAAAAGGTCAAAGGAATCGCACAAGCAGCCCTTAGTCTACTCAGGGTTATCCTTGCATATCAAGTACAAGAATGTAGTCTTTCCACCTCACCCCCACCCCCATGCTTTCTTCACCCTCTCCCTCCTCCCCACCCACACTTTCGCTCCTGGTTGACCTGTCTCCATATTTTTCATCTGCTCATTTTATTTCTTTGAATTGTAATTGGTGCTCAGTGCCTGTCATCAGATGTTGGGACAGTTTCTCTCATAACCGCCTCTCAATGCTGGGGCCCCTGAGTATGTGTACTCTAGCATGTGTATTGGATGGAAAAGCAATGTCTAAGAGGGCGACTTGGTGCCAGCCTTTGCTCTCTGGCCCTCAAGTCACTCCTCCTCTTGGTCACTGGCCCACAATCCCCTCAGAGATGCCAGAGATCCAAAGTCCTGCAGAATTCTCAGTTCCTTCTGATTTTAAAACAAAATCTCTTTCCTGTCTCTGGGTCCCTCTCTTTCTTCACCCAGACATAAAAAGAGAAGACATGTTGTGCAGTTATGACCAGCACAGCAGAGAGGGCACTGGATTGAGATTTAGGAGGCCTGTGTTCTAATGCCTTGCAGTTTCTTCACACCTTGCAAAAGGTGATGTGCTTGTTTTCTCACCCTTCACATAACACCTACCTCCCAGGACTGTTGGATGTCCAGTGAGTATGCGGAAAAAAAACTAAAAAACTGAAAGGAATTTATGAGCATGTGTGTGTATTTTTAAATGACAGGGAGAAAAAGAAACTGGGATTATTCTCTTATAATGTCTAAGTGCATGCATTTAACCATTGAAATATTTGGGGCCTTAGTAGAGGAAAATAGTAGAGGTGAGGAGGGAAAAGGTTTTCTATACTTGACCTTACCTTACCTCATTCCGAAGAAGAGCAGACTTAAAAACCAGAGGAAACACGCCCCAAGCGGTGGCAGCTCCTACCTTACAGGTGAATATTCACGGACCCAAGCACTTTGTGGCTTTGTCGTTAGTAAAGTGTGGAAACCTGCAACAGTTACAGCTTAGGACTCCCCCTCCCAAAGAATAGCTGGAAAACATTGAGGGTCTATTTTTATTTTAAATTGATACAGTTCTCATTTATTATTGTGAACATTTTCATGTAGCTTATTTTCAAATGAAACCCATGTCAAAGTTTATGTGAAAATTCCTCTCCTCTGAAATGTTTGTGGATATTATCTTTTTTCAACAAATTTTGAATGCTTGCAGTATGCCAGACACTGTGTTACATGCTGGAGACTCATGAGTGAACAAACAATAAAAATTCCTGATCTCATGTTGCTTACATTTTACTTGGGGAGACAGAGAGTTATAAAGTAAGTTAGAAGGTGAAGGTGATAAGTGCAATGGAGAGAAACTAAACAAGGAAGAAGATTTGGGAAGACCAGCAATTTTTAATAGGGTGATCATTGTTTTATTCACATTTAAAAATATTATTGAGGGCCAGCGCTTAATAAAGATTTAGAGATGAAAAACCTTGGCCCTGGTCTGTGGGAACTCACTGTGGGGTGTTAGAAACAAGCACTATACCTAAAAACGAGAAAGTAATTTATTCAGGATCTTGCAAGAGTAGGGACACCACCAAAGAAACATGGCAGGCCCACCAAACAATAGAACACAGCAACATTTTATATCCTAAATCTAACACGCAAGTCCCTCCCCTGTTTCTCCATTGGCTGGATACTCCAGAGGGTACAGCCTATCTGAGAGAGTTAACTAGTTCACCTTTAGGGTTTTAAATTGTACAGCCTATCCAAGAGAGCTCATCCAGTTTAAATTTCCCCCCTTTGATTATAGCTAGCACCAACTCTGGTCTTAGGTCAAGGGCTCTCTCCTTCCCTTTAACCGCAGATCCCTCGAGCCAGTCTTGTTTAGTTTCCATTTTCCCTATTCCACGTTGCCTTTATGTGAAAGCTAAACTTAACCTTTTCTTACAAGGGGTTGGCTGCAGGGCTGGAAGGGCCAGTCCATGGAACACATTCATATGAAGTAGCAGTTCTAATTCTGTAAGATTGGCCCAATACTAAAGGCAGAGGCAAGTACTACTGTCTTATCGGTTATAGGACATTAGTTTTAGATATCCCAATATTTAATGTGTTTTGGAGGACTAGGTACTGGGCTTAGGGTGACTGATGGGTGGGGAGGAACTCCAAATAACCCACTGAAAGCTCCAAGTGGTATGTGAATAGGAGGTTATTTATGATTGAAGGACACAGAGAAACAGCATGAAGGAACTAGAACTAGGCTATGAAACAGAGGGGAAAAATAAAGCCAAGAATAGAGTAAGGCTGACCTCAAAGACTTGAAAGTTGGAAGGCAGGCATCAGGAACTGCTTACTCCCCATTCCTTCACTTCCCCAACTGCAGCCAGTTACCCTAGCTCCCTCTCATGGATGAGCTTAGGCCTAGCCACATGTTAAGGAACCCTGGGGAAGGAGGATAAAAAATACAGTACTTAACTCAAAAAGTATAATATTTAATTCAAATGATAACATTTGTAATAGAATTTAAATGTGAAGTATAATGTAAATGTAAATTATCATTACTATTATTTTTATTCCTAGTACATATTTAAATTCTAGACTCTTGTTGCCAAAAATACCTAAGTCTCTGACCCTTTGTTTCCCAGTCTTCCAGCCTGTGTCCAGACCAGTGCTATTTGACCGGACTCTGTATCTTTATGCCAAGCTCTATGGCACCTGATTCCTTCAACTCGGTTTTTCTGGACCTTGAAATACTTTCTGCCCAAATCCATAGCACTAACCTGCTTTACACTGCTTTGATCTTCCCGAATTACTTGGTTTTATAGAACTTAGCTCCTCCCATCCTGCCTTCCATGTGGTAGTGGTGGAAACTCTGAAGTAGTGAAAAGTCTTAGATTCAAGTGACCTGGATTCTAGTTCCAGTTCTGACCTGGAGCTAGCCACCCAGCTATGGTAAGCCTGTCTTGGTGGTGTGGTGATGGTGGTTTTGTTTTGAATAAACTTTTTAAAAAATTGTATAACAATTTAAATTTACAGAAAAATTGCAAATGTAGTAGAGTTGCCATGGTACCAGAGCAAGGCAGTGGATTCCTTGCCTGATTGGTCAAATGACCAATTCCTGAGACACCGGGTTTCAAAGAAAGAGTTTTATTGCTAGATGTGAAGCAGAGCACATGGTCAATTGGCCCAAAATCTGTCTCCCCAAACTGCAGTAATCTTGATAGTTTTATAGTATCAAAAGATGGGCAGATTTTAGGATAATAAGCACAAGAGCCCCAGATGATGTAGAGATGATGTAATTATTGAGCATGTGCAGACTGATTACATGCTTAGTCACAGAACATATGTAAGAAAACGGTGGCCTTAAAATGATGATGGGCGTGATTTTTAGTATTATAATGAGGTATAGGTGACTAGTAGGTTAAAGTCTAAGCTACTGAGCATGTCAGGCGGGCCAATTTTGGTAAGATCCAGCTTGGGTTATCAAGATAACTTAAGATTTGGGGTGGGTTAGTTCTGGGCTGACCCGAGACCCTTCATTAATAAACATTAGGGGCTGTCTTCAGTGTTCATAAGACTTTAAAGTCAAAAGCCTGCATAAATGGGTACAAGTGAAGGTTAGTCACAAGGTTTTACAATCACAAGGGCACAAGATAAAGGCTATACAATCATTATCAGAGATCAAAGCAGCTGGATTACAGTTCAGAGATTTCAGGTATTTCCCCATCTAATATACCCAAAAGTAAAAAGGAGTTATCTATATAATGATTCAGTAATCATAATCATCCTCTAAATCCTAACTTCTCAGTTACAAAGAGACAAGGATTGCTGGCAGCCAGTCTTCAGGAAGAAAGAATTGCCCTGATGATGCCTTGATTTGGACATTTTCTTGGCCTCACACCGTAAGCTACTAAATTCCCATTGTTCAAGCCGAACTATTTGATGGTATTTGCTCTAAGTAGCTGAGGAATTTAAAATAGCCCTGAAGGAAAACACTCACATAGGTCAATCTGCAAAGTCTGAAAAGGTGTTTTCTCTTTTTCATTTTTTTTTCTTTTTGTTAGTTCCTGGTAATCTAGGAAGGCTCTGCCATTACACAAGCTAGATACAAGCTACAAGACAATGACAAATGCATTATATGATCTTGCATGGGATCAAGCAAATAAGGAGAAAAGGCTCAAAGGGACATTGTTGGGACATATGGAAAAAAAGGGAACATAGACTGTAAGCTTTATAGCAATGTTAAGTTTCTTAAACTTAATTACTGCACTTCAGGTGGTCCCTTGTTCTTAGGAAATGTCCTTGGAATATTATGAGTTCAAGGAATATGATGTGTATAACCCTGCTCTCAAATGTTCAAAAAATAGGTGGGGAGGGGGAGGGGGAAGGAGAGGGAGAGGAAGAAAGGAAGGAAGGAAGGGAGGCAAAGGTGGCAAAATGTTAAAATTGGTGGATCTAACTGAGTATCTGGGGGTGGGGGGATCAAGGTATGTTGGAGTTCTCTGCATGGGGTTTGTGTTATTTTTGTAACTGTCCTGTAAGTTTGAAAGTATTTCGAAATAAAATATTTTTAAAAACACCTAATTGGTGAGGAAGGAAAAGAAATCTAAAAGGAATTTAATTTAGAACTAAGTTCCAACTCTATCATTTCCATTCTTTTACAGAATTTTACTCTATGAAGACGCCCTTGCTTGACAGCATTTGCTCCTTTCAGTTCTTAAAAAAAAAAAAAAAAATGTGAATTTAAGCAATGATCTCAATGAAATCATTTTTAAATTTCTAAATTCTTTATGGATCTTTCTTAATACATGTACATACTTATAGAGTTGTGAAGACTGTCCTGAAGTTAGCACTCACCTCAAACCTCCATCCTCTTTCCTTCATATCCTCCTGGGAAATGGCCTCCCCACCCTCTCCCTCTCCTATGGGCAGGGCCAAGGCCATTCAGCAGGCACATTGCTTTTCTGACCCTTTTCACCACCTAAATTCTCATCCTCTGACTCTATGGAAGATATGCCAAGGCTGATCTCTTCACTAATGCTTTCATTCTCAGCTCTTGCCCTCTTGCCTCCTCTGTATCTTTGGTTTTTCTCTTCCATACTTTTTTCATTGCCTATAGCCATGCTCAAACCTTTGCTACATTTAAAAGCAAAACCCCAAAACTTTATTTTCACTTTGACCCCTCTTCTATTCCTCTGCTGCATGCCCATATATGCCTTTTCTCCTGAAACTGCTTCTGTTTGGAAGTTGATCAGTACTATCAACTTCCAAATCTGCCGGCCTTTCCTCAGGTCCCATTCTTCTTGATTGTTCTGGTATATATACTCCACCCTGTTGACTACCTTCCTCTTTTTATTGAAACGTTTTGCTCCCTTCGCTTCTGACTCTTGTAGATTTCCCATGGGAATGTGAATATATTGCAGTCAGCCAGCAATATTGTTAACAGAACATACCCAGGAGTTACAAAGCAGTAACAAGTGTAATTAATAGTTCACTATAGTTTACATATATAACATATGGGAAAATAAACTTGGTAGGAATAATACCATATTTGGCCATTTTAAGTTATTCCAGCTGGCAACATTTGAATCATAGACCTAAATCTTACACAGGTATTCAAGACAGATATCTTACAGTCAATAGCAATTGTCTGCCAATTTAAAAAAATAACAATATTGTTAGTCTCTTTTAGCAAGCACATTTATAGTGATTGGAGCTTCTCGTAATATTGGTATTAAAGTAGTTGAGAATTAAGGAAGCCATGAAAGGTTAGTGTTCTGTGCCTTAAAAGTTTGGCATGGCAGAAAGCTGTCCGCTGGTCTGTTTCTGGTCTTGATCCTTAAATTCTAATTGACAACTTACATTTACAGACAAAGTCATTAGCAAAATTAGCTTGTATATTACAAAGAGAAAACCTGCAAAACACTGATCAGCCTAACTTAAAATATTGGTAATGGGACAGTAAAGAGCCTCAGAAATCAGATACAGAATGCTTACAAGGTCATGATCACACACAAGAGCAGAGAAGCAGTGAACACAGTGCATCCTTGCCATGAAAAATCAGGTACACCAACCTCAGTGATGTGAGAGATTTAAGAGAGCAAAGCTCTTTGACATTTCCTGCCTCATAGAAACACTGAGCATAAGGGCTTAGCTCAAGGAAGGAAAAGCTACATGTGGTTGAGTCCCAGAATCAAATACTATCTCTGCATCCATATCCTCCATGTGGTTTTCCACTTACCTTTCCAACCCCATTCTCCAGTTCATTTCATTTGTTTAACATGTATTTGAGTACGTATAAATCATTTGTTTCTATGTGGTAGGGATACACAAGTGAATTAGACCTCTCTCTAAGGAAATGTCAGGTTGAGCTTAGATCAGGACAATGCAAAAGGGCCAAGCTACCAACCAGGAAAGTGTTTGGTGGAAAAGAACCAGCAAGTGTTGCATGGAGACAAGAATAAGCATGGAGGATTTTAAGAGGTTATATGGTATAATTTACATTTTGAAAAATCACTGCAGTTGCTACAGTAAGAATTGAAGGAGAGTGGCGGAGTGGGGTCGGGAGTGGAGAGTAGAGGATGGAAAGGGAGCAGGAGTAGAATGTGATATTAGGAACTATAGCAGTTATCCAGGTAAGAAATTTTAGTGGCATGAATATGGTTCTAGCAATCAAGAGAAATCAACAAATTCAGTATCTTTTAGTGGGTATTAGTCACTGCCTCCTACAGGGAAGAATCAAGGATGACTCCAAGGTTGGTTTGAGTACCTGAGTGTGGATGCAGTGATACCATTTAAGAAAGAAACAGGTTTAAGAGAGAAAAATCAACAGTTCCTACATATGCCATGTTCTCCATTCAAACTTCCTTGTATAGGTCATTTTGTCACCTCCTTGCTCTTTTGAAAATAACAATTCCTCCACCTAAAATGCTCTTCCTCCCTTCCCCCCATCCCTAGAACCCATCTCTCAAAGCCACCTCCTAAGTCTTCTCTGATCTGCCACTCACACAATTCATCCCCTAAAATAAATTCATTCTTGTAGACTTCCTGGCATTATCTTTCTACTTATTAAGGAATGAAATTTTTTTTTTTTACCTTGCATTAAATTTTTAATATATATTTCTCAGAATGTAAGTTCCTTGCCTCATCCATCTTTTTATCTCCAACCATATTTGTAATTAGTGTTTTACAATGAGATGAAGAATACTAACAATTTACAAGCATTTAATCTCACTTTAATTATGAAGCCTTTACAAACACAAGTTAACACTGCTAGGGTCTCATTAACCCACAGCATCAACATCCTGTTCAATGAAATATTTGGGAATCTGTAAGTCATAGCATGAGATCCTTCTAATTAAAGTGCACTAAAGCTATTATGAGGCCAGTAACCCCAAGCATCCCAGTCAGTGATTTCATTTATGATTTATTCTGGATGGGACACACTTTTTCCTCAGCAATGTTGGCATCCTATTCAACTTACACCAAATCCAAAATACCCTCTGCTCCTTTTAGGCATTCTATGGATTACTGATGCACTTGTGAACTAGTCACTTGTTAAACTGCCCCTTTCATTAAGAACTCAGCTGTCCCAACTGCTGAGGCACACAGGAGATCTGATTATATTCCCAATCTACTTGATAATCCAACATGATACCCATGGTCAAGGGTTCCTCTCTATCTCACCCCATGGGTCAGAGTACTCTCCCTACTTTAGTTACTGCTATGATGGCCAAATCAGCTAGCACAGTTATCAGTGCATATACTGCTCCTTCAGCATCAGTGATATGACAATTTACTTTGGGTCAAGAGTCCTCATTTAAGGGTCCTTGAATAGGGGTCTCAAGGTCGCCTTGAAATTGTGTGCAAACCCCCTTTATGTCATTCTTCTACATTTTCCTTGAGAAGGGATCTATTGCTTTCACTGTATTCCCAAAGACTGCACAGCCCCAAAAGTTAAGAATTCACTCTACAGTTTTTCAAGAGTTAGTGTGTGTTGAATTTCCTCTGTGTGGTAAATTCATTATTTAAGTTAAAACAAAATCTAAGACTACAATAGTCAAATTCTTTCCACATTATTGACATCTAAAGAGATCAATGTCAAAATATATACTGAAAAATAATTTACCATTATACTTAAATAAGACAAAACTGCAAATTAAATGAGTAGAAATTAGGTAGATCAATTTTATTATTTTTTTTTTTATATTTCACAAGTGTAATTTTGGAAGGGCTATTTGACAAATTTCAGCATAAACTCCAAACTTTATAGATGGGTTCTACAAAAAAGCCATTTATTCTTGGCCCTTTTACTATAGGCGAAGTGTCATATTGCATCACAAATGACAGAGATGAAGTAACAGATTTAGGGGCACGTATTAAAGAAATGTTTTCTTCCATCTTCTCTTTAGCTGATAAATAACATAATACAAACATACATTAATGGCTACCACAACTACCAGTAAATCAATTTGCAGGATAAAAATCCACAGCCTGTCTATTTAAAATGCTTAAACTAATAAAACAGTATAAAAATCAGTGGTTTTATCCGTAGGTTAACAATTCCAGAGTCAGATTTCTTTGATTGCAATTTTACAAGGTGTATTGGGGAATTGGGAGAATAAGAGAGATAGGGGAAGACTGGCAGTGCATGCTGAGTTGCAGAGTTGGGACAGTGGTTCAAATTATTCATTTTCCAGATTAGGACAGTGTTTTGTGGTGTATTGGAAAGGATATTAAGGGTCAATAATTCATCAGCCCTAAATACCACTTAATGAGTGCTATCAGTGGGCTTAAGGAATACGCAGGGATGGGGTAAGGCGAAACAAAGTGAAAGAAGGAAAATGAAAAATGGACGAAATGTTTCAATGTTGTGGAATGTGAAAAGGCCATCAGAGAAACTACTTTAGTTGCCACCCAGAAGTGCTCTTCCTGTCCCTGGATTAACAAACACCAAGTTTAGAGCACAATTTGAGTAGGCATTACACTTTAGCTTTGATAAAACTTCACTAATGTGGACTGAGAAAGAATACATGTCTGATTTAGAAAAAAGTATCAATGAATATTCAGAGGTATAGCTTTGTTACATCATGTAAGAGCAATAATGCCAACTATTGGAGTAATAACAAGCAGAGGTCCTGCCAGGCCTGTCTTGAAGAAAGTTAAGATGTATTTTTAGGTAAGCAGCAGCAGAATATTGAACAACTTGTAAAGAGACCACAAACATGCTCCTTCCAATTCATCAAAACAATCCAATAACCCTTACTCTCTCAATTTGCCAAGAACTATAATTGTCCTAGTCAGATGTAGCTTTCAAAAATGAAATGTTTCTCAAATTAGGGGCTACTGGGACATGAAATAAACAGGTCATTTATTTCAGACCTTAGCCAGTTTTCATAAAGTATTCATCTCCAACTTCAGATCACTCCAACATTTATTTATAATAAACAGGACAATGATTAAAATTAGCCATTTCCCACAACTCTGAAATCATATGAATGGACAATTAAGCTCATCTAGTCAATATCTTCATCACGCAATAGTAAAACAGCCTAGAAGTATGTCTTCAATAAACTGAGGTTTGAGGCAGAACAAAAAAATAGAAAAATTAAAAACCTCTCTCTGCTAAGCACCAACAATGGAAGCTAAGCAATTTCACCTAGGAATCCTTAGTGACAGGTCTTTCCCAATGGAAAATCCTGAGATCTGAAGTACTGCGACTTTCCAGAAGGCAGGTTGGTTTAATGAGGAAATTTGACCTTTAATAAAGAGATAATCAACAATATTTTATTTTGGGCACTTACTCAGCATTTCACAGATCCTCAACAAGTTTTGAGGTAGGTTAAATATTAGCATTGTATTTTACAAACTAAAACTCAGGCAGAGGTTATATCATCTGTCCCAAACCACAGCAGGAGTCCTATCATGATCAGGAGTAACATGGTCCCCCTGTTCTTTCAGATTAATCATCTCACATGTGTGAATTGAATGGTGATAGCTTCCAAAAATCCATAAAAAAACAAGACTAGATATTACAGAAATTCTACTTTGGAATATCACATAATTCTTAAATTGATTCTACAATGATTATATATATTTTAGAATAATCTACCTGCTCCCATTATAAATATATATATTACTGATCCTTAAAACTACAAATAAGCACGTTACTGATTTTGTTTTGTTCTGTTCTGCTTTGGGGAGTGGCGAAGCAGGAAGACAATCAGTGAGCTTTCCTCAGAGCGCTAGGCAGCCTTTAAATGCGGGTGCTATGCTCAAGACACCATCTATTATGATTTGGGGTCACAGGAAGCAGGTATACAAATGGATCCAAGATCCAGAAAGGATGCCTGAATCCAAAAGAGAGGAGACTCTGTGCAAGTTAAGGATGAGAAGAAAAATAGTATCCTTTCAGGCTACTGATGCTCATTATCATGCTACAGCATTACAACATATGGGAAGAGCTCTTCAAAGAGTGGTAAATATGTCCCAATTAAATTCTTACTAACTAGATCAACCACAAGTAACAGTAAATCAGTAATTTTCTTAAAGTGACAGCTATAGAAGCAAAATATCTAATTAAATATTTTAATGTGTGTATCTTCTACCTATCAGATAAATTACTCTAATTATAGCAAGCCTAATTCACTTAGCTTATCCTGACATAGGTTCCTGGGTCAGTCTTCTCAAGTATTTGTTGCATCATAAAGTTCCTTTTATTTAAGCAATGATCAAATATTAATAATATAGGATTAAGAGTGGTTAATTAACAACTGAGAAATTATAAGGAAAACACTATTAGCATTAAACACAGCATTCAGCAGAGCAAATTTAAAGAGTTAGAACACAGATGCTATGCTTCTAAATAGACCAAACAGCCCAACTCCATTTGAGTCAAAGAAGAAAAAAGGGAGGAGTGAAGGGCAAGGGACAGAGTATTGAAGCCATTCTAGCGCCCCCAAAGTTGACTGTGGAAGTAAAAAGTTTCTATGTTAAAAAAGTTTATATAAATTACATGAATTGCAATTTTCATAAAAGTCAGAATGAAATGTTCTGCATAGGACAAAAGATATGCCTAAGCAACATATCATATTTGCACAAGGCCACTGAATGTCACGGATATTAGTAACAAATGAAAAAGGCTTAAAGTCTATGGCAGACTGAGTAAAGATTTCAATTTTGTTCTGTAAGTCCCAGATTGTAAACTATTCTTAATATACAAAAGCTCTAATGACATACAGAGTTTTGTGTAGGAACTCTTGTGCTTATAGTTGGCACATCTATTTTTTAAAGTGTGAAATTAATACAGACATTTGTGAGAGGTTGTGCAAAACTATTGTATTTACAAAAATGGCACAAAAGTGAATTCAACAGTCAATGCACATGCACACGTCATTCACATCGTCAACAAAAAGTATTCTAAACACTATAGAACTAAGAATACTAGCTTCAACAGCAGCTATTAAGCACTAGAGTCACATAAGTTACACCAGAATGGGCAAATATTGCCCAAGTAAAATTCTACTGTTAAAGGTGAAACAGGTTTAAGGCCATTCAAGTTCAAGCACAGAGCCCCATCTATTCATTTGTGTCTGAAATACGTAACACCTTTATCCCAACTTGTGGTCTTAAACTTCTGTTTTACAACATCCCAAAGAAATCAATACAATAGAGGTTATATTAAATAAGAGTAACATACAAAGCTATAATTAAGATGAAGTAAGGAAAATCCAAAACATTAAAATTTTTAAAACTTGTTACTTGTTGGAACCAGCACTACACTAGGAGTTAGGTAATATATATAATTATTTTCAAGTAGATTACCTTATGTTGTTCTAACATGTCCCTTTCATCAGTGCACTGTTAAACTAATCAAAACTCTACACATATATATCCCCTTACAATAGCAGCACACACTACCACTACCTGCAAAGCTGTCAGTCTCAAATGACTCAGTGAATGAAACGAAACAAAATGCCGAGAAGTAACATATTAAGGAGAAATATTGGGAGTTAGAAGATTCATGCAGTTCAGTGCTTTTAATCAGCCAGCCAACTTGCTAGCAACAAGGGATGGTTTCCGTTGAGGAAGGTCCTGTGGAGTGGGAATGTGGTCACCAGTGACCTCCGTCTTATCCGGGGCTGCAGCAGGAAGTTGCTTGTTCTTCATTTTCGCTTTAGCCATGTTGTAATCCCCAGAATCAAAATATTTTTGCTATAAGAAAAGTAAAAAAGTGAATTCAGGCCAGAGTTTAAAAGGTTTCATATGCATTTGCACTGTTTTAAGATATAGACTATCCACATTCTAATTAATGAAAACATAAAATGGCTATGTCCCTGTAATGAGTTGCAGCATAAATCAAAAATTGAGAAGTCAAGCAAGAACCCCTTCTTCAGGCTTACTTGGATCATTCTGGTTCTAGTATAAAATGTTCAAGATTGACATCAACCTCATCAAGCTATCTGGGAATGAATAGTCCTGGATTCAAGGGAATTCACATTGAGCAATTTTAGTTACTAATGGAGCAATCAGGCTGAAACCCTTGATTAAATAATTGTGAAAATAACAAATCATTCAAAAACTTGCACTTAGAATGTGCCACCCACCCCCAATCAACCTTACAGTTATTAAAATTATTATTTATAGTTGCTGGTATTCTGTCTAGAACAGACATTTCTGCAAGAATTTGAATCATTTAACTAGAGCAGTTCATTAAAATCAAAGTTAATATTAAAGTATAAATGACAGGAGTAATGGAAGAAATAAATTTTTCACTAGAAATTATCATTTAAAATGTTTATTCCTAAACTTCCTCCGTTTTTCAAAGACACTGAATAAAATTATCATTTTAGTTGGAGGAAGAAGGCAACTATGCCCTTTTTATCACTAAAATATAAGTTATGATTAGAATAAAAGATCAACCTTAATATAGCTAAAAACATGAACTGTTTCAGAGTAAAAACAGATTAATTTGCCTTGCTTCTGACTTACACCATCAAGTTTAACCCACATTTACTGAGTGCCTGCTGTATGCCAAGGCACTGTGTGAAAACTGGAGAAAAATACAAAGATGGACAATAGTCAAGTACATCAACTAATATAACACTGTTTTCTTTTAATTGTTCACTGGTTTATTTTTCCAAATGAGCAATAGACTATTACAAATAAGCAGATCTCTAATGCCGTGTATTAAAATGGTAAAACACTGATGAAAACATTGGGAAAAAACTTGTACCTTGTTTTGTTCATTTCATCATATAATACTGTTTTAAGTACACAAGATGCTTTGGGTGCTCAAAGGAGAGGAACCTAACCTCACTGTGGGGTGGGCTAGAAGGGAATATTCCAGGTATGAGATGAGGTCCTGGACCAAAGGTGAAGGGGAAAAACAAACTTCTCTCAGACTTCAGGGATAACTCATGTTAAAATGAAGTAGCTGGGGAGCTCACAGCTGAGCATAAGATTGCTGAATGGCCCAAGAAAAGGTCTACCAGGCTACCTCCTCCAAGGACTGTTCTGCTCCAAGATAAGCCAAATCTGGCCTAAGGCCAGAGGATCTAACGTTAGAAACTGCCTTCCACGTGTCACTATGCATATAACACACCAAGATGTAATAAGGAAACTCTGACCAGGGCCTTCCAAGGCTTGCTGCAGCTTCATTCCTGCATGATTTTTTTTTAAATTCAGTTTTATTGAGATATATTTACATATCAATCATCTGTGGTGTACAATCACCTGTTCACAGTACCATCATATAGTTTTGCATTCATTATCCCAATCAATTTTTTTTAACATTTTCCTTATACCAGAAAAAGTAAAACAAAGAATTAAAAATAATAGTAAAAAGGAACACCCAAATAACCCCCCACCCATTTAGTTTCTGTCCCCATTTTTCTACTCATCCATCCATACACTGGATAAAGGGAATGTGATCCACAAGGCTTTCACAATCACAGTCATCCCTTGTAAGCTACATTGCTATACAATCGTCTTCAAGAGTCAAGGCTACTGGGTTGTGTTTGACAGTATTTACTTCTAGCTATTCCAATAAATTAAAACCTAAGAGGTGTTATCTATATAGTGCATAAGAATGTCCACCAGAGTGATTTCTCGACTCCATTTGAAATCTCGCAGCCACTGAAACTTTGTTTCATTTCGCATCCCCCTTTTGGTCAAGAAAATGTTCTCAATCCCATGATGTCGGGTTCTGACTCATCCTTGGGAGTCATATCCTGTGTTGCCAGGGAGATTTACACCCCTGGGAAGCAGGTCCTATGTAGGGGGGGGGAAGGCAGTGAGTTCACCTGTTGAGTTGGGTTAGTTAGAGAGAGAGGGCCACATCTGAGCACCAATGAGGTACTCAGGTGACTTAGGCACAATAATAAGCAGATTTAGCATCTCCTTTCCTACATGATATTTTAAAGTGAGTTTAAGAGGAGGAAAAACAATCTCAGAATTTTTGACGCACTGTATTATATTAGAGAGCCACTTCTGAAGTGTAGTAGTTGCCTCTGGAAGGAAACAGAGTAGCCAGCCAAATTTCTTACTGAGTCAAAAGTACTAAGTGAAAACTTTGACAATGCAAATTTTAGGCCGATTTTTCTCATGGTAAAAAAGCCAGTATTTAACAATACTTATTTTATAGTAAATAAGGTTCATGATAAGGAGCTTTCACTAAACTACAGATTAGCCTACACTGCTTGGGGAAAAGGAATCAAAGTTAGTGTGGCTAGAGAAAAACTAACCAGGATCCACAGGTATCGTCTCAGAGGGTGATACTAGCTATCTTTAACAATTTTTAAATTTTGTGAATTTTTAAATGAAAATCTTCTGAAATTAACAAAACATATTCTGGATCATCTGGAAGACAATTTTATAAAAGACTTCTCCCCAAATTTACGGACCACACATCAGTATTTATAATTGCGATGATACTAAGTCATCTCCTGACATGAAAATGTTTAACTTTTAAAGCCAGATTTCTTTAAAACTGGATCTTCAGCCTTGGGACTTCACAAATTCCTCAAGTATGGAAAAACAAAGACAGGAAAGCTTTGTGATAATCCTCCCAGTAGCTATACTCTATGTAGCTACTGTGTATGTGGTCAAGCTGTTAAAAACCTAAAATAGGTGTTAATCCTTGACACCTACTATTAGCATAAATAAGTACAGTAAAACAGAAGTAACATCTAATCCAAATCTTTCAAATGAAAAACTAAAGATGCTAAGGTAACTTGCAAAGGTCACTAACTAGTGTAACAGAGAAAATACTGAAAAAGCCTGTGATGTAGAATTTAAAAACAAACAAAAAACCCTTTAAATAATAAGATATGACTTCATTCCCTTATGTTAAGAGTTTATTCACTGACACATTATGATACAATACAGTATCATTCAAGAGCTGACATCTCAAATTCTATATAATTATTTCTTGATTCAACTGGCATTTTGCTCTCAAATATTTATATCTACAATACCAGCTCCAAGATACAATGCATATAAACTCTGACTGGAAGGTACTTAAAATGTCATAAATAGTTGAAACTAGAGAAAAATTACAGACAACAGCCTGTAGAAGAAAGCCTCTCTAAGTATTAGATATGCCTGAGATTAGCATAGGAAAAAAGACTTCCCAAATACAAAGTCAAATCCTAAATCCAAATAATAATTTAATAGGCAAAGATGATTATATAGTTTATTTTATAACTAAAAACTCACCTGAGGGAATGGTTTTTTAATTAGACTGGGACATATTCATTTTACATAGCCAGATTCAAAATAAACAGTGACCACATAATATTCTATTTTGTTGACTTCCACAATTTAACCATATATCTACTATTGAATAGTGGTGCTGCTTACAGGTAAAGCTACAAGGAATGTCTTCAGACGACTTTTTCCTTATATTGAATTATATCTGTAGATTAGTTCACAAGAGATCATCCATTCAAAGATCATGAATTTTTTATAATCTTGATTCATACCCCTTTCCAAAATGAGAGTAATAATTTTAACTGCTACACAAAGCAAAGAGCTTATTAGTTTCACTCAACTTCAACCTTACCAGGAGGTATTATTTTAAATATTTTTCTAATTTAGTTGTATATATACTATTATATGATTAATCTAATGATCTAATATACATTTCATGGATTTCTATCAGGGATAAACATTTTTCTCTGTATTTAGTAACTTTCTTCTACTAAAATGCTTTATCTATGAGCACACCTTAAGTTTTCCTTGTATATTTGAAAGATCCCCTAATATACTATAGATATTAAAAATATGGCAAGAAGGATAAATACAGCTTCTGGATAGTGACTGCTTTTGGGGAGAAGGGGGATTAGGTTGGATATAAACATTTTTCTCTGTATTTAGTAACTTTCTTCTACTAAAATGCTTTATCTATGAGCACACCTTAAGTTTTCCTTGTATATTTGAAAGATCCCCTAATATACTATAGATATTAAAAATATGGCAAGAAGGATAAATACAGCTTCTGGATAGTGACTGCTTTGGGGGAGAAGGGGGATTAGGTTGGATATACACATGGAGTAGGTTTCGACTACATCTATAACATTTTCTTCCTTACAAAGATAAAATTGAAGTAAAACATGGCAAAATATTAACATATTAACTCTAGTTTGTGGGTACATGGGTTCTGTTATATCATTATCTGTACTTTTCTAAATGTTTGATTTAGCTTATATAATATTATAGATTCTTATACATATTTACAGAATGGACAGAATAAAATATTGAAAAAATATTACAGATATAAGCCTACCCAGTAAAGGTACAGAGCTACATAACAGACATCCATTTTATCTGTCAGCACACTGAATTCATATGGTTTAAGCATTACACTTGAGAACTTACCCCTTTCTGTAACCGTTTTCTTAAGAAATCTGAACCTCCAGGCTTTTGTCCCAGATGAGGATACCTTGCTTTTAATTTTGCTTCTTCAGCTTTCTCTGGACTAGTCACTTTATCTTCCATTTCCTGAAACAATTTTAAATAAATTAGTTCTCTATTACAACTCAATTATTTTAAATAATTCACCTTTTAATATCTGGAGTCTGACTTTAGTTGCCAAATGCCAAATACTGCAGCCAAATCAGAAATTCAGCACAGGTTTAAAACATCTCTATCTTGTTTTTGAAATGATCCATGTGATAGCTCTATTATAACTGTGATGCATGTGTAACACCCCACACATAAGATAAAAATATCAAGATAGCTCAGCTTGCATGCCATTACTTTCCAAATATGTATAATACATTTATAGTCAGTTACCTTCTATGGAATTCTTCAGCTCTTTGCCTATAATTAGAGAATCATCCTAAAATTGTTAAAATACAAAAGATCTTTTTGATCTCCTATTTATCCAAAATCATGTATGATTTGAAAGTTTACTAATTTACTAGAAATTAACAGCAGTCTATTTAATAGCACATTTTCCTGAAAACAGAATATTCTGATATCTGTAAAGGAGAGAGACATGTCATGTAATCTTAATCAATACCATTTCTGTTCATCCCGTTATCACCTAACTTCCCCCTACATGTTTAATGACAAACTCTGTTCATGTCAAAGATCTCATGCTTTCATGTCTCAAAAACCTGTTTTCTGACAGAGGACTGTAAATATCTTAAGCCTATTCATTTTTAACACCACCCTTGATATAGTTTACTTTCTTTCCAAGAGTGATATTTTATAGAGAAAGTGTTTATTACTTCATGGCAAGTACTACACAAGAATGAATGAATCAAGAAAAAAAAAAAGCTGCCCTGAGATGGAGAGGCCAGGCAGCTGGCAAAGCACACTTTCTAGCTAAGGGACTCACTTTTATGGCATACCAGGCTCAGCAAAATTATGACCTCTGTTTATCACAATTCTTCCATATTATTTACAAACATCAAAAAGCAGGAATGTTAAACAGATAAATGTCAAGCCTACCATTCTTTTATAGAAAGTAGATCATTTATCAATCTAGGAAATACATTAATACAATTTTTGTATAAATTTTGCTCAAAATTATGTTCATACATGCTTTACAATCAGCTTTATTCACTTTATATATTGTCAACATTTCCCTTATATCTTGAACACTTCAAGTGTTGTTACATCTTTTTATTTTCAGTCTTAGAGGATTTTGAGAACAAAGCTGCTGCTTTTTTCTATGGGGCCCCTTTACATATATATGCTCTCGTTTTGCTTAAAGTGCTCTACTTTCCTCCTTTATGCTGTAATTTTTCAAAATTTATGTTTTCACTGGCTTTACAGTGGTCACATCATTCACTCTCTTGATATACTGAAAAATCAACTATGTTCTCAGCCAGAGATAGAGAATTTAGAGATCCTGCCATCCATTTTATTGAAGAAGATAGGTATGTCCCAGAGAGCACTCAAGTTTAAGGTGTGTGATGCAAATCTGCAGTTTTCATATTAGTTCCAACCCCTGGATGTCTTTCATAGTGTAAACATATCAACATGCTATTTATCATTCCGGTGTTTAAAAACTCAATCCCTACAACACAAGCTTAGTACCTCGGCTGGCACTCAATTGAAAAAATCAGCCATCTGTTAAAACACTGGGCAAAAAAGTGATTACTTGACCTATTAGAATTAATGTGGCAATCTCCAATGCAATTAAACCTTTCCCAGGATTTTTCAAGGGTGATCTTAGTTACACGTGATTTGCGTCTTACTGACTTTAGAACCTAACTCCCACATATTCATCATAAAACATGGAGAAGTAATATACATTTAAGGTTACCATTTTATTGTAGGAAGGTGGCCCAGGTCACTGCACAGCTTCTTCTCTGTGGTTCTGCCTTCACTGCAGGCCATCTACTGTAGCCAAGGGGTGTTCCTAATACTGTAACTTAGAAGTGGAATCGGGAGGAGTGACCTATTCTTGGGCTTTCCAGTACAGTTTTTAAATGATATTGGTTGAAAAGAACTCCAGGCTGATTGTAGCCCTCAGTCCCAGCACCTTTACATTAAGGGTGTTCACAGAATCCTAAAACCAATTACCTTTTTTGGGGCTAGGAAGTGAGAGCCCTCCACTTCTTCCTTTGTTTGATTTGAATTATTAGTTCTCTGTATCCAGGAGACCCCTTAAAATTTTGGTATGAGGGTAGCAACCTTCCCTAGTTTGCAGGAAAATGTCACTTAAGACTTTGAATGGATTTATAAAGTGCCCTAGAAATAAGAACGCATTCTAAACTTTCTTGCCAAATAACATAGTACAATGGCAAGTCCCTGCTAGTTGCAACTTCCTAGCTGGATTCAGAATTTCAGTTGCATGTAACACCAAAAAAGGGGGAAAAGAATATAAATTAAGCTACATTTTTAAAATGTGGTAAATACCAACAAAACTTCCACAATACTTTTCATCAATCTTACAAAAACATTCTTAACCCCTGCAGGTGCACAGTGCTAGGACCTTATTGATAAGCAAGTTCAAATGCTGGGGACATTCACCAGCGTTCTGACAGGCTACAGATGTGCGTGTGGATAGAAGTATAAATAATACTCTGGTGGTAGACCCTGTCAGCTAGTATTCAGCCCACACTTGCCCTTTTCTAAACGTACCTCTGTATCAGTACAGATATAGGAAGCCTGAAACTAAATTTTTCACAGTTCCCATTAGGTACTGTCAATGGCACCTACAGCAGATTAAAAGGCAGAGAGAAAGAAACCATTCTGGTGAGTGATGAAGACAACAATGGCAGCAGTAGCCACTGTGGACTCCTGCAGGGGAGCATCCAGTAGACCATCATGCACTCTTGCAGATCTATAGCTTTCTGCCATTCCTTATTTATGAAAACGTCACCTGCTCCCCTTTTGTTCCTCTATCCCTTCTAATAATTCATAACCTAATTCCCTAAATCACATTCCTTTCTGTTTGAAATACCCAAAGTGGTTTCTGCTCACCTGCCAGACACTGATACAATCAGGTAAAATATGGAATTTATTCCTACAGTCATGTTCAAAATGCAAAAGAAACACAGAATTTGGTGTGATCGCATGTTTCTGGACATACTTCAGATAGAATGAAAATAATCCCAAAAAAGCTTTGAGATACAGAAAGAAAAGGTGAACAAAGAAATGGGTACTTGACAAACAAGCCAATTTTCTAACTTCACAGGTGAGGTTTAAAAAAGGACAGAACAAAAATACTATATAGCAGTTTAAGTCTTATGATTCTATATTGCTTAGAAGAGGGTTTACAATATTAATTTTATACTTTGTTTAGCTGAGGATACATGAAAAAATTTCAAGAGTAACAAAGTAAATAACAGAAATATATAACTTCCAAATTAACAGTGGGGGCAAAATGGAAGGAAAAAAAAAAACTCAAAAAAGGACACGGGGAGAGAAACAAGAAAGGAGGAAAAAATGAATAAAAAAGACCAAAAAGAAGCAAAAGTTTAAGCTGGTGGAAAGAAATCCCAATGTCAATAACCACAATAAAACACAAATGGACTGACAGACTGTCAGATTTTGGACACTGATAGGATGAAAATAAACAGATGACAAAAGACATATCAGTAAATGCTAATCAAAAGAAAGCTAGTGCACCTATAGTAACATCAGTTAAAATAGACTTGAGGACAAAAAGCATTATTAGGGACACAGAGGATCAAAAAGTCATGCCTCTAAAAACAGACTCAAAATACATATAACAAAAATAGAACTACAGGGAGCAATTTACAACTCCACTACAGGAGATTTCAACATACTTCTCTTAATTATAAATAGGTCAAGAAAGCAAAAAAAAAAAAAAAAAAAGGAAAGAAAAGAAAAGAAAATTCACTAAATAATTTACTAGCCAAAAAGCAAGTCTCAACAATTTTCATCCAGAACACTATGACTGCCATTAATTAACCTGAAAGTAAATAATTAAAAAATTATAAATCCCTAAGATTTGGAAATTAAAAACACATTACTGAGGAAGAAGATGAGAGCATAGAGAGGAGTGGAAGCTAGTTTATCCCCCTGGAACAACTAGGAACAACTAATAAACAACCAGGAACAACTAGTAAATAATCTGGAATAACTGCGGGGGGACAAACGTGACTGCCCACTCATCATACCCTAACCTGAATTGGGAGGAATGCCCAAGATCACAGCATAAAATCTGTAAGTAAAACCTGCAGATCCAAGCCAGTAGCCTACGGCCCGAACTGCAAAGCCTCGTGGTGCTAGAGAGCAGCAGTCTCCAAGCAAGTGAATATAGCACAGCTGAGCTCCAACTGGGGTTTTAATTAACAAACATGGTCTGCTCAATACAAGCTACAAATCCCCAACAAGCAGACAGAGGCTTTTGGTGACGACTGACCTTGGAGAGGCGGAGGGTGGCTGCGGACTGGCCCTGAAAGGAACTTTCTATCCCTTTTTCAGCTCAGTGGAGAAAGCCTCAGGCATTTTCAGTTCACCCAGACAAGGGTGGAGATGGCACAGGCAGAGAGACTACACAAATGTAAATGACCTCCCCCTAGGGGGTGTAACTTCCCCAAGAGGAAGAAGGTGGTGCCAAGCTCTACTACCTGCCTTCCATTCAGAGCCTGGGGAAAACAACCAAGGGCCACACCTCCTTACACCAGTGGGGAGCTACAGGCTGACAGGCGCCACCTGCTGGGCAGAAAAACACAGTGACTTGAAGCTCACAGGGTGTATCAAGCTTCTAAGACACCCTCAGGGAAACTGGATATTGTTGCCTCCTTCCAAGACCTGAGCCTGTTCTGGTCTGGGAAAACCTAATTGGGGTAACCAAGGAAACCAGATGCCTGGACAACAGAAAACTACAACCTACACTAAGAAAAATGAAGTTATGGCTCAGTCAAGGAACAAACTTACACTTCAACTGAGATACAGGAATTGAAACAACTATTGCTAAATCAATTTAAAAAGTTTAAGGACGATATGGCAAAAGAGATGAAGCGCATAATGAAAACACTGGGTGTACATAAGGTAGAAATCGAAAGTTTGAAACAATAACAGGCAGAATCTATGGAAATGAAAGGCACAACACAAGAGATAAAAGACACAATGGAAACACACAACAGCAGATCTCAAGACGCAGAAGAAAACACTCAGGAAATGGAGAACAAGACACCTGAAAGCCTACACACAGAAGAACAGATAGAGAAAAGAATGGAAAAATATAAGCAACGTCTCCAGGAATTGAAGGACAACATGAAATGCAGGAATGTATGTGTCATTGGTGTCCCAGAAGGAGAAGGCAAAAGGAGCAGAAGCAATAATACAGGAAATAATCAATGAAAATTTTATGAAAGACATAAAATTATGGATCCAAGAAGCACAGTGTACCCCAAACAGAATAGATCTGAATAGGCCTACGCCAAGACATTTAATAATCAGATTATCAAACGTGAAAAATAAAGAAAGATTCCTGAAAGCAACAAGAGAAAAGCAATCCATCACATACAAAGGAAGCTTGATAAGACTATATGCAGATTTCTCAATAGAATCCATGGAGGCAAGAAGGAAGTGGCATGACATATTTAAGATACTGAAAGAATTCTATATCCGGCAAAACTGTCCTTCAAATATGAGGGAGAGATATTCTCTGACAGACAGACAATGACCGAGTTTGTGAACAAGATACCTGCTCTACAGGAAACACTAAAGGGAGCACTGCAGACAGAAAGGAAAAGACATGTGTGAGAGGTTTGGAAAACAATTTTGGGAGATAGTAGCACAGCAGTGTAAGTACACTGACAAAGATGACTGTGAGTATGGTTGAAAGAGGAAGGTTAGGAGCCTGTGGGACACCAGAAGGCAAGAGGAAAGATAAAAACTGAGACTGTATAACTCACAGTGAAACCCAGGGTGCTCAACGACTGTGATAAAAGGTACAAATATGTTTTTACATGAGGTAGAACAAATGAATGTCAACATTGCAAGGTGTTAAAAATAGGGTGGGATTGGGGGAAAAATATGATCAATGCAAACTAGAAACTATAACAGAAACATTGTATTATGCTTCCTTTAATATAACAAAGGCAATATATCAAAGCGAAATGCATATGGGGGGAAGGGGAGACACAGGGGAAAGGTATGGGACTCCTGGCATTGGTGATGTTGTTTAATTCTTTATTCTACTTTAGTTTAATGCTATCTTTCCTTTTGTTGCTTTCTAGCTGTAATGTTTTGTTTTGTTTTTTTTCTCTCTCTCTCTTTTTTCTTTTTCTTTTGTCTCTCTACCTTCTTTGACTCTTCCTCCTTCTTTGTGGAAGAAATGGAGGTGTCCTTGTACAGATAGTGATGATGGTGCTGAATACATAAATATACCGTGACTATACAGGGAACCAACGATTGTTTACTTAGGATGGAATGTATGGTGTGTGAACAAAACCGTTTTAAAGAAAAAATGGGTTGATGAAGAAACGTTGAGGGCACTATGTTGAGTGAAATCAGACAGACACATAAGGACAAATATTGCAGGGTCTCACTGATATGAACTAATTATAATATGTAAACTCACAGACATGAAATATAAGTTACCAAGATACAGAACGAGGCTAAAGATTATGAGCAGAATGTTCAATTAGGGTGAACTTAAACATTTGGAAATGTACAGAGGTGATGGTATCATGTTGTGAGAATAACTAACAGTACTGAATGGTGTGTGAAGGTGGTGGAAGAGGTAAGCTCAGAGTCACATATGTCACCAGAAAGAAAGTTGGAGGTTAAAAGATAGGAATGTATAAAACAGTGAATCTTGTGGTGGACAATGTCTGTGATTAACTGTACAAGTATTAGAAATCTCTCTCTTGAACTAGAACAAATGTATGACACTATAACTAGAAGTTAATAATAGAGGGGCATATAGGAAAAAAATATATACCTATTGCAAATTATATACTACAGCTAGTAGTATTTTAACATTTTTCATCAACAGTATCAAATAAATGTACTATACCAAAACTATAACTTAATAATGGGGAGAGGGAGTGTTTAGGGGTATGGGAGGATTTAAGTTTCCTTTTTTTTGTCTTTATGTCTTTTCTGGAGTAATGGAAATGTTCTAAAAATTGAAAAAAAAAAAATCAATCTTATGGATGCACAGCTGTATGATGGTACCATGGTCAACTGATTGTACACTTCAAATCTTTAGGTAATTGTATGGCATGTGAACAATCTCAATTTTTAAAAAAAATAACACATTACTAAATAATTCATGGGTCAAATAGAAATCATGGAAATTAAAATACTTGGAACTTACTGCTAATAATTCTATATATGAACATCTGTGGGATACAGGGAATGTCCCTTAAGCACTTATATTAGAGAAGAAAGCTGAAATTTAATGAGCTAAGCATCCAGTTTAATAACTCAAAGGAAGGAACCCAAAGAAAGTAAGATAAAATAAAAATCAGAAATTAATGAAATGGAAAACAAAGATACAACAGGGAGAATTAAGAAACAGGGGAAATGTTAAGCTTAATCAAGAAGAAAGTATTTTTAAAACTCAAATCTCACTTGGAAATTTTATTCTCTAAGAAGCCTTTATGTTTAGACAGCAATTATACCAGGTTTTAGAAATAAATTCTAGAATACGAGTTCTTTCACACAGCTAAGTGGTTTCTATGTTAATAATACCGCCCCCCCACACACACACCTGTTTTTTGTTGGTAGGAGAAATTTCATCCAGAATTCTGAACTTCTGACTAAAGACTGAACTTTAAACTGGGAAACCAGAAACCTAGGATTTTACAACAGAGATATGTATCTTCATGTTGTTAAAAAAAAAAAAAAAAAAAAAAGATACTTAAGAACAGTATTTTAAATGACAGTTATCCTCTTGACAAGTACATATACCCCAAATTAAGAATCTTTTTATTTTCTATGCCTCGCATAGGAGCCAACATTTATCAAGGTTAAGAGCTCACATTTTTGTGAACTATGCAGTAGAAATATATTAGAAATCCTTTCTTTAAGTATGTAGGGTATAAATTATAAAAATATACCTATAAAGAGGACCTTCATATAATCAAGGATTATTTTGTGGTCAATTATGGACTGACAGTAACTGAATGACAGATACTACTTTTCAGCTTTCAGCAGAGAAATTACAGAGCAACATCAGCAATAAAAATCTGACTGCTCTAAGCAAATTCTCTGCTCAGCAATATGTTTCACTGATGCACTGACTGATGAATAAGAATAAAGGATTAATGAATGCTTACAAATCCTTTGGATATTGCCAGGAAGGTACCAATATTGTATTAACCTCTTTGGAAAACTACTGTTGTTCTATTAAGTCCTTGCTGCTTGCCCAGTGCCTGGAATTTAATGGGTGTTCAATAAAGTATGCCAAATGAACAAATACAATGTATTCCAAAATTGCTTCAATAAAGCTAAAAAAACTTTCCAGAACTTGACAACTTCATCATCAGTTTATCTTAAGAATATTTCATATTATACGGCAGAAACTTGCAGGTTTAGGAACAGGAGCCAGTTAAATATTAAAGCCTTGCACAAACAACAGAGGAAAACCTATCAAACTGTTGTACAGCAAACACATGCTAGGGTAGCTAGAAGAAACAGTCTTTAATGTTAATGCACATGGACCAAACTACATGTTGCTCTCTGAAAACTCTTTAGCCTTTTAGTTACCAGCGGCAGTATCAAAACAAATGCTGAATACCAGTATTCACTAACTGCAATGGGGGGGGGGGCTGGAAAAATGGGAAGGCAATTTATATCCATTATTTACTGATATATGGAAGTAATTTAAATAGCTCTCTCTGCCTCTTCCACAGCCCACAAAGACATCAAGGGTATCTCTTAAACTAACAGAAATATTTTAATTGAGAACTCTAGTTAGCCTCTTCCAAGACAACACCTTACTAATCTGATGAATCTTACAATAAAATCTCTAGAGAACCTGCCAATGTGATTTCTTCATTAAAATATAGACAGACAGACAGACAGACAGACAGACAGATAGATAGATAGCTATAGTAATGTGTATGTGGTTTGGTTCAGATCTCTTAAAGAGAATCTGAGCAAAGTTTTTTATATCACCATGGTCTAGCCCTCTCTTTTTAAACTGCAGTACTAGCACTGTCATGCATACTGGAATATTCCTTTGGCAATGGTTTCAAAAGAGAAGTTCTGAGGAAAATTCATTCAGCCATTTTTTGAACAATGCCAGGCACTATGTTAGGTGCTAAGGGAGAATAGATAAATAAAGGCTCCCTGTGCATGATGCCCACAATAAGAATATCATTTGTTTTAAGTGCTCACAATGCCTCTTCTCACCACCAGGACAGGGCATGTCTATTTTCACTTAGTGTTATTCAAAGTAGAATTCATGAAGGATAGATCCATGAGGTCTCTGCTAAAATTTTCTAATGTTCTGTTTTTACTTCAGTGATAATTGAAAAGAAAAATGTAAGCATATTCTGGAGCATATGAATTGCCATCTCACATCTAAGTAGTACTATGTGACTATGTGCTATGACAGAGATTTAGTAGTACTATTTCAACTGTCCATGCTAATGAGAAAAGAACAGAGCTGAATGATGTATCTGTCACTCTGGAGAGTTAAATGACCTCACAGCCTACTCTGAAAAGGGAGAATTTTGAAAAAGTTCAAAAAGAGAAAAATGGTATGAGAACTGCATCATCACATGGCTTAGGGATGTGTTAACTTGCCACATCAAAAAGCCCCTGCGCTTAAGAGTCACTATGGTTTTTCACTATACAGGAAATTTAGTTTCAGCAAAAGACTATGCTATGCTGAATAATTTATAATTTTATTGGTTTGGTTTGTACTTGTTTTAGTTTTAGAGTTGTAAGGGTCTTAACATGGGAGTTCATATTTACTTTTATGTTTACATATTAAACATTCTAATTTTTAAAATAGGCATCTGTATGGGTTATTTCTCTTAATAAAGGTACACACACTACTTAAGAAATAGTAACTTAGCTCTTACTCCATGCAGGTCTTGTCTCTTTAACTTAATTTTTCAGAAGCAATAGCCTAACTATCATAAAAGTACAGAAGTATTTTAGCTGAATACTTTGGCTTTAACTGAAAGGTCAATTGGATGCACAGACAATAACCCAGTTTTTTTAAGTCATCTAATTGTTTTTCTAAAATAGAAGAAACAGGTGACTGGCCCATAGGAACACAGAAGTGACACTGCACATTTTCCTCATGTTCAGGCATGGTAACCACGCTCCTGGCCCTTGACATCTACAGCCAATCCTCAGTTCAAGAAGGGATATTATATTCCTAACACACTTTGGTTTAATGACACTCTAAAGCCAAAGGACCTGAAATCAATTTTTAATATAGATATTTAGTAAGAAGAAACACTTATTAAAAGAAAACATTCAGAACAACCTCCTTATTGTTAGGAGACATATCATTAAGCCATTGAAGTAAAAGCATTCACACTCTAAAAATTAACACTTCACACTTTGGCAACATCTTAACAAATCTTATAGGAGAAAATTACACAGCACACTACTGTGTACCAGAAGTAAAGCCTGAGGTCAATTTTGGTGTTTCAAGGTCAAGCCACCACAGACATGGATTTGTTATTTTTCTGGGTTCCTAAATCCCAGCAATAATAAACATCACAATAAATGTTTTACAATAAGGGATCTTTAATATTACTGAGAACATTTTAATTCTTAAACTTTTTTTTTATGCTGCCAAAGTCCATTTTTTGGTACAGTGTGAAAACTTACTCAACAGTTTTCACTGGAATATTCCCAAGTAAGGGAACATGGCCAGCCAATTTCACTTATGCTATTGCTGTTGCCTTATTTTTTTCAGTTATTTTACAAATAATGTTAAAACAAACCCCTCCAAGTCGGTAAAAGTTAAGAAGGTTAAGAACATATGTAATGGGTTGAAAACTAGAATCCATTTTCTAATCTGATTAGGAACATGGATGCAATATTAAACAGAAAACTTTACAAAGTCTAAGCATTAGACCGAATCTTATTTATGGTAAGGCAGTCTGATATTTAAGAAAAAGTACTGGTAACTCTCCATAAACAATTGAGGAAACAGGATACTATGGACCTTCTCAGTTCGTCATACATACCCAGGACGGCAGGGCAGCAGAAATAATTATGACAGAAGGCGAAAGCACTAACCTAGGTAAAATATACAGCATCTACATTCATAATGCAAACTATACTGTACTGATTCCTGTCATATTGCCCCACATCAGAGATACTACAAGTGAGTTTGCAAAATATTCGTGATTCCAAGAAAAAAAGGCTCAACTATGTTAGTGAAAACCTTAAAATTCCAACCTTTCTGAGTTTTAGTCAACCATCACATGCGAATCCTTATTGGCTAACAATTACAAGCACAGTCTGCTAATACACGCTATTTACCTCATTAAAGCTTCACAGCCACATGAAGCAAGCACTATGATTACCATTTTGCAGATAAGGAAACTGAAGCCTAAAGAGTTTAGTAACTGACCAAGATAACATGGCTAACAAGTGTTGGATCTGAAATTCCAATCCAGGTCTAACTCACCACCCAAACACGAGACTAGCGTTAACAGCATGCTTATAATACTATTCGAAGAGCTCTTCAAGGGAAAAATAAAACTTCCTGAGCAAAGTGATGCCCACAGAAAAACTTAGGTTACACGTAGAAGGACTGAATTCTGGGTCTTTATGCGCAAATGTTTAAGAATAAATGCAACACACCAAGGGGTTTTAGAAAAGGCTACTTTCATGAAAAACAGAGAAATTTTCAAACTCCGAACTCGGTGCCAAATACAAGAGTTATTGCGATTAGCCGATTTACAAGCAGCACTTTGCACCCGCGCCTCCGGACGGGATCTGGGGCACGCCCATGCCTAGCCGGCGAGAGCAGGCCAATCTCACCCCGAGACCACGCGGGCGCAAGTCGCCCGCGCCCAGCCCGCCGCCAGGCCCGCCAGGGGCAGGGACTGCTTAAGGCCTTCCGGGCTACCCCGGCCCCGCTCCTCGCACATACTCACCTTCTGCTCCTCCGCGGAGGCTGCCTCGGGGATTTCCGCGGACATAGCGCTCGCTCTGCAGATGAGACGCCCAGAAAAGATGCGATTACAGGATGGCCGAGGCCGCCGGGCCGCCGCCCGTCCCTGCTCCCCGAGTGCCCGCCTGGGCCGCCGCCGCCCGCGAAAATGGCCGCCGCCTTATGACGACACGGAGCCCCGCGGCAGGCGCTGCACCAGCCCGCCGTGACCCAGCCGCCCCTTCCGCGCCACACCCGTACCTGCCTAACGCCGCTCCTCCGGCTCTGTGATGCCGAAGCACTTCCTTTTTTTCCTTCAAAGGTCGCGGCTCGCGCCTCACCTCATATCCGTTGGTCGCTGCGGAGTGCTTCCTGGGAATTGTAGTTTATTGGTGATTCCGCCTCTTCCCGCCCCTTCTGCCGTTTCGGGTCCCTTCTGTTCCAGGAGTTTTATGCTATTACCACTCCTCGAGCCTCTTCCTATTCTCCTGGCTCTCGACTTCTTTTAGATCCTCTAAAGCTCCGTGCTGCCCTCTCCACAAGTCTCTCCTCACCCCGCTTCGCCTATGTAACCCCATTCATCCTTCACATGCCCAACCCTACACACCGGCTCGGGGAAACCTTTCCTAAGGCAACTATTAAATGCTATCACAGCTCTGTATATTTCCTATCCAACGTACACTGTATCATTATATTGTTAAGTGTTGTGATTACTTTATTAAAGTCATCTTTCCTGCTCAGATAAGCCACATCAGTGCAGGGACCTCTTCCTTATTTGCTTATAATTAACTCCCAGAGTCCAGGGTGTCATAGATAATAGATATCTAATGAGGGAACTCAACTTCCATTCATTGATAACTACTACAACCCAGGGGTCCTTTCCTACAACTTTACTGAGACTGCTGCCACCAAGCTGCCCAATGACTTTCTTAATTGCCAAATTCTGTGGCTTTATATTTTATCCTCATTATCCTTGGCATCTGAATACCTACAGGCAATGCATGGTGTTTCCAATGACATGTCACCCACAAACTTGGAAGTAAGATTGCTCTCTAGTAAAAAGCGTCAGGTTACAAAATAATCTACTGATAATTTGTCTTTCCTTTAAGCAGAACTACGGGGATAAAAGAGAATGCACCAGGTAAACTTACTGGAGCATCTAACAATTGCAATTTTACTGATAAACTGCCATACCAGTATATGTCCTTTATCAATGTATTTGGGGGCTTAGGTTAAAATTTAATAGACAAACACATATATAAATCCAGTGTAGGTGACTTTGGGTAAAGAGAATCTGTTCCTGAAAGAAGGTTTGAAGTTCTGAGGGGGAGACTTTGGTCAATGGTGAATTCATCAAGGTCAATGCACTGTTGTGGGGATGTGTCTAGGAAGTTATCCTTCCCCAATTATAATCATGAACTATGTACCTGAAAGTTTAAAGTAGCATACTCTGATTACTAACATCCTGTTCTGAAAATTCTTTTCTCTTGACCTCTTGGATACCACTTTCATGGATAAACGCTCTCTGGGAAATCACTTCCACCCTCACAGCTCCAACTACCATCGATATATTTTAGATCGGTGCTGTCCACAAGAACTTTCTGCAGTAGAAGAAATGTTCTATGTCTGTGCTGTTCAGTATAGTAGTGACTAGCCATATGTGGCTACTGAGCATTTTTTAAGTGGATTAGTGCAACTGAGGAATTGAGTTTTTAATTTTATTTAATTTTAATTAACCTAATTTGCCAGGAGGATTAAAATCACTGAGAAACCCCACTGTCACAGGTTCTCATTAAGTCTGAGGCAAGGCCCAAGTTATCAGTGTTTAACCAAAGCTCCCCCTGGTGGTTCTGATGTACACTTCCAATTAAGATTTTCTGGTTTGGAATTTGGTAGGTGTATGGAAGCTTTACAAAGAGCAGAAGTGTTTTTGAGGTTTTGGTGCCCTTACTCAACAGCTTATAGTAGTGAGTGAAGAAGGAGATGAGATAACGTCCCACCCCATCCATCCCTCAAGAGAGTGAGAGGAAGCTCGCCTGCGTCAACCTGTGTAGCAAACTTCAAGAACAGAATACATTTTAAATGAAAAGGGAGATAGGAAAAGACTGTTAGATCAACCCATTGAAACCACGTTAGATACGGAGTACCTAAAACCTTGGGGATAAATGGTGATTTCTATTAGCAAAGGCCCAGGGATCATTAACAGAGTAAGCAGGTCAGATGACTGTAAAGGAAGCAAGTTGAGTGTTGGGAACGGAAACTAGAAGGTGGAGGATGCCACTACTCTGGGGATTTAGTGAGGTGAGATATCTCCACATGAACTAGAAAAAGTTGAAACTCTGAAAAAACTACAATGTAAGAGTGAACAATGGAGTAGAAGGGTGCCTAGAAGATGCTATTAAAACTATAAACCTTTAAAAATCTAATAAAATATTTGAGACACTCTTTCTAAAATGTCCCTCAACTGTGTTTGCATTCCTCGTGACAGTACAGTAAGTTGAATGGCCTCTGAGGTGCCTTTGAGCATTCCTTCCCAAGCATACTCACTGCTTTTTTTTTTTTAACTTAGTATTAACATGCTTTCCTTATTGTATTTTTCACTTATCACACAAGTTATAAACTTTATTTCCAAGAATATTGATGAAGAATATATTTTAATGCCAGGTCATGATTTCTCGTTAAAAAAAAAAAAAAGTGAAGAGAGAAAATTCCAGTGGAGTATAGTGAAAAAGACAAACTTCAACCTAGATTTGCATCTTGGCTCTTCCACTCTGTGGCTGTGTGACTGGGGGCAAGCTCTTCAAGCCTCCTTTTCTTTAACTGTAGGTATCCATACTCTTACTGAAGTATGGTTCTAAGGATTAAATATTAAACTGCCTACAGGGCCTGGCAGAGTAGGCATTCTTATATTTTCTCCTTCCTCTTATAGTACCTAAGTTTGACATATCTTTCACAGATAATCCACGGTAAGAGTAGCATGTTACAATAGAATTGGATGATTCCAGTGCCCTATAAAGACAGCCAGAAGGATTGAGTGAAAATCCTCCTTCCTGTCTAGACTAATTCTGTGTTCCTAGGTCTAGACCACATGGAATGTTATATACCAAATTTTTAACAGTGACCACCTCTGGAAAGTAGTAGCTGGAGGGGCAAGCTAGGGATAGGGGACTTACACATTTACTTTATATACTTATGTAGTGTGAAATTTCTTCATAATGTATAATTTTTGAAAACTAAATTTAAAAAAGATTCGTTTTTTCATTTACAAAACAGGGAAGAGTGGGGATGCCAAGGAAAAAGTCTTGGATAGAGAAATTTTCCCCTTCTTTAACCCTCTGGAAATGACAGAGATTTGGTGGGGGGAAAGGGCAGAGAAGGGGAGCCTTCTGTTTGGTATCTTCCAGCCAGCCTGTATTTCATCACTTCCTTGTTAATGTATTTTCAGCATTCCCTCTGGTATGAAAATCTCCCAAGACTTTTGGCAGGTTTCTTATGACCTAGAGTAACTTTTTAAAGGAAGTTTAAAGGTGTGATTCAGTTCATTAATCGTTTTTACTTGGCAAAACTGCCAAGTAAAGGAGGAGACCTCTATTATCTACCATGGGAAGGACTGTTGGTTGTCTGCTGGTATCTTACCTACATGCCAACACTCAAATGTAACAGTCTACTGACAATCTTTGAATACAAAGAGGAGCAATATAGGGGGTATGGTAAAGTCTCAGCCAATGACTAAAGAAGGATAGAGAACCATTGTGACAAAATTAGTGTCAGGACAAGTGAGATCAGACAGGCCCTGAGTGACATAACTTCACAGAAGAAAAACACCATGGGCAAAAGAGGCCCTAGGAAGTAAAGAGAAAAAATGTCAGCACATGCTTCCTTTGGGCAAATTTGCCAGAAAGAGCACAAGAAGATGCACCCAGATGCTTCAGTCAACTTCTTGACCTTTTCTAAAAATGCTCAGAAAAGTAGAGGACCACTTGGTACAAAGAATTCTGGAAAGACTGCAGTGTTGTATCCATGAAAAAGAACATACATCACTAGTTTGGTGGCAAACTTAACTGGGGAGGTCGAAGAAACAAAAGCATTTTCTATTTAAAAAAAGGATTCTGATGTTTTAATTGTTTGCTTTTTTCTAAGTTTTATATAAAATTATCAATATGGACTTTTGTCAAAATGTGTAAGAAATCTAGATATACATATTGAAATACTTACTTCAAGAATTAGATTAAAAGACACATAAAAGAAACTCTCATCCTACGTTCTAATTCACACAGAACCAGGAAGGTTAGGGGATTCCTGGAGTTAGTCCCCTCAGATAGCATTAAAGCTAGGACTATAAGCCTTCCGGCTCCCTGTCTCATGTTCTTTTCACTATAGTTTAAAGATTAAGAACAAATCTTCAAAAATTTGTACCAAAGAACTTTTCCCCCTCAGTTTTATGGAATATAGTCTTTTCTCTTTTACCTGGTATTTTAAAAGAATTTGTAAGAGTCTCGCCATTCTACAGTCTGCAGCCACACTCATCACTCAGACAGATTCCCTTAGGTTGTCTGTCCGTTAGCTGGGTCCCAAAATAAAGCCCTTCTCCCCTCCTAATTCCACACCACTTACCTAGTTCCAGACTCCCAGGTATCCTGGGTCTGGCCTACTTAATGGTGCATATTCTAACTAGCACTCACAGCTTCAGCCCAGCATTCCCAGTGCATTTCTCTTTGCCTTCTCATCTGATCTGCTGCTGCCCATCATCCAAGCACAAGTATTTAAAACCACTCTGTTCCTTCCAAAGGGGGGGTGGGGGTAGGGAAAGGGTGGGTCAGACTTTGATGCACTCAGAGCCCCTTTTCCTTGGTGGTTTCCCATTTGTCTGATACTTTCCATTGTTACCCTGAACAAGGAAGTCATAAATTAGGAGAAGCCCAAGATATCTTCCCCCTTCTCCTGACAGCTGCAGAAGAGGGAAGGGAATTACCAGAAATTCACCAAATCACTTAAATAGCTCATCTAAAAATAAAAGCCAAATACACATTTCTTAGTTTTTTGAATATATTTACAATATAAATACTAATTTGTTTTCAAAGTACATATTCTTTTTAACACTTTGAGAAAGTTTAATGTAAAGCCTCTATAGTAATGTTTAGGGAAAAATAGAACGGCTTTTGGGATAAGGAATCCTAGAAGGAATATGAATAGGCATGATGATCTGAACTTGCAAGGGAAATGTGAAGCTCTTAGTCTGCACTGCACTGTCAATACAGCATGTTAAAGGGCTACTATGTGAGACAGCAACCTGGGTGGGGTGTGGTATAAACTAAATGTGAGAGATACAAAAATGAAAGTATACATGCTTGCATAGTGCATTAATCTTAAAGAAGCTCAACATTTCATTCTCATTTTCAATAACTTAAATGAATAGCGCTTAAAACACATCACACAAAATTAAAGATTTGTGCATATATTTCAGATTTCAATGTTAATGTCAAAAATACATAGTATGATTTTACATAGGATTTATGCTACATTAGAACACTAGAGACAAACATCACTTGAGTATTAAGGAAAACATTAAATATTAAATAACTGAGAAATAAAATGTGTAAACACTAATCTAACCGGGGGTTCTGCTACTGCAACATTTTCCAATGAAGTGGTTTCAACAGTACAAAAAGGATTAGGACATGAGTGTTTCCAGTCTACTTGGAATATGCAGATCTCATTCCAGAAATCCTTTCATTAAAAACTGGTCCAGAGTAACAGGCGAGGATCCACTCTCCTGGTTGTTAACTTGGTACACTCCATTCTATGCTAATTTTTACTTTCAAACTTGGGTACTGAGCAAATACTTTAGTCACTCATTAACATCTTGGTGAAAACTGAGGATTTGTCGGTGATTCAGTGTAAGATTTGAGTTCATATGCAGCACCGCTATCAACTTCCATTGACTTTCTAGAGAACAGGAGCCGTACATCTCTATGGAGGTAGATCTTTCCAGATTTGGAACTCTGGAACCTAAAACAAACAAACAAACAAACAAAATGTATCATTTTGGGAAATGAGTCTTTAAAACAAACAAATCTGAGTAATTAGAATTTGAAAGCAAGAAGAATTAATCTCACTACAATGTTAGGTTAACACTAAATTTTCCATATATCTAAGGTGTTATCTTACATTGTCAAAGTATATGCGTCTTCCTTTACTATTCCCCAAATGCTCCATGTGACCTTCCCCTCTTTTGTTACAATATCTAGACGCTTCTTCTTGTAAGTCTGGGTTTCAAATATATTCTTACTTTTTATCCCTGACACCACAGCATCTGTGCCTTTCCTCATTTACAGCATAAAGGTCAAGTTACATGAGCCAATTATATTACATTTGTGTTTTGCAGCCCTAGCATCTGCTAGCTACAAAGACTGAACCTCTTCATACAACTTGGGCTCCCATGATTTTGGCAGATTAAAATGGAGTCCACATTTGAAAAGTCACCACAGAAAATGGGCAAATTGTGAGGGCAATTATAGAACAAGAAAGGATGGCTATCATCAATAAAGGGAAGTTTAATAAAGCCTAACCACCATAAACATCAAGAGAAAAGTTACTAGTGAAATAAAATCGGCTATCATAACAGTGTATGAAATAGTTTCTATAGCAAAATATAGAGGGCTGGAGTCTTTAATCACATAAATGTACTTGGCAGATGGTCAAACACACCCTAATTTCTCTTTGCCTTTCCCTCAATGTAACATAAATACTCTCTGGGTTTGTGGACATCATTCTCAAATTATCTCCAAGATCTGGTGGCCAACTGTATATGCTAAAGTAGACCTCTGACTGACTCACTTTCTCCTTCTCTCTGAAGTTTTTCAATTTCACAATCTGAAGAAGAATATAGTGAGTTTTGGAAGTATACCGTTTTTCCTAAGGAGGTCTCTATATCATTTAAAGTCTCTAATCATTATGTGGCGATTACAAAAGCTGGGGTACTTGTTTTTTACATTGGCAAATGTCACTTACATATGGCTACAATTGTTAAACTTCAAGAGGATGGTGTCAAATGGAAGTTTAATCAGAGAAAGTTGAATCTTTTCCTAGGTTTGGCTGGGAGGTGTTCTTATAACAGATGCTATTCACACCATTTCTCTTTTTAAAAGTCCTCCAGGTCTTTTTTGATAGATTTCTCATCCCCACAATCTGTGTAACATCTCCCACCAGGCATATGTCAGCCAATGTCAGGTCGGTTTAAAAACATTATGCTGGTTCAACATGTCCTTCAAATGACAAATATCAGGCAGAAAATCACAAGAGGAGAGCTCTAATTAAGCAGGACTTGGGGGGAGGGAGGGGGTCAATTAACTTGATAGATTTTTTTTTTCAAACATTCAACTTGAATGTACAGCTCACTCCTTATACATTCCAGATCACCCCTGCAAGGCAGATCTATTGAAAGACAGCTAGTGGTTACCAATGACAGAGTCCAGAGTTCTTCTGCCTGTGCCCTGGATGAAAGGTGCTTCCTACTAATGAATAGGGCTCCTTATAGTAAGAAGTTAGGCTAAGATGAACTACTGTCATTGAAGTGATTAAGGACTTACTGTGAAATGGCACCAGAAACTTTTTAGGAACAAAGTTAGCCCTCTTACCCAATTGACTTGCTCATTAATTCTGCAAGGTACACCAGGATTTAGGCCTGAAAACCATACCCTAAGATGCTGGCAGGCTGGATCCCAAGAGCAAACAAATGGCTTCTCACTCCCTAGAGCTATGAGCTGGGTAATAAAAGTTAAAAGACATTACAGATGGAACTACTAAAATATAAGTTCTATGAGAGGAGAGATTTTGTCACTACTGTTTCCCTAGTGCCTAGAAGCATGCCTGGCACATAAATATTTGTTGAGCAGTGGATGAATGAATGAAGGTTAAAAACTTCCCTGTCTTATTGAATGCTAAGGATGAACTTGGATGGGATTGGAGGGTGGAGGACAGGTGACTCGAAGGGACAGAGTTGAGACATAAGGAAAAGGAAATATAGAATGTAAGCATTCTATCATTGTTGAATCTCTTATACTTCTTAGCTGTGCTTAATGGAATTACATAAAACAATGTTCTTGTTCATGGGAAGTACATACGTGAAATATAGTGTATGTTCAAGGAT
This sequence comes from Choloepus didactylus, assembly GCF_015220235.1. NCBI lineage: Eukaryota > Metazoa > Chordata > Mammalia > Pilosa > Megalonychidae > Choloepus > Choloepus didactylus. The sequence continues at coordinate 127,933,227 of NC_051310.1, read as the reverse complement.
GTATGCAGCTAACTCTCATATGTTCAGAAGACAGAGAAATATATGATGGATGATAGGGAGGGAGGGAAAGAAATAGCGATGTGACAGCATGTTAAAGTTGGTGGATTGCGCTATCGGGGGAGGGGGGTCAGGGTATGATGGAATTCTGTGTATGGGGCTAGTATTGTTTTTGCAACTATTCATGTAACTTTGAATTTATTCCACAATTAAAAAAAAACAAAAAAAAAAAACAAAAAAAACTTCCCTGATACAGTAGCCACAAGCCACAAGCGGCTTTTGAGCAGTTGATACGTAGCTAGTTCAAATGAAGTTGTGCCATAAGTATAAAAGCACACTTAATTTACAGGATTTGGTACAACAAAAGAATGTAAAATATTTCAGTAAGTTTTACCTTATTATATGTTGAAATGAAAACATTTGGATATATTGGGTTAAATAAAAAATATTAATCTCACCCTTTTATTATGTTTTTAATGTGGATACTGAAAAATATAGAATTACATATATGGCTCATATTATATTTCCATTGGACAGCATCGGTTTAGAAGATGTGTTTCATACTGCCCCAGATACACCAGCATCTCTTTTGATGCTTTGGATATAAAAATCTGTTTTGATATAAAAATATTTTGTATTACATAACTATAAATGAAAACTTCCATAATTCTTCAAGTAATAATGACTGCAGAAAGGGTTTCCAAGCTAAACAAAGTTCAAGGGCACTGGCCTCGCTACAGTCATAGTTTTTTTAAAATAACTTAAATTTTAGAGTTGTTTTTCTAAAGTAATATATTCCCATAATAATTTGAAACACTACCTCAGATGTATGAGGTAGCGTAATAACCGTTCTTCTCTATGTCGGATGTTCTCTTTATTAACACTTCTCTTCATTTCTTGTTTAACAGGTACAGAAAAAGTTCTTTGTCGAAGGAATGTCTGATGATTGGCTGGCATACCTCGCAAGTCATATGTCACAACAAACATCTTCACCACAGTCTTATTAGGATTAAATAAGGTCTGAAGAAACAATAAAGAAATTATTCTTTTAAAAACAGTAATTTATTGCTTTGACTTAAAATGTGCCTAATACCAAAATAGTCTTTAACAATAAGGTAATTTCAGTAGATACAATTCAGTTTCAGTGACTAAAGCTAATAAAATTTTAGAAGTTTATGTAATAATATTCAACATTTTAAAAACAATTCAATTATTTTTTACAATAATATAAAATCCTGTAACAAATCAATCTTTTGTCACAAATTTCATAGTAGTAATAGGCAAAATATCACTTTTACTCCTTTTTCAGATCTCAGTTTTAAGAATAGTTCCACTAGTATAAGCAAAATACATATATACTGAGTTAATTCACCCAGTTAATTATTTCTACCATTAGCATCATTAAGAGTATCAACTGCAAACTTCCCCAAATAGAATTTTTAAATTTTTTCACATTTGAATGATGAGTTAACAGAATTTTTTTTTTAAATAAAAAATTAAAAGCTTTGTAAAAACAACATTTTTGGTGTCTCAGGTATACATGGTTATTATAACAATAAAATAGGTACTCAAAAAGAGACTTTCTCTTATTTGAAAATTTTTCCAAATATTGAAAATGAATTTCATTATTATTAGATCCAAAGTAAGCTATGTAATACCTTCACATTCTCACACTTGGATTCATTTAAAAACTTGTAAGAATACTAGGCTTTTTTGCTTATCATCAATTTCATAATGAAATTGAAGGCTGAGTTGAATTCAATTGTTACTTGGATATGAATAAGCAAAGGAATGTAATTTTAAAAAGCACTAATTTCTAAACAAAACCCCAAAATGCTGAGCTGACTTTAACCAAATTACCAACACATCAATAGGTAACTTGGTGCCCATGCTTTCAGAAGCTCATCCGTGGCACTGGACATCACTCACTGAATCAAAATGAGAAATATATCAATATTATGATCCAATTTTTGAAGTCTAGTGAGTCTTAAGAGTAAGAGTAATACATTCAACAACCACAACACTAGAAAACCAGTTCAAATTGTGTTTATACATAATTAAACTATATATAAGGAATGAAAGACATACCCAAATTTCAGATTTAAAATTAAGCACTAGGGTTGGCAGTCCTCAAATAAGAGGTAAATGTGCTGCCTCTGAGTTTATGCCTCATTATTATGAAAACTTACAGCTAAATTCCAGTGACCCATACTTTCTCATGAGCTACATAGCCAGGAGCAAGAGAACAGAAAATTATCACTCTTTTAGTCCAAGAAATCCATTCAATATAAAAATCATACGTTAATATGCAGTGATTTTCCTTCAGTAAAATTTTTATATATAGCAATATATGCACACATATATTGCATAGTACTATATTTCATTCGGATATAATATGAAATAAACAAATACACACACACTCCTCACAGTATTGGAACAATGGTGATGACAACTGGTCTGACAAAGCATGGAACTCACTGAGGCCAAAGGGCATAAAACAGCTTTTTAGATTAAGACCAGATCCTGAGTGGGAGGTACCAGCCTTTTCAGTCTGTAAGAGCCAGGGCTTGCAGGATTATCCTGGGTCTCACTTAGACTTGCCCTCAGTTTCAAACTGGTCTTGACATCAAATTAATCTTCTAAGAATCCTAGACGAGGGATGAAACAGCACTGCTCTGAGCTACAAGGGCTCTCCTGGTACAAAACTAGATTAACACCTGGACCAAAAGGAAGGATGGCTGCTCTGACCTGATAACTGTTAGACTACATTCTGATTTGTGTGATGATCTCATTAGGATCAATTTTGGAAATTATTACACTAGGGATATCACTGTATTTCCCAAGTTTTCCTGCCAAAGCAATACTAATATTTGGGGTCTCCTTTTAAATAGGTCAATCTCAATCTGGCTTATTATATTAAATAAAAGGCACTGATAATGTTAGATCTTCATTATACTGTAAATAGCTCTATTCATGTTAAGCAAACTATCATATACTATTTTTCTAAAGCATTCACCTTTATTTGCTTATTAATGCTTTCCTTTTATGGAGGTCCCCAAATGGTCATTCCTGTGGCAGAGCAGGGAAACTCCAAACAAAGCTGCAGCCCCACTGTTACTTACCAAAGTTGTTGCAGCAGCAGTAGCAGGAGAAAGGGCTAAGTTCTATATGTATGTGAGAGAATGATTATTGCAATTGTAGGCTATAAAACACATACCACTTGTATCGTTCCTGAAGGAGGTACTCGATAACCCCTTTTACCAAGGGACTCTAAAGTAATCACACCCTTAAAATAAAAGAAGACAAGTTGAGTACAAACTGATGCACATATATAAAAGATAAAGATAAGACTAATAAATCATGTGATTAAAACTTATGAATTCTACTTGTGTAGAAAAACATTCAAATTGAATTAACAAAGGTACATTCTATGAGTTTAAAATAGCGTGCATTCCATTAAATTAGAAAGAATGTTCTTTCTGGAGATGTTGCAATAAATAACATACAATATTACTGACCACACTGCTTGAACTTTATATATGAGGATATAAGAGTAAGAAGTTCCTTAACAAAAAAAAAGGAAAGAAAAGGAGTTAAAGGATTATTATCAAGTATCATAAGGGGTCAATGAAGAAGCAAAACAAATTTATTGGTCTTTAGACATGTAAAAAGTCAGAAATGTGGTAGAGTTTAAGTCTTGGCCAAAAATGAAGTCAATTCTTTATAGTCAAGACCTTAAATTGGGTCATGTTAGGATACTGCCTTTTTTTTTCCCCCGGAGGTGGAGTGGTGATGGTGGTGGTGGTGACTTAATTTCCTTTAATACATATAATACTAATAGTTTTTAGAACACAGTAACAAAATCAATTTATAAAGAAAGAATACATATTTTAAAAACCTTAAACTTTAAGGACACACTACAACAATTTCCAAGAAATGTAAGACCAGTAGTTGCCCTGGCAAGTTGGGAATTTTAGGAAGGGACTGAGAAACTATTTGGTATTATTATTAAAATTATTAGTTAATTGCATTTCATTTTAATAATTCTATTAATTATTTTAATTAGTTGCTATACTAACATTTCTACCTAGAAAAAGTTATTGTTAGCATACAGAAGAATACCACATTTTATTCTGGCATTTTAGGATGGAATAATATGGTTAAGATGTACTAAACTGGTCAAAATCTTACTCAGAAATTCCTTCTCAATAAAGCTAAGAGGAAAAAGTAAATGCAAAGCTAAGTGAAAAACTGGAAGAGGTATATCTTAATTTGGTTAGTTAAAAATAGAAGTAACTGTAATCCAGTAGCCTTGATATTTGATAATGATTTTATAACTATATAGCAAAAACAAAAAAAGAATAAAAGAAAAAAATCAGTTGCCTGTGTTTGTATGGATCTACTTCTGGATGTTTTGTTCTGTTCCACCGATGTATTTATCTATCTCTTGACAATATGACACTGTCTTAGTTAACCTACCTCTATTAAAATCTTAAATTGGGTAGTGTGCAATACTAGTGATCAATAAGAGGGAGGGGCAATATATAGGATGTTTGGGGTCTTCTTTTTTCTTTTTATTTCTTTTTCTTGAGTAATACAAATGTTCTAAAAATGATCATGGTAATGAATACACAAATATCTGAACCACTGTATACTTTGGATGGATTGTATGGTGTGTGAATATATCTCAATAAAATTACGTTAAAAAAAATAGAAGGAAATTGTACATGGCCTTGTTCATCTGATGCTAATGCTTTATATTTCAAGTACTGACCCAAATGCTACTAAATTTCTTTAAATTTAAAGTCAATTTTCACTATATTGTGTTGATTTCAGTAAAAAAGACAATGTAAAAAATACTTGCCATATAAGGAGAGGGAGCATTATCATCTGAAACACTGTAGAATGACACTTCAACAGGAAGAGTCAAATGTGTGGGGCAGAAAACACCACTTGCCCCCACCTCGGCAGTAAAACCATCAACAATGCCGAGAGGATCTAAACGATAATTCAACACAGATTCCTAGAAGACAAGATAAAATATTAAAAATAAAATAAAATGAAAAAGTTAACATTTATTTTCTATATAAATAAATACATTAATATGCTTTCTGGAGCTAGAAAAGTGACTGCTACAATTTCCATGCCCTTATTTCTGCTGATTATATGACCTGAGGCACCACCCTCCCCCATTATTCTTCTACCATCCTATAAAGTGTGGCCTCTGCTCACTATTTCCAACCCATACTGAACTCTCCTTAAATTTCACCATTGGTTAGACCTCATTGTTTAATATATGTCATCTTATTTCCACAAATAATAAATAGGCTCTGCTAAAGCATGTATAATATCCTAAATCTTTTCATCTCTCACTGTGCCTATTCATGGTGCTAGGCACAGAGATGTACTTGAAAACTTATTTACAGGTCATACACAGAAGTTGAATCAAAAGATAAAGCCAAGACAACCCTTTTCAGGTTCTAACGAATTGGAATAGCTAGCAGTAAATACCTGAAACTATCAAACTACAACCCAGAACCCTTGAATCTTAAAGACGATAGTATAAAAATGTAGCTTATGACAATGTGATTGGGAAAGCCATATGGACCACATTCCCCTCTGTCCAGTGTATGGATGGATGAGTAGAAAAAGGTGGGCAAAAAAAAAAAAAAAAAGGCACCCAGTGTTCTTTTTTACTTTAATTGTTTTTTTTTACTTCAATTTTTATTCTTATTATTTTTGTGTGTGTGGTAATGAAAATGTTGAAAAATTAATTTTGATGATGAACGCACAATATAATGGTACTGTGAACAACTGAATGTACACTTTGTATGACCAAAAAAAAAAAAAACATAAAGCCAGACTTCCAGATGACTGTGAGAGACACTTCAGGATTCAGTTCCCCCATAGAATCTTTGAACAACTAGCAAAACCTGGCAAAGCTATCTTTCTCAGAGCTGCAGAAAACAGTCAAAGGGTTGCAAAAAGTAGGCAAAGGCCAAATCAACAAAAAGGCAACTTAAAAAAAAAAAACCACAATAGGGAAACTTCTGGCATCCTTGATGGCCCTTCTCCCACCCTCTCACCAGCTTGGTGTGGAACCAGGCTGTGCTTTCAACACTGGTTCCTGGTCCTGCATCTAGAGGGAGCTGAGTATCCCTATATACATATCAGACTACATGTATGATTTGTGCCAATCTACCCGGTAGCAGCCTGAAGGACTAAACCAAGACATTAGTCTCTGGCATGCAATCCCAGAATTTGTCCTGCATGCAGAAGCTGCTTGCAGACAGCTAAATCAGTATAAGAAACAACCAAATCACAGTGGGCTGGTGCAAAGGAATATCGGCTTTAAGACATACAAGAGAGCACCCAGGACTAAGAAACAATATTTAGAAAGAGAAGTGGGGGCATTCAGACCCCTTTAAAAGGGTAAATTCTTAAGGCTGTGAGCATGGTACAGGAAAAGACATGCTCGGAAAAGACGCATGCTCAGAAAAGACTAGAGAGGACCTTGTGCTATATCAGACTGTTATTCAGTTTCATTGGTAGGAAGGCTAAGCTCTGAAGGAGAACATCAGCCAACACAGAACGAATCTGCAAAGATGGTGATAGGTGTTTCCTGCATTTGTTTTTGCTAGCTCCTGGCATTCAAGGATATCTCTGTCATATTGCTAGCTGAATACCAACTATGCACCTAACAGCAGAGCCACAAAACATACGAAGCAAATATTAACAGAATTGAAGGGAAAATAGACAGTTCTACATTAATAGCAGGAGATATCAATACACCATTTTCAATAATGGATAGAACATCCTGACAGAAAATTAATAAGGAAATAAAAGACTTGAACAATACTATAAACCAACTAGACCTAATGGACATATATAGAACACGTCACCCAACAGTGTAAGAATGCATTCTTCTCTAGTGCCAATGGGTCATTGTCCAGGATAGACCACACGTTAGGTCACAAAACAAGTCTCATTAAATTTAAAAATACTGAAACCATACAATGTACCTTCTACAACCAAAATGGAATGAAGCTAGTAATCAATAACAGAGGGAGAACTTGAAAGTTCACAAGTAAGTCAGCACTAAAAAATGTACTCAAACAACCAAAAGGGCAAAAAACAAATCATAAGGAAAATTAGGAAATATCTTGAGGTAAATGAAAATTAAAACACAACATAGGATAATTTAAGGGATGCAGCAAAGGCAGTGCTGAGAGGGAAATTTACAACTTCAAATGCTTAAATTAAAACAGAAGAGCTCAAATAGAGACCTAGCCTCACAAATGGAAGATCTAGAAAAAGAAGAGCAAACTCAACCCGAAGCAAGCAGAAGGAGGGAAATAAAGATCAAGTAGAGACAAATGAAAAAAGAAAATAAAACAATAGAAAGCATCAACAAAATTGAAAGTCATTTCTTTAAAGAGATCAATAAAATTGACAAACCCTTAGCTAGACTTAGAAAGAAAAAGAAAAGAGGGAGCACAAATAACTAAAATCAGAAATGAAAGAGGGAGTATTACTACCAACCCCATAGAAATAAGGACAGTAAGAAGACACTATGAATAATGGTATGTCAACAAATTAGATAACCTAGAAGAAATGGACAAATTCCTAGAAACACATAAACTATCTATACTGACTCAAGAAGAAATACAAGATCTCAACAGACCATAAAAAAATAAAGAGACTGAATGAGAAATAAAAAATCTCTTAAAACCCCAGGATCAAATGGCTTCACAGGTGAACTTTATCAAATGTTCCAAGAAGAATTAACACCAACTTACAAAAAAAAATTGCAGAGGAGGGAACTCTTCCCAACTCATTCTATGGGGGTAAATTCACCGTAATACCAAAGCCAGATAAAGATACCACAAGAAAATAAAATTGTAGACCAATATCTCTCATAAATACAGATGCAAAAATGCTCAACAAAAGACTACCAAAACTGAACACAAAAGCATACTAAAAGAATTGTACACCATGATCAAGTGGGATTTATGCAGGCATGCAAGAATGTTTAGACCTAAGAAAATCAATTAACGTAACAGTAATACACCACATTAACAGAACAAAGGAAAAAGACCACATGGTCATCTCAATTGACATAGAAAAGCCATTTGACAAAATCCAGCACCCCTTCGTGATAAAAAACACTTAGACACTAGGAATAAAATGAAACGTCCTCAACATGATAAACAACATATTTAAAAACCTACAGAGAGGCGGGGCAAGATGGCAGACTGGTGAGCTGTAAGTTTTAGTTACTCCTCCAGGAAAGTAGGTAAAAAGCCAGGAACTGCGTGGACTGGACACCACAGAGCAATCTGTCTTTGGGCATACTTCATACAACACTCATGAAAACGTGGAACTGCTGAGATCAGCGAAATCTGTAAGTTTTTGCGGCCAGGGGACCCGCGCCCCTCCCTGCCAGGCTCAGTCCCGGGGGAGGAGGGGCTGTCAGCTCCGGGAAGGAGAAGGGAGAACTGCAGTGGCTGCTCTTCTCGGAAACTCATTCTACTGATTCAAACTCCAACCATAGACAGACTGAGACCAGACATCAGAGACTCTGAGAGCAGCCAGCCCAGCAGAGAGGAGACAGGCATAGAAAAAAAACAACACGAAAAACTCCAAAATAAAAGCAGAGGATTTTTGGAGTTCTGGTGAACACAGAAAGGGGAAGGGCGGAGCTCAGGCCTTGAGGCGCATATGCAAATCCCGAAGCAAAGCTGATCTCTCTGCCCATCGCCAGCCCCATAGCCCAGAGCTGCCCCAGACAACCCAGTGTGACGGAAGTGCTTCAAATAACAGGCACACACCACAAAACTGGGCGTGGACATTAGCCTTCCCTGCAACTTCAGCTGAATGTCCCAGAGCTGGGAAGGTGGAGCAGTGTGAATTAACAAAGCCCCATTCAGCCATCATTTCAGCAGACTGGGAGCCTCCATACACAGCCCAGCAGCCCAGAACTGCCCTGGGGGGACGGCACTCACCTGTGACATAGCACAGTCATCCCTCAACAGAGGACCCGGGGTGCACAGCCTGGGAGAGGGGCCCACTTGCAAGTCTCAGGAGCCATACGCCAATACCAAAGACTTGTGGGTCAGTGGCAGAGACAAACTGTGGCAGGACTGAACTGAAGGATTAGACTATTGCAGCAGCTTTAAAACTCTAGGATCATCAGGGAGATTTGATTGTTAGGGCCACCCCGCCTCCCCGACTGCCCAGAAACACGCCCCACATACAGGGCAGGCAACACCAACTACACACGCAAGCTTGGTACACCAATTGGGCCTCACAAGACTCACTCCCCCACTCACCAAAAAGGCTAAGCAGGGGAGAACTGGCTTGTGGAGAACAGGTGGCTCGTGGACGCCACCTGCTGGTTAGTTAGAGAAAGTGTACGCCACGAAGCTGTAGATCTGAGAAATTAGAGATAAGGACTTCAATAGGTCTACAAACCCTAAAAGAACCCTATCAAGTTCAGCAAATGCCACGAGGCCAAAAACAACAGAAAATTATAAAGCATATGAAAAAACGAGACGATATGGATAACCCAAGCCCAAGCACGCAAATCAAAAGACCAGAAGAGACACAGCACCTAGAGCAGCTACTCAAAGAACTAAAGATGAACAATGAGACCATAGTACGGGATATGAAGGAAATCAAGAAGACCCTAGAAGAGCATAAAGAAGACATTGCAAGACTAAATAAAAAAATGGATGATCTTATGGAAATTAAAGAAACTGTTGACCAAATTAAAAAGATTCTGGACACTCATAGTACAAGACTAGAGGAAGTTGAACAACGAATCAGTGACCTGGAAGATGACAGAATGGAAAATGAAAGCATAAAAGAAAGAATCGGGAAAAAAATTGAAAAACTCGAAATGGACCTCAGGGATATGATAGATAATATGAAACGTCCAAATATAAGACTCATTGGTGTCCCAGAAGGGGAAGAAAAGGGTAAAGGTCTAGGAAGAGTATTCAAAGAAATTGTTGGGGAAAACTTCCCAAATCTTCTAAACAACATAAATACACAAATCATAAATGCTCAGCGAACTCCAAATAGAATAAATCCAAAAAAACCCACTCCGAGACATATACTGATCACACTGTCAAACATAGAAGAGAAGGAGCAAGTTCTGAAAGCAGCAAGAGAAAAGCAATTCACCACATACAAAGGAAACAGCATAAGACTAAGTAGTGACTACTCAGCAGCCACCATGGAGGCAAGAAGGCAGTGGCACGATATATTTAAAATTCTGAGTGAGAGGAATTTCCAGCCAAGAATACTTTATCCAGCAAAGCTCTCTTTCAAATTTGAGGGAGAGCTTAAATTTTTCACAGACAAAGAAATGCTGAGAGAATTTGCTAACAAGAGACCTGCCTTACTGGAGATACTAAAGGGAGCCCTACAGACAGAGAAACAAAGACAGGACAGAGAGACTTGGAGAAAGGTTCAGTACTAAAGAGATTCGGTATGGGTACAATAAAGGATATTAATAGAGAGAGAGAAAAATATGGCAAACATAAACCAAAGGATAAGATGGCCGATTCAAGAAATGCCTTCACGGTTTTAACGTTGAATGTAAATGGATTAAACTCCCCAATTAAAAGATATAGATTCGCAGAATGGATCAAAAAAAATGAACCATCAATATGTTGCATACAAGAGACTCATCTTAGACACAGGGACACAAAGAAACTGAAAGTGAAAGGATGGAAAAAAATATCTCATGCAAGCTACAGCCAAAAGAAAGCAGGTGTAGCAATATTAATCTCAGATAAAATAGACTTCAAATGCAGGGATGTTTTGAGAGACAAAGAAGGCCACTACATACTAATAAAAGGGGCAATTCAGCAAGAAGAAATAACAATCGTAAATGTCTATGCACCCAATCAAGGTGCCACAAAATACATGAGAGAAACACTGGCAAAACTAAAGGAAGCAATTGATGTTTCCACAATAATTGTGGGAGACTTCAACACATCACTCTCTCCTATAGATAGATCAACCAGACAGAAGACCAATAAGGAAACTGAAAACCTAAACAATCTGATAAATGAATTAGATTTAACAGACATATACAGGACATTACATCCCAAATCACCAGGATACACATACTTTTCTAGTGCTCACGGAACTTTCTCCAGAATAGATCATATGCTGGGACATAAAACAAGCCTCAATAAATTTAAAAAGATTGAAATTATTCAAAGCACATTCTCTGACCACAATGGAATACAATTAGAAGTCAATAACCATCAGAGACTTAGAAAATTCACAAATACCTGGAGGTTAAACAACACACTCCTAAGCAATCAGTAGGTTAAAGAAGAAATAGCAAGAGAAATTGCTAAATATATAGAGACGAATGAAAATGAGAACACAACATACCAAAACCTATGGGATGCAGCAAAAGCAGTGCTAAGGGGGAAATTTATAGCACTAAACGCATATATTAAAAAGGAAGAAAGAGCCAAAATCAAAGAACTAATGGATCAACTGAAGAAGCTAGAAAATGAACAAGAAACCAATCCTAAACCAAGTACAAGAAAAGAGATAACAAGGATTAAAGCAGAAATAAATGACATAGAGAACAAAAAAACAATAGAGAGGATAAATATCACCAAAAGTTGGTTCTTTGAGAAGATCAACAAGATTGACAAGCCCCTAGCTAGACTGACAAAATCAAAAAGAGAGAAGACCCATATAAACAAAATAATGAATGAAAAAGCTGACATAACTGCAGATCCTGAAGAAATTAAAAAAATTATAAGAGGATATTATGAACAACTGTATGGCAACAAACTGGATAATGTAGAAGAAATGGACAATTTCCTGGAAACATATGAACAACCTAGACTGACCAGAGAAGAAATAGAAGACCTCAACCAACCCATCACAAGCAAAGAGATCCAATCAGTCATCAAAAATCTTCCCACAAATAAATGCCCAGGGCCAGATGGCTTCACAGGGGAATTCTACCAAACTTTCCAGAAAGAACTGACACCAATCTTACTCAAACTCTTTCAAAACATTGAAAAAAATGGAACACTACCTAACTCATTTTATGAAGCTAACATCAATCTAATACCAAAACCAGGCAAAGATGCTACAAAAAAGGAAAACTACCGGCCAATCTCCCTAATGAATATAGATGCAAAAATCCTCAACAAAATACTTGCAAATCGAATCCAAAGACACATTAAAAAAATCATACACCATGACCAAGTGGGGTTCATTCCAGGCATGCAAGGATGGTTCAACATAAGAAAAACAATCAATGTATTACAACACATTAAAAACTCGAAAGGGAAAAATCAATTGATCATCTCAATAGATGCTGAAAAAGCATTTGACAAAATCCAACATCCCTTTTTGATAAAAACACTTCAAAAGGTAGGAATTGAAGGAAACTTCCTCAACATGATAAAGAGCATATATGAAAAACCCACAGCCAGCATAGTACTCAATGGTGAGAGACTGAAAGCCTTCCCTCTAAGATCAGGAACAAGACAAGGATGCCCGCTGTCACCACTGTTATTCAACATTGTGCTGGAAGTGCTAGCCAGGGCAATCCGGCAAGACAAAGAAATAAAAGGCATCCAAATTGGAAAAGAAGAAGTAAAACTGTCATTGTTTGCAGATGATATGATCTTATATCTAGAAAACCGTGAGAAGTCAACGATACACCTACTAGAGCTAATAAGCAAATTTAGCAAAGTAGCGGGATACAAGATTAATGCACATAAGTCAGTAATGTTTCTATATGCTAGAAATGAACAAACTGAAGAGACACTCAAGAAAAAGATACCATTTTCAATAGCAACTAAAAAAATCAAGTACCTAGGAATCAACTTAACCAAAGATGTAAAAGACCTATACAAAGAAAACTACATAACTCTACTAAAAGAAATAGAAGGGGACCTTAAAAGATGGAAAAATATTCCATGTTCATGGATAGGAAGACTAAATGTCATTAAGATGTCAATTCTACCCAAACTCATCTACAGATTCAATGCAATCCCAATCAAAATTCCAACAACCTACTTTGCAGACTTGGAAAAGCTAGTTATCAAATTTATTTGGAAAGGGAAGATGCCTCGAATTGCTAAAGACACTCTAAAAAAGAAAAACGAAGTGGGAGGACTTACACTCCCTGACTTTGAAGCTTATTATAAAGCCACAGATGCCAAAACAGCATGGTACTGGCACAAAGATAGACATATAGATCAATGGAATCGAATTGAGAATTCAGAGATAGACCCTCAGATCTATGGCCGACTGATCTTTGATAAGGCCCCCAAAGTCACCGAACTGAGCCATAATGGTCTTTTCAACAAATGTGGCTGGGAGAGTTGGATATCCATATCCAAAAGAATGAAAGAGGACCCCTACCTCACCCCCTACACAAAAATTAACTCAAAATGGACCAAGGATCTCAATATAAAAGAAAGTACCATAAAACTCCTAGAAGATAATGTAGGAAAACATCTTCAAGACCTTGTATTAGGTGGCCACTTCCTAGACTTTACACCCAAAGCACAAGCAACAAAAGAGAAAATAGATAAATGGGAACTCCTCAAGCTTAGAAGTTTCTGCACCTCAAAGGAATTTCTCAAAAAGGTAAAGAGGCAGCCAACTCAATGGGAAAAAATTTTTGGAAACCATGTATCTGACAAAAGACTGATATCTTGCATATACAAAGAAATCCTACAACTCAATGACAATAGTACAGACAGCCCAATTATAAAATGGGCAAAAGATATGAAAAGACAGTTCTCTGAAGAGGAAATACAAATGGCCAAGAAACACATGAAAAAATGTTCAGCTTCACTAGCTATTAGAGAGATGCAAATTAAGACCACAATGAGATACCATCTAACACTGGTTAGAATGGCTGCCATTAAACAAACAGGAAACTACAAATGCTGGAGGGGATGTGGAGAAATTGGAACTCTTATTCATTGTTGGTGGGACTGTATAATGGTTCAGCCACTCTGGAAGTCAATCTGGCAGTTCCTTAGAAAACTAGATATAGAGCTACCATTCGATCCAGCGATTGCTCTTCTCGGTATATACCCGGAAGATTGGAAAGCAGTGACACGAACAGATATCTGCACGCCAATGTTCATAGCAGCATTATTCACAATTGCCAAGAGATGGAAACAACCCAAATGTCCTTCTACAGATGAGTGGATAAATAAAATGTGGTATATACACACGATGGAATACTACGCGGCAGTAAGAAGGAACGATCTGGTGAAACATATGACAACATGGATGAACCTTGAAGACATAATGCTGAGCGAAATAAGCCAGGCACAAAAAGAGAAATATTATATGCTACCACTAATGTGAACTTTGAAAAATGTAAAACAAATGGTTTATAATGTAGAATGTAGGGGAACTAGCAGTAGAGAGCAATTAAGGAAGGGGGAACAATAATCCAAGAACAGATAAGCTATTTAACGTTCTGGGGATGCCCAGAAATGACTATGGTCTGTTAATTTCTGATGGATGTAGTGGGAACAAGTTCACTGAAATGTTGCTATATTATGTAACTTTCTTGGGGTAAAGTAGGAACATGTTGGAAGTTAAGCAGTTATCTTAGGTTAGTTGTCTTTTTCTTACTCCCTTGTTATGGTCTCTTTGAAATGTTCTTTTATTGTATGTTTGTTTTCTTTTTAACTTTTTTTTTCATACAGTTGATTTAAAAAAGAAGGGAAAGTTAAAAAAAAAAAAAAAGAAAAGAAAAAAGACAAACAAGGAAAAAAAAAAAAAAAAGATGCAGTGCCCCCTTGAGGAGCCTGTGGAGAATGCAGGTGTATTCACCTACCCCACCTCCATGGTTGCTAACATGACCACAGACATAGGGGACTGGTGGTTTGATGGGTTGAGCCCTCTACCATAAGTTTTACCCTTGGGAAGATGGTTGCTGCAAAGGAGAGGCTAGGCCTCCCTGTATTTGTGCCTAAGAGTCTCCTCCTGAATGCCTCTTTGTTGCTCAGATGTGGCCCTCTCTCTCTGGCTAAGCCAACTTGAAAGGTGAAATCACTGCCCTCCCCCCTACGTGGGATCAGACACCCAGGGAAGTGAATCTCCCTGGCAAGGTGGAATATGACTCCCGGGGAGGAATGTAGACCCGGCATCGTGGGATGGAGAACATCTTCTTGACCAAAAGGGGGATGTGAAAGGAAATGAAATAAGCTTCAGTGGCAGAGAGATTCCAAAACGAGCCGAGAGATCACTCTGGTGGGCACTCTTACGCACACTTTAGACAACACTCTTTAGGTTCTAAAGAATTGTGGTAGCTGGTGGTGGATACCTGAAACTATCAAACTACAACCCAGAACCCATGAATCTCGAAGACAGTTGTATAAAAATGTAGCTTATGAGGGGTGACAATGGGATTGGGAATGCCATAAGGACCAAACTCCACTTTGTCTAGTTTATGGATGGATGTGTAGAAAAGTAGGGGAAGGAAACAAACAGACAAAGGTACCCAGTGTTCTTTTTTACTTCAATTGCTCTTTTTCACTCTAATTATTATTCTTGTTATTTTTGTGTGTGTGCTAATGAAGGTGTCAGGGATTGATTTAGGTGATGAATGTACAACTATGTAATGGTACTGTAAAAAATCGAAAGTACAATTTGTTTTGTATGACTGCGTGGTATGTGAATATATCTCAATAAAATGATAAAAAAAAAATAAATTAATTAATTAATTAAAAAAAAAAAAAAAAAAAAAAAAACCTACAGCTAACATCAGACTCAATAGTGAAAGACTGAAAGTGTTCCCTCTAAGATCTGGAATGAACAAGGATGCCCACTGTCACCACTGTTATTCAACAAAGTACTGTAAGTTCTAGCCAGAGCAATTACACAAGTAAAAGAAATAAAGGGCATCCAAACTGGAAAGGAAGAAGTAAAACTTTCTTTATGGAGACAACTTGATCCTATATATAGAAAATCCCCCCAAATCTACAACAACGCTAGTAGAGTTAATAAATAAATTTAGAAAAATGATAGGGTACAAGATTGACATGCAAAAACCAGTGGCATTTCTATACACTTAGTAATGAACAATCTGAAGAAGAAATAAAGGAAAAAAATTCATTTACTATAGCAACTAAAAGAATCAAATATCTAGGAATAAATTTAACCAAAGATGTAAAGGACCTATATAATCCCAATAAAAATTCCAGCATCTTTCTTTGCAGAAATGGAAAAGTGAATCATCGAATTTATATGGAAGAGTTAAGGGGCCCCAAATAGCAAAATATATCTTTAAAAAGAAGAATGAAGTTGGAGGACTCACAATTCGCTATTTTAAAACTTACGACAAAACTGCAGTGGTCAAAACAGCATGGTATTGGCACAATGACAGACTTATACCAACTGAATCAAATTCAGAGTTAAGAAATAGACCCTTCACATCTATGGCCAACTGATTTTTACAAGGATGTCAAGTTCATTTAATCGGTAAAGAATAATCTCTTCAACAAATGGTGCTGGAGAAACTGGGAATCCATATGCAAAACAATGAAGGTGGACACCTACTTCAAACCACATACAAAAATCAACTCAAAATGGATCAAGGACAAAAATTAAAAATAAAAATAAAAATAAATGGATTTAAAACCTATATATATGAATCAGGACTATAAAACTTACAGGAACACATAAGGAAGCATCTCTAAGACCTTGTGTTAGGTAGTGGTTTCTTAGACTTTACACCAAAAACACAAACAACAAAAGAAAAAAATAGATAAATGGGACCTTAACAAAATTAAAAACTTTTGTTTAAAGGACTTTATCATGAAAGTAAAAAGATAACCTACAAAATGGGAGAAAACATTGGGAAACCACATATCTGATAAGGGTTTAATATCCAAAATCTATAAAGAAATCCTCCAATTCAACAAAAAAAGACAAACACTCATTTTTAAAATAGGCAAAAGTCTTGAATAGACATTTCTCTAAAGAAGATATACAAAGATGTGCCCAAAAAAGCATATGAAAAGATGCTCAACATCATTAGCTATTAAGGAAATTCAAATAAAAAAAAACACAAGATACCATTTCACATTCACTAGAATGGCTATATACAAAGAAAGAGAAAAATAGTAAGTGTTGGAAAGGATGTAGAGAAATAGGAACACTTGTTCATTGCTGGTAGGAATGTAAAAAGATGCAGCTGCATTTTTTTTTTTTTTTAAGAAAAGAGTGGAATTTAATCTTTATTTACAGGACACCACAAGATATGAAATTCCACATAGAAATAAGAAAACACATTGAATAGAGGCTTCATACAGTATGTACAGTTTGGAACTGTTCAAATATAGTTTTGCTGTTAAAAGTGCTACATAACAAATTACATTTAAAAAGAGCTTGGCAATTTCTCAGAAAGTTAAGTAAAAAATTACTATATAACCTGGCAATTCCACTTCTAGGTATACACCTGAAAGAATCTAAAGCAGGGACTCAAACAGATATTTACACACCGATGTTTGTGACGGCATTATTCACAATTGCCAAAAGATGGATGCAACCCAAATGTCCAGATGAATGGATAAACAAAACATGATATATACATATGATGGCGTACTATTTAGCCATGAAAAGGAGTGGATTCCGATACATGCAACAACATGGATGAACCTTGAAGATATCATATTGACTGAAATAAGCCACACATAGATATGTTTGATCTCACTGATAAGAAATAATTAGAATAAACAAATTTCACAGAGCCAGAAGCTAGAATACAGGTTATCAGGGGCCAGGGGTGGGGGTAGGGAATGGGGAGTTAATGTTTAATTGGTACAGAGTTTCTTTTTGGGGTGATAGAAGCGCTTTGGTAATATATGGTGGTGATGGTAGCACAACATTGTAAATGTAATTAGTACCACTGAATTATAAATCTGAATGTGGTTAAGAAGGGATATTTAGGTGGTGTATGTGTTACTAGAATAACAATTAGGAAAATCAACAACCACAGGGCTGTACAACATAAATAGTTAACCCTAATGTAAACTATGGACTACAGTTAATAAAACAATTATAAAAATATTCTCTCAGCAATTTTAACAAAAGTACATAAATGCAAAATAGTAATAATAGAGACAGATATAGGGAACTCTATTTTCTGCATAATTTTTCTACAAACTCACAAGTTCTCTAATAAAAAAAAATTACTAGCAACAGAAATCAAATGGATAGTTTTCTATTTGGGTGTTATCTTGGAAAATGCATTTCTAGGCTCTGCCCAAAGCCCCACAAGTAATGTCAAAACTTCGTGATTCTTCCTTACCAGCATTATACAGCTTAGACTTTGTCTTGCTTCATAAAGCAAGTATCAGTTTAGTAATTCAAGTCTGTCCCTGTAATACTTTTTATTATTTCAATACAGAGTCTAACTCATTAATTATAATATCTTCTGTAATTTACTGGAGAGAGAATAAAACTGATTATAAGTTAGAGTACCTAAGGGTTGGACAGCGTCAGAGGAACATCTCTATTTTTTCCTTATATTATGATAATTTACATCAAATCAAATTCTTTAAAAATAAAAGTGTACTCATCCCAAAGAAATGTGGGCAGAGAATAAAAATATATATGTGGGGCCCCCCTGAGGAGCTGGGGGAGGATGTGGAGGTGTTGGACTTCCTCACCTGGATTGTTGACATTCTCACAAACATTGGGGACTGACAGCTTGATATGCTGAGCCCTCTGTCTTGGGGCTTGCCCCTATGAAGCTTGTTATTGCAAAGGAGAGGCTAAGCTTGCTTATAATTGTGCCTAAGAGTCTCCCCGTGAGTTCCTCTTTGTTACTCAGACGTGGCCCTCTGGCTCTAACTAAGCCACCTTGGCAAATGATCTCACCGCCCTCTCCTCTACATGGGACCTGACTCTCAGGGGTGTATATCTCCCTGGCAACGCAGGATATGACTCCCGGAGACGAATCCGGACCCGGTATTGTGGGATTAAGAACATCTTCTTGACCAAAAGGGGGATGCAAAATGAAATGAAATAAAGCTTCAGTGGCTGAGAGATTTCAAATGGAGTCAAGAGGTTACTCTAGTGGACATTCTTATGTACTATATAGATAATACTTTTTAGGTTTTAATGTATTGGAATAGCTAGAAGTAAATACCTGAAACTATCAAACTCCAACCCAGTAGCCTTGACTCTTGAAGACAATTGTATAGCAATGTAGCTTACAAGGAGGGACAGTGTGATTGTGAAAACCTTGTGGATTGCACTCCCTTTATCCAGTGTATGGATAGACAAGTAGAAAAATGGGGACAAAAGCGAAATGAAAAACAGGGTGGGATGGGGGGATGATTTGGGTGTTCTTTTTTACTTTTATTTTTTATTCTTATTCTGATTCTTTCTGGCGTAAGGAAAATGTTCAAAAATAGGGGTGATGAATGCATAACTATACGATGGTACTGTGAACAGTTGATTGTACACCATGGATGATTGCATGGTATGTGAATATATCTCAATAAAACTGAATTTAACAAAAATAAAAATAAAAGTGTAATGATCTTTTAATTACTTTCCCTTTCCTAAGTTTTCTATATATCAAACTCTTCTCTTTTTTCATTTTTTTCTTATAATTTTCTTAAGTGCAAATGTTGCAGAGAACCTGAAACTCACAGTGGACTCAGCAATTTTAAATTGATGACAAGGAAAAATACAGAGTTCAACATCTCTGGATTGATAACTTAAAAGTCACATGGAAAAGCAATCAACTTACCACAAAGTATCTTTTCTTTTTACATCCACCAAACCTATGAGATCATTGGATCTCAAGTAGAAATACTCATATTAAATAAAACAGGAGGTATATCAGAGATCTTTAACCATTTGATTCTTTTAAAATAACCTTTTAAATTTTTAAATAGTTTTGATTTACAGAAAAGTTGCAAAAACAGTACAAAGAACCATTTGATTTTGAAGATCAACCTGCTAGATCATGAACAGACTGCTGTCAGCCCACCATGACCCTTCCTGGGTCCCAGAGCCAATTTTAGGTGGTAGAACGGTATAGTCAAAAGCCCACACTCCTCCTTAACGTAACAGATATTTTCATCTGCCTGATTACACCGAAATTCTCCATAACTTCTCCCTGCTACCCAATTCTAAGACGTCACTGACAAGTCTCCCAACTTACCTTCTCACAAATAACAATAAAAAAGTGATTTCTAGGCATTGAAAAAATAGAATCCGTTTATTTATTTCTCTTTAATGAAGTTATAGACATAAAATGACACCCTTGATCTAGGTGAAATAGTTTTAACTCTTAAAATAGTTTCAAAACACATTACCTCAAAATTTCCTAGGAGACTAAGACTTGTTATAGGTGGAGCACTAGAACTCAAAAATGGTCTTTCATGAACATCTGGATCATTTCCAATGTTTAAACATGGCTGAGGACTATTAAAAAAAAGGGGACACATTATTAAAACGACTTAACCATAATATTTTCCTATTTATTTATGAACAAAACTACCCATAATAATGTTAAAAATAAAACAACTTCAATGCAACTAAATTTTAAGATATAAAATTCTTAATTTAAATTCCTGATTAGATTTTATAATCTAATATATATTATTTTATATAGAAATTATGTAACTTCCTAGTTGTTTTCAACAAAGTGGAATTTATATTACATTAAATAGTGGCATCTACTGGAAATATGTAATAATGCAGATTTCTATATCAAAATCTTCATTTTCAGTTGAAAATAAGAATACAAAAGCACAATTATGTAACTCTTAAAGAAAATAATTAAAGTATTATTTACGAACTTGGAAAAAATTGCTAAGGCTTTTTGGGAAAGAAGTGTAAGGCAAAGGCGGAGGTGAATGACCAGAAATATACAAATTCATGTAAGTGTTGATTTATTACAATGACTAATATATGGTGGCTACTCATTGTCTTCCCCATTCTGTGTGAAATCATATTGCAAATGAAAGCCACTGGAAAATAAGAACCCTGTTATAATTTTAACTTTTAGAGTCAATATCATATCTTGTGAAAGACCAGAATATTGTGTAATTGTTTCATATATTTAGACAATTATGACTCTTAAGACAAATACCTTCTAGATGACAAGCTTTTCAGATGGAGTAATGAAGAATCCAGATCAAAACAACCTGACTGTGTTTTCCTTTGAGGAACCTAAGATCAAAATAATCATTCATGACATTAAAAAAAAAAAAAGACTATAAATTTTCTTGAATTGATGAAACATTTTTCAAATGAAAGTTAAGCATATTTAAAAACAATAAAACATCTTGTTTAACAGCTTACATAAATTATACTCTTTATTACATACTGTTTTTATGCCATAGTTTTATTAAGTAGTGTGAAAAAAAATAGATAATTAATATAAGCAGTTTCACTAGGTTTTGATTTTTAAGAAGCAGAACTATTTGTTCCCCAAACAAAATCTTATGGGAACTCCCAATATATAATATAATATACTTTTATTTTATAAACTTCTGTATAATTTGGGGGGATAAAAAACATTTATAGCTTTAAAAGATAAAACAGAAACAGAGACGGGAGACTGGGATCCCAAAGCTCTGCCACTCCCTTGCGTAACCCCACCCACTGAAGCATTCCCAAGGACCCTAAAGTTTCAGAGAACAGGTTTGGAAAATATTGCTCTAGAATGCCAATCACCATTGTATACCACATTACACTTAAGACAACAAACCACAATCTAGCTCAAATATTCTAAAAATGAAAAGACCCAAGGGTAAAGGTAAAAATCATACACAGCATGCAATTAAGAGATTTGTTGCTCGAATATTAAATAAGTGTAAATTATCAGACTCACTAGTCTAACTGGTGACTAGGAAGACACAAATGATGCTGAGAGTCCATATGTCCTCAGTATATTTGAGATTTGCACAAATTCACCATGCTATTTTTTCATAATTGGAACTTCATGTAAAACTTTTGATCTAAACTCTCGTGCCTCCAATTCTGGAAAGTTCACTACCTTCATTTCTTCTAATCCTGCACCTTCCTCATTCCCTCTAGTCCTTCTTTTGGCACCACTACTAGACTTACACTGAACATCTGATTTTATCTTCCATGCACTTTCATATTTTACCATCTCTTTTCCTTTCTGGTGCTTTCTTCATATCTGTCTTCCCAGTCACTAAATCTCTCTTTGTCTTCAATGTTTAATCCATCTGTATGTGTATGTGCATGTGCATGCATTTATTTCAATTATATTTTTCATGTCTTAATTTCTATTTAGTTCTTCCTCAAATCCACATGTGTTATCTCAGTTCCTTATCTCTGCCTTTATTTACCTCTTGGAACATTTTAACAGATAACTCTCTTTCAGGTTGCTCTGACAACAGGGTTCCTATATGTGTATTCTCCTATTTCTTGCTCCTGGTGATTTTTTTTTAATGTGCTTTGTAATTTTTTACCTCTCTTAGGTCATCTTTAGCAAGTTATTTTCCATGAAAATCTTTGTTGTCCTAGGTTATAGATGTGAAATAGTTTCATGTTTTCTCTGCTAGTAGCCCAATGATTTCATAGGTTACAATCCAGCTTTTATGGTAATTTCTTAGATAGAAGTTTCTGAACCTCATAGACAGCACAAATTCAGAACCGCTTCCATGGGTCACTTACATTTATGACCAATTTCTTTTGGCAGCATCTTTTTCTACCCACTCCATACCTCCCTGACAGAACTTTGAGTAAATACATGGAAGTTTTTCCCCACTACCATTTAAAGGGCAGTCCTCCCCATTTCTGGCTTTATGAAGGAAAAGTTTGGTTTTAGCTCTCAACTATGACTGGTACAGACTTGTGGCCTTGCCTCACCCCAGCAGGGCTTTAAACCCTAGCCCTTTATTTGATTCAGATACCCGAGAGAGCCATTAGTTGCCCCAAATTAGCACTTAGGGATTTCTCTTTCTGGATCTTACACTATTTTTTAAGTTATGTTACACTTTATCTAGCATTTCTGTGTTTGAGAAGGAGGAAGGGTCTTCCTGCAACATCTCAGACTACCATACTGACCAGAGTTCTGTAGTGCTCTTTATACCAGCATGATGCTGAAGAGATAATGTATGTAACCACTTCTATGAACTCTCTGAACAATGTATAATCAATGTCTTATAATGTAGAATATTGGGGACCTAGTGATATAAAGATGCTAGTGAGGGGAAATGATATTCTAATATGTTCAGATGTGTTAATCATGGTGAATTCAAAGGTATGGGAATGGATAGGGGTGATGACTGTTAATGGGATTATAATTATCAAAGCTCTATTAAAGGCAAATAGGATTGAAAGGGGTTGTTAAAAAGCATGTTTCCCACAGATCAGCACTACAAATATAGATAGATGCTTGCATGATATACTTCTAAGGTATGACACTAGCACAGAGAGTTGGAAACAGAAGGGTATATGGGAAAAATCTACCTATTGCATACTAGGGACTATAATTAATAGGAATACCATACTAGTACCACACAAATATTAGGGACAAATAATTAAGGGCTCACAAGAGCTATGAGGTATGTTGGGTCATGAGAATTGTTTAAAATGGACAATGATGAGGATTGTACAACTAAGTAAGGATAATGTGAGATATGGATGGATTATCATGGACATAACATATGCTATGTGAATTTAGGAACCCCCTACTTTATAAATCAAGCCCTCGATCTTGAGGCTTGCTCAGGTGGAACTTACGGTTGTGAAGGGGAGGCTAAGCCCACCTATAATTATGCCTAGTAATCACCTCTAGAGAATCTCTTTTGTTGCTCAAATGTGGACTTTCTCTCTCTAAGCCTAACTCTGCAAATAAATCTATCACCCTTCCCCCAATGTGGGATAGGACATTTGAAAGCTATCACCTCTTCGTATATATATTATATTTCACAATAAGGAAATAACTGAAACTGTGGAACTGTAACCCATAATATTCTTTGAAATATGCTAACTACTTGTTAAAGTATATTTGAAAAGTTATCACTTCCGTGTATATATGTTATATGTTACAGTAAAAAAATATGATTAAAAATCATTCAATGTTATTACTATAAAGGCAGTACTTACTTCGGCAAAAGAAATAAGTAAACAAATAAAAATCTAATTGGAAATGTAGTATGTATGGGAGATTTTTAAGTCTCTGAGTAAGATGATTCAGTTCATGGTCTCCAAGTATGACAGTCATGATTGATTCCAGATGACCCAGCTAGTGGTGTTAACCAGTTCTGATAATAAGATATAAATATATTTATATAAAACTCGACACTAAGATATAAATATATTTATATAAAACTTGACACCAAGTATTTTCTTTACATATAATAACAATTAAAATGTTATACAGAAGGAATTTGAGAAATTTTATAATTTACTAAATTTCATTTTCATTTTTAGTGTTCTTTTCATATTATCCCCTAGCAGGTAATTATGTTATCAAAAATAAAATGTTTTCCAATCAGAAATTTATTAAAAATTTACTTAAATTTTTTGAATTAAAATATAAATAAAATTATTTGCAAGGATTTCAAATGTGTTTCTTCAAGTTATAAACATGAGATAAGAGTTTTTAAAAAAATACTCACAGGACTTGAAAGAAGAGGCAATCCAGTTTGAGGATGGAAGGCCCTGGTTGAGGTTCCATCCAAGGAATGAAAATTATGTTTTCGCCACATACTTGATTGTTTCAGTGGGACATTCTAAGAAAAGAATTAAGACTTTAGTGGCAATATTTACATATTTTTTGGCTTTAGATTCATTCCTAATATGTTTTAAGGTATTAAATCCTAAAGGTGAGGTTGATGATATATATTTCCAGTTAGAAGACACTGTCTAAGGTACTTTTTGTAATATGTTGAATAAACTCAAATGTTCTATAGAAAGTGTGTCTGTGCTGGTTTGAATCTGTTATGTACCCCATAAAAAGCCATGTTCTTTAATGCAGTCTTGTGGGGACAGACCTATTATGGCTGGGATCTTTTGATTAGGTTGTTTCCATGGAGATGTGACCTACCCAATTATGGGGGTGGGGTCCTTTTTGATTAGCTTATTTCTGTGGAGGTGTGACCCTGCCTATTCAAGGTGGGCTTTGCTTGATTGATTTACTGGATCCTTAAGACAGCTCATGGAGACAGCAAGAGAGCTTAGAACTGACACAGATACAGACCCTTGGAGATGAAGACAGAAAGATATTTGGAGATACTAGGCTAAGAGATGAAGCCCAAAGTTTGCCCCAGAGAAGCTAAGTGAGGACCCAGAGATGCTTAAGGAGAAAGTCACTGAAATCAGAAGTTGAAAGCAATGCAACCCAGGAGCAAAGGATTAGCAGATGCCAACCAAGTGACATCCCAGCTGATAGAGGTGTTCCGGGCTTTAAAAAAGCCAATCAATTTCTGGTATATTGCATTTTCGGCAGCTTTAGCAAACCGGAACAGTGTCCAAAATACAGTTGCCTTATCAACATATGGTCATGTTTATAAATACTTAGATCTAGTATCTAATAAGTGATTTGATTCTTTTGAATTTTGAAAATTAAAACTACTCACAGGAAGAAAAAAATTAGTACATTATCCTAAAATATAAAGCTACATCACTATAAAGAGCCATTCTCAGAGAATATAATTTTGTGGGGCAGGATGCAGAAAAATAAGAAACACTGTGAATTTAAAAATAAAAAACGCAGTCACAGTACCATGTTTTTGAAGTGAAACAGGAAATAGATGAATTCTTAGGAATTTGGATGATTTATACCCAAAAGTTTATGTAAAAATGAATAAAAATTAGAATAGAATAATCTGGGTCCTGATATCACCAATTTGCCAGTTTTGTGACCTTGGACAAGTTACTTAATCTATCTAGGCCTCAGGTTCTCATTTGTAAATGGTATTAGCAAAAGCACCTAACTTCATAGGATCATGAGGGGACTGAGTGAGCCAACAGGTTAACATTCAGAAGAGTGACTGGATACACAGTAGATGCTATATGAGCATATCTAAAATGAATTTATGAAAAAGCGATTCTTGGTGGCTTGAAGTATACCTTGGCAAGAGTAAACCTCCCTTATTAGGTACCAGAAAAGATCATGAAAAGCTAATATTCTTAGGGACAACATACAGGTTTGTGACAATTAAAGGTTTAAGAAATTAGAAACTATCATTTAATTAAACCCCATTTGTTAGAAAGTTGAGATTGTCTCCTGAAAAATATAAATTGGAAACAGGGCTAGATTTGAAAACACTAATATCTAGCAAAACTAATCTAGTTGATAAAGAAGATTAACCAAGGGCATTCAGATTTGGATTAAGTCAGTTAAGAAGTAGTTTTCTGTATAAATCAGATGAAAATTATGATACTACATGAGGAAGAAAAAGAAATTTGAGCCTAATAACTTTTGAAGCTTAAAAAATGGTTTTGTAGAAAGTCAAATAAAATGGAAATAACTATCTTGTATTCATATAGTGCTTTAAAGGTATATAAAATATTTCTGTGAGATAGAGAAAAAAGAATTACCATTATTATTTTAAAACTGAGGAGACTGAGACTTTTTTAAAGTTATATCACTCAACCTCACTCCAGGACTAAACCGTGAAACCAAGACTAGAACCTAGGTGGTCTGAACAATTAGCCTAGTGATTTCCCTACAGATATTCCTAAATTCATTAGTTGACCATTTCCATGTACAATAAGCACACTGCTTTACTAGACAAGAGCTGCTAATAAGCTAATGTGAGTTTCATTTCTGATTCCTGTTTACTCTCTAGCCATTATTCACAAGTGCTAAATAAACAAAGAAGGGCAATAGGAAGGACTCAAACCAAGTATTTGGACAGTCCACAAATCTGTCCTTGATTATTTGAAGGTAGTAGGAAGAACTATAGATCAGAAGTCAATCTAAATAATAAACCTAATAAACGGTGAAAAAAAAAAAATAACTGCCATATTAGTAGTTAAAAGAGAAAGTGGAGAGACAGAAACACCCAGAGAGAGTTTTTAGAGAGAAAATCCTCAGAGATGCTGAGAGAGGACCTACAGAAGCTCAGAGAGGAGGCCACTGGAACCAGGAGCTGAGAGCAAGGAAACCTGGGAATGAAGGACCAGCAGATGCCGGCCATGTGCCTTCCCATGTGACAGGGGAACCCTGGATGCCAGCAGCCTTTCTAAGTGAATGGGTTATTTGCAAGGATGGTAATACTAGTTCTGTAGAAGGTTCATTATATTTGACTATGTGTTCCAACCATAGTGAGCATTTTGAGTATTTATAGTTAGACATCCTGTGAACAAAATTCAAACAAATTGTTGGGAATTATATTTGAAATATTAACTGCTGCTTACCAGAACTGCTGTATTTTTCAGTTGTTCACATGTAGATAAAGAGTCTTTTATATCCTTTCTCTGGGAACGGTATTGAGAATTTTCATCAATTGGCTCATTTTTTTCCTGTTCATTTTTTAATTGGTCTGGCTTTTTGCATTTGAAACCATCATTATCTTTATTATAGTAACAACTTTCTGTACTATTAAGTTGTATATTTTGTTCATAAGTCTTGGGCCTTTTCAAATCTTTATTTGAGCATTTATTTTCACGTTTGTGCAAATATCCGGACATTTCCAACATAGTAACTTTTATTTTAGAGTCAATATTTTTTGAATGATCAAACTGGTGATTGTTTAAAGATTCTGGATTACAATTCTCATTTGTTATTATTTTTTTGTTAGATTTACTTGTGCAAATCTGTTTGTCAATACTGTTGTAATCTGAATACTGTTTATCAATTCCATTGCTATTTTCTTGCTCCTTCAGTTGACATCCAGAAAATGTATTTTGCAGTCTGCTTGTCAAATCTAAATTATTTTCTTTGCAATGAGACATATTTGAGGAAGTCGATAAACTAGTAGATTTATTCTGCGTCTCCTGAAATGTCTTTTGGACAATTTCACTAAGATTTTCCTGGGGCTGATTTCTTCTTACTTGAGGTTTCAAAGAGGACTTCACTTTACTATTGCATTTAGGAGAACTAAAAGATATATCAGATATTAGGTTTTTGCCTTCTCTGCTGTCTTCTGTCAAGGAGAATTTTGCATTAGAAATGGAAACAGAAGCATCATCCTTGTTTTTCTCCAATAAATGTTTGTCTTCATACAAATTCCTAAACACTTT
Source organism: Choloepus didactylus (assembly GCF_015220235.1). NCBI lineage: Eukaryota > Metazoa > Chordata > Mammalia > Pilosa > Megalonychidae > Choloepus > Choloepus didactylus. The sequence goes on along the minus strand of NC_051310.1, from coordinate 127,905,012 downwards.
AGAAGGAAATGAATTGGAATCATGCACATTGAATGACTGCCGGGGGATATGTGATGCTGTTGGATCAATGTGTTCCAAATGTTGTGCAATTCTTGCAATAACATCTTGCCGCTCTTGGAGTAAAGAGCCTATCAAAGGATTAGTCTCACCAAGGGACTGCCGAGAATAAGGACCATTAGAAACACAAGTTTCGCTTCGAGAAATTTCTGGCTTTACTTTAATTTTCTCACTGGTGTCTTCTGAGGAGGTAAATTCTGAACTACCAGAAGGAATGGAGGAAGTTTCCTTGTATTTCCTCACATTTTCATTTTCCTGTGAAACCCGGAAAAGTTTTGAATTAAATGAACTAGACTCTTGTGTATTAAATGAATGTCCAGAATTATGTGAAGTGCTTGGATCACAATGAATCAAATGCTGAGCAATTCTTGCAATAACTTCTTGTCGATCCTGAATTAAAGAGCCTATTAAAGGATTAGCCTCACCAACTGACTGCCAGGAACTCTGATGGCTAGAGACACTGGGATTGATCAATGAAAATGATTTTAAAGTTCTCACTGATGTTTCATGTGACTTTATATCTCCTAAGCCACTGAAGCCTAAAATATTGGCTTGCGATGTACCGTAGTCAGATTTACTGCCAGTGCTTGGATATAGTTTGACATTTTTGACAGCTGCAGTATATTCTGGAGTTGTGCCATTTTTTACATGTAATACGCTATCAGATGCCATTGTCCAAGTTTGTTTGCTACACAGACGCTGTGAACTGTTTGTACTACTCTGTTCTACTTCTTTAGAATTATGGTGCTGACGGGTTTTAAGTTCATGTTCTTGAATTTTTTTCTCATAAAGTCCAATATTAGTGTGAATACTACAAGTCAAAACTGGGTAATTAGATTGTCTGGGCAAGGACTGAACGCTGACTTTCAAAGCCACATTGTGAGAAACGTTGGGAACAGGAAACACATGTTCAGTTGGAGTCTGGGAAAAATTCCACTGTAGGTCTAAATCAGCAGCACTGATTCTGGAATCAGACAGAAAAATACTGAATCAATGGATTCGAAAAGTTATATTCTAAATATTATATATCATTTAAAAAAAATTTATAGCAGTCATATATTTGTCTTTGTTTGTTTGTATTAATTACCACTGAGGCTTTACCATGTATGTCATTCTGATAAAACCAAAATAAGTAGTATAACAGATTATGGTTGGAATAGAGATGATTTTCTTTTTAAGAATATCAGACCATTTAAGCAATAAAACACAAGAAAATAATAGTTAAAAATTACTTGCCAAAACAGAAAAAAATGCACTCTGTATTACTACTAAATAAATGGATTCAGCTAATTCTGTTATGTAAAGTGATTAAGAGATACTCTCTCTATCTCATGGCCACACCTGCCTAGAGACAATTAGCCAGATGCTCAGAAGCCCGTTTTTTTTTTTAAATACTTTTCAAGGTGGCAAAAATGAAAGTAAGCCTATCGTTAAGGAAATTCAACAGCCCCTGAAGTTTTTCCACTTTATGATGGCAGGACTAAGTCCATTCTTGGTTCTCTAAAGTTAAGTCTAAAGTTTTCTGGAAACTATTCTATACCAAATGTAACTCAACAAGCAAAATTCATACTGATTCTCATCTAAATTTCTCTAACTTGTTTTGAGAAAAACCACAGTAAAATTTTATCCATTTATATTTAGGAATGAACAAAATAAACAATTTAAAAGGCAAAATATCATTCAGCAGCTAACCAACATGGATGAATATGCACTGTCCTCTTCTTGCCCTAGACATACCTGTAAAGAATATTTCGTGGAATAGCACCATGAGAAACACTCAGCCAAGCACTTAACTGTGAAAAAAATACAAATGAGCGGACAGCCAACAGAAGAGTCTTCTCTTCAATAAATCGATCACCGCTCCTAAAGGAAGTAACAGAACATCATCTAAATGTCAGCACGTACAAAATGATGGCATTTTAGAAAGGCGGAAGTTGAAATAAACATATTGCTTAAGATGTATACTTTCAAGAGCATAAGATTGTACTTACCAGTGTCACTTAAAGTCACATAAATCTAAATATATCAAAGAAAAGGTTGTTTTACTACATAAGTATAGAAGTATTCAAAGTCATGATACATTATTAAACTGATTTATACAAAATTATGGAAAACCCGATTTACCGAAGAAGAATAGCCTCAAACTAAGTTTGACAACTTACTGTCGAGGAACTGGCTCCAAGATCCATCTTTCTAACAATAATGCATCTTGCTTAATTGCAGGATCATTTAGATCAATTCCTTCGGTGGTGGGCCCATCGTCGTAGCAGCAGTCTGGTAGTAGCATCACTTCCACCATGACTGGAAGGTTATTCTTCCACAACAATGTGACCTCGGACCTGGTTCTTCTGGCTTGGCGACACTTAGAGAAAATGAATATAATCAAAATGTCACAGTAACCCACCTAATTTTATATTTAAATTAAAAAATTCTAACTGTAGAGCAGGCATCTGTATGAAAAATGAGTCATTTATTGAAAAGCTTTGCTCAGGCTTGGCTATTTAAGTTTCTTCAGTAAATAAATGGATTAATCCTGGTGAGTACAAGGATTGGTATCGTAATACAATATTACGGTGCAAGTTTTCCTGGAGAATGGATACCTTAGCTCTATCTTATGGAAAAAGAGCTGTCACTCATAACATCTGACAAGCCTGTGAGTTAGCCTAGCCTTGCCTAGTTTTTAAATTATATCATTACTACAGAAGAAAGAATGACTGTATGTCTAAAAACCAAAATATTAAAAATTCATTTCAATTAAGCACTCAAAACAGACAAAATTTTTAGAGTTTAGAATTTTGGATTACATTTGAGACACTATTAACTGGGAGAAAAATCTTTAAAGCAAATTATATACTAGCCATCAAATAATTTGTTTTAACATTATACAAAAACATTAATATGATTGCAAAAATTATCCCCCATTTGAAAAAAAACAGGAACATGAGGGAAGTTAGTCAATGTGGGGGGAAGTACTCATGAACATTAATTTACTAAATAATCTAACTTCCTAAAAGCAAAAGCAAAAGCAAATTCAACTTAAACTAAGATTCTGATGTATGGTTACTAGAGAAGAAAATCTTCCACACTGCAATTCAGCTTTACACTGAGGGTGGATAATAGGTGCAAAGTTCTTCCAATTGCAGGATGGACCAAGAACACAAAGTGAATGGGTCAATGCTGAGACTCTAAAAATAAAGAAAGCTAATCACAGCAGCAATGGCAGTCTAGAGTGTGAACAGGAGGCAAGTATGAAATTGGCTACCTATTTGCCTGTTGAAAACAGACCTACAAACTGTGCCATGAAGAGCCTTGTTTAAGAGCCAAGACCATTAGCTATGGTCTTGGATTAGGATTTTTTTTTTTTTTTTTTTTTTTTTGCATCTGCTTTTGCATTAGGGTTGTAACCAATTTAATACTTAAATTTGAAAGTTGTAAATGTGAAGTAATGAAGGTGATGTCAGAAATTAAATTCATTTATAGAAAAGATAAATCATAAGCATTGAATCCACGACTCTCACCTGGACCAACTTATCACTACATTCATGTTTGGTTGTTACTGGGTAACAGGACTGTGCTGGAGGGCAATGAAAACTTTCCGTACGACCTTTAACAGAACATTCAGGTGTTCGTCCTTCTGTGATTAGCAAAGCCAAAGAGACCAAGAACTCTTCTGCATCGTATTCAAAATATTCATCTAGGGTATCTGGTATTTAAAAAAATAAGGAAAGAAGAGTCCTCACTTTAATGTACTCTTAGTAAGAATTAATCTTATACACCTAAAAAAAAAAATGGCACATTCCATTTTCAAGTATATTCAGTTAAAGAGAATAAAGCTGAGGCAATCAAAATGCAGTAAACTTGTTTCACTAGACAGAGAAGTGAAAAGATGGAGAACTCCAATTCCAGTTAAAACAAAGGTGGTTAAAATTATGGCATAAAGTTGTTTTTATGTAAACTTCAGTTAAAATGACATCTAAGATTTAGGAACACATTTACAATACTATAGTAATTATATTTTTGGATCATAAGTACAATGGTTTTAAAACTTGAAACATCACCAATAGCCAAAAGTTTAAAATGCCTTAAAATGTCATATTTTTAGCCAAGATGTTTAATACTGTTATTAAATATTAGAAAAAGATGCAGATCCAACTGCATATTTCTCCCATCCTCTCCTTAACTAGTTCCTTGCACTCATAGCCCTAACTTTGCGATGTGGACATTCATAGCCAGGGACTCCTCTCTACTTTTGCTATATAGTAGTAGTACTTGAAGACAATGCTTTAATTATCCACCAGAAGAAGGCAGGCCCATTTTGCAAAATACATAAAGTGTATTTGCTGGTTACTATGCAGTTCCAAACAATCTAACCTGTAATTGTTTTCACTCAGCTGTAGTAATTAAAAAAATTCCTAAGTATTCTGATTTTTTAAGCATAGTTCACTTACAAAATTGTTGCATACATACACACACCAATATTTTGTGCAATCCTAAAAAAAGAAGCTTTCTCTTATCCCTGTCAATTAAGCAACAATTATTTCAAGTGCCTCCTGTACTGTATATTAGGTGAAAAGGAGACACAGAACTGTTCTGCACATAGTTCTAGTCTCAAAGACCTTATGATTTAGAGATGATTTTAAAAAAACAAAAACAAAAACAGAACAATGTAGCATATAATAAATTCCAAATAAGGATTTCGGACAACAGTGATAAAATTCTGCAAAAGAAATAGGTGTTGAGCTGATAAAAGTGAGTGGTTTAGAGAATAACGTGCTTTCGAGTTTATACCAGGAATCCCAGGGAAAAAAAAAAAAGGTGAATGGACATTCCAAACAAAGTAAATAATATGATCAAAATGGCAACACATAAAACATGTTTAAGGGAGGGTGAGAAAAAAGTGCTGCTTAAGTAGAGGATTTATAGATAAAGCATAGAAAGGACACAGCTGGAGCCAGTTTTAATAGCTGTGAAGGGTATGATGAAGAATGCCTATTTCTAGCCTCAGGAAGGCTTAATGAGGAAAAGAAACCTAGAGAGCTTTGAGTGAATTTGATTGAACTGGTTCTTTTAAAAAGACCATTGAAAAAAGTTTCCCTAAAATTGCATTCATAATACATGAACTAGAAGTCGCTAGTTAGATGGTAACAATCATTTTCAGGTATTGCCAGTTCCAAGTACTTTCTACACTTTAACTCATTTGATCCTCAGAGCAGCTCTAGAAGGTGGGGACCATTACCACTATTTTACAGAGAAGAAAAAAAAGCATAGAGAGATTAAGTAACTTGTGATGTGAACCCAGACAGTCTGGCTCCAGAATCTGTGCCCTTCACTACCACCCATGCCATGTTTCATCATGGCTATAAATTTTGCTTTCACAAATATTTTAGTATGTCTGTAAAAATACAATAAATTAAAATGAAAATAATATCAACATATATTTTAATAAAATATCTTGGTATTTTTATGGTATAGAATTGGTTTCCAGGAATGAAACCCTAATTTATAGTAATACGCCAGCTGGAAGAAGAAAAAAGAAGGGCTCAACTTTCAACTTTCCTGTGGTCTCCTAAACTCACCGAGTTAAATCATTGTGTCCTTCATAAAGAGGGAGGCAAAGATGAAAAGGAGTCCATTTAATCCCTTTCCCTGGTGGTTCTGTGGTATTTCAAGGCTAGTTCAGGCTTGCCATGGACCACACGGCATGTGAGATAATCTTAGAATGCTAAGAATTGTGGCAGAGCAGTGGTTCCTATGCTGAGTGATGTCAACAAGTCAGCTCCTCCATGTGAGTACCAAGAATTGTCTGCAGCCCAAGTTATGTCTCATATATAGGTGCTACTACTTTTAAAAACAATCTATACATATTATTGGGACTACTAAACTATAAATTTATATTAAAGCAGCACTGAATAAATAGTAACTTTACATCATTATGATCAGGAACACTAAAAATAAAACTACTATTGTGTGGGGTTTGTGAAATTTTAACCTTTAACAGGGGTTCTCACTCACGAAAAGTTTAGGGACCACCGCTGAGAAGGAATATCTATCAGCCTGGTTATGGCTGCCCAGCAATCAGACAACCTACAGTGACTCTGGCATCATTCAAGCCATATAAATGGAGATTCTCTCTCATTGCTTCCTATGAAGCACTAGATTAGAGCACAACTCTATAAATCACTGCAAAGAATACAAACTATTATTAAGGAAATTGGCTAAAAGTGGAATTTACTTACTATACTTGGGTGCTGAAGTCTAGAACTTAAAATCAAGAAACCTAAGTTTTAATCCCAGTAAATTCATCCAATTCATCATACACTTTCCACTAAGTTTTAAGAGATGACTGAGGTAGGAGTCATACCTCCACTAAGTTAAATATAAATAAGACATGGATCCTACACTAAATAAATCCTCTGACTAGTAGGCAAGACAATTAAGTACATATTATAATACACTGTAATAACTGATAGTACAGAGGAGAGGACAGACAGGTGGTTGGGTGGGGATATGTGGTACAGGATGGTGGGCAAGAAAGCTTCTACAGTAGTGATTTATCACTGAAGGCAAGTTACTTAATGTTTTCCACACCAAAATGAAAGTAGCATCTGCCTAGTTACCTGAAAGAACTTTAGGAAGATTATGTAATTACAAAGCTTTGAAAAATATAAAGTACATTGTCCCCATCCTTAATGGTGCACCCAGGCAGTCTAGTTTAAATTGTGTGACATTGTCTCTTAACCCCACCAAACACAATCGAATCAAAGTGGGCACCTGATCCAAGCTGAGCTAAATTCTTTTTCCCAGACACTGGAATTAAGATTCGGAGATGTTAGTTGGTCCCTGCTACGACCTGAACTGAGGCAATGTACACTATGTGCCATACAGTAGCCATAGGGCTGCCTTGGGCATGGGACAGTAAAGGAGAGAATGAAAAAAAGAAGATGGTGAAAGAGAAGCAAGAGAATACTTGTCCAAACAAAATTTTTAAGAAAGTAGTTTCCTTGATTTTTGACAGTGTTCTAGTCCTTCATGAAGCCTACTGAGAGATAATTCTGCATCCCTATTAATCAGTTCCTTTTAAGCTTTTTGAGTGGCTTATTTGTAAACAAATGCACTTGACTAATAACTATAATGTATTGTTACAATTTTACAGAAGACACAAAAAATTTTGTTGCTTTTATTCTATGAATAAGTATTGAGGAAAATAAAACTTTCTAAAAACATGAATCTCAAAATTAAAATTTTCTTCTGATTAAAAAGTAACACATTTACTGAGAAATTTATAAAATTCAAAAAAAGATAAAAATAAAAATAACTCATAGTCTCCTTTCCCAGAAACATCTACTATTAACCTTGCAGTCTTTTTCTACTTTTTCAATTTTTAAAAACAAAATTAGGTTTACACCATATAGTTTTTAATCCTGCTTTTTTCCATGTAACATTACATAGTGTACTCTTTTCAAATCATCAAACCATCTTTTAAAATGTTAAATTCTGTAACATTCCATAATTCTTTTAAATCTGAATCTAGAACTCTTCCCACTGTATCACACACTCAGCTCATCACCTTTGCATCACTGCCTTGGGATTGACTAAGCCCCATTCACAGGCCCCTAACCAGAGCACTGATGTATATGATTTCCCGAAACACTGTTCCAAAGTCCGGCTAATAACTCTTCACTCCCTTTATGAAATTTTCTTCACGCCTACCTCAGTCATCTCTTAAAACTGCTTTTTAAATAAACTATCACCACCGTACATATCCTAAAAGAACACAAGTATTTTTGCTGCTGAGAGCGCTACAGAAAACTACGAGATTATCAGATCATCCAAAGGATGGGGGGGAGGGGAGAGCACTATGGGGATATATGAAAGAGGAGATGAAGTGTGTGTCTAGTCTTTTGGGCTACTAAGATTCACTAAATTGTTACCCTTATGCCTGGAAAACTACACTATATCTCCAAAACTCCTAACAGGTAGTGGTTTATTCACATACTGGGAATCACTTAAAGTGATAAAAACTAATTATGAAAACATTTTTGAATAATATAAAATTTTACTAAGATTCAGTTGCTTACGCAGAGTATGACTCCCGGGGATGAATGTGGACCCAGTATCATGGGACTGAGAGTATCTTCTTGACCAAAAGGGGGATGCAAAATGAGACGAAATAGTTTCAGTGGCTGAGAGATTTCAAATGGAGTCGAGAGGTCACTCTGGTGGACATTCTTATGCACTATATAGATCACACCTCTTAGGCTTTAATGTATTGGAATAGCTAGAAGTAAATACCTGAAACTACCAAACTCCAACCCAGCAGTCTGGACTCCTGAAGACAATTATATAATAATGTAGATTACAAGGGGTGACAGTGTGATTGTGAAGACCTTGTGGATCACACCCCCTTTATCTAGTGTATGGATGAGTGGAGGAATGGGGATAAAAACTAAAGGACAAATGGGATGGGATGGGGGGATGATTTGGGTGTTCTTTTTTCACTTTTATTTTTTATTCTTGTTCTGGTTCTTTCTGATGTAAGGAAAATGTTCAGAGATAGATTGTGGTGATGAACGCATAACTATGTTATCATACTGTGGACAGTGGATTGTATATCATGGATGATTATATGGTGTGTGAATGTATTTCAATAAAACTGAATTTAAAAAAAAAAGATTTAGTTGTTTTGGTAATTACCTCCTCAGATAGTAAACTATATAAACTCTAAAACCATGGTTTTTGTCTGTGAATAAGTTATATATGACTCCTTAGCCAGGATGTTAAACATTTAAATGAAAATTTGGAAACAAAATCAAGGAAGACAGTAGCTATCTATTAGTTACCTATGTAACTGATACATAAAATATTGCAAGGAATACTATGGATTATACAATGGTATTATGAAATATAAAATTCTACTTAAGTGCATGTGTCTATATAATGACAAGTTTTAGGAATTTGTCAAAAAATTTATGGGTATCTGAATTTTAATAAATGAAAATATGGAATCATAGTAGTCATTAGAAAATTTGCATAGTTAAAAGTATGATAATGTTAATCTCTAAAACACCAGAAAGCAGAGTTTACTGAAGCAAAGAATAAGGCTAGTAACTTAGCCATTGGGAAAACTTTGGACAATTGGAATGATCCATAGATGAAAGTAACTTACTTGGTAGGAACAAATTCTTCATCACTAGAAGTTTTCAAAGACAGGATGATAAACACTTGCCAGGGTGTAGTTGAAAGGATTTAGACATCAAGCAGATGGGTTGATGACTCCAACCCTGAGGTTCTATGAATCTCTACTTTGAAAAAATCCCAAAGAAACTGCAGGGGAAAGGCCAGAATCATTCTCTCCCTCTTAACCATTATTCACCATATTTGTTCATTGTTGATGTCTCTGGATCCTTGATTTAGAACAAAAACCCAGATAGTTCAGAGTTACTGCAAAGCTCTAAGGGGAATGGAAGATTATCTTTCCCATGACTGGGATGCTCTAGATGTGATTCAATTTACTTCTAAAGGCTGTAAGGCAGTAGAAAGATACCACACTCCTCATGCCATGGAATAAAATAGCAATAGAGGCCTAGAAACAACCTGGGGGGCTGCTAACAAGAAAATTCTCAAAAAACTATTATTAGTCCTATATAGTAAACACACAAAAACACATACACTAAATTAAAATAAATTACTATGCTCTGACTGGTGTTAGATAAACGATCAGGACTATTAACTGAAAAATAATGTGTAAATAAAAACATTACTTAGTGTCATATATTTTAATTACTTGGAGTTATTGCTTTTTAGAACTCCTACTATCCTTTGAGTAGGTCACAATTTGGTTGCTTACTACAGAAGTTTGTGAAGTCACATTTAAGTAACAGCATATTGATACAAGTATTGAAAAGTTGGAACTCAGCACTTTGAAACTTTTTTTTTGCTTTTTAAAAATACAATTTTTAAAATTAAATAACTAGAACCTCATATTGAAATATAAGAAACATATGTGGATTGGAGTAGAGGCATCTGAAAATGGATGTTAAGAATTAGCGGAAGTGGGAATGCTCAAAGAATTGGACTGACTTGCTTGACATAGCCAGAAAGTGGGTATTCAAACTTCATTTATTTGGCAAATATTTATTATACACCTATTATGTGCCAGGCACTTTCATATACACTGGGACTTAGAGCTTATCTTCTAATAGTGGGAGAGAAAAACAAAAACAAATAAGAAAAATTAAAGATGGTGAAATGCTGTGCCGTAATAGTAAAAAGGGTGATGTGAAAGTTGGCAGTGACATGAGAGGATAATTAGTCGATCATGGTGTCATGCAAGCCAAGAGAAAAAGATGTTTCAAGGAGAGAATGGTCAACACTATCAAACACTGGTGAGGTTTAATAAAATATAAAAGAGAACTGACCATAAAGAAATCATTGGCAACTTTAACAATAGCAATCTCAGTAGACAGTAATGATGGAAGATTTGACAGATGTGACATAGATTGTCAATTATTCTGAAGGGTATAGCAGATAAATACAAAAGTCAACTTTCCCAGTCCTCCCTTACAACAATGGCCATTCATGTATCTTAATAGCCCTTTCTATAAATGCAAGACAAGTATTAAATACACAGTATCATCACTCATACAGAATTGTCTCCAAATCTCAAATTAGAATAAAGGAAGTTCTAATTCCTTCTCCTTATCAGTTATTGGAGTGGGGGTTGGGAGGGCATTCTCCTTCATCATGATCCTAAAATCCAATTACTAAGTCTTATTAATTTATTATTTTAAATTCTCTTGGATATAAACTCTTTTTAGGTTCTTATTACTTTATGCTTGAATTACTACAACACACTTTTAGCTAATATCTAGGACTTAAGGCCCTTCCTTATTTGTCTTGCACCACAGTACTGATTAATCTTCCTGAAAAGCCATTTCATCACATTTCTCGCAGCTTAAAGGATTTTCTTTTGTCTTTTTTTTTTTTTAACTGACTCCATAACTATCTATTGGAGTCACGTAAATTTGTACATCTGACATCAGGGCAAGAGTCACCACATAGAGCCAGCTGTACAAGCTGTACACAGCACAATTCCTGGAGGCATCAATCACTGAGGCCAATGTGAGTTTGTTTCCTTGAAGTGACCCTGCTTAAAGTCTCCTATTAACTTTCTCCACTTTTGCATCATTTCATCTTTTCACAGTTCCCTACATGGTCTCTACATTCCAGCTAAAATGTTCTCTATGTGATGTCCTGTTCATATCATACCTTGTGCCTTTGTTCGTTCTTTTTTCTGCTTATCAGGCATGCCTTCCTCCTCTTTCTACCAACCCAGAATTATCTGAAGAGCTTTCCTGACTCATTATCTTTTCCACAAAAGAGCCCTTTCCTAATTACTTCCCCCACTGATCTTTCATTTACTTTGTACCCTTCCCTAGAACCTGCATAAACTGTCTAGCCTACGAATGGTCTCCTCAGGGTGGTGCATAGTCCTAAGGTCATGAATTTTACCTCTGTGTAGGTGTCACTCTTTTCCATGGGCAAACTGTACTGGTAATTTCAACCAACAATCTCACAAACTTTGGACACTAGTCACAAAGGTAATGAAAAAGCAAAAGGATAGATCGCTGTAAATAAAACCACTTCAGGTAAAACTTAGCATTATATTAACAGCTTTATAGTTAAACCATCCCATTATTCCTTTATAATAATATTCCTAGTATTTCATGAACAAATATCTCTTAATTGAAATATTTTTGGGTTCTAACTATGTGTTCCAAACTCAAAGGTGTGTGTTGCATGTGTGTGTGTTTTAAGTGAGAATTGTAAAGGATCTTAGATCTACCTTATTTCCAGATGAGAAAATAAAGTACAAAGACATCAACTTTCTTGCACAAACTTGTATATTGCAAACTAAAATCCAGGCTTCTTGATTCCTAGTGCAACTCATTTTCCATAGGCCATGTGGAGTCTTTAAGCAGAGAACAGGAGGCAGAGTTGACTGTAGTGCCAAGTGTTAAAAATAGTGACTGCGGTTACAAATGAGAGAGCAATGTTTATAGGTACACTATTTTATTAATATTAGTTACACATAAATATTCGATTACAGAGTAGTATCTTGAATAGACGTTACTGCTAACCAATTAGAAAAAAACTGTTTGTTTGTTTTTTAATTCTCAGCATTCTCGTGCCAGTTTGAAACTGTTATGTACCCCAGGAAAGACTATGTTCTTTAATGCAATCTAGTGGGGGCAGACTTATTATGGGTGTGATCTTTTGATTAGATTGTTTCCATGGAGATGTGACCCCACCCATCCAAGGTGGGTCTTGAATAGTTTACTGGAGTCCTTAAGAGGGCTCAGGGGCCGACACAGACCCAGATGCTTGGAGATGCAGACAGAAAGACATTTGGAGATGCTAAGCCCAGAGTTTGCCCTGGAAAAGCTAAAAGAGGACCCTCAGATGCTTAGAAACACCCTAGGAGAACAAGCAAGGATGCACAGGAGCTGAGAGAGAGAAGCTAAGAGAGACAGAAGCCCAGAGACATTTTGGAGAAAGCCATTCTGAAACCAGAACCCAGGAACAAAGGATCAGCAGATGCCAGCCACGTGCCTTCCCAGCTGACAGAGGTGTTTTGGATGACATCAACCTTTCTTCAGTGAGGGTATCCTCTTGTTGATGCCTTGGTTTGGACACTTTTATGGCCTTAGAACTGTAAATCTGAAACCTAATATATCCCCTTTATAAAAGCCAATCCATTTATAGTATTTTGCGTAACGACAGCTTTACCAAACCACAACAACTCTATTATGAAAAAGATTAGTGAGCTGTAAACAAACTTATTACATACTGACTTTTAAAGGCAACTTCCCAGGCTTGTATATGGTTTAAATTCAACCATATCTGTTCTGTATTTATATTATACAATGATAATTAAAATTCAAAATTATGATTAAAGTATTGTAATATCCTGAGGTGCTATCTGAAAAACTAGTTTTTTAAAAAGTACTCTAGCTCTTTGAAATGTATGGCCCTGTATAAATTATATAACTTCTGTTTCAGTTTTTTCATCTATTAAATGGGGAGAATAATAATATCCACCTTTAAATGGTAGTTACAAGGATTATTTGTTAAAATGTTAAAATACTGTCTGACACACTGCATTTGTTAAATTAAAAAAAAAAAAAAGTTGTACTTAGGTCTCTTCCCTGTTTTACAGATGAGAAAACAAAATTTGTAAAATAATTCGCCCAAGGTCACACACATTATCAGTAAGTGGGAAAACCATCTGTAAGCCAGCTTTCCACTACCAATAGTCCTTAACAATTATGAATTACAGATTGCTCATACTTTTTTATTTAGGACAAAAATGACTGAAGAACTCTTAGCTATGTACTGCAAAGTACTGAAAACAGGGACTTAAGATACTTGTACACGATTGTTCATTGCAGCATTATTCTCAGTAGTCAAAAGATGAAAACCCATGTTCATCAAGAGATGAAGGGATAAACAAAAGCTGTTACATACATATAATGGAATACTACTCAGCATAAAAAGGAATGAATTTCTGATACAAGCTACAATATGGATGAACCTTGAAAACATTATGCTAAGTGAAATAAGCTACACACAAAATAACAAAATATTGTATGATTCCACTTATATGAAATATCTAGTTAACACAAATTCATAAAGGCAGAAAGTAGATTAGAGGTTATCAGGGACTAGGGGGAGGGGGAATGGAGTTACTGCTTAATTGGTAGAATTTCTATTTTGGGTGATGAAAATGTCTTAGTAGATTATGGTGATGGTAGCACACTATTGTAAAAGTAATTAACATCACTGAATTGTGCACTTTAAAATGGTTTAAACACCAAAATTTGTTATATAGGCGTTACCAGTTTTTTTTTTAAATGACTCAAGAGGCTACTTTCCCAATGTAGGAGACAGATTTTTGAAACTCCTCAGACACATCCTCGAGGATTTCTGATATTAAAATAATTTATATATATATATAGTTAATTTTTTAAAAAAGAAAAAAAACAATGAAAAAAATGCAGAGCCCCCTTGAGGAGCTAGTGGAGAATGCAGGGGAGTTAGCCTTCCCCACATCGATGGCTGCTGATGTGCTCACAGACATAGGGGACTGGTGGTTTGATGGGTTGAGCCCTGTACCACAGGACTTGCCCTTGGCAAGACTGTTGCTGCAAAGGAGAGGCTAGGCCTGCCTATATTGTGCTAAGAGCCACCTCTCGAATGACACTTTGTTGCTCAGATGTGGCCCTCTCTCTCTAGCTAAGCCAACTTGGCAGGTGAAATCACTGCCCTCACCCCTACGTGGGATCTGACACCCAGGGGAGTGAATCGCCCTGGCAACGTGGAATATGACTCCCGGGGAGGAATCTAGACCCAGCATCGTGGGATGGAGAACATCATCTTGACCAAAAGGGGGATGTGAAAGGAAATGAAATAAGTTTCAGTGGCTGAGAGATTCCAATAGGAGCCGAGAGGTCACTCTGCTGGGCACTCTTATGCACAATGGAGACAACCCTGTTTAGGTTCTAATGAACTGGAAAAGCTGAATACCTGAAACTGTAAACTATAACCCAGAACCCATGAATCTTGAAGATGGTTGTATAAAAATGTAGCTTAAGAGGGGTGACAATGTGATTAGGAAAGCCATATGGACCACACTCCCCTTTGTCCAGTGTATGGATGAATGAGTAGAAAAATGGGGGCAAAAAAAAAGGCACCAGCGTTCTTTTTTACTTTGTTCTTTTTCACTTTAATTTTTATTCTTATTATTTTTGTGTGTGTGGTAATGAAAATGTCCAAAAATTAATTCTGGTGATGAACACACAACTATATAATGGTACTGTGAACAACTGAAGGTACACTTTGTATGACTGCATGATATGTAAATATATCTCAATAAAAATGAATTTTAAAAAAAATAACTCAAGAGGCTACTTTCCCAATTTAGGAGATAGATTCTTGAAAGCACCTCAAACAGACACATCCTCAAGGATTTCTGGTATTAAAATAATTGGACAGATAACTCCTTTCTTTCCTTATATCTCCAGTTTTTAAAGCTCTCTCAATTTAGATATTACGGATAAGGCCTAGATGATGTAATTCCAGAAAGAACAAGAGGATACCCCACGTAAAAACTTACATTATCCTTCCTTATAATGCTTGGCAAAAACTGTACAATTAATTCTGCTTATAAATAAAATGTTTCAGTGTTCTGTTTTCTTTACTCAAAAACACTAAAAGTTAATTAAAACCAAGCTTGGCCCCTTTATCATCAAAGAAAAATAAGCAGCTTCTGTGGGCAAAAAAAGACACAAGGGATAAGTTTGTTTATATATGTTTTACAGAATTTTATATAAAATTTGGGAATTAAAGTGTTCAAAAGAACCTTCAAGAGCATATTGTTTTCATTAATTCATAGATTAGGAAATTAGAATTCAGAGAGGTAGAGTGACTTACTCAGAGATACACACCAACATAAAGGTAAAAATGAGGCTATAAACCTAGGTCTTCTATGTATGTAAAATGCCAGAGATTTGAGGACTTATTTCCAAGTATCATCAGGTTTTTCTCTCAAAACTCCACCCCCCATGAGTCCAATTCCACGCAAAATTCAGAAGAGGGGATATTTCAAGTGGGATTGAGAGGGATATAATTGAGGAGAGGCACACAGGAGTCAGCACACGAGGTAATGGTAATGTTCTGTTTCCTAATCCGGGGAGCTAAGTGAAAACTCATTTTATTATTACTCTTAAAACTTTAATGTAAATATACTTTCTGTATGATGTGCTTCATAATTTCAAAAAATTTTAGCTTATTACAATATTGTCTCACATACAAAAAAATAGTTTTAAAAAAAATTTCAGCATGCATGTGGAAAAGTAATATCTGGAAATTACTGCATTAGTATTAGTTCATTCTTTCCCAGGTCTCACTATTTATAAGCACCAAGCTGTGATTCACAGGCCTACATTCCCCCACATTAATGTCTTGTGTTCTCGGTTTCTTTAACTATTGTCCGACTACACCAACTGTAAAACATCCCTTCCAGTTTTAAGATACTGTGAATTGATACAAGTAAAGTAAAATGTTCTAAAACACAATGGCTACCCAGTTAATCCCATAGCTCAAAATTTTTCATTTTGAAAGTGAATAGACAGTTCTTTGCTTTCATATTAGCACAATATTTGCTTTTGGGGTAAGTAAATGTCAGTAAATATGCAATAGACCCAGTCCATGCCAAAACTGTACAACTACCACCACTTACCTAGGATGTTGTTTGCATCTTGTGATTTAGTCCCGTAGAAGCCAAGGATGCAGGGATGTTTTGAGAGACAAAGAAGGCCACTACGTACTAATAAAAGGGGCAATTCAGCAAGAAGAAATAACAATCGTAAATGTCTATGCACCCAACCAAGGTGCCACAAAATACATGAGAGAAACACTGGCAAAACTAAAGGAAGCAATTGATGTTTCCACAATAATTGTGGGAGACTTCAACACATCACTCTCTCCTATAGATAGATCAACCAGACAGAAGACCAATAAGGAAATTGAAAACCTAAACAATCTCATAAATGAATTAGATTTAACAGACATCTACAGGACATTACATCCCAAATCACCAGGATACACATACTTTTCTAGTGCTCACGGAACTTTCTCCAGAATAGATCATATGCTGGGACATAAAACAAGCCTCAATAAATTTAAAAAGATTGAAATTATTCAAAGCACATTCTCTGACCACAATGGAATACAATTAGAAGTCAATAACCATCAGAGACTTAGAAAATTCACAAATACCTGGAGGTTAAACAACACACTCCTAAACAATCAGTGGGTTAAAGAAGAAATAGCAAGAGAAATTGCTAAATATATAGAGACGAATGAAAATGAGAACACAACATACCAAAACCTATGGGATGCAGCAAAAGCAGTGCTAACGGGGAAATTTATAGCACTAAACGCATATATTAAAAAGGAAGAAAGAGCCAAAATCAAAGAACTAATGGATCAACTGAAGAAGCTAGAAAATGAACAGCAAACCAATCCTAAACCAAGTAGAAGAAAAGAAGTAACAAGGATTAAAGCAGAAATAAATGACATAGAGAACAAAAAAACAATAGAGAGGATAAATATCACCAAAAGTTGGTTCTTTGAGAAGATCAACAAGATTGACAAGCCCCTAGCTAGACTGACAAAATCAAAAAGAGAGAAGACCCATATAAACAAAATAATGAATGAAAAAGGTGACATAACTGCAGATCCTGAAGAAATTAAAAAAATTATAAGAGGATACTATGAACAACTGTATGGCAACAAACTGGATAATGTAGAGGAAATGGACAATTTCCTGGAAACATATGAACAACCTAGACTGACCAGAGAAGAAATAGAAGACCTCAACCAACCCATCACAAGCAAAGAGATCCAATCAGTCATCAAAAATCTTCCCACAAATAAATGCCCAGGGCCAGATGGCTTCACAGGGGAATTCTACCAAACTTTCCAGAAAGAACTGACACCAATCTTACTCAAACTCTTTCAAAACATTGAAGAAAATGGAACTCTACCTAACTCATTTTATGAAGCTAACATCAATCTAATACCCAAACCAGGCAAAGATGCTACAAAAAAGGAAAACTACCGGCCAATCTCCCTAATGAATATAGATGCAAAAATCCTCAACAAAATACTTGCAAATCGAATCCAAAGACACATTAAAAAAATCATACACCATGACCAAGTGGGGTTTATTCCAGGCATGCAAGGATGGTTCAACATAAGAAAAACAATCAATGTATTACAACACATTAAAAACTCGAAAGGGAAAAATCAATTGATCATCTCAATAGATGCTGAAAAAGCATTTGACAAAATCCAACATCCCTTTTTGATAAAAACACTTCAAAAGGTAGGAATT
This sequence comes from Choloepus didactylus, assembly GCF_015220235.1. Lineage (NCBI taxonomy): Eukaryota > Metazoa > Chordata > Mammalia > Pilosa > Megalonychidae > Choloepus > Choloepus didactylus. The sequence continues at coordinate 127,886,996 of NC_051310.1, read as the reverse complement.
GAAGGAAACTTCCTCAACATGATAAAGAGCATATATGAAAAACCCACAGCCAGCATAGTACTCAATGGTGAGAGACTGAAAGCCTTCCCTCTAAGATCAGGAACAAGACAAGGATGCCCGCTGTCACCACTGTTATTCAACATTGTGCTGGAAGTGCTAGCCAGGGCAATCCGGCAAGACAAAGAAATAAAAGGCATCCAAATTGGAAAAGAAGAAGTAAAACTGTCATTGTTTGCAGATGATATGATCTTATATTTAGAAAACCCTGAGAAATCGACGATACAGCTACTAGAGCTAATAAACAAATTTAGCAAAGTAGCGGGATACAAGGTTAATGCACATAAGTCAGTAATGTTTCTATATGCTAGAAATGAACAAACTGAAGAGACACTCAAGAAAAAGATACCATTTTCAATAGCAACTAAAAAAATCAAGTACCTAGGAATCAACTTAACCAAAGATGTAAAAGACCTATACAAAGAAAACTACATAACTCTACTAAAAGAAATAGAAGGGGACCTTAAAAGATGGAAAAATATTCCATGTTCATGGATAGGAAGGCTAAATGTCATTAAGATGTCAATTCTACCCAAACTCATCTACAGATTCAATGCAATCCCAATCAAAATTCCAACAACCTACTTTGCAGACTTGGAAAAGCTAGTTATCAAATTTATTTGGAAAGGGAAGATGCCTCGAATTGCTAAAGACACTCTAAAAAAGAAAAACGAAGTGGGAGGACTTACACTCCCTGACTTTGAAGCTTATTATAAAGCCACAGTTGCCAAAACAGCATGGTACTGGCACAAAGATAGACATATAGATCAATGGAATCGAATTGAGAATTCGGAGATAGACCCTCAGATCTATGGCCGACTGATCTTTGATAAGGCCCCCAAAGTCACTGAACTGAGTCATAATGGTCTTTTCAACAAATGGGGCTGGGAGAGTTGGATATCCATATCCAAAAGAATGAAAGAGGACCCCTACCTCACCCCCTACACAAAAATTAACTCAAAACGGACCAAAGATCTCAATATAAAAGAAAGTACCATAAAACTCCTAGAAGATAATGTAGGAAAACATCTTCAAGACCTTGTATTAGGTGGCCACTTCCTAGACTTTACACCCAAAGCACAAGCAACAAAAGAGAAAATAGATAAATGGGAACTCCTCAAGCTTAGAAGTTTCTGCACCTCAAAGGAATTTCTCAAAAAGGTAAAGAGGCAGCCAACTCAATGGGAAAAAATTTTTGGAAACCATGTATCTGACAATAGACTGATATCTTGCATATACAAAGAAATCCTACAACTCAATGACAATAGTACAGTCGGCCCAATTATCAAATAGGCAAAAGATATGAAAAGACAGTTCTCTGAAGAGGAAATACAAATGGCCAAGAAACACATGAAAAAATGTTCAGCTTCACTAGCTATTAGAGAGATGCAAATTAAAACCACAATGAGATACCATCTAACACCGGTTAGAATGGCTGTCATTAAACAAACAGGAAACTACAAATGCTGGAGGGGATGTGGAGAAATTGGAACTCTTATTCACTGTTGGTGGGACTGTATAATGGTTCAGCCACTCTGGAAGTCAGTCTGGCAGTTCCTTAGAAAACTAGATATAGAGTTACCATTCGATCCAGCGATTGCACTTCTCGGTATATACCCGGAAGATCGGAAAGCAGTGACATGAACAGGTATCTGCACGCCAATGTTCATAGCAGCATTATTCACAATTGCCAAGAGATGGAAACAACCCAAATGTCCTTCAACAGATGAGTGGATAAATAAAATGTGGTATATACACACGATGGAATACTACGCGGCAGTAAGAAGGAACAATCTCGTGAAACATATGACAACATGGATGAACCCTGAAGACATAATGCTGAGCGAAATAAGCCAGGCACAAAAAGAGAAATATTATATGCTACCACTAATGTGAACTTTGAAAAATGTAAAACAAATGGTTTATAATGTAGAATGTAGGGGAACTAGCAATAGAGAGCAATTAAGGAAGGGGGAACAATAATCCAAGAAGAACAGATAAGCTATTTAACGTTCTGGGGATGCCCAGGAATGACTATGGTCTGTTAATTTCTGATGGATATAGTAGGAGCAAGTTCACAGAAATGTTGCTATATTAGGTAACTTTCTTGGGGTAAAGTAGGAACATGTTGGAAGTTAAGCAGTTATCTTAGGTTAGTTGTCTTTTTCTTACTCCCTTGTTATGGTCTCTTTGAAATGTTCTTTTATTGTATGTTTGTTTTCTTTTTAACTTTTTTTTCATACAGTTGATTTAAAAAAGAAGGGAAAGTTAAAAAAAAAAAAAAAAAAACAAGGAAAAAAAAAGATGCAGTGCCCCCTTTAGGAGCCTGTGGAGAATGCAGGGGTATTCGCCTACCCCACCTCCCTGGTTGCTAACATGACCACAGACATAGGGGACTGGTGGTTTGATGGGTTGAGCCCTCTACCATAAGTTTTACCCTTGGGAAGACGGTTGCTGCAAAGGAGAGGCTAGGCCTCCCTATGGTTGTGCCTAAGAGCCTCCTCCCGAATGCCTCTTTGTTGCTCAGATGTGGCCCTGTCTCTCTAGCTAAGGCAACTTGAAAGGTGAAATCACTGCCCTCCCCCCTACGTGGGATCAGACACCCAGGGGAGTGAATCTCCCTGGCAACGTGGAATATGATTCCCGGGGAGGAATGTAGACCCGGCATCGTGGGACAGAGAACATCTTCTTGACCAAAAGGGGGATGTGAAAGGAAATGAAATAAGCTTCAGTGGCAGAGAGACTCCAAAAGGAGCCGAGAGGTCACTCTGGTGGGCACTCTTATGCACACTTTAGACAACCCTTTTTAGGTTCTAAAGAATTGGGGTAGCTGGTGGTGGATACCTGAAACTATCAAACTACAACCCAGAACCCATGAATCTCGAAGACAGTTGTATAAAAATGTAGCTTATGAGGGGTGACAGTGGGATTGGGAATGCCATAAGGACCAAACTCCACTTTGTCTAGTTTATGGATGGATGTGTAGAAAAGTAGGGGAAGCAAACAAACAGACAAAGGTACATAGTGTTCTTTTTTACTTCAATTGCTCTTTTTCACTCTAATTATTATTCTTGTTATTTTTGTGTGTGTGCTAATGAAGGTGTCAGGGATTGATTTAGGTGATGAATGTACAACTATGTAATGGTACTGTAAACAATCGAAAGTACAATTTGTTTTGTATGACTGCGTGGTATGTGAATATATCTCAATAAAATGATGATTAAAAAAAAAAAAAAAATGTAGCTTATGAGGGGTGACAAGGGGATTGGGAAAGCCATAAGGACCACACTCCACTTTGTCTAGTTTATGGATGGATGAGTAGAAAAATAGGGGAAGGAAACAAACAGACAAAGGTACCCAGTGTTCTTTTTTACTTCAATTGCTCTTTTTCACTCTAATTATTATTCTTGTTATTCTTGTGTGTGTGCTAATGAAGGTGTCAGGGATTGATTTGGGTGATGAATGTACAACTATGTAATGGTACTGTGAACAATCGAAAGTACGATTTGTTTTGTATGACTGCGTGGTATATGAATATATCTCAATAAAATGAAGATTAAAAAAAAAAAAAAAAGAAGCCAAGGATTCTTGTCTATTTGTGACAGAACTTAAATCATCAATTCAATTAGCAAGTTAACCCTTCTTTCAAACTATATAACTACCTGTCTGCCCCTTGTAACCTCCAAAAGGGCAGGTATTTTGTCTGTTCTATTGACTTACATAGACTCAACACCCAGGAACTGTGACCAGCACATAATTGGCACTCAAATATCTGTGGTAATAATAATTAAATTTCACATTGTAAAGAAACTATATTAACTAATACTATACCTGGTCAAGAATTGTGATAGTATTTCCTAAACAACTTTCCCTTTATTATATGAAGTTAGCTGTATTTCTACTGATTAAGAACATTTTAAAGTAGAAAAGACCAATTTCCATCTAAATTTCAGCTTTTGATAGTATTCAAAAGGTACAGTACCTCAATTTGGTGAACATAAAATGGGAAGAGGCCAGGCAGGCCCTCATAGGCCAGGAGCAATGTGGGTGGCCATGGACTCAGGGGCCTCCCTTCCGGCTCCATAATAAAACCAGGGGGACGGAAAAAAAAAAAAAAAGGCAAAATACACATCCTTTCCAAGTGCACACAAAGCATTTACCAAGACAGACCATATTTGGGGCCAGAAAACAAGTCTTAATAAATTTTAAAAGATTTTAATTATTTAAAGGGCATTCTCTAACCACAACAGAATTAAATTAGAAGTCAGTAAGAAAAAGATATCTGGAAAATCTCCAAATATTTGGAAGTTAAAGGACTAGCGTGATTCTAATTGTCATTGGACCACCCCTATACTATGAGGGGAAGTTACTAAAGCTAAAAGCCAGCAATTTGGCTCCATATTTTCTTGTCCCTTCTTGAAACTCAAGGGTGGTAGTCCTGTACTTAGCTACTCCTAGATAAGGTATAGTGGCCCTGAACCTAGGGCCCAGGTGTTCTCAATTGATCAAAGGAGGAGGGGAACTACCACACTTAAACAAGGATCTCTAGAAACCTTGCACTTTGGGGAACTATAGAGTACATTCCCAAATTAATAAAGTGGTATTTTATTTCTTATTTCATTATCAATCATTGTATATACATATTTCCAGTTGACACTGAGAGGGAGAAATGGCAAGCAGTACTCAAATCCAAGCAGTTATATCTATTATACTTATTGGGCTGTTTCTGGCCAAGATAACCACTTTACTTACTGTGATAATAAGAAGTGAGATATGTCAAACTCTAAAGAAGAATCATCTTCCATTTTATGGCATGGCTACTTAATGAAGGCAAGGTGGGGGCAAGGGGAAATGGGAGAAAATTAAGAAACAAGGAAATGAGAAATAGAAAAGAACAACAAAAAATAATGATATTTGCAGAATTCATTAAGTCCAACATCATATCCCACCCTTACTTCTCAAACTCCAAACTTGCTCTTTCCCGAGTTCCCTATATCATCTAGCACCATCCATGTTCAATTTTCTAAGCCAAAACTTTGCAACTGAGTTCTGTAAATTGTCCCTTCTAAATAGCTATCGCCTTTTCTCTTCCTCATCCTATGGCCCCTGCCAATATTAAGACCAGGTCCTTATCACCTCTTGCAAGGATAATTACAATAGTTCTGTGATTGGTCTCCCTGCATCTAGTGTTTTACCTTCCCTTCCATTCCCAGCTCCCTCCTTAGAATTCTATCTAGAATGCAAATCTGGGTTTGTTGGTTTAAATCTCCACAATGGTTTCTACTATTTACATATAAAGGCCAACTCTTACTTTCTGAGAACCAGCTTAAAGATCACTTCATGAAGGCAGAAGTGAAGCCTCCCTTACTCCCTCAGGCAGACATTACTGTTAAAGTTACTAAATAGTGAGTTCCTTGAAGACAGAGGCTACCTTATTCATTCATGTATCCTTAGCACTTAACTAAGAGAGGGTAAATGTTGAAGGGATGAATGAGGAAATGGAAAACAGTACGAAGTGCTTTAGGGAATAGATGAGAGCAATAATTTTAAAATTACATTTTCTAATTGCTATTATTCATAAATAGGTTTTTCTATATTAAACTTGTTTCCTGAGAACTGCTAAATTCACTTATTAATTCTAGTAGTTGGTGTGCAGCTTCATGAAGATTTTCTATATAAATAATCATGTTATTGCAAACAGAGTTTTACTTCTTCTCAATCCTTTAGCTGTTATTTCTTTTTCTTACCTTATTGCAATGGCTAGGCTTTCTAGCACAAAGTGGTATACAAGTGGCTACAATGTGTGCCTTCTTTTGGATCTTACCAAGAAAGTGTTCAATATTTCACTACTAAGTATATTAGGTATAGGTTTTTTCACAGATGTCCTTTATCAGGTTGAGAAGGTGTATAAGGTCTTTCTGATTAATAAATAAGCATGTAAAATAAATTCCTCAAGGAAATGACAACTTTTGCTTAATTTAGAATGCCTATTAGTGGTGAAGAAATGTTTAAAAAAAGACTGGATAAGAAGTGCTGAAGAACACATTTTTCCATGTATTTTCCTTATTTATAGTTAAGAAAGAGCTATATATATATATATATATATATATATACCCTTCTTATAAAATGCCAGAAAAAATATATCCTTATTTTTTTCTAAAGGTGCTCATTTTATTTTCATGTGCCAACTATTACTGTCTAAAGCTTTCCAAAGGACATGTACATATATGAACACCCTGTGTAGAGATTAGAATAATCAGTTAAGGCCCTCTTCCATCTTAAGCAGGGTGGGCAAGAGGTATGTTACAGAGATATTTAGAGAAATGACATGTTCCACTACAGTTAAATACTAGTCCCTGATATGGTCCATCCAAAGAGGGGTGGGCCCTCCGTAGGTGATTGTTCACTCTTTGACAGAGGCAGCATAAGAAGCTGTGACCAGCATGTGAGCATTGAGACAGGCAGCTGATGTGGTATAGTCTGTGTCCATCTTGGATCTTGACACTGGTCTCTGAGTCGCCGAGTCACATATACGCCATCATGGCCAAGCTTCCCAAGGTAAAATGCTTGTTGTCTGGGCACCAGGCCAAGCAGACAATTTTGGCATGGTGTCTGTAAAAAATGTTCTCCAAGTAGACATCAGCAAGGCTGAAGACAGTGACCACTTTGCTGTCATCATACAGTGCAAAGAAGGCATCTTCATGGAAGTATGCCAGGTTGGTCACTGGGCCCTTTGCCTCCAGGAGCTTGCCCTCATCCTTCAGAGTGGTGCCCACGATGAAATACAAGTGGACAACTCTACCCGTGCCCAGGCTCATAGCCAGGATTTTCAAGGCTAAAGTACTTCTTCTGGTCCTTCAGTAGGATGATGTGCCCGATGCATACAAGCACACTGTATCTGCCAGGACCACACATTTTGGTTGAACATCTTATTTCATGAATCCTTGTCCTTTGTAGTCCCACAACATGATGTTGGTGCACCATACATACTGCAGGTGTCCAAGTGCCGAGACTCATCCATGGTCACCCTGGACACCTGATTCATGTGGCCTTTCCCAGAGAAGTCATTTTCCCCATCTCCAAATCCCAGTAATTAATTTGTCCTTCATGGCTCCCTGAGTAGTAGTAAGACTTGCCACTATTTTTATGCACCATCGGACACTAGATTGATTTACTCTGACCCATGATGACCCACAGGAGCTTGCTGAAGTTGTCATTGTCCAGGTAATTAATGTGGCCAGACAGGGTGATGCTGAGGAGGTGATCCTCTGCCACAAGCAGTAGAGCTGCAGAACATTGGAGCCCATGGTCAACATGCTGATAATAGAATTCACACTGATGTCCCAAATTTCAGAAGTTTTGTCTCCAGAAGCAGAAAGCATATTGGTGCTACCAGGACATTAACCAATAGTATAAATGTCTTCTTCATGAACCTTGCTTCCTCCCGGTGCACATACATTCTTTCCCATCTGTGCTGGTTTGGATGTATTATGTCCTCCAAAATGCCATTACCTTTGATGCAGTCTTGTGTGGGCAGGAAATGTAGTGGTGTTGATTGGGTTGGAGACTTTTGATTGGATATTTCCATGGAGATGTGATCACTTAACTATGGGCGATATCTTTCATTGGATAATTTCCATGGAGGTGTGGCCCCGCCCATTAGTTTACTAGAGCACTATATAAGCTCAGACAGAAGAAGCAAGTTTCCTACAGCCAAGAGGGACACTTTGAAGAATGCACAGAAGCTGAGAGAGTAGCTGCAGATGAGAGACAGTTTGAAGATGGCTGTTGAAAACAGACTCTTGCTCTGGGGAAGCTAAGAGAAGACAACACCCCAAGAGCGACTCAGAATGACATTTTTGAGGAACTGCAGCCTAGAGAGGAACGTCCTGGGAGGAAGCCATTTTGAAACCAGAACTCTGGAGCAGATGCCAGCCATGTGCCCTCCCAGCTAAGGACACCACTGGCCATCCTCCAGTGAAGGCACCCAATTGTTGATTCATTACCTTGGACACTTTATGGCCTTAAGGCTGTAACTGTGTAACCAAATAAACCCCCTTTTATAAAAGCCAATCCATTTCTGGTGTTTCACATTCTGGCAGCATTAGCTAACTAGAACACCATCTTTCCATTGTAGACATATATTTGGCTGTCAGCAATGGCTGTGACAAACCTGTTCCCATCAGGATCTCTCACAGTTGACAAAGCAGACTGCCAATTATAAACTTTAACTTGAATGTGGCCCCTCAGTGAACACAGCGCAGTTATCGTTGCTCTCCATCACCAGCTGGTATAGCCTGGTTTGTTTGACATCCACGTCGTTGATGACTTGATATGTCCTGTGATCTTGCTCACGAGAGGAAGATGGCGCCAAACTTCCTTCTTTCCCACCACTGTGATCTTACTATCTTTGGTCTAAGCAATGTCCTTGACCTTCCCAATGAAAGGCTGGTACTCGTACTTCAAGAGGTTCTCTTTCTGCCTGGTATCCCAGATACACTGCTTCCCAATTATCTCTAGAGATGATGTAGAATCCACTTGGCGGATACTTGGCCACTTAATCTATGTGCTCCATGTAGATGTCAACAAGAACTGGGTTGCTGATGTTCCTCAGGATGGTGCACTTTCCATTGGAGTAAAGAAAATTGTTCCCCTTCAGATCCCTGCTAATGATTTTGGAGATGCCCCTCTCCACCTGGGGGAGGCTGTAAAATACTTTTCCTGTTGCCTCCACAGACAGGGGCAGCAGCTACTTTTAAGGCACAGGGTGGACAGCTTGACTTCCTCCTGTTCGAGGCTCCAGGCCCTTGGGGGAACAGAGGATCAGCCAGGCTGGCTCACAGCTGCAACTCTGGGGCTACCCCTGGCCCCAGGATCACTGCAGGCAACCCTCAGGAAAGGCAGGGCAGTGTACCCTTGGTGCCTGGGGACCCAGAAGGCAGTCCCCCCCTTTCTTTACTTTTTGCAGATTTAAAAAATAAAAATGATAATGAAAAAGTCTATTCATTTATTCTAAAATTATATTTAAGATGTTTCCCTCATCTATAAACAAAATTTATAGGAGAAAGCATCTTCAAACCCCGCCCCCCTAAAAAAATACATCAAAGCTCAGATGAGTCTTTACCGTACCAGGACAAAAAAAGTGACCTTCTGTACAAGCTAAATTAATACTGCTTGTTTTCATATTAAGCATTTTAATTCCTGATAAATGTGAATATACTTACAAGTCTTACATATGATCTGGAAAAAGGGAGAAAAGCTACTTCTGTAATATGATTTACTATCCAACTTGTATTACAAGTAAAAAATTAAGTGGCTGAGGGCAACACAGTTCTTACAATAACTGACATTCTCAATGTCCACTGATAACAACCTTGTTTTTCATAAAACTTCTGGGGCTGAGTTTCCTGAACAGAATTCCCCTGGACTAGACTATTCAATACATATATTAAATTTCTGTATTTTGGAAATATTCCAGAATAAGAATCCCAAATGAGCAGTATAGTATATCGTATAATGACAGCTTTCAGGATTCTGTAAATACAGCACCCTGGGAAATATCAATTTAATGGCAGTTGGGTTTCTGTGTATAAAGGACATGTTTACAGAAAATAGCAGAAAGAATAGTTGATTTCTTTCATGTATACTGAAGATATAAAATTATAAAAATGCATACTGATTCAAGAGGTTTGCACAATTAACAAGAAAGCCTTATGATTCTGATGCAGATGAGCTACGAACCCCACTTTGAGAATAGCACTTTATAAAATGCACCAAAATAAATACCTCACAGATAAAGAGTCAGATCTAAAATATATTTTTAAGGGAGAAAACTTACAGAATATCAACTTAATATTTATTTGATATATGGAATAATGAGAACTTTCTTACCTTTGAAATAACAGAAAAATATACACAAAGGAAAACGTTGGCAAATCAAAATGTATAAAATCTAAAAATTTCTGAAAAGTAAAAAGTAGGAAGGTATGAAGTATTTCTGTCATATATAGTTGATAAAATGTTCCTATTTTGTTATACCATCCCTATTTCAATAGTTGAATGAAAAAAGAAATGAAGTCACATAAGGTGAAATAAATAGTAGACAGAGAGAGGAAAGCTTAATTTCTACAACAAAAGGAATAAAAATCAGAACCATACTGAAAATCTATTTGATATATATTATAGTATGAAAATTTTTAAATAGTTCTAAAAAAATTACCTAAGAAAAATAGTTGAAGTTATGTTATGTCAAAATGATGGACTAGTCCATCTTACTGTCATTAAAATAATTATGATTATTATTTAGAAAAATGCATGATGAAGTCCATTAAGTTAAATAGAAAGACAATTTTATATTTTATATTATTTTTTCAGTAATGTATATATTTGTATAAAGATATATATTAATAACAATATAAAACGCTAAAATAAGCTTGCTAAAATGGCAAAATTAAGGAGAGCTCCTACTAAAAAAAATTTAGTATTTCATTTCAATAAAAGCAAAATCAGAAGAAAAAAAAGAATCACCTATCAATCTTATTTTCACTTCATCATCATTATTACATAATAGAAAAAGCATTTAATAATAAAAATTTGGGCAGTATGACCACAGATAAAGGATAGTTCCTCTTGAGAAAGACTGCCATCTTGGCCATGAAATCTGATCTTAGACAAATCTGAGAGCAGTTTTTGGGAACCACCAACATACGGTAGTAAACTGAATGCTATTTGACATCAGCCTCTGTGTGAATAGTAACCAAAAGTCCAACTAGGGAGCTAAGGGGTCCTCTCCCTCCTCAGTGCCCCTACCTCAGTCAGCCCAAAGGAAACCTATCTGTCATTTAAGAGAACAATGACGGGGACAGCAGATTCTATCTTCCACAAGTGTGGGAAACTGCCAATTCTAAAAATGGAGGCAATGGACCAGAAGTCTATGAAAATAATGGCTTGCCAAAAAGAAAATGAGATGATGTAACAACACCAAGAAAGAATATCCATGGGTTCCTTTATTGATTCAACCAGTTGAAGCAGGCAGACAATGTAGCATTTGTTTGTCCAAGTGGATTCATTCATTCATCAACTGTAATGTAGGGAGATCAATTATTTAGGATGGAAAATTACAGTTCAGTTGCAAATGGCTGTTGTAAAGATAGTACTTTAAGTTAGCGAGAACAGAAATAACACTTTTTCTACTTTTTTTCCTCAAAAGTAGTTTCATATTGCTGCATTTCCCCCTTTACATTGGTAACTCTGCCAATGGCAGTATCCTTTCAGAAAGATAATGATCAAGCAGTGGGATTTAATGCTAATGTAATGCTTTTAATTAATGTTTTATTGGATGACTCTGTGGTCATTACCATCAAATTCAGGCAGCCAAGAATATAATATTTCCTAGAATCAGATTAAATTGGTTTTAGTTCAGCCAATTCATACACAATTAGAATTACAGTCAATTTAGCATAGCTATTATGATGAAGCAATTATTTATTGTTATATTTTCCAAAAACCATATGTTTAGAAAATAAATTTGCCAGTCTGTTTAAATTCCATATTTAATTTAGATCTTTCCATTAGATTTTGATAGCTAAGTAACAGATCTTAACATAAACATTTATACTTCTAGTAGATCTTGAAATTCACAGATCTCTCAATAAAATAAAAATCATATGGAAAAGTATTATAGCAACTTGTAAAAAAAAATTTTTTTAATGTTTTACAAGAAGCCAGAAGACCTGGATTCTAATTTCAACTTTGTAATAAACTAGCCCTGAGACTTTGGGAAAGGTCAGTTAAACTCTGTGACCCTCAGCAAACTCACTTATAAAATGAAGGTGTGTGAAACTTGATGGCTCCTTCTAATTTAAATATGATCTGATTCTACTTGACTCAATTTTTTTATTTATAAAATATTACCCTCTCAGGGATGCAATCAGCATAAACTAGAGACTGTAACTAATAGAATCATTGTATTATGCTTCCTTTAATGTAACAAAGGTGATATACCAAGGTGAATGCAGATAAGAGGGGGGGGATAGGGGAGGCATGTTAGACACTTGACATTGGTGGTATTGTCTGATTCGTTATTCTACTTTGATTTAAGGTTATTTTTCCTTTTGCTGCTTCCTAGCTGTCATTTTTTTTTCCTCTTTCTTTTGCCTCTCTACCTTCTTTGACTCTCCCTCCTGCCTTATGGAAGAAATGTAGATGCTCTTATATAGATAGTGATGAAGGTGGTGAATACATAAATGTATGACCATGCAGAAAACCATCAATTATTTACTTGGGATGGAATGTATGGTGAGTGAACAAAACCATATTAAAAAAAATGGGTTGATGACAAAACCTCGAGGGCAATATACTGGGTGAAATAAGCCAGACACATTAGGACAATTATTGCAGGGTCTCACTGATAGGAACTAATTATAATATGTAAACTCATAGACATGAAATATAAGGTACCAAGATATAGGATGAGGCTTAAGAATAGGGAGTGGCTGCTTAGTATGAGCAGAATGTTCAATTAGGATGAACTTAAATGTTTGGAAATGAACAGGGTTGTTGGTAGCAAGATGTAAGAATAACTAACAGCGCCGAGTGGTGTGTGAATGAGGTGGAAAGGGGAAGCTCAGAGTCATATATGTCACCAGAAGGAAAGTTGGAGATCAAAAGATGGGAATGTATAAAACTGAATCCTATGGTGGGCAATGTCCATGATCAACTGTACAAATACTAGAAATCACTGCCATGAACCAGAACAAATGTATGACAATACAATTATAAGTTAATAATAGAGGGGCATATAGGGAAGAACTATATACCTTTTACAAACTATATACTACAGTTAATATTTCAACATTTTTTTCATAAACAGTAACAAATGTACTATATCAATACTACGAGTCAACAATTGAGGGGGGTTGGTTAGGGACAGGGGAGGATTAGAGTTTCCTTTTCTTTTTTCATCTTTCACTTTATTTCTTGTCTGGAGTAATGAAAAGTTTCTAAAAATTGAACAAAAATTAAGTGTGATGGATGCACAACTGTATGAGGGTACCCAGGGGCAAGTGATTGTACACTTTCGATCTTTCGATAATTATATGGTATCTGAACAATCTCAATAAAAATGAAAAAAAATTAAATTAAAAAAAAAAAACATAATACAGAAAAAAAAAATATTACCCTCTCATTTATTGTTAGTATCACTTTGGCAACAAACATAGACTGACCCTTCTACATCTAGCCTACCACAGACAAAAAATAGTTGCAGGGGTATTAGTCAGAATATGAAACTTGTTCCAACCACAGCTGATTTTGCTTTTTGAGACTTGAAACTCGTGAATCATCAATGCCTCCTCCCTTTGTCTTATACCCAATAAGCCATCAGTGATGAGGTTCTGCTGTTTATATTTCAACAACCACCCACATCTGATAGTGGGTACATAGTGTCTTTTTTTCATTTTACTTCTCATTACTCCCTTTTATGCATCCAATGTCCCAGCCAAACTGATCTACTCATTGTCTCCTAGGGCGACCCCAAGATGCCGCACCCTCTGTATTCCACTGAATCACCAGACTTCCTTGAGTTTCCAGCACTCCACTCCTGGCAGGCTTCATGGCCCCACCTTAGTTATTTTAATCCCTCTGTCCAACTATGCCAATATTCTTAAAGCCACATAGTAGGAAAAACTGTGTGGTTCAAGAGGTGATTCATACTTTGTTTCAAACTGCATCAGGAAAGCACTCCAGACTCAACACTCTAACTGCTTTTCTAATCTTCAATAATCTTTAGTTCATCAGTGAATCTCCAAAATCATAGCTTGGTGACTCAAAAAAAAAAAAAAAAAAAAAAACACTTCAACTAATTTTTTTTAAACTACATTTTAAACGTTTAAATCCCTCCATTTACGCAAGCCTTTTAAAAATGTTCTTTTAAAATTTTCTTCATATAGGTCCTGAACACTTCTATTAAGTTCATTCAAAATTATAATTACGTTGGTTGCTCTTGTGAATAGGATTTTTTTCACCCCATTTTCTTATAAATTATGTTTGTTCTATTACTTGTATAAAGGAAAAAGTTCAACTTTACCACTCGATCAAAGTTCTACAAGAAAAAAAAAAAGAGATAAGAAATAACCAGAAGATCTCTGTTTCAGCTCACACACATGATTCTTCATTAGGTCTTACCCCATCTCATATGATCCCATTACTCTCTCTCATAGCTGTTGATTTTTCGAAGAAGAGCTCATTGCACTTTTTATATTTCCTTCCAAAAGCTTAGCACAAATAAAATTAAATAATTATTTGCATTTCTCCTCTCACCATTAAGATCCATGAGAACAAGTGCTTGGCATGAAGAGCCTTTCAAATACTTGTTGAACTAACGACTATTCAATGTCATTTTTTTCTTATTTCTAGCTTACTTCTGATTAACTTGATAAAAGTTTGCTGTTACTCTTGCCAGATAATTATTACTTTTTTCTTCAATTGGTTTTGATATTTCAATTGCCACCTATTTTACCTTTTTAAGTTTAAAAGTCAAAGTTCAGAGAATTAAAAAAAGTCAAAGTTGGAAATCAAATTCTACAAATTTTTCACCTGAAACATCACACAAAACCTAAATAGTATCGCCTGGCAGGTCTCATAGCCCCAGAGGCCTTTCTTTGCTTCTTTAAGCAGGTCTTAGTTTAGTCTAGGAGTCTAGTTCCTGTCATCTCTTCTGCACTGATAGTTTTGTGAGTTTTTAATGCCTTCATTATAATTATCTTCAATGAGACAAGGAAACATTTGTTTTTACAATAATGAAATTACATTAAGCAATCAGTCATGAAATATGTAGCCAAGGGCAAAATCTTTAAATTGTCAAAAATAAAAAAAAAGGAAGAGGGCATTTTCTGAGTTCTAGTTTCCATATTAATTACTGGAATTTCCAGACCTCAACAGTCTTTAAAAGGGGCCATAGATAGAATTCATCACAGTGATCTACTGTATCTATGTGAGGAGTTGGGAACAATTCAAGTTCTAAAAAGAAACTGAACTCTAAGTAATTTTAGAGACTGGCTAGAAGGTAAGAGTGGAAAAAGAAAAGTATTTGATATCTACCTGTCAGAAACTGTCAGTGAAATTCAGCTCTTCTCTAGAAGGCAATGGGAGAATAAGCCTTCGAGTAGAGGACAGTCTTATATAGAGGAAATAGATAATGAAGTGACAAATGATTCAGTAAGGTAGATTAGGGTGCTATGGACTACTTAGGAGGGATCTCAACCTTGGGTATCAAGGATCCCAAACGACATAGTCTTTAAATGTTAGAATTAGAACTAATGGGAACTATTTCTTCTTCAGTCAGTTTTATTGACGAAATTTACCCATATCCTTTAGTTTTGCTTCCTGAAAGTTCAGGCTGCCAGAATAGTGCTTTTAACCACATATTACTGATGCATGGGCACAAGCTGAGAACCACACAGATTTTATCCACTTCCTTCTTAGCTGCACTAACCCTATTTCATTTTATTTCTCTGTGCTCTGTGTAAGCCTTCAGACCTAATTCATCACCATTTCAGGGCCTAAAAATCCTAAAGTAGAAAACATTGTCATTTTCACTGTCCTGTGTGGGAATGTTCCTGATTATTTGGTGTTATCACTCCAAACCTAATGCATAAAGAACCATGTGACAAAGAGCTGAGAAACCACTGTCACAGAAGGAAACAAAGTCCAGTCTCTCAAAACCACAAGTTGTAGATTTAGCTATGCACGCAGAAGAATACCCTGTGCTCAAAAAAGCAACAATCCACTCTTTCAGTTTTGTTCTGTTCCAGCTTTACTAATCTCAGATAAATGGCACGTAACTTCCCAAAATTATTCTTAATTTAATCATAATTTTTACCTCATGGGAACAAGGTTACAAAATAGGCTGGTCCCAAAAAATGCAACCTCTTTCCCTCTATTACATGACCCCTACACTTCTAAGTACTCTGAACATTTGTATTTTCCACTGAGTGTATTTGTGAAACCTAAAACTCCTGGAAAACTAAAAAGTGGGTGGAAAACAGAATTATTTTGCTTTCAGTTGAGGGCTGATAAAACCGAGCACACACAGTAAGATCAGTTCTGCTTGGTTCTCTTGCACAAAGGAACTAGGTGACATTCCTGGCAGCTGACTTTCATCTCTATGCCAGATTTATTTTTGGAAGAGATTCTAGGTGGCATTCTTAGACCAAATGGAGTATCTTCCTGATTACCTCTAATTTCAATCTACTACTCAGAGATGGCATATAGGATCTGGGGACCTGGGCATTGCATTCCAGGCCTGGTCTTTATGCTAGGTTCTCCATCAGAAGCCCATCCAGAATACAGGAGTCTGCCCAGGAATACTGGGTGCTCCCCAGGGCAAAACCATCTGCAAGAGTCCAAATATACAGAGTACATATAGAAACATTTTGCCATCTCCCCCAGAAACTACAAGAAAGCACTCATGCTTACTACTTAATCTGCTTGCCTACATATCCTGAAATCTTTATCCAGTTTGTTTTAAGCCTCAATTAAAAATAATAATGATGTTGATGATGATGCTTTTGCACTGTGACGTTAAAATGATGTTTAACAAGATTTCTTAACCTAAGAATTTATGAACCTCTGGATATTTTCCACAAGATTATGTGTGTATATACATAGATGCATTTGGTTTTTTCCTAGCAAGGGGGTCAAATAGCTTTTGGCAGATTCTCTAAAGAGTCAGTACTTCAAAATGGATAAGACACTGGCATAGAGCAATCACACTCCTTTTTTTTTTTTTTTCCCACTTAGATATTTCTGAGAGAAGTCATTTAAGGTAAATACACATCACCCAAAACAAATAAACCAATGCAATGCAATCAGGTTAAATCAGGATACTTTTTTTTTTTTTTTAAAGTTTCTCCCACCCTTCTGTCAGTTGTAAGACAGTCTCCAGGACCAAAGCAGAATCCACTTGGGCAATACTATGGAAAGTACTGACAGTGATATAATGGAGTATACTTAAAAAGACTGTCTTTTCCTTACATTTACTTGTTCTCTAATTCTCAATAAGCTACTTCTCAATAAGCTAAACTCTACCTTCATCAAATTGGAGGGTTTACCTAAATAACATAAGTTTATCTAGGAATCACAAAATTTCAGCACTTACGAAATTTGAAAACTAGGATGGAGCTCTAAATCTCTTCCCTCAAAAGAACATACAACTATGAGATCTTAAAGCAGTGAAAACACTGTGATCAGTTGAGAGGAACCCTAAAATGTGTGTATATATTAAAATGAAAAACAAAAGCACCTTCTCTGAACATTTTGGCTTGGAAGTACAAGCTTTCAGAATTTAGCCTTATACCACTAGACTTTTTATTCTGGAGGGTCTTATATTTCAAAACATTTACACTCATCATATTTGTGATATCTAATTGCTGGCTCCTAGGCAGCTGGCTTGTTACTTGTCTCTTACATAGTTGGCAACTACAAGCTCATCTTAGCCAGTGGATAACAAGTAATTCAAAAGATAACAGTAACTAGCAACTCTATTTGCATGCACACGTGCACATACACATGCATACAAGTCAAAAATAATACTACATCAAACAGAATAAATGTTTCTTTCTGTCCTTTCTTCTCTTATTTTTCTTCACACTTTACTTATTCCCTACTTCCTTATATTACTGCTATCTTTCGTCACAGATTTAGTTGCATATTTCCCCACCAGTCGGGCCCTCTCTTCTGCCCAAATCCCCATATTTCCAAGGTTTTCTAGAACATGAAGTATCTTAGAATATTCAAAAACCTAGAAATATATCTGCATATGTACACTTCAGGGGGAAAGCCTTAAAAAATTAAACTTAGGATTCTCAAAACACCAAGAAAACTGAAGTACATGTTTTATGTAGAATAATTTTAAAGAAAAGCAAAGTTTATTATATAAAAACCTCACATTATATTAAGTCCTTACTCTGTGTCATTAATCTAAGCAGTTTTCATTGATTCTTTCATTTAAACCCCACAACCACCTTAAAATCTCATTACACTTATGAGAAAACTAAGGTTAAGGAAGGTGAAATAACGTGCCCAATATCACGAAGCTAAATAATAATAAATCACACAGGACAGGGGACGCCACCTAAAGTCTGAACTTAAATAACACAACCTCAAAATACTAAGAAGACAAAAACCAACTTAAATTTTAATTGCAAATATTTAGCAATACAATTTTAAAAAACAGGGACATGTCTAACTGATTGGCATGCTATCCCTTTCGTATTCTGGATGACATAGGAAGTTTACAGCAAAATCTGAAGCTTGACTATATATGAGTCTTAGGACCTGATTATTTTTTCTACCCTACCTGGACTATTTCCTTTAATTTATAATTTCACTGTCCCTGAGCTAATAAGCTATCTCATTAAAATCCTTTGATGTTCACAAGTCTTTCAATGAATAAAACTGAGGAGACTAGTAAATAAAGAATAAAAAGACATTTCCAGTTTCCCAATTGATAGGCCTCATGCTGCTACTTTTGTCCTCAGCCTTATCACAAAGGCTTATATAATCAATTCCAGTAACTCTATTTTATTGACCAAAGAGGGGGAAGCAAAATGAAATGAAATAAAGTTTCAGTGGCTGAGAGATTTCAAATGGAGTCGAGAGGTCACTCTGGTCGACATTCTTATGCACTATATAGATAACACCTCTTAGGTTTTAACGTATCGGAATAGCTAGAAGTAAATACCTGAAACTATCCAACTCCAACCCAGTAGTCTGGACTCCTGAAGATGATTGTATAACAATGTAGATTACAAGAGGTGACAGTGTGGTTGTGAAAACCTTGTGGATCACACTCCCTTTATCTAAGTGTATGGATGGATGAGGAGAAAAATGGGGACAAATACTAAATGAAAAATAGGGTGGGATGGGGGGGATGACTTGGGTGTCCTTTTTTACTTTTATTTTTTATTCTTATTCTGATTCTTTCTGGTGTAAGGAAAATGTTCAAAAATAGATTGGGATGATGAATGCACAACTATATGATGGTACTGTGCACAGCTGATTGTACACCATGGATGATTATATGGTATGTGATATATTTCAATAAAACTGAATTTAATTTAAAAAATTCAAGGTCTTTGATATTTGATACAGTGACACCTGAAGATAAAAACATATTTACTATACTCTTGCAAAAGCAATGCAGTTTATGTAATTGCAACTGTTAAGTGCAAATGCCTAACAAAAAGTTGTCAAGATCAAACTTCCCTGCCCAGTTAAGCAAATATTTTTTGGATTCAAAATATGAATAGGTTACAGAATTTTTACAAGAGTCAAAGAAATAGCACTTAAGGCACAAATTTAAGAATCAAGCATTTGTGATAATACCTGAAGTGAAAATTATTTTTAAAAAAAGATTAAACAGAAGTCCTAGAGAAAAACAAAAATTCAGATTGTTACCCTTTCCCAACAGGAGACTTAAATTACAGAATTTTTTGAAGAACTGATAATAAAATAGTATTTACATATTTTTGCCTGGTGGTTTCACAATAAATAAAAACAATTTATTTAAAGTAAAATCAGTTATAGCAATTCCTGCACCTGATAAATACAAGCACTTCTGTTTGCTATTCTTCAAGTGGCCAAGACCCAACCCCCCAAAAAAAGAAATCAGCTGAGGACTAAAGTAAAGTATTTTTAAAATGGAGTCAATTTTTAAGGATTCTATTGTCAAATAACAGATAAATTCAAAGAGTTGAAATATGATAGTAACGTTTATAATCTGGCCAAATATAGTAACATCAATTACCACCCTGAGGTTCTGATACTGAACAGAAACTTTCAGATGCTCCAGTAATGTAAAACGTCTTCGGATGCTAAAATACAGGAATAAAGTCTGGGTTTCTACCAAGAAAATTCCCCCTGCAGCACAATGGCAAAACCTTTGTGTGACACAGCAGTAGACCCAACTTTCTTGCAGATTTCACCTTCCTCCATCTTTTTGTAGCATATGAATGAAAGTAGCCTGCTCTTCCAAATTCTACTAATTCTTCAGACAAACCAAGGGAAAAGGGGTAGCAAACCTTAAGGAAAACTTAAGGTTTTTTTGAGAGAAAATTAAATTACGAGAGAATTAAGTTAGTAACTGATGAGAGTGACAGCGCAAAACAAAAACAAAAACAAAAACGACTAAATGCCATGTGGTTAGAGATGCATTTAAAGAACTTGAACTTGGGTCCTCTCTGCATGCCTCTCCCTCAAACCCCCCTGCCACTCTCCCCCACCCCAACGATTACACACTGCTCCTCTCCTGGAAATGAGTGTTTTATATTGTGGAGGACACCAAGTCCAAATGATATAACTTTATTTTGTTATATTTTTTACGATAATTTCAATCAAGTGCAACAGGTTTGGGCTCCATTTACAACTGGAAAAACTAAGGTGATACACTTTTAAAGTTCAGCAACTTGTAGGTCCACTAAAACACTGTTTTTTAAATGTTTAAGACAATTCATTTTGTAAATCGGTACCAAGTCTTTTTGTTTTACTTAATAGAAATATATATGTATCACTAAAAATGATCAGTAAAAAGGCACAAAAGCACAGCACATACTTTTCTTTTTCAAAGAAAAGAAATCTCTCTCCTCATATATCAATAATGTTAACTTTGATTGCTAAGCCTTTTTAAAGACAGAACTTCTTGAAAAGAACAAAACCAATCTTATTCCAAAATATGTAATTTGTAGAGATAACAAATAATGCTCAAATATTAACTTGGAATGTATATAATACTAACTTGACTCAGACATAAATAAATAGATATCACTAAGTGATTAAAAAGGGACAGTTTAGACAATATGTGAATCTGAATAAGTAAAAGAAGAATTGGTTATTAGATCCACATGGATTGTTTATAAAATGGGCCATATGCCATCTAATAATCTCCTGCTCTGCTTTGGTTAATTTAAAAGTCATTAGCTAAATCAACTATATAAACTCCATAATTTCACAGTATTTGAGGACATATAAAAAATTTTTAATCTGAAATAGTTTCCAACTTTGCTGTAATCTGTTGAATAAACCGGTTCTTCCAGATGCCATAAGAGCAAACTGTAGCCTATATGTTGGTCAACTGTAACAAATACTGAATTCGTGGGATTTTAAATTAGTAAGATTTGCAGTATTAATTAAATCAGATACAGAATTATTACATTTAGGAGGTCTAATTTAGTTTTAAAATGCTTTCTTAACCATTTGTGGATGTGGTCTACAAAATCCTTGATTCAATTTTCTATATGGACATTCAATAGAACACTACACTGAATGTGCTGTTGCACTATACTACTTTCTTCATCTGAATAGCACAGAATGTCAATGAATCAAATAATTGAGAGATTGTACAATCTGAGGTAGCATCTTCAGAAATGTTTTATAAAAAGATAGCACACCACACCAATTCCTTAAACAACATTAAAAATCTCAGTAATCTAAATTCTGACAATCATTGTCAAATTCAGAAACAATAATTTCAATTAAAAATATGTAACATTATTTTAAATACATTCTCCTTAACAGCTTTTAATTAAAAACACCCCCCATGCACCCCCAAATATAGTTAATGCTTCTGGCTAACCCCCATTCTCTTCGCAGTATTCTCATTTCTATCACATTTTTTTCCCATGAAAATAAGCACATTGTATTTTGGTTTCTTTTCTTCCTACTCATTATTCAGATAAGCATTTTAATAATCTTAAGCAATGCTGTTCAAAGAAAACAGGCTATGTGGAGCTAAAGAAAATTCCCCTAAGTTCAATGTTTTTCAAAGTGAGATCAATTTCCTGAACCTATTTATTAAAAATTCATGTGAAACAAACGCCACAACTGGTAAACAGCTACAGAAAACTGGACGCTTAAAAATAAGGCCGTTAAAACACTTCATTACACACCTTCTCTGTGAAGCCCTTTGTTTCCACTGAAAACCATACTGGAATCCTTGTATAAAAGAAGTTGCCTTCTGGCTATCAATAGCTATACTGTCAGTAACTGAGGGATCCAGATGTCTGCAGTGGTTAAAACAAATGTTCAGCGTTGGGCGCTTATTCCGCTTCCCTCTGTGTAGGGTTTCTCACAAAGGCAGCAGAGAAAGAGCGCACATAGCAACAGCACTCACAGCTGATTGGACAGAGGGTGTGTTCAACCTCCCCTGCTTGCTAGGTCCACTACAGCTTCCTGTCGACTTGGCAGCACTATCATGTTTTCTTTGCTCCTCTTACTCAGCTGTGTTTAGGCAACTTGAAAGGAAAGAACAGAACGAAAATGACAAAGTATTCTAGTCTGAGCCACTAAAATCTGTTTCTCTAGTTGCTTCTAAAAAGGAAGCAGTTGTTCAATAGCTAAACATTTATTTCAATCAGTATTTCACATAAAACTCAGGACAAAGGAGAGTAGTGAAGGAATCAATTTATTCCTTCGTACTTCGAGTAAATCAGGTCCTACGAGTGAAACTCTCTTAAAACATGAAAACAAAAACAATCAGAAGCCATCAATCTCCATTTACTTAATACTATGAGTTACTTTACAATGAACTTTATAAATTCCTAGAAAAACACAAACCATTTAGATATTTAAAATGTGATTGAGTCAGAAATATAGTCCCCCTCCAATTTATGCAGTGCCTTTTAAAAGGGCAAGAAAAATTGAGATTAATGGATTGACTGTAAAAAGATTTTTAAAAGAAACATAATAGGTTATTTAGTAAAGTCTGACAATAAAAGATTTAACTAGGAGTTAGCATTAGAACATTTCTTCTTACATAAGAGGACAATGACAATTAGCCTAAATTCATCCAGCTATCTCTATCATAAAATTACCTGAGGATATGTGGGTATGGGAGACTTTTTCAGGTTTCAAGTACTGTACTGGGCTTCAAAGTACAAGTCCACACTATCCCCCCAAGCTTTAACAACAAAAATAATCTCTCCCCAATTTAGGAAGTTATATACCAGTGAAGGTGATAGAAGATGAGCAGATATGAAGGATCTGAAAATTTTCTAATTTCAGAAATATTTCCCTGAACATCATATGAACTAGGATAGAGGTTCTGAACCTTTCAAAGCAATGAAACTCTTTTTATTTTCCCTATTTCTACAGAGAAGTTCGTAGGAGGATGCTGTGGTTACAGAAGAAGCATGCTGTTTATTACTCAGATCTTTGTTTATCTGGAATGTCTTGGGGGTAGGGAGTAGAGGCTGATGGAAATGTTGGCACTGCTAAAGCACCCCACCACCAGTCACTTCTTGATGCTTGACTTATTAGAGAGTTAATGAGCACCATGAGGTGCTATTTTTAAACAAGGAACCATGAACAGCACTGCAGTTTCATGTAAGTTTCCTACCCTTGAAGAAGTTTCCAGGACTCTTGGGATTCTGCAGTATACAAATAAATGCAACCTGTAAGAGTTAAACTCATTATTACTTTTGTATAAATAAAGAATCTGATCACTGGCCCCACAACTGGCCAGAGAATTACTAAGCCCTCTGGGAAATGACAAGAAGGGAGATCGTTTTAGAACACAACACCCCTGTGAGATAGATGACTGAGAAAGAACGGTGTGGTAGGAGAGCAAGGATTTTGGAGGCAGGCCAATCTAAGTTCTGCCATTTACTAACAGTGAGATCTTATACAAATGACAACCATTCCGACCTTCAGTTTCTTTATCTGTAAAATGAAGTTAACTCATGGTCTATCACGAAGGTTAAAGGGTGCTCTCTGCTAGCCAGGCAGGTCTTTTTCTGGTTAAGATCCCTCAAGCTTCTTTAAAACTCAACAGGTTTTGCAAATGCTGTTCCCCCTCTACTTGGAGTGCTCTCCTACTTCCTCTTCAACTAATACGTCTCAGCCTGAATTTTTCTTCTCCAGGGCATCTTCGCTGATCCAAGACTAGTCTCAGGCTTTCTGTACTCTTTTTCTTGGTACTTAGTCCACAGAAAATTAAATAAAGATTTGCAAAATGAATGGTTTCGTGACAGGCTCCTCCATCACACTATTAAGTGCTTTAAAGGGAGGTACCATGTCTGTCTAGTTCATTGCTTTAACCCTAGCACCCAGCTGTGTGCCTGGAGCATTTTAGGCTCTCAAAAAATGTGTTGAATAACTTATCAATGGATGTAAAGTACCCAGCATCATGCCTGATTTATGCTACAAAATATCTGATTTGGTTTCACAACTCTGCAAGGTGAATAGACTAAGTATCATTATCTTTGTTGTTCAAAAAATAAAATTAGTTCTAAAGGTTTCTTTACCCAAGTCATACAACCAGAAGTCAAAAGATATCAAATTCTTCAAAATTTATATTAATGTATTTATAGTTCAAAATTAAGCTTTTCATATACCTTTGAAAAATAATATATAATCCCTACATTGTTTTTGGAATATTTCCTTTCAGTTATATATCCTTAAATTTTTTAGTTAAAGGATAATGATACCCTAGATCTATAACCTAAAACTATTGGTAAACTTCATGTTGAAAGAGAACTTAAAAGAAAAAATATTAAATTTATTTAGTCAGAAGTATGTGATCACAAATGAATAAAGTGCACTCCAAAAGACATGCCACCATAAAAATTAAAATTCAATTGAGAAATAGTTTTATTTAGTGAATTGTTTACTCTGCATTGACAATAACTTTCAGAATGGCACTTTATATATTTTTGAAGAAGGCTTTCTTGTCCCTGGTTTGCTCATCTTGGCACACAAAGCTATATAAAAAAAGGAGCATATTATCTACTTCATAAATCTCAAAGGTCTACAGGCTAAGAATATGAATAATATGAAATTCTACAATAAGTGCTGGTCCCAGGTTATCAACTCCCAACCTTCAACCATGACAGACCCTTCTTCCCCTGCACCCCACCTAGCATGGTCATAAGTGTGCTCTCTAAATGGACCAGTTCAAGAAATATTACTTATATTATTCTGAAGTAAAGAAATAAATAGGAAAGAGGTCTTCTGCAAGACTTCTGAAACTATATTCCAATATAAAATGGGAAAATTTCAAATATTCACTGTTTCAGATCATCTATGCCCTTTATTAGCAGAAATAATTGATCTACTGATAGTAAGCTACTTTTAGAGATAATCATGCTATCTTCGACACTTTCTAAACAGAAAGAACTATTATTAGTTGGAAAAAAATACACTTCAAAGGTAATGATTAAATGGCTACTACATATGCATGCCCATGGGCCAGGCATGGTTCTAACCCCTTTATACACCCATCTCCTCTATTATTCCCACAGATGCAGAAACTGGCCTATTATGAGCCCAAAGCCCCACAGAACCAAGTGGGTTGAGCCAGGATTCAAATTTCAGTCTTCCTGAATCTAAAATGTGTGCTCTTAAGCATACTGTTCTTCCCTTAACAAATTCTTTCTTATATACATTTCCATAAGGCAAATATGATATCAATCAAGAATAAAGTTTAAATGCAAGAATCTCAAATTAACATTTTCCATTTATAACTCATTCAGTAACCACCACCACATGCCTATTACACCTCAAAACTGACTGATGTTAATACTCGACTTATAACACAGGAAAACAAGACTTGACTGCTAAACAGGCAGCCAGAATGGAGGATGACCATGAGGATAACAATAAAAGGTTCAATTTGTAAAACTTCACTATTTCATGATCACAGATCATACACATAATCAAAAGAAAGTGAAAGGAAGCAGAAAAGTACACTAAACCAGGAATCACAGATTTGGGTTCCTGACCAAACACTACCTTCAACAGCCTTTGTGACCTTGCCCACTTTTCTGAAATTCCTCATTTCTAAGTCAGGAGCCATTCTTTTGTTGCCTACAATGTTGGTCTGTTGTAAGGATCAAATACGATAGGATAAAATGGTTATGAAAACAGTAATATGCTATGCACAAATAGTACTATCATCATTTCTGGTAGCCTTCTGGGGAATAGGGGAAAAGTCCAGCTGTGACAGTGTAAACATATTTGCACAAAATCCAACCTCACCACTGGACAGGTCCCTTAAAGGCAGCAAGACATAATGCAGAAGAACCAGATAGTGCAGGGGTTCAAGTTCTTTCCACTTATAAGCTGTGGTATCACAATATTTAACCTATCTGAACCTATTTCTTCATCTTTAAAATGTACATAATTTCGGGCTATAAACCATCTAGTCTAGTACTTGGCTTTCAAACAATTTATGTTTCCTTTTTTCCTTTGCAAATATCAGCTCTATAGGATTCCTGTCAATAAAGGGCAAATGTGCCAATATACATGCATGCAAGCATACACACACACACAGGTACTCCCCAACAAAGAAAGGGCAAAGAAAGGGCAATATGTTAGTAGTGCCCTAAGTTGGGAAAAAATTTAAATCTTGAATAGTAAAAGAAAGTTACTATAGCACTGATATTTTGAAAAGTTTCTTAAATAATGTCAATTGACACATTTAATAGCTCAAAAGTTAAAATTTAACAGCTAAAATTTAACATTGTTAACAGTTGTGGAAAACAGGGAAATTTATGGCTTCTTCCTCAATTAAATAAGAATTTCTATGAAAAAAACAAATATGCTGTTAAGTCAATAATGGGATAAATTAAACTGTAATAAATTACATTAATTTCCATTCACAGAGATTCCTAGCGATCATTATCACTGAAATCTTTACCCAGTGATTTGGATTCATTATGACATGGTACAAACGAGCCAAGTGGCCAAACTGCAATCCAAAAATATTGTATTTTAAGAGAGTAAGCAGATTCTTAAAATTAAAATATTAAAAAGTACCTAAAAGACTTAATTAGGGTTATCATCTTTCAAAAGATTTTGGGTTATGATGACCTAGATTAGTTCCAGGAGCAGAGCCTTGTTTACAAAATCTACAATCTTGGAGAGAAGAAAATGTTCTAGTCTGTTTTCTTGGCATCATTCATACTACATTGTTTAAAACGAGCTAGAACAGGAGTTATTTATAATCTAAGCTACTGGACAAACACTTTGCCTAATAATATCTTGTACACACACTACTCAGCTTTAATTAAGTATCAAGACCAGATATATGAACTCATTTTTAATTTCCTATAATACTCAGTCTTTATAAATTAATGCCACTATAATGAAATAAAGTGTGCCAAAATGCACATGGATTCCCCTTTAACCACACCCTTACTTATTTAAAGATGTGTTCTGGGATTTTGTCAATCTCCTGCTATTATAAAGAATGCTATGTCCTACAATTCAACAACCAAATTTAATGGGCAAAAGATTTGCATAGACACTTTTCAAAAGAGGAAATACAAATGGTTTAAAAGTACATGAAAATATCTTAACTTCACTAGGTATAGGGAAAGGCAAATCAACACCACAATGAGGTATCATTTCACAGCTAACAGAATGGCCACTATCAAAAAACCCCACAAAACTACAAGTGTTGGAGAAGATATGGAGAAATAGGAACACATTCACTGTTGGTGGGAATACAGAATGGTACAGCCACTATGGAAGACTCTTGGGCGGTTCCTCAGAAAGCTAAGTATGGATGTGCCATATGATCCAACAATCCCGCTACTAGGTATTGACTCAGAAGAACTGAAAGCAGGGACATGAACAGACATTTGCAAAATGATGTTCATAGCAGTATTATTCACAATTGCTAAAAGATGGAAAAAACCCAAGTAGCCATTAACTGATGAATAAACAAAACATAGTACATTCACACAATGGAAATATTAGTCAGCTGTAAGAAGGAATGAAGTCCTGATGCATGCTATAACAGAGATGAACCTTGAGAACATTAGGTTCAGTGAAATAAGACAGACAAAAAAGGACAAATATTATATGGTCTCACTAATATGAACTAATTATAATGAGTAAACACTTGGAGTATAGGTTACTAGAAGATAGAACGACGGGAGAGAATGGAGAGCTGATGTTTAATTTGCACAGAATTTTTAATAAGGTTGTTTGGAAATGTTTGGAAATGGAAAGAGGTAATGGTAGCACATTACTGTGAGTGTAATTAGCAGCACTGAAATATGGGTGTGATTATGGTTAAAAGGGAAAGTTTAGGTTCCTCAGTGTCACTAAAAGGAAAGCTACAGGATAAAACATGGGACTGTGTAACATAGTGAATCCTGTTGTGGATGACGACAGTGGTTTAATTGTACAAATACAAAAATGCTCTTTCATGAACTAGAACAAATGTATGTCACTATTATAAGGTATTACTAACAGGGTGATATCTGGGAAAAATAGAACTAAGCACCAAATATGAACTATAGCTAACAGTAATATTGTAATATTTCACAAATTGTAACAAAGGTACTATACCAATGCTAAGCTTCAATAACAGGAGGGTATAAGGATATGGGATTTTTCTTTTGGAACAATGAGAATATTCTCAAATTGATTGTGGTGATGAATGCACAACTCTTTGATTCTACTGGGAGCCACTGATTGTACACTTTGGATGGACTGTATCACATGGGAATAAAACTGATTTTTAAAAATGCAATGCTCATTTCAATCATAAAAATCTAGAATAAATATCAATTTTTTCTTCTGATAGAATGGTGTTTTACTGAAAGTATTTTTAAGGAGATAAAGTATCCAACATTCACTGTCTCCTTTGACAATCACAACTTTATTAAATAAGAATATTTTATACGTGAAGAAACTGAAGCATGGAGATGAGGGAGATGGCAGGTGTCCTAGTTAGAAAAACCTAACCTAGGTTTAACTCCAAGTCCTATGTTTTTCCCACACAACTATCATATCACTAGCAGTAGATATTATTACCTCTATTAATTATGGTAATAGTCATACAAATGACAGATCCCTCATTTAAAATTTGAGAATGTTAGTTTAATTCTGGTAGAGTGAAACAGTTGTGAAGAATTAAGTAAACTCCATGTAGCTTTATGAAAATCTCAATCATTAAGTCCCCAGACCTTATTTAATGCTGTTTACTTGCATTTTAAAAATTTGGCTATTTCATACAGGCTTGTTTCCAAATGATATGAGTAAACTCTTCTGGCCACCCATAATACCTCAAACTCAGACATATCTGAAACTGAATTAATTTTCTCTGAATAAGATTCCCCATTATTATCAATGGCAACCTCCTGATTCCCTAAACTAACAAACTTTGGAGATGATAAGCACATAATAAATGGCTATTTTGATTAAATGCCTGTCATGACTACTTTACTCAAGTTATATAATTTAATATTCATAATAAACCTATGAAATGTATACCATTATTATCCCCATTTTTACCTGTGAAAAAATTGAAGTTCAGGAGTTTGGTAACTTGATCAAGCTTACACAGAACAGGGGACAGAACTTGGTCTTTCTAGTGCTAATTCTAGTGCTAAAATCTATGATCTTAACGCCCATGACAATGTTTTTCAAACTGTAGGATTAATAAGCTGTGAAATTAATTTAGGGGGCTAGGACTACCTCTTTTCTTTTTAATAGAATGGAAAAAGAAAACATTAGCCATCATTGCATGTACTAAGGTTGAGTAATGACTTGTTTTTTGTTGTTGTTGCAGGGGTAAGGGGAGGAGTGTTGCTAACCCATCAAATGTTATCTCTAATTGTGGACTGCAGTCACAAAATTTTAAAGCCACTGCTCCGTATGATACTGTCTCTCAATTATCACCATCCTCTACATTGCTCCCACCAATATCCACATTCAAGCAACATGGACCTTAAAGCACATATTAAAGATTGATATTAGGTATTATTTAACTAAACAAGCATTTGAGAAGTTATTGCTAGAAATTTACAACCAAAATTTACATTCCTCACAGTCTGCCCCAGACTTTCCTTTATTAGGTGACACTGCACTGTTGGAGATACATATGTTAACAGATCCCTCAAGATGCAAAATGCATAAATTCTGTACTACTGAATAACTATTTCCATGTAGAGAGAGAGAATTTATTTCCTTCTTGCAAATGCTACAATCAACTTTTCTATTAAAGCTCTCCATTTTCAATGTAATTTAAGTTTATATAATTATTTCACCCAGCAAGCCAGTGGAAAATACTTATTTGAATACCTCAAACATTTCTAACCATTTATAAGCGGGAAGATTTTAGCTGCATAGCCTAGAGGGGGAAATCAATAAGTCCTCATAAACTGAGTACCTCAATTGAAACCTACACTTGCTGAGAATAAATTTCTTTTCTTCATTTTCAAAAGCAAAATAAAACAGAACATCTACTACCCCACACACACACACACACAAATACACACCCCATAGTCAAATCAAAAAATATCTGAGGCCACCACAAATAGAAAGAGACAGTTGAGTTACAGGGTTCTGAAAGTCTGTGCACCCCATATGATACTCCCTTCCTCTGGCCAGTCTCTGCTCTTCCAAAACAGCACAGGGTAACCACCACTCCTGATTTGTCTGTTGACTTGGAAGAAAGTCGGGAAAAACTACATCCAATTACAAGTTTCATGAGGGCAGAGGCCATGTTAGTTCTTGCTTATCATTGCATTTCTAGTACATAAATGCTAGGAACCGAGTAGATGCTAAATGAATTATTTGTTTCAGAGATGAAGAGAGTGAAAGGGGTCCAAATGCCCAAAGTTTTACAATATCAAATAATAAATTCTTAAAAATGACAAATCATACTTAAGCAATATAACTGTTATTGCCAAAAGGCACTATTCGTAAGAATTCAGATCACTTTGTATAAAAAGATCGTTTTGTTAAAATATGTGCATTTTGGTAAAAAAAAAAACATTTTAGAAATCAAATATTTCTGAAAAAGTACAAGTGTTTTCTCCTAAATCAAAATAAGCACTGCATGTTTTCAATCCCTTAATTTACTAAAGCATCCATATAAGTTATAAAATATTAGATGCAACATCCTACAGGACATAGCAGCATCCTACAAGACACAGCAAATTGTCTATCTCCATCTATACTTAAAAGTACAGAATGAAATATCAATTAATGGAAGACAAGATTTGAGTGCACTAGAAGAACAGCAAAACAGCTAATAATTAGGGTGACCGTAAAATTTGTTGTCCAAACATTGATGCATTTAGAGTGAAAGGAGATGAGACAAGTTGTGAAAGAGGATAGGACACAGGGACAACAGGCATAAATCAGGATCATCCCAGGTAGCCTTTAACCCATCCCATATAAAATGGTTAACTCAAATACTTCAATTTTTAATGTGACTTTTTATTCCGTGAATCTCACTGATGTGATCCAAATAAAAAGTTTATGATATTTTAGAATTTACAAATTTGAAATACTTTAAAATTGTGTTATTTTCACTTTAATTTTTACTCTTATTATTTTTCTGTATGTGGTAATGAAAGTGTTCAAAAATTAATTTTGGTGATGAACGCACAACTATATAATGGCACTGTAAACAACTGAATGTATGCTTTGTATGCATGGTATGTGAATATATCTCAACAAAAATGAATTAAAATAAAAAGAAAATAAATAAAATTGTTAGTTTTCAATTACCTGTTTCTAAAAAAAGTTATCATATGCAACTTACTCCACATCCCAGCTTGTACTTGTCTGAATGGGGGGTGGGGGGAGAAAAATTAAGTCCTCACCCACAAGGCAGGGAATTAAAGAAGCAATAGCCACTTACTTTTTTTTTTTTTTGGCCCCAAAACATGTAATAAATGCCAAATTTGTGCCAAACACCATGACAAGTGTGAGGGAAAGAAGGTAGATATGGTACCTGTCCCTGAGGAACAAATATCCTGGTGAAAGAGACATTTTAAAATAAGTACACGAAGAAAGCACAAATTGTGTTCTGGATTTCTTTCAGATCCTAGAACATGCCAGGTTCTTTCTAAATTCAGAAACTTTGCACATGTTACTCCCTTGCCTGGAATGTTCTTCCCCTTACTCCTTACACAGCTGGCTCCTTCTCATTCTTAGCTTACTTTCTCAGAGAGGCCTTACCTAACAGTGCTAACCAAAGAGGGCATCTCCCACCCTCAGCATGCCGTCTCCCTCTTATTCCTTTGGGCATGTCCTTCAGTGCACTTTGAATACATAATTATTTTACTTGTTGAAGCAATGTTAATATAATAACAATAGGTAACATTTATTGAAAATATATCCAGAATCAAATACTATTTTAGGGCTAAGAGGACTGTGGAAAGATGGCAGAGTAGGGAGCTCCAGAACTCAGTCCTTCCACCAGAACAACTATTAAACAGGCAGGAACTGTCTGAAACAACTATGTTGAAACTCCGGGGTCTAAAAGAACCCTGTACAACATCCAGAGAAGAGCAGGAGGAAGAGGCTGAAAAATTACAGTAAAGAAAAATTAACTGCTCTCTCCACAGAGCAGCTACCGGTGCCCATCCCCCTCTCTTGTGGCAAGCCACTGTGGGGTCCTGCCCCTGGCTAGACTGCAGTGACAGAAAGGGACATAAAAATCACTTTCCCTAAGACTAGGGACTGGAATGACAGATCACTAATCATGGGTTTTGATTAGCAGTTTTGGATTCTGGGGGTCCCATTCTGAGGGCAGCCACTGTTTCAACCCTCCCTAGGCAAAGGCAGCTTCGGCCATTACTTCAACCTGCCCAAGACAAAGGCCAAGCAGAGGAGACTTAAAGATACTATGATTCCCCAGGGCTGCATCTGCTGGGCAGGCAACCAAAGCTCAGCTTCATCGAGCTCTGCAAGAAGCTTTGGCCCCCCTCCTGACCCCTTGCCTAGAGCATTTTGGAGACAGACTACACCCCCTTCATGAGTCCCTGGCCTTGTTTTGGGTAGGAATGACTGATTTGGGAAAGTCCTCTCCTGAATGACCCTCCTCCCAATAAACTAATCAAGACCCACCTCCATGGAAATAATCCACTCAAAGTTATCACCCACAGGGATGTGTCACATCTCCATGGAAACAACTTAATCCAAATATCCCACAAGATTAGATTAAAAAATCATGGCTTTTTCTTGGAGGATATAATATATCCAAACGAGCACAGTGCCCCACTATCAAATGAAGGGAGCTCAAACTTCTGACATTTAAATCCCCCAAACTCTACATTTCCTAAACAACCGCTCCAATTTATATTAGTTTACCCGCCATCACCTGTAGTCTGTCTTCACCCCTTATCTTCCCAATGCCTCTACTCAGAATGTTATCTCTTCCAGTTGCCTTCCAGCAATCCCCTCTTACTCTCAATCTCTGTAATTTCCATCTATCCAAATCGTATCTGTCCTTTAAAGCTCAATACAGCTGTAATCTCTGCCAAAAGACAGTTTCTGTCCTGAAATTAATCACCACAGATGAAATTAATCATTCCTTCTGAACTCTGGTAACAGACATTATTTTTACCACCCATTCAGTTATCAAATCTACTATGTTTGTGTACCTACTTTCTTTCCTGGATTATAATTTCTGTAAATCAGAGGATACAATATATATCTATATAATCTATACACTATACACAGGTCCTAGCACAGGACAGTTCATCAATAAGTACTACTGAATGAAGAGAAAACAATGTGGCCCAATGGTCATGTTTACAAAACCATCCACACTTTTGCAAGTAAAAGATGTATTAAAAGGAGTTATACATATTAATTGTTAAAATGACATTTACCATATCAATTTAACTGTTTAGCCATAATTTTTCTTAGTGAGATACCAAAACATTTTTAGGATGTCTATTCATTGTTATAGTTGTAGTACTCAAATGTATTTAAATAAAATTAATGACACAAAGAACCAAATTCAGTTGTTAGCAAATCTGGATTCTACCCATATAAGGGAGGCAGAGGATTATTTTTCTATTATGAGGCATTTTAAACTGAGGTATCGTTGAATCAACAAAGGAAATCAACACAAGACTATAACGTCACAGAAAGACATTCTGCCCTATGCAAAGTCTCCCCTAAAGAAGGAGGACCCAGGACTGATAGAATCATGCAGCTGAGCACAACTGTCATGACAGCAACTTCTCTCAAAATGAGGACATTATAATTAAAGATTTAGAAATTATCCTCAATTGCTTGAATTGAATCCAGATGAAATACTACTGTTAGTAAACTTGATTACAGTCACAGGGCTTCATTCTGACTGTAAATTCCAGAATCCTACTTGGAAAAAATGGGTTTTAGGAGACACTGGCCCCTATCCTCTGAGCCTGGCAACTTGGGGTTTTCATAGGAAGCTGGTGCCCACCTCATGCCCAGACATCAAGGAAGATACTACTATGTGCTATTTCCTTCAACCCTCACAACAACCTTTGAGAAAAGAATTCTTACCTCCCATATTACAGATTTTAAGGAAGTTAAGACCATTTAAGTAATTTTCTTAAATTTATCCAGCTAGTAAAAGATGGTGTTGATATTTGAATCTTGAGTTATCCAACTGTAAAGCCCATGTTCTTTCCACTTCACTAGTTGCCAAAAGATCCATTCCTGGAAGTCAACTCAAGAATACCAGATAAAAACTGACTGACAGAAATAAAAATACTTACAGCATCCAAAACTGGGAAAGGTAAGAGAAATAAACTTCTTCTCATATACTACTGATGGGACCATAAATTGGCAAAAACTTCCTGAAAAGCAACTTTCTGAAAATCAAAACCTTAATTTTGCATACCCTGATGGAGTGATTCCATTTATAGAACTTTGTCTGAAAAAAAAATAAGGATGTATACCAAGTTACAGGAACTGTTCATTACAGTACTAGAATTAAGTTATAGGACTGTTAATTATAGTGTTATTTATAATAGCCAAAAATTGGAAACATCTTAAATATTCAACAAAAACAAGATTGGTTAAATGATATATGTGTGCAACAGATAACTGTACAACCATTAAGATATAGTATGGAGGAATATTTAATGACATGAAAATATATTCAATATTTTAAGCAGAAAATTAGTTTTCCTAATAGTATGTACCTTTTGATTTAATTAAAAATATAATACATATATGTATAAACATATATAGAAGGATATCCCCAAAATATTAACTGTGTTATCACAGGGTAGTAGGATTGCTATTGAGGATTGTCTTTTTTTTTAATTCAATTTTATTGAGATACATTTTTTTAAATTCAGTTTTATTGAGATACATTCACATACTGTTCAATTGTTCACAGCACCATTACATAGTTGTGCATTTATCACCACAATCAATGTTTGAACATTTTATTACCACAACAAAAAAAGAATAAGAATAAAAGTTGAAGTAAAAAAGAGCACCCAAAACATCCCATACCCCCATCCCTCCCTATTATTCACTTTTTGTCCTAAATTTCTATTCATCTGTCCATACACTGGATAAAGGGAGTGGGATCCACAAAGTTTTCACAATCACACGGTCATACAGTTATACAATCGTCTTCAAGAATCAAGGCTACTGGGTTGCAGTTCAACAGTTTCAGATATTTCCTTCTAACTATTCAAACACACTAACAACAAAAGGGATACATAATGCATAAGAATAACCTCCAAAATGACCTCTCGACTCTATTTGAGATATCTCAGCCACCGTTTCATTTCTCTTCCCCCTTTCGTCCCAAAAAGGCTTTCTCAATCCCACAATGCCAGGGCCAAGCTCATCCCCACAAGTCACGTCCATTGCCAGGGAGATTTACATCCCTCAGAGTCATGTCCCACATAGAGGGGAGGGCAATGAGTTTACCTGCAGAGTTGGCTTAGAGAGAGCAGCCACATCTGAGCAACAAAAGAGGTTCTTTGGGTGTAACTCTTAGTCACAGTTTTAAGTAGGCTTAGCCTCTCCTATGCATTAACAAACTTCATAAGGGCAAGACCCAAGATCAAGGGCTCAGCCTTCTAAAGTGGTAGCCCCCAATGCTTGTCAGAATTTAATATTTCCAAATTTTCCCCCAGTCCCTCAAGGGGGCTTTGCAAACCCATTTTTATTCTCTGCCCAAATTACTCTGGGATGTATTGGGGCTTCACACTAACCTGTACAAACCAACCAGATTTCACTCCCTATTCAATGTTCATGTAATTATGATGTTTGAATAAACTGACTACACAAGTTAAAATGCGGTGTGTTACAAAAAATATAGATTTCACACGTAATAAACATCTTTTCCTTTGGTCTCACACAGAAGTTGACGTTTTAAAAACACCATCACTATTGTCCTTTACCCTTTCGTCTGATTTACCTTGGTCCTAACCAAGTCCATTTCACTCATATCTCTAATTGAAGTCTGGTCTCTTTTTTCAGACTCCTTAACATTTGCTGTACAAGGTAATGCTGACATTCATAGCTGCTAGACTCTGGCTCTGAGTCTTGGGTGTCACACAGATACCCAAAGTTCTGGGGACCCACCAGATCATACACAAAGAGCTCAGCATCTTGGAATTTAGAAATAACCATTATAAGTCAGGAATAAACAGAATTGCTGAACAAGCTTACAATATAGGAACCTTTACAATAAGCCTTCCCCTGAAAACTTATGCTCTCAGACTCAGTTCTCAGAGTTTGCACATTATTAGTTAGTCTATATTAGTAAGGCATTATAATGTTTTTCTTTCCATTTCTGGTTTATTTCATTCATTCACCTCACAACTTCACTCCTCCTTGTAGCAGCTCAATATTCCATTGTATGTATACACCATACTGTTCATCAGTCATTCTGTTCATCAGTCAGTGTACCCTTAGGGCACCTCCATCCCCTGCAAATCGTAAATACTGACACCATAAACCCCACTGTGAAAATATCCATTTGTGTCCCTCATGCTGGGAAGGCATGTGGCTGGTGTCTGCTCCAAAGTTCTAGTTTCAAAATGGCTTTCTCCCAGGACATTCCTCTCTAGGCTGCAGTTCCTCAAAAATGTCACTCTTAGTTGCACTTGAAGGATATTTGTCCTCTCTCAGCTTCTCCAGAGCAAGAGTCTGCTTTCAACAGCCGTCTTCAAACCGTCTCTCATCTGCAGCTCCTGTGCTTTCTTCAAAGTGTCCCTCTTGGCTGTAGCTCCTCTTCAAAATGTCACTCTCAGCTGCACTGAGTTCCTTCTGTTTGTCAGCTCATTTATATGGCGCCAGTGATTTAATTTAGACCCACCCTGAATGGATGGGGTAACATCTCCATGGAAATTATCCAGGGTCATCACCCACAGTTGGGTGGGGCGCATTTCCATGCAAACAACCTAATCCAAACCCTCCAATTTAATCCCCACTAATATGTCTGCCCCATAAGATTGCATCAAAGAATATGGCTTTTTCTGGGGGACACAATACATTCAAACCAGCACAACCATGTTACCGTTAGCTCTAGACTCTAGTTGCATTGATTGTATTTTTTCCCCAATACCGCTCCATTTTTAAACACCTTGCAAAGCTGACATTCACCTGTTCTCCTTCATGCAAAAACATATTTGTACATTTAATCACAATCATTGGCCACTCTAGGTTTCACTAAGTTATACAGTCCCAGCCTTTATCGTCTATCTTTCCTTCTGGTGTCCTACATGCCCCTAAACTTCCTCTTTCAACCATACTCACAGTCATCTTTGTTCAGTGTACTTACAATGTATCATGCTACCATCACCCAATCTTGTGCTCTAAACTTCTCTCTCCTGTCTTTTCCTATCTGTCTATAGTGTTCCCTTTAGTATTTC
Organism: Choloepus didactylus; assembly: GCF_015220235.1. Taxonomy (NCBI): domain Eukaryota; kingdom Metazoa; phylum Chordata; class Mammalia; order Pilosa; family Megalonychidae; genus Choloepus; species Choloepus didactylus. The sequence continues at coordinate 127,849,296 of NC_051310.1, read as the reverse complement.
CTATAGAGCAGTTATCTTGTTCACAAACTCTCAGTGTCTATTGTCTGAGAATATTTTAAACTCTCCCTCATTTTTGAAGGACAGTTTTGCTGAATTTAAAATTCTTGGTTGGCAGTTTTTCTCTTTCAATATAATAAATATATCACACCACTGCCTTCTCGCCTCTATGGTTTCTATTGAGAAATCCACACATAGTCTCATTGAGCTACACTTGTATGTGATAGATCACTTTTCTCTTGCTACTTTCAGAATTCGCTATCTGTCGTTGACATTTGATAAACTAATTATGAAGTGTCTTGGTGTAAGTCTATTTGGATCTATTCTGTTTAGGGTATGCTGTGCTTCTCAGATCTATAATTTTATGTCTTTCATAACAGATTGTAAATTTTCAGTGATTAGTTCCTCCATTATTCATTCTGCCTCTTTTCCCTTCTCTTCTCCCTCCAGGACACCCATGACACATACATTATTCTGCTTTATGCTGTCATTCAATTCCCTGAGACACTGCTCAGATTTTTTCAGCTTTTTCCCTATTTGTTCTTTTATGTGTAGATTTCAGATGTCCTGCCCCCCAGTTCATGAATTTTTTCTTCTGCCTCTTTAAATCTGCTGTTGTATGTCATCATTGTGTTTTTCATCTCGCTTTGTGCCTTTCATTCCCATAAGTTCTGCCAATTGTTTTTTCATACTTTCAAGTTCTTCCTTATGTTCACCCAATGTTTTCCTTACATTCTTCATTTCTTTTGCCATATCTTCCCTCAACTCATTGATTTGATTTTTGAAATGATTTAGGAGGTATGTTTGATTAATAATTCGTTGTTTCAATTCCTGTATCTCAGTTGAAGTGTAAGTTTGTTCCTTTGGGCCATATCTTCATTTTTCCCAACGTGATTCATAATTTTTTGTTGTCTAGGCATCTGGTTTCCTCAATTACACCAATCAGATTATCCCACACCAGATGGGCCCAAGTCTCAGGAGGAGGCTGTATTTAGTATCAGGTTTCCCTAAGGGTGAGACCCAGAAAGTTGTGAGACTTTCCTGTGAGACCTCTAGATTCTGTGCTTTTCCTAATCTGCCCAGCAGGTGGCGCTTGTCAGCTCACAGCAACCCACTGGTGTAAACAGGTGCAGCCCCTTTAATTCTTAGCTGACCCTGTCCTGGCCAGGGGCCCAGGGTGTCAGAAGCCGAGCTTAAGTTGTTCCTGTTCCCCACCCCACCCCAAGGCCCTGGGGTATGAATTCTCTGTGGGAGAACATCCACTTGAGCTGGGCCCTGTCCCCCTTTTCCTGGGAGTTAATATTCTACACTTGAATTCCTCCTTTGTCTGACTCTGTTAACTCCACCCTAGCCTGGGTATGGAATGACAACTGAAAATGCCTGAGGCTTTCTCTAATGAGCTACTTGGGATGAGAGAGAGAGAAAAAAAAGGAAAGAAAGCCCCATTCCAGAGCCAGTCTCCAGCCCCCAGTCTCGCCAATCAACTGGTGTTGGTACCCAGTTCTTCCCCTGTTCTTGGAACACAGCAGTTTTCCAGTATTCTGAGCTCAGCTGTCTCTAAAAGCCTTTGGTTTTAATTATTTATGTCATTTTTGTTTTCATCAGCCCTGTCTCCTCTCTGCCAGGAGGAACCTCAGGTTTCTTTCCTGCTTGCTCCAGGTTTGTCTGTGCTTGTATCTTGTATTCAGGAGTCCAAATTTGTTAATTAAAACTGCAATTGGAGCTTGGTTGAGCTACTTTCCTTTGCTCCAGGTAACCGTCTTCTTTCTTCCACTGGGAATGTTTCAGTTCATCATGCCATGCCAGTGGGGAGGGTACCAGTTCCACAGTTTGGGGAGCTTTACTTATCAATTCTATGCTGTGATCTCAGCCATTCAACCCATTCCAGGCTGATGGACAATGTGTGTTCAGTCACTGATGTCCCCGAACAGTTGTTCCAGACTATTTACTAGTTGTTCTAGAGGACTAACTAAATTCCACACCTTTTTTGCTGCCATTCTGTCCTGCCTCTGCCCCACTGTCTCTTGACTTATCTGAATTTTGTACTTTTTTGACAAGACTCATATTACTGGTGTAATTTTTTAAGAGGATAGGATAATTATTTCCTTACTACTCCCTGGGAATTTGAGAGATGTTAATGTCCTTGTTTAGGGACCAAATATATCTGAGGCCATGACTCTCCCAAACCACAAACACTATACCGGCAAAAAGGAATCAACAATTTTTCTCATACTTCAAAATGGAGTTTAGGGGAAATGGTAGAGTAAGAATTTCCAGGAATCAGTCCCTCCACCAGAACAACTATTTAAACAGACAGGAACTGTCTGAATCAGGTATTTTGAAACTCTAGAGTCCAGTAGAACACTGTACAAAATCCAGGGAAAAGCAGGAGGAAGAGACTGGTAAATTACTATAATGCCAATAAACTACTCTCTTTATGCAGAAGTTACTGGCACCAAGCTCCCACTCTTGTGGCAGGCCACAATGGCATCTGGCCCCAGGAATAGCTTGCTGGTGCCAGAAAGGGAAGTAAAAATCCACTTCCCCAAGATCCATGGTGGGCACAAGCAGATCACTGATCTCGGCTTTTGGTCAGCTACTTCAAATTGCTGGGGGCAAGGCTGTGAGTGTGGCCACTATTCCAACCCATCTCAGACAAAGGCAGCAGAGGAAACTTAAAAGAGCTGTGCTTCCTCAGAGCTGCAGAGGGCAGCTGAAAGGCTGCATTTGCAGGGCAGGTCAAGAAAGTGCACCTTTGGCAAGTCCTGGAAGAAGCTCCTGGTGCCATTCCTGGACCCTGCCTCATCCCCTCTCCAACCCAGCCTGGAGCAAGCCCGTGAGCCCTTAGTGGGTCCTTGGCTTTCTTCCAGCTGAGAAAGACTGACTTGGGAAACTCCTCTCCGGCATGCCCCTACCTGCCAGAATTTGTCCCTCAGGCAAAACCAGCTTGAAATAAGGAAAGCAATGCAAGAAAAAATGTAGGTAGATGGCCTGGGGCAAAGGCATATCTACCATAAATCCAGCATAGAACACCCAGGAGAGGGAGGTCTATCTCCAGGGAAGTAGAGAGGACATTCAAATGCCTGTGAACAGGGGAACTCCTAAGCAACTAGCAAGCACAGCCCAGGACAAGACAGGGAGGACCCTGCACTTTATATTCACTTCGGGCAGACCTTCCTGATAGGAGGGCAAACACACAAGAAAAATCTCCATCAAACTCAAGAAAAGACATCTCAGGAAATACATCCCTGAGTTAACATTTTAAAGTATTAATATGTATAGTGCCCAACAAAAGATTACAAGACAAACAGCAAATGATGGCCCATCCAAAGAAAGAGGATAAAAAATGAGAAAATACCAATGAAGAAGACCACACTGCAGACATACCAGAAAAAAACATGAAAAAAACGATCTTCAATATATTCAAGGAGATGAAGGAAATACAGAGAAATAACCAAAGTTTATCAGGAAAACAATGAATGAACAACATGAGAATCTTGAAAAACAGAACTACTGGGATGAAGACCACAGTAATAGAAATGAAAAATTCCCCAGAAAGGTTTCAACAGGAGATTGGAGCTGGCAGAAGAAAAAAGCAGCAAACTCAAAGACAAGATGATTGAAATGAGTCAGGCTGAGAACAGAAAGAAAAAAGAATTATAAAAAATAGCTTAAGAGACCTCTGGGACACCATCAATATATGCATTATGGGAGTCCCAGAAGGAGAAAAAAGAAAGGAAGGGGCTGTTCCGGTTTGCTAATGCTGTCATTAGACAAAATACCAGAAATGAATTGGCTTTTATAAAGAGGGTTTATTTGGATACACAGTTAGCCCTAAGGCCATGAAAGTGTCCAAACAAAGGCATCAACAATAGGGTACCTTCACTGAAGGACAGCCGATAGTGTCTGGAAAAACTCTGTCAGCTGCAAAGGCACGAGACTAGCATCTGCTCCCCCTTGCTCCTGGGTTTTGGCTTCAAAATGGCCTTCTCCAAAAGGTCTCTCTCACTGCGCACTGAGCTCCTTCTGTCTGAGCTGTTATAGGGCTCCAGTAAACAAATCAAAACCCACACTGAATGGACGGGGCCACAACCTCCATGGATATTATCTAATCAAAGTTATCAACTACAATTGGGTGGGTCACATCTTCATGGAAACAACCTAATCCAATGTTTCCAACTTAATCAAGACTAAGTACACTTGCCCCCACAAGATTGCATCAGAGAACATGGCCTTTTCTGGGGGACATAATATATCCAAACTGGCACAGGAGCAGAAGGAATGGTCTAAAAAATAATGACAGAAAACTTCCCAAACTTGGCAAAAGACATGAATATGCACATCTAAGAAGCTCAGAGAAACCAAACAGGATAAATCTGAGGAAGAACACACCCCATCACATATTGACCAAACTGACGAATGCAAAGGACAAGGACAGAGCTCTGAAAGCTGTAAGGGAAAAGCAACCTGTTATGTACAAAGGAGTAACAATTAGATTGAGTGCCGATTTCTCATCAGAAACCATGGAGGCCAGAAGGCAGTGGGTTGAAATACTTAAAGGGCTAAAGGAAAACAATTGCCAACCAAGATTTTTATGGCCGGTGAGACTTTCCTTCAAAAATGAAGAAGAGATTAAGATTTTCCCAGATAAACAAAAGCAGATCAACACTGGACCTGCCCTACAAGCAAGCCTAAAGGGAGTTTTTCAAACTGAAAGGACAGGACAATTGACAGTGGATCAAAGCAGCATAAAAAAATAAAGACCACTGGTAAAGGTAACTACTTGGGTAATTATAAATATCAGTACTAATGCATTGTATTTTTTGGTTATGTAATTCCACTTCTTACTTCCTACAGGTGGTAAAATGCAAATGCATAAAAAGTAATAATAAATCTATGGTTTTGGACCATATACAAAAATATAAGTGGTAATAAGTACTAAAAAAAAAGTGGGGGAATGGTGGGGTATAAGAAAACTTAGATGTATGCTATTCAAGTCAAATTGGTATCAAATATATTGTTATATATTTAGGATGTTAAATTTTAACCCAATTGTAATCACAAGGAAAATATACAAAAATATATCCAGCTAGAAATGAGGAGGTACTCAATATCGGACAATCCCCAAAAATCAAATAAATATAAAAGTAGGCATTAACAGAATAACTAAGGGACAAAAAAGGTATAAGACTTACAAAGACTAAATAGCAAAATAGCAGAAGGAAGTTCTGCATTATCAGCAGTGACTTTAAATGTAAATGGCTTAAACTCCCAGTCAAAAGGCAGAGACTGGCAGAATGGATAAAAAGGTAGGACCCAACTATATTCTTTCTGCAAGAGACTCACCTTAAATCCAAAGACATAAGAAGTTTGAAAGTGAAAGGAGAGGAAAAAATATACTATACAAGTATATCCAGATAGAAAAGAGAAGGCACTCAATATGGTACAATACAAAAAATTAAATTAAAATATAAAAGTAGACATTTAAGGGAGAATTGAGGGACAAAAAAAGGTTTGAAGACGTACAAGTCTAAATAGCAAAGAGGCAGAAAAAAGTCCTTCATTCCCAGTAGTGACTTTAAATGTAAATGGATTAAACTCTCCATTCAAAAGGCAGACTCTGGCAGAATGGATTGAAAAGCATAAGGCAACTACCTGCTATCTAAAAGAGACTCACCTAAAATTCAAAGATACAGAAGACTGGAAGTGAAAGAACAGAAAAAATACACCATGCAAGTAGTAACCAAAAGAGAGCAGGGGTAGCTATGATAATATCAGATGAAATAGACTTTAAGTCAAAAACAGTTACAAGGGACAAAGATGGTCATTATATATTGATAAAGGGACCCATTCAATAATTATACATAATTATAAATATGTATGCACCTAACAGCAGAGTCCTAATATATATGAAGCAAAAATGGACAGATTTGGAAGGGGAGATTGTCATTTTCCATATTAATCATAGGAGACTTTAACACACCACTTTCAATAATGGATACAACATCTAGGCAGAAGATCAATGAAGAAGCATAAGACTTGAATGACTGTAAACCAACTAGACCTAACAGACATATATAGAACACTTCAACCAATAACAATAGAATATACATTCTGTTTGAGTGCACTTGGATCATCCTCCAAGATAGACCATATCTTAGGTCAGAAAACAAGTTCAATAAATTTAAAAATATTGAAATCATGCAATATATCTTCTCTGACCACAATGGAATGAAACTAGTAATCAATAACAGAGGGAGAAATGGAAAATTCACAAATATGTGAAAATTAAATACCATAATCTTAAACCACCAATGAATTAAAGATGAATTCACAAGGGAAATTACAAAATACCTTGAGGTGAATGAAAATGAGAACACAACAAACCAAAACTTATAGTATGCAGCAAAGGCAGTGCTGAGAGGTAAATTCATAGCTCTAAAAGCCTACATTAAAAAAAGAAAACAAGGTTTCAATCAGAGACCTAATTTTAAAACTGGAAGAACTGGAAAAGAATACTAAACCAAAAGTGAACAGAAGGAAGGAAATAACAAAGATTAAAGTAGAAAAATGAAATAGAGAATAACAGTAGAGCAAATCAACAAAACCAAAAGTTGGTTCTTTGAAAAAGATCAATAAAACTTTAGCTAGACTAAAGAAGTAAAAGGACACAAAAAACTTCGGAAGCCTGTTACCACAAAGGAGAGGGTAGACCTGCCTATAACTGCACCTAAGAATCTCCTCCTGAATGCCTCTTTGTTGCTCAGATGTTGCCCTCCCTCTCTCTCTAACTAAGCCAACTTGGCAGGTGAAATCACTGCCCTCCCCACTATGTGGGATCTGACATCCAGGGAAGTAAATCTCCCTGGCAACGTGGAATATGACTCCCAGGAAGGAATCTAGACCCAGCAACATGGGATGGAGAACATCTTCTTGACCAAAAAGGGGATGTGAAAGGAAATGAAATAAACTTCAGTGGCACAGAGATTCCAAAAGGAGCCAAGAGGTCACTCTGGTGGACACTCTTACGCACAAGAGAGCCAACCCTTTTTAGGTTCTAGTGAATTGGAGTAGCTAGCAGTAAATACCCAGAACTGTCAAACTGCAACCCAGAACCCATGAATCTTGAAGACGACTGTATAAAAATGTAGCTCATGGGGGGTGACAATGTAATTGGGAAAGCCATATGGACCACACTCCCCTTTGTTTAGCTTATGGATGGATGAGTAGAAAAATGGGGGAAGGAAACAAACAAACAAAGGCACCCAGTGTTTTTACTTTAATTGCTCTTTTTCACTTTAATTATTATTCTTGTTATTTTTGTGTATGTGGTAATGAAGGTGTTGGGGATTGATGTTGGTGATGAATGCACAGCTATGTAATGGTACTGTGAACAGTCGAATGTCACTTTGTTTTGTATGACTGCATGGTATGTGAACATATCTCAATAAAATGAATTAAAAACAAAAAAAAAACTAAAATCATAATGGAAAGGGAGACATTACTACCAACCCCACAGAAATAAAAAGGACTATATGAGAATACTATGAACAACTGTATGCCAACAAATTAGATACATGGACACATGGACACAAACTACCTACACTGACTCAAAAAGAAATATAAAACCTCAACAAACTAGCAAAGAGATTGAATCAGTCATCAAAAACCTCCCAAGAAAAGCCCAGGACCAACTGGCTTTACAGAGGACCAAATGACTTCACAGGAATTTACCAAACATTCCAAGAATTAACACCAATCCTACTCAACCTCTTCACAAAATTGAAGAGGAAGGAAAACTCACTCCATAATTCATTCTACAAGACCAACATCACCCTCATACCAAAGCCAGATAGATACCACAAGAAAAGAAAATTATAGACCAATCTCTTATGAATATAGATGCAAAATTCCTCAACAAAATACTAGCAAACTGAATCCAACAGCACATTAAAAGAATTACACACCATGATCAAGTGGGATTTATCCCAGGTATGCAAGGGTGGTTCAACATAAGAAAATCAATTAATGTAACACACCACATTAACAGAATGAAGGAAAAAAAAAATGATCCCAATTGATACCAAAAAGGCATTTGACAAAATACAGCACCATTCCTGACAAAAACACTTAGAACACTAGGAAGAGAAGGGAACTTCCTCAACATGATAAAGTGCATGTATGAAAAACCTACAGCCAACATCCTACGTCACTGTGAAAAACCGAAAGCTTTTCCTCTAAGATCAGGAACAAGACAAGAACGGCCACTGTCACCACCATTATTCAACACTGTACTGGATGTTCTAACTAGAGCAATTAGGCAAGAGAAAGAAATAAAAGACATCCAAGTTAGAAAGGAAGAAATAAAACTTTCCCTATTTGCAGATGTCATGATCCTATATGCAGAAAAGCCTGAAAAATCAACAAAGTTCCTAGAGATAATAAGTTCAGAGAAGTGGCAGGGTACAAAATGAACACCCAGAAATCAGTAGTGTTTCATGGAAGACTCACACTTCCTTATCTTAGAACTTATTACAAAATCACAGTAATCAAAACAGCATGGTACTGGCACAAGAACAGACATATAGACCAATTGAATCAAATTAAAAGCTCAGAAATCAACCCTCACATTTATAGCCAACTGATTTTTGACATGGGAGCAAACACCACTCAATTGGGAAAGAAAAAGCTCTTCAACAAATGGTGCCGGGAAAACTGGATCTCATTAGCAAAAGAATGAAGTTGAACCCCTACTCACACCTCATACAAAAATCAACTCAGAATGGATCAAAGACCTAAATATAAGAGACAGAACCATTAAACTCCTAGAAGAAAATGTAGGGAAGCATCTTCAGGACCTTGTGTCAGGCAATGGTTTCTTAGACTTCACAACCAAAGCACAAGTAACAAAAGAGAAATATAGATAAATGGGACCTCATCAAAATTAAAAACTTTTGTTCCTCAAAGGACATTATCATGAAAGTGAAACAGCAACTGAGCAGAAAGCCAAATGAAGTGCAGGATAGAACCATGAGATTTCTATTCCAAAAGGTGACAGCAAATGCAAAGACCCCAAGATGTCAAAGTGCTTGGTTTGATTGAAACAGCAAGACCAATATGGCTAGAGTACAGTGAACCTTGGGAGAGTATTGGGAGGGTAATAGGAAATATGGCCAAAGAGACAGCCTAAGACTTTAGGATAAAAAAATGTAATTCTTCCCAACATTTTTATCAATTTGAACAAACACATCAGCATTTCATTAATACTCATTTTTCTCTCAAATCCATTTTGTCCAAGTAACACTTTTTAAAAAGCTTAAATAAGGAAAAATCTGCTAAAATCCTAACTAAAAATAACTGTCCTATTTACATGGCCTAATTTTTTTTTCCCAAAAACCAGTAACTGTACGCTACCTTTACCACACTCTCACAGTATACTACAAAACAAAAGGGTCTAACTCCCCTTCTGTATCAGGAAGCAACTTACTTTCCCTAAAAGGTAATATGAGGCATCCCTGAAAGCAATATAGATTAGCAGAAGCTTTACTGGAGCCACCCAGGAAAATTCAGCCAGGGTTCTAGCTCTTGCCACATCTGTTCAAACCAGCAGAGTCAGATACAGAAATCCAGCTGCAAAATGTGCCAAGCCTTCCATCAGTACACAAAGGATATAGGCTTCATCAAGTTGGACTAAGTGATCTTCCTTGCTTGGATTATCCAAGAAATCTATCTGGCTTTAGGAACAATACTAGCTCTGTGTATAAGACCTATTGTGGGTGCAACCTTTTGATTAGGTTGTTTCAACTGAGATGTGACCCATACCATTCAAGGTGGGTCTTAATCCCCTTACTGGGGTCCTTCATGAGAGGATAAAAGACAGAAAAAGCCCAGAGAACATAGAAAAGCCCCAGAGAAATTAAGAGAGAGCCTGCAGGACACAGAGAGGAAGCCACTGGAATCAGAAGCTGAAAGCAACAAAACCTGGGAGCAAAGGTCCAGCAGACACTGGCCATGTGCCTTCCCATGTGACAGAGGTGTTCCAGATGCTGCAGCCTATCTTCAGAGTCCAGGTATCATCTTGTTGATGCCTTGAGTTGGACATTTTCATGGCCTAAGAACTGTAAATTTTAAGTTAATAAATCCCCATTGTTAAATCTAACCCATTTCTGGTATGCTGCATTCTGGCAGCTTTAGCAAACCAAAACAGAAGGCAATGTAACTAAAGACATTTTGGGGACAAGAGAAGTGTGAATATGAACTGTATATTAAATATTAGCATTGTTGTCAGTTCAGATTTCTTGAGCATGATAAGTATATCTGCTGGTATATAGGAGAATGTTATTTTTAGGAGCTATACACAATGGTAAATTGATAAGTATTTAACAACTAGCTCTCCAGAGAAAAGCCTTGATCTGGAGCACTGTCAATTTCCATGGTATAAATGCTACCACCATGACTCATTTCAAGCAACCAACTTGATCCAGGGTTAGAAAGAAATGTATACAATCAGCTTCACAAGCTGATATCCACCAGCTCCAACATACACGTTGAAGTGTTCCAGCTGATGGTTGCAACTAACTCAAGTTATAAAAACAAAATTACAAATTTTTAAAAACCTATGCATCTATAGATAGCCACCTATCTACAGAGATTAAAAAAAGGGCAAAATGATCCCAATTAGTCTATGAAAGGTATTTGGATATTAATTGTACTCTTGCAACTTTTTTGTGGGTTCAATTTTTTTTAATAAGCTGGGATGGGGAAGCAATGAGATTGGAAAGTTAGACATAAATTACATAGCAAGCAAAGTGGGGAAGTTTAAAGAAATCCTATAGCCAATTCTTTTTTAAAATGAATAAATCAGAATTTTTCATATATTGATATTCTTTTGTCAAGTATATCAAATGATATAGCTCTTTAGCCTAAAGTTGTTGAGAACAAAATCTAAAAAAAAAAAAAAAAAAAAAGTTTGCTAATACAAAGCGCCAAAGTTACACATTCTCTTATCGTTATAAACGTAAGTAGAAATGACCTGCTAGATAATGTGAAAAATCAGGGTCTCTCTTCACAAAAGAAAATTGCTGATTTGGTGAAAAAAATCTGAAAGAATTTTTGAGATGTCAGGATAATGTCTTATAAATGGCCTGTATTAGATATTGATACCAAATTTCAATTCCATTTAAGAATATGAGTTTGATAAGTAGCAGAATACAATATGGAAAGTTCATATTAATTTTAAATGTTAATTCCCAACTAAAAATGATTGTGCTCCCAAAAGGAAATGTTTTTAAGTTCAAACAAGGCTGTACATGGAATATCATTATAAGTAATGTGACTTATCAATAGAGTCTCAGGCTAGCCTGCCAAAGCTTCCTTAATTTATAAAGCACATTATTTGCAGCATCATGGAACAAATTTAAATTCTGGGTTATAGAAGCACAAGGGTCATGCTCCAAGTATGGAATGCACCCTAGGTAATATTCTAGAGAGAAGTATAAAGCATTGGGGCACCATCTCACCACTCTAATATTTTCCCATCAACCAACCTCCTTCTTGTGACACCCCTCCCTGTCACCCTACAATCTTTTTGCCCTAACTCTGCTCTAAACTGCTCATTATGGTGTATTATCACCCAAAAATAGTTAGCTGTGCCCTAAATTACCTACTCTCCCTCCTCCATTGTATGCACATTAAGGGTTGTGTAATTCAATGTTGGTTTTGAGTTCCTCTAGTTATATACTGCAGGAAACAAGGTTGAGAGGGCCATAAGTAGGGTCTGTCGATCTCATGCCTGTTACAATTACTCTTCTCAACAGAGCATGGAAACACTCATTTCCTCAGTGCAGCTGATCCAAGTTATGTTCCTTGGAAATAAAGGAAAACACTTAGCAATCCCCATGCTGTGCAGACATATTCTAGGTGCTGAACCATAGTTCATCTTTCCCACAATACTTAAGGTTGACAGTACTATAGCATAAAGAACTGAAGGTCAGACAGGCTACATAATTTAACCAAGGTCATTTGGGAGGTAAGTGCAGTAGTTAGAATTTGAATCAAATTTTGACCCTGTCTTAATTCCCTGTATTATAGCATGCTGCCATAAAGAAGCAGTTTGAGTAAAATTTTAAACTAAAAATGGCCATCAGTTCAATTCTCCCTGAAATATGTATAATTAAATATACAGTTATTAATTCAAATGAATCTATAGTTAATTTCAGCCAGGATAACAAGGAGGAATTTTAAAAATAATAATAAAGATTCGCCACTGTATAAATGGATATTTTTAGACAAAGTAGCCCCAACTAAGATACAGCTGACTGTGCTTGGGAGCACCTAGACCTTTGCTCATCTACACAAATGATCCTGCCCATAGGCTATTTAGTCAACATTTATATAGCACCTCACAGCTTGCAAGATTCTCTGACACATTATCTCACCTGAAGTTCATAAGCAACACTCTGAGTCAGATACATATTACAAACGAGAAAACAGGTTGGGGACTTGACCCAAGTCACAAAGCTTTAAGTGACAGAATGGGTCCCAAATTCAAACTCTAAATCTTTTCGGTCTCTTTCCTATTATTCCATCTTACCTTCTTGTATTTATGAACCTGAGGTTTTCCAAACAACTTACACACACACACACACACACACACACACACACACACACACACACACGCATGCCCACATCAGAGAAACAGCAACAGGAACAACTCAGCATGATGGACCAAGGCAGAGTGCTTCTGGCAAATGTTTGTATGTGGATCATTTGATAATCAGATGTATATAAACTGGGGCAACCTGTACCAAAGTGTTTTTGCCTATTCTTGAGTTATTTTACAGTGTTTTATTTCAATTCAATTAGATGTAGTCAATTTAAAAATAAAATCTGATTTCCTTTCATTAAGTTACAGGGCAATATATTTTAAATCTATTTTAAGAAAAATAGTAAGGTATTAAGTAGTGGATATAACCTAAATCATTAACTCAAAGAAAGCCCTAAATTGGCAGAATTTCAGTTGTTGATAAAACGATCAATAATTGCTAACCATATGTTCCTATTTGCTCCACTAACACTGATTCAACAAATAAATATTAAGAATCTCCTATGTACCAACCACGTACAGGGCTGTTTGACAGGTGATGGGAATACAGCTATGAACAGAGACAAAATTCCTGGCCTCAAAGAACTTAAAAGTCTACTTGCGGAGACAGGCCATAAACAAGAAAAAAAGGTTAATACCAGTAGTTACAAAGTGTAGTGAATGCTATGAAGGAAACAAATGGGCTATTGAGACACAGAACAAAAGGATATCTAATTTAACAACTAATAATTGTAATAGTAACTAGGGTAGTCTGAGAAAACCTCTCTGAACAGTGGCATTCAAGCAGAGATCAGAAGCTTCTTCATCACATGAGAAGTCAGTCATGTGGTGACCGGGGAGAAAGGCCTCTTAAGCAGAGGGCAGAGGCCCTGAGTAGTAGTCAAACACCTAAAAGGCAGCCAATGGGGCTGATATGGCGATCAAGCAGAAGACTGGGAAGAGATGCAAAAGGCCTTGTTATAATTTTGGTGGATGATTGTCTTCCTATGAAAAGAAAAATATGAGAAAGCTCAACTCAGATTATTGCTACGTATCTTTGATATTACACATGGGCTCAGTCTAATATTATGACTAGCTATTTGCATTTTAACCCAGTCCATTTTGTTTCAGTTTAATAAGAAATTCTGACATAATTTTGGAACTTTAACCACTATTCTTAATTTTTACCCATTTTAACAGATAGAATTAACTACTGTCAAATTAACTTTGGTTTATCTACTGAGAAAGAAGTACTGTTTCAAGGCACAAATTAGATTTTACTTTTTCATTACAAAAAAAAGTCAATATTAATTATTCTAAGTTTAATATTCCTAGTTTTAAAAATTATCATCCTCAAAGGGAGAAAAATCATTATCATAATTACACACAAAGTTGAGAAAGGCAGAAGAATAAACTTCTTTTTTCTATACTTGTTCATGGTACCAGAATGCTCAGACCCCATGGGTTTCTTCACTCTTTGAAGAGGAAATCAATTTTAAGTCATTTTCCCTACATACATGTTAAGCTCTCAATTCTGCCTTTCAATTATCTTTTTTCTCATCCTTCAAAGAAATGACAGTGTTCAGTCCACTGAATCATTTCCTTCTTACTGGATGACAGGTAAAAACACAGACAGGGAACCTCTTTGTCAATCCCTTTAGTATCTGAGTCTCAGAAGCTCTACCAAGCCAGCAATTACTTGATAGCTACTGATGTGTCAAGACCCATGTAAACGGATGATAGACCAACAGTGGCTAACTTCTGACTTGGATCACAGTATACAAAACACATGCAGCTGAATTAGTCCTTGTCTTTTGTCCTCCCCAGCTTTCCCTAAAGATTGGTTTCTTGTCAATTTGAACACTTATTTTGTGCCAGCCACTGTTCTAAGCTCATGACATACATTAACTTATTCAGTCCTCAGAGTAATTCTGAGCTGGGGTACTATTACCTCTCTATTGTGAAGATGAGGAAACTGAGGCACTAAGAGAGGATAAGGAGCTTTACAAGATCACAATACTCAGCAAAAACTCAGTTTGGGTTTTCAGTGGACTTTTCTCCCCTCAGAAGTCTATTTTTAAACAAATTTGGTCACAATATTTTATAATATTTTAATATAACTTAATGCTACCAGTCAGGGGGTTAAGAACATACACTTGACACAGCTTATCAGGGAAATGCTTATTTTAATGGTCTCTAGACTGTAAGCTCTTAAAGCAGTCACAGCTATTCCTGAATTGTAACAGCTATCTCCAGATTCTGAGATGCTGATTCCTTTGTGTATAACCTGAATTAAAAAAAAAAAAAAAAAAGCATGTACTTAAAAGCATGTACTTGAGCTTACTTCAAATCTAGGCTTGCCCTCTTACTAGTTGTATGACCTTTGGTACAAAAACTTGTCTCAGTGACTCAGTTTCATTTATCTGTAAAATGGAGATGACAACAGCATCTAGTTCCTAGAGTAGTTATGAGAATTAAATGTTATATCTGTAAACACTCAGAACAGTGTTGACCCATAGTTTGTACAAG
The DNA here is from genome assembly GCF_015220235.1 of Choloepus didactylus. Taxonomy (NCBI): domain Eukaryota; kingdom Metazoa; phylum Chordata; class Mammalia; order Pilosa; family Megalonychidae; genus Choloepus; species Choloepus didactylus. The sequence continues at coordinate 127,834,187 of NC_051310.1, read as the reverse complement.
TGTTAGCTACTGTTATTAATACTACCAACACTTCCTCCTCCAGAGAATTTAGCAAAAGGCTACTTAATCTAGTCAGCATTTCTTCTCTTTTCCTCCAACATCTGTCTTTTCTGTTTTTTGATGTACAGTGGTTAACAGTGAACCACTCATAGCAAGTAAGCAGTGCAACTAATTTCCTTGCTATTTTTTTTCCTAGTCACTTCTTTAATCCTATTCCAGCTGCCCATTAAGGAATTGTTTCAGGTTAACAGGGTTGCATTATACTTACTATAGGTAAGTTCATTAGCCTCTGCAATACTAAGGCTAAACCTAAATTTGTAACATAATCAGGAGTTTTATTATAAAAACAAGCACTCCCCTCAGTTTTAACTTTAAAAAAAATCAAATTGCTTGGTATTTTGTTTGTGGAACAAGTTTTGCACTAATTGTTTTACTTAAGGATCATAAATGGTCTACAATATGTCTTTGAATGTGAATTGAAACACAGCATGTTAATTCATCAACAATTTATTAACTTACAGGTCTCAATCTGTACAGTTGGTAAGCTCAGATAACATTCTTAGAAATGTCTGATGAAAAAACTGTTTCTAACTAAGGTATAAGACACAGAAAAGTGAAATTTATCTTTTAAATTGAAAAAATTTTTATTCTAGTCAATACCATAAACACAGAATTTCTGAAAACTTGGGCAACTTAAAAATCAAAATAAAAGCTTATTGTCTATTATTCTGAAATGTTTTCATAGAAAAAAGCACTCATTCAAAACTAAACAAAATTAGAAATAGCATACTTTCACAACAAAATATTTCAGTTACTTCTACGCAAAGATCACACTTTTAGACTTCTCTTGAAACACTGGAAATTATATATAGATACATATTTAGGATCAGGTCGAAATTTGTACATCCTTGAATCCAAGGTGGAATACATCATTTAACCTTCCCAGATGCCCAGCTCTACTCATCAGTTAATAGCATTTAAAAAAATCTAATTATTCCCAGAAAACTTACTACATCATGACACCACCCTATATACAGAAATTAAACTGTAATTGTAATAGCAAGTGACCATATAAAGGAATAAATTATACATAAATGTCAAGCATCCTTTTGTAGCTTTTATATTTTCTCAGCTAGCTATATACTAAAAGTTTATTAAGTCTGCTTGAGCATTGATGGATTGAATGCTATGAGTCCAAAACAAAACAGTATTAAGTTATTACAAGTTTGATTATTCTTTACTTGTGTTGAACATATTTTGTAACTAACGTAAGCATCCGTAATGTCTTGTTTAATATGTTAAAAGCTAACATTTAAAACTTACTATATGCCAACCATCTTCATATTTTATTTTAACAACTGTGAAAAGTTGGTATTATCCCTATTTTATAGACAAGCAACTTGAAACCCTCAGAGATTAAGTAATTTGAGGAAAATTACCTAGCTAGCAAGTACTGGAACAAGTATACAGGTCTGATTCTAAAGCCTTTCGCTAATGATAACTTCAAAGACATCTTTAGCAGCATTACCCAAATAATGTTATACAATTGTTTACTTCTTTAAAAACTATCTTAAAATAGAGTAAAATATAATTGATTTAGTGAAATCTAACTACTGCACTATACACTAACACCTTAATTATCTGAAAGCACAGCAGGGGGTCTCCTAACTACCCTCTACTTAATCAAATAGCAGCATTAACCAATGTTCTCAAACCTTCCATAAAAACCTTCCATAGACAGATGCTTGTTCATAGCAGCATTATTCACAACAGCCAAAGGCTGGAAGCAGCCTACATCAATAGATGAATGGATGAACAAAATGTGGTATAAACAGACAACGGAATATTATTCAACTGTAAAAAGGAAAGAACTGATACATGCGACAACATGGATGAACCCTGAAGACATCATGTTGAGTGAAACAAGCCAGACAGAAATGGACAGATATTTTAAGACTCCACTTACATGAAATAACCAGACTATGTAAAATCATAGACAGAAAGCAGAATTATGGTTAGCAGGCATGGGGAAGTAGAATGGGAAGTTAGCGCATAATGGGAAAGCAGGGTTTCTATTTGGGGTGATGGGAAAGTCTGGTAATGGATGGTGGTGAGGGTAGCACAACACTGTGAATGTGACTGATCCCACTGAACTGTATGCTTGGGAGTGGTTGAGATGGGAAATTTTATGAGATTAAGGAAACAATGACAATTAGAATGCAATAATTGATTTTGGGCTAGATCTAAGTAGGAAGGAGAAAAAGCCCAAAAGAACATTAAGACAGTTGAAAAAATTGGAATATAGACTGTAGGCTTTACAACAGTGTTAAATTTCTTGAACTTGATAACTGTACTTAAGGTAGTTGCATAAGTGAATTACCTTGTTCTTAGGAAATACATATGGAAGTATTAAATGTTCAAAGACTATGATGTATACAACCTACTCAAATATTTAGAAAATAGAGGAATAGGAAGAATGATAAAGCAAATGTGGCAAAATGTTAAGTTGATGGATCTGAAGCAGGGGGAATAATGATGGCATTCTCTGTATGGGTTTTGTATAATTTTCGCAACTGTCCCGTAAATATGAATGTGAAGTTGACTGCTTTTGACAGAGTTGATCAACATAAATTCCCTCCCCTCTGCCCCAACAAATTCCTATTGAATTTTGTGTATATAAGACACCTATAAAAAAGTATGAAAATTATAAAAAATGTAAAAGATTCCACCCTCAGATTGCTCTGAAACCAAAACTAGAAATCTTAGGTATACATTATTGGTATGGTTTATACAAAAAAAAGATCATGTATAACTCTAAAAAACAGAACCCAGACCCTACATGTCACCCCCCAAAAAGGCCTTAATCCTACATCAAAGGATAAGGTGAAATAACTAAGGCTGTTATTTTTCTTATGATTCCCCACTTAATGCAACATTTTGATTATTCAGCCAATTCCCACACCCAATCATGCAGATGAAGAGGCTCCCATTTTTTTTTTTAGAAAAAACAAGTTCTATTCCAGTCTATCTCTGAGTCTCTACACTAAAATCTACACACTTTACTCATATTCTGAACAAATACCCAAAAAGCTCTATTAGAAAGTATTTTTGGCATTTAAAAATCTCAATTCAGAAAATTCATTCACATAGAACAATTCCTTAGACACCAATGTAGGAAAAAAAAAAAAGAAAGAAAAGAACTATTACAGTCTCATATTCCCAAACTATGTCTTTCAAATTGCAGATCATCATGATTCATTAATTGGTCAAGAAATCAATTCAATGGGTTATGATGGCAATTTTTAAAAAACTAAAATAGAACAGAAAACGCAAGACCACACTGCAAATAGTAAGGGTAAATATGTTTTGTGAAAAATTTCTTTCAATATGAGTGGACTAGTTGCAAATAAAAGACATTAATTACTCTGGGCAAGTAATGGGTTTTCAAAAGAAAATCTGATTTTTTGTTGTATATATGTTACCACAATAAAAATTTTAAAAAGAAAAAAAGTAAGCAAGCTATGGGTCTAAAGACTCATATTATTATTGTGGAATATCATCCCCATACTAAACATGCAATACCATATTTGTTACCCCAAAATGTTTAAGAAAGGTACAAGTATAGAGGCAAAAAAGTCACTTTTTTAGCAATTACATTGAAGAAATTGATTTTCCCTAATAATCTATATTTTATTATGTTTAGCACTAGTTTTGGCTAAAATAGAGATTGTGTACAAATGCAATATTAAAGCAAGTTTTAAAAACAAACAAAAAGAAAAACTAAAAACTCAGAACAAATAGTGGCTTTGATTTTATTTGCTTGTTGAGTTTGAGATGCAACTACTGACCTTCGTGACATTTTCCCAAAGTCACTGATGTAATCTGAAATCTAAATTTGGCGTTCTACACAAACAACCTGCTCAGTAGCAATACATTTCCTAATATTTCATACATAAATAGCTGTTATCTGACTTTAAGTAACAGCCAAACACTTAAAAATTTAAATCACTAAATTAAACAGGGCTTTATCCTTCTCCTTCTAGTACATTTTACTAGACACTATTACCAAGGCATTTTAACTAGAAAAGAAAATTTGTCTATCTAATCCACTTTGAAAAATATATATATAGAGAAAAAATACCCATCTTCATACATAGCTTTTAAAAAATGAACATCTAATTCATATCAGGATAAATTAACATTTACCAATCATAAAGTCTCAGATTTGGAAGGAACTCCCTACCCAACACAAAAATTCCGTCCCTAAAGTGTTCACTGGAATAGAACTTACATCTGACTACAAGGCCTCCACTCCTAACTACTATTATATAAAAATCTTCAAAAATTGGCCCTTGCCATTGTGAACGTAACTAACAGCACTGAATTATATATTTGAATGTGGTTAAAAGGGGAAATTTTAGGTTGTACATGTTACTAGAATAGAAATTTAAAAAAAAAGAAATAGGACTGAACAAACACACTGAAACCTAACGTAAATGATGGACTATGGTTAACAATACAATTATAAAAACGTCCTTTCATGAACTGTAAAAAATGTACCACACTAATGCAAGGGTTAGTAATAGGGTGGAATATGGGAACTCGGTATTTTATGCAGGATTTTTCTGCAAACCTACTTCTCTAATTAAAAAAAAAAAAAAGAAATTTAGAATGGTAAACAACAAAAGACAACAAAAAAAATCAGCCCTTGCCATTAATCAGAAGATTGACAAATGAGTTTAGTACTGTTGAATTCCGTGAAAAGCACAGTATATACAGTATTCACATAAATATACAGTATTCACAGTATTCACACAGATTTAGAAAGATTTACTTTATTCAATATGGCTCCGGAATACACGCACAAATTTTGGAGTTCAGCTAAACTATAAAAATCAGTTAATGAAGGCAATAAGAAAAATAATGTATCACTCAAACCGTCTTTAGTTTTTTCTTCAATTTATCGAGCTCGAATTATCAAGTTTATAAAACTTATAAACTTCTTTAAAGTTAGATTTACTTTGCCTAAAACTGAATAACTGCAACTTTAAAATACCAAGTATTGTAGCAACAGATAACAAAAGTTGTTAACGACCATTTCATGTTAAGTTAACACTAAGGTCTCTCTTGAAACTCTTGGTTTACAAGCACTTTTGAAGAACGTGCCCTGCCATCTAAATCCTAACTCTTTTCCAAATGCTTCTCTTAACTCACCAGCAGGAATCTTTAACAGAACAGATAATCACATGTAATACAGAAATAGTCGATTCTGCCGCACAATTAGGTTAACACCTCTAAAATGAGGCGCTGAAAAAAAAACAAACTCTACTTAAATAAATCATTTACCTCGATCTGGCTTCATTTTCACATCCAATTTCCACCCACAATGCTTTGAAATATACGTGTAGGTTCTTTCAACAGGCTTGCCGCTGATTCTGAGGCTTCTGCTTTATTTTCAAAATGCTAAAAGAGATCAAAATAAAATTAATCTGGTCCTGCTCTAACCACTCAGACCTTGCAAGAAAACTACTGTTAACAGTTAGGCCTCTTCCTGGCACTAGCTGTGGTGACAGCACCATCGGCAGGTCTGAAAAAAGCAAAACTCTCGGCACTGCCTCCTCCATCTTTTCAGGATCCAGCACTCCCACCCCACCCCACCCCCACCTCACACTCTTCAGGCCAACGTGTCCTTCTTTGACACAGTGTCTCCGAACCAAAAGCAAGATCTATTTATAACCCGGAGGTACAGGCAAGAAAAAAAAAATTCAAGCAACACAAGCTAACTAACCCCTTCGTAAAAAGTCGGCGAGGAACAGCGGCACGTCTGCAATAGCTGTTATTGAAATTCTTCAACCAGGTGCCTGGACGCTGGAAACTGCACAAGACCCCCTGGGCCTTGCCACGAGCTCCTCCCACCGGACTGGGCCTCACCTATGTAATTACCCTCTGGCTAGCCTTCCTGAAGCAACCACAGCCAAGTTTACACCATAAGAGGGTCAGAAAGGAACTCGAGTCATCTCCTCACACCTAGCCCCTACCCCCGAACAAACTCTCCTGGACTGTCCCGGGTCACCGTCTACCAATCCCCAGTTCTACGTGGCCAGGCCTGAGGTCCGCCAGGAGGAAGGTGTTTACAGCCGGGTGCTCACCCCCTACTCTGCGCAGACTGCCCGCTGCAGGCCCCTTCCTGTCCCGCCGCAGCCCCGGATTTCCTTCAGCCCCGCTGCACCGAGTGCCGCGCCTGCCCTTCTCCCCTCGGGAGAGTTGCTTTCATGGCGCTTTCGGGCTGGCTCGCTCCTCGGCTCCCTCGGCCGACCTCTGCTGACTAACTCGCTCTCCACTCCCGCTCCCTCCTCTTGGCACTTCTCTCTGCCGCTCGCCCAGCGGCTCACATCACACTCCCACCTCAGACTGGAGTCTCCAAGAGGCGCAAGGCCGGCGAGCAGAGTGTCGCACGCAGCGGCCCCCGGCTCTGCGTTAGGGGACCATGGGGGCCCGAGACAGCAAGCCCGACGCGATTCCCCGGCGCCCCTGTGGCCATCCACCCCCACCTCAGCCGCCGCCTCCCTCTGCTCCCTCCGCTCAGCCCCTCACCCAGCCCGGCTCCCACTAGAGCCCTGCGACCCCGGGGCTTCGCCTGCCTGTCGCCCCGGCTGGACTGCCTGCCCCACGCCTCTGCCAGCTCCTCGCCCTCCCGCTGCTCTCTCTAGCTCTAGCTCCCGGTCCCCCTCGCTCGCCCAGTTCTTTCTCTGCTGTTTGCCCTGTCAAAATACTGCCCAGGTCACGTGTCCCAACAACAGCCAACCCACCACGCGTCACTTCCTCCCCGGCGGCCTCCACTGCCCGGGCGCCTGGTTGTTATAGCAACATCGCCCGGGGCTCACCTTGGGGGCAGAGATTTCGCTGCCGGTGCCCAGCTGGCGTGAGGGTAGGGAGAACGGCGCTGGGAGGCGCTGACAGTGCTAGGGAGGCGGGAGAAGCCCGGGGCGCTTCAGCCGCGCTCGCCTCCTGCCTGCGCTCCAAGCCGTCTGCGGCACGCGTCTCTGAGACCAGGAATCCGAGCCACGCTATTAGAGCACAGGGTAACTGGGAAGATGTCATGGGAGGACCTGCCCCAGACGAGGAGGATAATTATAGTCTCCTCCTCCTCCACTGGAGATGCTGGCGCAGAGTTCTAATCGGTCCCATGTGGATTGCAGCGCACTATGCTACCAGGGTTTAACGTGCCCAGAACAGGAGAAGGGCCAGCTATGTGTGTCAGAGTGGGAAGTTCAAAAACAGAAGCCCTCCTCCCCTTCCCCTGGATTATCCCAAATCATTAGTGATTTTGGTAGGATTCGGAACCCAAGCTTCCGAGGTACGCGCCGTGCTATAAATAACTTTTATCACTTCTAAAACACTGAAACACTGACTCATGGCAGGAGGACACTTTTGACACCGTGTTACTGTTGGGAGCTGTAATTTTGTTGTGCTGTAACAGTGTGACATGCTGACACTTTATGTTGTGATGTTGTGTCATCACAAACACAAACAGATGACAAGGATCGGCTGTAGTTAAGAAAAAAAAAAAAAAAAGAAGCAGCAGCAATCCTAAAAAGGGCCGAAACTATCAGTTACTTTCTAGACAATGTTCATTTATGTGAGGTTGTGAGCCCAAACTGAGATAAGGAGAAATACAAAATTTGCAATGCTCTCTGGTTTCATTTGAAAAAGTATTTTTTATAAATCATTTTGCATACAAGAATCACAACAGAAAAATAAGACGATAGATCTAAAGGTGAATTTTACCTTTACTTTTTGTACTTTTCTGTATTACAATGGGTATGTATTACTTTACATCAGATATGTTTTTGTAAAATACAAGAAAGGCAATTGCATTTTTTGGCCTCAGATCACAAATACATGGCATTTTTACTGTGAAAAAATAGTAATGTTTACAGTAAAATTATATGCACAGCCATAATTATTAACCATAATTCCAAAATTGTCTCTTAGACCAGGACAGAATATTCAGTAGAGTAACATTTCATTTTCACTGAAATATTCTGGCATCATGAAGATAGCATGGAAGTTCTGACAAATCGCAACAGTTCCTTAATCTTGCTAATGGCTACAAATTTTAACTCCTGGTGGATTTGACTATGATATTATTGAATACCGCATTATGTAGTTTCTTTTATGAACTGAAGTTTTACTTGTTGTATAATCACTTCTCAGTTAACCTTGGTAATGGGAAACAAAAAGAACAGTTACAGATAATCCAATATCCTAAATTTAGCACAACAGCTGGGACCAGATAACAGCTATTGTAAAAGGCTTACTGGGTGCACATGCACAAGATCTGTGACTCGGCTCCTTTTCGTCCTCTGCCTAATTTGAAAGAGATATAAAGACCAGAAAAAGGCTGAGCGCAGAAGCTGAGAATATAAAGTACAAACTTAAATAATTACATGCTAACAGTACATGGATAAAAAATGATGTCTGAACGTTCGTTAGACCAACCTGGGCATTTTTGTGAATCTGGAATCTTAAAAAATTTAATATCATATGGCAATGGAAAAGTATTTTAAAAGAGTTGTAATTTTGACTCATTCATTCATTTTTCAAATTGTCTCATTCATTTAACACACGTCACATGAGTTAGGTAGAACACTCACTAGGCATATACTAGTCTAAGGATATGAAGGTCACCAAAAACAGATAGGGTCACTGCTTTAGAGTACTACCTTGATCAAATCACATTCCACAGCCTTAGTTTCACCTGCAAAAATGAGGTGGTTGGACTGAAAGTAAATGATCTAGCTTTCCCTTCTAATTCCAAAACAATCCTATCATTATATAAAACATGCCCAAATTGGTTGGGAATAACCACCTAAAATGGCAACTCATTCTTAAGAGTTGGTGACAAGTATTTGTTCAAATCTTGGGGCTCCCAAGCAGAACAGGTATCTTTAGTTCCTACTTGGTGAGGGGTGAGGGTAGGTGAAGCAAGGAAGTCAAGACAGTGAGCAGGAACCTTACCCCTTTTCCATCTGGTTTACTCTCCCCTGGGTGTTCCAAAATCATGAGTAATTAACTTCAAAAAAAATTAACTTGTCTTCAGCAAGGAGGTAATCCCCTCAACTTTACAAATTTTGCTGAAATGGGCAATGTATATCAAAACTGTGTTTTATGGACGTCTCTAAATTCCTTTACACTAAGATAATTAGGATAATTAATCACTTGATTAAGACAAAACTGTTATGGAACTGTTACAGCCTTGGAACCAGTCCAGGCTACCACAATGAGTTCCGCCAAAGCAGGGCCTGGTGCCTTTTTGTATCCCTAGCACCTAGCACAGAACCTGGCATGCAACAGGGGTTTGGTAAATATCTTTATACTGACCAATCACCTTTTCTTGAACATGCTCCAAAACTGTACCCCTAATACTGGCTAGCTTTTCCTCTCTAGTGAGATAAAGTGTATAGAGTAAGGAAATTTGTATGGATGGCATAAACTTCATACATTAATAACAACTTTCATTATACTTTTGATAGTCTCAGTATAATAGTAGGAACCCAACAAAGACGATTGCAGTAATTTTTTCATGGCCTCTAAATCATCTGCTGATACTACAAGTTTTTTTTTTTAAGTTCCAGATTCTGATTATCACTTAAATATGGAAATCTTTAATTCTGTAAAATTTACAGTAATTTTTTGAAAATATGAGGAAAATCTCTTAAGTCTCATAAAAGCACATCTTTATGACACAGAGCTAAAGGATGATAATAAGTAGCTGAGAAAGGTCATATAGAAATGTTATTTTAAATATGGTTATTGGCATATACCTGTTTCATCATAAAGTATTATAGAAATTAAATCATGGAATTAATATGTTTAGATAAATCTAGTTCTTGCACAGTAAATCAAAAAATTTTTCAAACTGTGTACTTTTAGTTCTCACTGAAACAAGATGAAATTCAAGCTCTGTTTTCCATATCTAAATTATTTCAGATGTTCACCACAGTTCGTTTCTTTCTTTCTAAGGTAGGAAGATCATGGAGTCATTGTTAAGGTATTAGCTCACGTAAACAACTATCCACCTTCCCTTAAATTGGTTGGCTGGTTTGTCTTTTTTTGAAGCTCCTGTCTACCCCCAATAACCACAGGCATAAGGAAGTGAAACATGATTCTTTCTTGCTCCTGCCTATAGAAGTGACTATAATACTTAGAAATACAAACGCTACTAAACTTCAAAAAGTTTTCATGGAAATTTTTAATCTGAGGATTTGCTGAGCTACTGGAGGCCTCTGAGCCATCAGGATTTAGGTAGGACCTGTTCAAAACTTAATAATTGCCCATATTTTTGTGATAGTAATTGTGCTAAGCATTTCACATATATTACATATATATTTGATCCTAAGAGGGTGATACCCTGCAGATTACAAAATTGAGGCTCAGAGAGTCAAGCTAAGTTGCCTGCTTCCTAAATGGTCTCATTCAATCCCATAATGTACAGCATTATGAAGTACATTAATTTTTCAGATGGGGAAACTAGATTCAGAAACACTGATAAATGGTTGCATACGCAGTATTTAAGTTTGTTTATATAAGCTTAGCCTTAATGTTTTGAGACATAAGTTCTAAAAAGAATGGCTTTGGTTTATTATATGTAAACCCCAAAGAACAAGTGGTCCCACTTGGAAAATTGCAAAACATTTCTTGAGCACTTATGGTAGGTACTGTTCAGAGTGCTTTATAGGTTCATTTAATCTTCACAACATCTCTATGCAGTATTATTATCCCTATTTTATAACTGAATAAACAGGAAGAGGGAAGTAAAATAACTTGCCCAAGGTCAAGCAATTAGCATGACAAAGCCAGGATTCACACCCAAGGAGTATGACTCTGAAGCACAAGTTCTTAACCAATACCTGGTAATGGCCCCATTTGGTTTGGTTTCTCACCCAAACCCTCCTTTTTCCTGCCACTGGACCCTGCCATTTTCTCCAGTAGCATCACTTCCCAACTCCTATATAAAGTATAAAGCCTTCTGGACTTTCAAGGTCTAACTAACCTTACCCCACAATGCCTTCTATAATCCCCACTCCCTACCCCCGCCACCACACACACACACACACACACACACACACATCACCTATCTTTTCTCTGAAAACATATATACATTTATGATCTTAAAACCACATACTCATTTTCTCTTTTAAGGTCAGGGATGGACTATGACTTCACATTCCTTCATGTTGTCTTCATTGACTAGCACCAGCCTGAGCACAAACACTCCAGTAATTACTGCACACCTGAGGCCTTCATTGCCCTCACCAATACAACTAGTCATATGTGGTTTCTGACCACTTGAAATGTGACTAGTGAAACTGAGGAACTGAATTTTTTATTTTAATTAATTTAAATAGAAATTTTAAAACTGACTTTCAATTTGGTTGTTGGAAAACTTTTAAGTATGTTTGGAACAACTTGGGTACATGAATCTACTTTTTCAACTGTAAACTTCAGGAAATCAATATGCAGATCAAATATTTCTAATGCAAATTTAGCTTCCAAATTGAGATGTGCTGTAAGTATAAAATATACACTGGATTTCAAAGACAGTGTGAAAAAATGAATGTAAAATATCTATATTAATACTTTTAAAATATTGATTTCATGTGGAAAGGATCATACTTTAGATATATCTTTTTAAAAAATTTTTATGTAGCTACTGAAAAATTTAAAGTTACATGGGTAGTTCACATATTTTTATTAGATACTTGAAAATCAACTACTCCTCAACCAAATAATATAATAGTGCAAAATTTATACTAAGGGAATTTGCTGCTTGCCCTAATCCTGTTGAGGATTCAGTGCAGTCAAATGAGAATTGAATGCATCACAGTTGTGAACCACCCTTCAAAATACTCATGCTAAAGTAAAAAGTTTTCATAGAAATTATTTTTCTCTTTATGACTGATTGCTATAGGATCATGTACAGAACTACCTAATCCCAAATACTATGAACTGTTTTCAGAAGCAGTGATGGTGGACTTCAAAACAACAGCCAAACTCTCCATGAACTGGTAGAGACAGTTTATTATAAATCAAATTATTGATCCTTTAAATCTCATTATTGCATTCTAATGAAAATTCTAAGACAGTGCTTTTCATGGTTTAAAAAAAAAAAGTCCATAGCATTTAACTTGAAAAGTATAAAAAAACTATTACTATTACAAAATGTATAAGATAAACTATATTTCAGAAAATAATATTTTGAGAAGGGCTTTATCCTTTAAAAATATAATCCCCTGGTCTGTAAGACTGCTTACAAACACAGCAGAAAATCCCCAGCTCCTCTTCACAAATGGGAAAACTCATAATTGAAATTAAGTTCTTCACATGTAGTAGAGCATGACAGAGCAATGTGTAATAAATTTTTGAGAAATCAAATTTCTGCTGCCTTTTTCAGAACCCACAAATTCTGTGCAACATAAAAATAATTCCAGAAATGATTCCTAAATTTTCCTGTTTTACATACCTCAATTTCATACTGCCATACTTCAGAGAAAGGAACAGTAGCTACTTCCTTATTCCAAATTGCACAGGCAGAATTCTGTACCTGCAATTCAACATAATTGGTCTTTATTTCCAAAATGTCATCTCTGACATATAAATTTAATTCAATTAAATGTTTACTGAAGTTCACATGCCAAATATTTTGCTGGACCCTACGGACACTGAGACAAGGAAAGCAAGTACTTACCCTTAAAGAACTTTCTTATTCTAGAAGATAATCATGTAAATAAATAACTGCAATTTGGTTTAATAACAGCAAAATATTTCATGTGTAAGGAAAAGATATGGCACAAAGGAAGGAAAAATTAATTATCTCTAGGACTGGATTGTTAAAGAAGAAAAAGAACATAGTACTAAGTTTTGGAGAATGAAGAGTTCAGACAGGCAAAGTGGGGTAGGATGATGATGGGGGAAGTATTCCTGTCACCGTGATAACACATGAGTTGTTCAAGATGCAATTTCAGAGAGTTGGATTCAAGGAGATTAAATGTAAGTGATAGCTACAGCGTTAGAGCCTTTTTTGCCACTGGCTCCAATTCTTCACCCCTTACCTATCCACTATGCCATGTGACTTTGTAATCTATTCCACTAATGGGTCAAAATATATTTTCCAGCCCCTTGGCCTCAGGTTCAGCCTCATGGCTTGCTTTAGTGAGTAGAATGAGGTTGATGTGACAGTGAAGTGATAGTTCTGAGTTTTATTTTAAGAGTCCTTGCCTGTTCCTGTCTTTCTCTTGTGTCTTTGATAAATGTGAAAATCACATGTCTGGGTAATTTGCTGATCCCATAAGGAGAATGAGAAACAGGTGTAATGAAGCTGGGTTGCCTCAATTGACCCACAGATGCATGACCAAGCCCAGTCTTGATTAGCAAACCTACCACAGTCAAGCTATAGGTCCATGAGAGCAAATTGTTAAGCCACTGAGTTTTGGGGTGGTTTGTTATACTGTATTATTGCAGCAATAGCAAAACAATATAGCCATATTAGTGATTTGGATTTTATCTTGCAGATGACAAAAAACTATAAAGGATTGTAATCAATACATAATTAGATTGTTTCAGAAAGATGACTTTGTCAACAGTGTGGAAGATGGAGATATGAGGAGAGCAGTGAGGGAAGTTATTCTAATGGTCCAACCCCAAGATTTATGCAAGCTTGAACTAAGGCAATGACAAGGGGAATGGAGTCGAGAGATTTAGGAGAAAGAAATAACAGAAGGTGGTGATTGGCTGTAGGGAAAGGGAGAGGACAACTTTTCAACCAGCCCTTTACTCTGGAAGATAGTTGGTGAAGCGCCATCTACTTTAAGACAGGAAAATGAGACAGATCATATTGTCCACTAAGGTTTGGGGTGGGGAACTGGGTGGAGGAATATATAAAATATTTAGTTTCAGACCCATTGTATTTGAAAAACCTGCAAGCATCCAGGAAGAGACATTCTGAATGCAGAGAGAGTCTGTTGTGGATCTTAAGGATATATATTACTCAAAAACCAACAGCACACACATGATGGTTACTCCATGGGAGTAGATGATGATATCTTAGGATATCAAGAAGGAATTGGCATTCAACAACATTAGCTGTTGTCGGGAAGTCAGATAAGGTAAGGACTGAGAAATGTCCTTTGATTTGGCAATCATGTTACCCATAAGAGAAGGAACAATTTTGAAACTCTTTCACAATAGGCAGAGGTAGCCTGGGCCGGATTTAACTCACTGTGTATTTAGAAAATAACCGACAGTTGGGAAATCCATAGTGCCATTGCTTTGAATAAAGTCTCTATTTCACACCAGGTCAGTGTGGTATGACTTGGAGAATAGTTGGTAGATTTACCCTGAAGTCATATTTAGGATCTCAACATTTGTACTATATCTCAGAAGGAATGCTTTCTACAATCTCATAAAATATACCAGCAAAATCCAACATGCAGAGATTTGCAGAAATTGTTTTTCTGAGAGTGATGTGCTTCAGAAATGTTTTCTCATTTATAAGCACATCACAACTGAAAACTTAAAAAGTTCCCCAGTTCTCTTATACATAAATATCCATGTATTGAATTTCTCTGCAGTTTGCTATATATACATGACATTTTTCTCTCAGTAAATCACAACTTGCTCTGTCTCTTCATCACATCACATGATGATTCTAGGAAATATGACTGGGTATTGATGGCTTGCCTAGCAAATGAAATCCACACAACCAAGATGTTTTGTGAAGATGAGGCAACTTGAATATGAAATAAAATCAGAATGACCATTTGTATTGGTAGATACTGACACAAAACAGACCCTGGTATTACCTTACTCTTAAAGTAAGGTAGTGCTAGGCCACAAAAGGTGGCTCACAGTGCCTGCCTCATTTGTGGTCCCCTTTTGCCATGTGACCCTACTCCTGTAGCCACAACTGATTGAACCAGGAATCAACACCTGACCTGAGGCAACCATCTATAGACTGGCTGGTGGCCTACAAAATAGCCCAGTGTTAGGAAACTGAGCATAAGAGGAGTACATTATAATGGTTAATGACTGGCAAATCATAATCGTTATGAAGGTGGTGGTGGTGGGAGGGCATTGATGCACTTCAAACACAGAATTTGTAGCAGCTGGAGAAGCAGACATAGATGCCTCCCTAAAGGTGGACAATAGAGAAGGGAGCAGATACCCAATTCTGAAAGAACACTCTTAAGGCAAAAAGCTGCTACAAGACTGCTGGATGTGCTGCTAGTCCTCAATGTCGGGAATGATGGCCTATTTTTTAGTGAAGCCTGGCTTTATAACTGTTGAGAATTTTTCTGTCTTTCTTTTATGGCAACATGAGTCCTCAATAAAACCCCTATAATAAAGGCAACCTGAACATGTCTCTTTGATAGGTGAAACATGAAAGAGTCTGTGATGGTTTGAAGCTGTTATGTATGCCAGAAAATGCCATGTTCTTTTAATCCATCCCTATGGAGTCAGACCTATTGTGGGCGGGAACTTTTGATTTGGTTGTTTCAATGAAGATGTATCCCAGCCCATTCAAGGGGGTCTTAATCCTTTACTGAAGTCCTTTATGAGAGAATAAAAGGCAGAGACATTTGGAAAAAAACTTAGAGAAACACCCTGGAAAAACAAGAAAGGACCCACAGAAACTGAAAGAGCCAGAACCTGAAAGCAACGAAACCCAGGAGAGACGGATCAGCAGACGCTGGCCATGTGCCTTCCCATGTACAAGAGGAACCCTGGATGCCAGCAACCTTTCTTCAGAGAGTATCCTCTTGCTGATACCTTAATTTAGACATTTTTCACAGTTTTAGAATTGTAAAATTGTAAGCTAATAAACCCCCTTTTTAAAAGCCAACCCATTTCTGATATAACGCATTTCAGCAGTTTTAGCAAACCGAAACAGGATCTAACACAGTTTTACATTATTTCAAATCATGAGTGGGAAAAGCTAAGATATAGTACTGAATTTGATTCCCTACATATATCAATTAATTATTCAATCAACAATATGTACTGATTCCCTACCATGTACCAGACATGTACTAGCATTAGGAATTCAGTGGTGAATGTGATTGACATCATTCCTGCCAATCTGCTGCTATAGTCTAGTTGGCAATACTTAGATTACTTGGGTCTTAATATGTACTATTTGAGGCTTAATATGTACCATTTAGACACACCTAGATTTAAAGTCTTGAAAGCTTGTGATCCACATTATGCTTTTGTTTTAAATATTCACGGTTTTCAAAAAAATATTTTGTTAATAAGACTATAGAATTAAAACCATCTGGTAACATTTTAATCTAACGATACCTACATTTATTTTAAAATAAAGCTTATTTCAGAGCTTTCTAAGATTTAACTCATCTGAAACAAAAACAGCAGTAGGCAGGGTTAGCCAACCTGTTAACTAGAGCATGGCCCCTGAGTAAAGCCAGAAGCTTAATGGCAACAATAAGATGAGACTTGCTAAAACCAATGGTAAGCCAAGGAAGAGAATAAAGTGTTGACATTTATATGCCAGCATTCTACAACAGTGGTAATGTGCCACCTGTAAGTGAAAATGAGTCCTGGAAATAAAAAGGCTGAACATTTTTCCTCACCCTAAGTAAAAGATAAACTGAAAACTAATGGCATGGATTGGCCAAGATGATAAGGCTGAAAATAAAGAGAGAGTAAAGTCATTAAACTAGATTGAGAAAAATGGAAAAGATGGAATCTGATGCTTAGGTGAAATTGAAATGTCAAGGAACTGACATTGATGCATTCTGTGATGAACCTACTGGTAACTCAATAGTCAAGCAAAAAAAATTTTAATGTTATATTTCTTAGACTGACTAAAATTAAGAGTGAATGTCTTTCCCAGTGGAGATAAGATGGCCCAGTGGGAGTGGAGAGTTGGAGGGACGCTGTTAATCTCTTTAGAGTTTCTCAGACTCTCTAGGTATTATTTTACTTGGGGCACGAACTGACTAAAAATGCTTGATTATAGTCTACTATTCAAATCTTTACAGGCTTTCCTTCCCAGATACCTAAATCCCTAAACACCTGAGCTTCTTATAGTTGCTATAGTACTGCTGTGGCAATTATTTCCTGTTGCCTTCAACTCGACAGGCTGCAATTTAAGTGTCTGCAGCTCTCTCAGAAGAAAACACAAAAATATTAGAAATTAGAGAAAAGGCACAATTACAGCTTAGAAGATCATTTTAATTGTCAGAAAAAAAATACGTATATCATTTTACCAATAAATCTGTAATACAATGGATAATTTTAAGGAAAACAAATCATAAAATAGAGTCAAAAGTAGGTAGAGAAACTGAATAGACCAATCACTATCTTAGAAATTGAAATTAGTCAAAGATCGATTACTCCTTAAAAAAGATACCAGGCCTAGAAGAGTTTACAAGAAAGTTCTATCAAATCACCAAAAAACAGATAATTCCTTTGTTATATAAACTGTCCTAAAGCAAAGGAAAAGGATGAAAAGTTTCCATCTCATTCCAAGACCAATCAAAATGGAAAGTACTCAGCCTTCTAGAAACAAATCTCACTTATGAACATAGAAGCACTAATCCCAAGTACAGTATTAGCACAAAATCCTGCAGTGCATTAAAGAACTGTTACATCTGGAGAAGAGTTTATCCTAGGAATGGAGGACTGCTTCAATATTAGGACATTTATTAATACCAATCAC
This sequence comes from Choloepus didactylus, assembly GCF_015220235.1. Taxonomy (NCBI): domain Eukaryota; kingdom Metazoa; phylum Chordata; class Mammalia; order Pilosa; family Megalonychidae; genus Choloepus; species Choloepus didactylus. The sequence continues at coordinate 127,816,444 of NC_051310.1, read as the reverse complement.
TACATTATCTGAATAAAGGAAATAGAAACCAAATGATCATCTTATGCAGAAAAATCCATAAAATTTAATACCCATACCTATTAAAATGCTTTAGAGAGCTGAGAGGAGAGGTAAACATCCTTTTAGAGTATTTATCATAACCTTATAGACAAGTATCATACCTAAAAGTGAAACATTCGAAGCAAGTATTCCTTTGAGAGTGAAGAATAAAACACCTACCACCACTACTATTCACTACTGTATTTGAGGTTTTAGTCAACACACAAAGACGAGTAAAAAAAAAAAACCCACAAAATATAAACAAATGGAAAGGTTGAGACAAAACAATTTTAAAAACTAGTAGAACTAATAAGAGAATTTAGTAAGGTGGTTGAATATATGATTGACAATTTAAAAATTAATAGCTTCCCATACACCAACAATTATCAGTTAGAAAATATTAAGGGGAAAAGGATACACTCACAAGAGCAACAAAACCATACCATCGCTTAGAAATAAACCTAATGAAAAATGTTAAAGACTTACATGAAAAAAAGCAATGACATGAAAGAAGATTTCAGTAAATGCTCCTGGATAGGAAGATTCCATATTTCAAAGGCAGTTTCTCAATTATAAATTCAATACAATCTCAGTCAAATCTCCAAAAGATTTTTTTAATGGAATTTAACAAGCCGATTCTAAATATTTACATGGAACACTAGAATTACACTTAGCACCCTGAAATGCACACGAAGAGAGGCACGTGAAAACTAATACCAACTAATAGAACAGCCTGCCTCTTCAAGCCTTGTTACTAATGCTCAGTAGAAAGACACTAGCTAAGGGGATGCCAGATGTGAATGCCTGTGCTATTTAAATAGTTCTCTTTTTTCTCTCACGCATAGCTTTCTTCTCTCTTATGTTCAGTGAATATAGATGAATCCTTTAAATTAATTAATTACACTTCCTTCAAATATACAAACTAGTATTTTTCCTTTCAGTCTCTTTGCACTTTCTACTTAAAGCCCCAATGGAGTACATTTTAATATATGATTGCTTCGAATTAAAGCAGATAATTACTATTGCTCCCTTGAGACACAAGAATTCATACAAATTTGACCTGGCATCCTTGTGCTAGATCAGCTAGGAAAAATACAAACAATGCCAAAATAAAGCATTTGTCACACACACAAAACCCTGCTGCTTTACAACAGCACTGCTGCCAAACTATTTGTAAAACCCATTATTCAAGTTTTAAAATCTAATTGAAAATGTATGTTTTGTTTCACAGATTTCCCAGGAACAATCACTATACTTTTTTGCTTTTATATTTGATAATCTCTATGTTTTCCCTAATGCTCTGCTACAATCTTGATTGCTTTTGCTACCTTCTTTTTTGGCTACCTTTTAAATGTTCGTTTTTCCCTAAAGTTTCTCAGCCCTCTTCTTTCATCAGTCTACAGGTACTTTCTGAACAAACCCATAGCTGCAACTGTTTCCCACATGCTAAGTAGCTTCCAAATCTACATTTCTAGCATCATCCTTTCCCTGATTTAGCACCCAGCCATCTACATCCACCAGAATGACCCACAGATCTTACAATTCAAGATATTCAATATTCAACTGTATTATCTCTTCTACTCCTCTCCCATCTTTCTTGTCTTTGTAATGAATCTTTATCCTCCCTATTCATTTACACAGCATTTATTGAGCACTTGCTCAGTGCCACTTACTTTTCTAAATGTTTGGAACTCAGTTAAAATTCACGAAGATCTCTTTTTGGTGCTTACATTCTAGCAAGAGGAAAAAGACAATAAATGAATAAATAATAAGGTATGTAGAAGGCAGGAAACAAAACAGAGCAAAGTGGGTGGGTTTGGGGCAGGGGCTACTGTAAATAGATTATCGGGGTAGGCCTCAACGGGTGACATTGAAGCAATGACTTGGAGGTAAAGAAGTTAGCGTGTGGATATCTGGGAATATTATACCAGTCTGGGGGACGAGTCAGTGCGAAGGCCTAAAGCCTAAGATATAAGTCCCTGATGTATGTGAAGAGCAAGGAGTGGATTGTGGCTGGAACTCAGATCACATAGGGGCTTAAGGATGATTCTCCAGACTTTGCTCATTGCAGGGCTTTGAGCAAAGACATTACATGATGTTAGACATGTATAAAAAGTTCACTCTGACTGTTCTGTTGACATTAGGCAGTAGGGAGCAAAGACAGACATGAGAAGACCAATTAGTAGAGTTAGTGTGTGTGCTGTTAGAGTTAGTGTGTGTGCTGTTTTGAAGTTTTTATGTACCCCAGAAAAGGCCATGTTCTCTTCATCCATTCAAGTGGGTAGGTGGGTCCTTGATTAGGTTATTTCAATTGAGATGTGACCTACCCCATTCAAGATGGGTCTTAATCCTTTACTGGAGTCCTTTATGAAAGTATAAAGGACAAAAAAAAGCTGAGAGAACTTAGAAAGAGAAAAGCCCCAGAGGAGCTAAGAGAGGACCCAGAGAAGAAGTCACTGTAACCAGAGCTGAAAGCAGTGAAACCCATGAGTTAAGGACCAGCAGCAACCAGCAGATACCAGCCATGTGCTTTCCCATGTGACTGAGGTGTCCCAGATGCCAGCAGCCTTTCTTCAGAGTCTAGGTGTCATCCTGCTGATGCCTTAATTTGGACATTTTCATGGCCTCAGAACTGTAAATTGTAAGTTAGTAAGTCCCCATTGTAAAAGCCAACCCATTTCTTGTATTTTGCATTCTGGCAGCTTTAGCAAACCGAAATAGTGTGGTTTGACAACACTGAATATAATGAACACCATTGAATTGTATATTTCCAAGTAGTTAAAAATGGGAAATTTTATTTTGTATGTGTTAATGGAATAACTAACAAAAACCAGAGCTGTACAACATAAAGAGTGAACCCCTGGGGGCTACTGTCAGCAGCCCCCCAGAGCGGCTTCACTTCTCCATGCTCCAGCCTTGGCTGCCACAGGCCGGGCTGAAGGCTCAGTGCCTGACTCCGAGTGGCCTCCAGCTCCATGCGGTCAGAGCAGCTTGAGGACGACGGGACAGTGCAAGGATGATGTTGGGGCCTGGTTAGTGGTGCTCAACATGTACTGGATGAACAAATGCACTTCATTCATTGGAATTGGAGTTTTTTATTCATGAATTGAAGTATATGGCAGATAATTTGCGTATGGTGGCCATCTTACCCCTTTTCTGAAATATTTGAAATTTCCCCAAGAAATGCTTCTGAACTAGGAGAAACATTTAAATTTAAAGAAGCTGTGTTTTAGGGAGCAGACTTCCTAGAAGATACAGAAAAGAATGTAGATGAACTGGGAAAAGAATACAAAGGCAATGCCTGTCATTTGATGCATAAAACTGCAATCACTTTTCTTCATCTTTATCAGAGATTCTTCGTGGGAAAGAGATTCCTCACTGGATCAATTGACTTGCCTACTTCAGCTCCTGTATTCCCTTTCTACAGAGTTGCTTCCCGGGGGAGCGGCTAACTGCTGCAGCCCCCCAGTCTAGTGTCAGCCACGAGCTCCAGGAAGAACTGGAGGAAGCAAAGGAGGCTACTCAATCATCTTCCACAGCAAGCACTGCTGCAGGCTCCAGACCCAGGGATCACACTAAACTATAAATGTCTCCAAAGTCACACATTCAGAATTGTCTCTGGCAGTTGAATATCACTAGGGAAAAGCAAAGAGTAAGCATCTTTGGGATATTTCATATACAAAGATGGCTCTTCCCCAAATCCCAGTCTTTCAGCTCAGGATTATATTGTAATAAAAAAAATTGGCGCAGGAGAGATTTTTGTATGAAGTCACCCTCTTTTTATTACCCACTTGTAAATTTGGATTTACTTCTGCTTTTTACAATCTCTGTTAAGTTATATTTACAGTATTTTGTATCATTGTTTACAAATCTTGCATGGACTCATGCCACCGTGAAAGAAGACAATCTTCAAGTCTTCAAAAGTTAGGCAGGTAATCTTTATACACTTCTGACTATTGTCAGAGCTATGGCATAAATAATAGGCAGACAAAAATGTACTTAGACAATTATAGTCACCATCACCTGCCTAAGAATTGTCTTTTGGATTTTTGTTTTTGTTCTTGAAGAGATTGGCACCAGGATGCAGAGAGCCAAACTGGCCAAAGTGAAGGAGCACACATACAGCCTGAGGGCAGGGCGTCCACTTCCTCATACACCAAAGTTCCCATTAAACAGTTGGTTTTGTTACAAATATCCAGTCACCTAGGCAGGGTGGCACATTCTTGTGTTTATCTGGCATTGATGCCTTTGATTCTGAAATTAAGATGTTTTTCTTTAAGGATATTCCTGCTAGTGACTGATGAGTTTTTGCACATGTCTCAGGGTGGGGGGAGGGGGAAGGGCTCCCTTTATTTTCATACATTGATTTCCAACCTGTACAGAATTGTGTTGATGGGGTAGGAATGTCCCAAGTAGTAGACTTCTGAGTAGCAGCCTTAGTTGAGTTTCAACTGCTTTTAACTATTCAGACTGCCTTTTATACCAGACTTTAAAAACCAGAGTCTAAAGTAGCACACCCCAAAAAGGTAATTCTTTGATATTTTCAAGCTTTGTATGTACCATATCAGGAGTATGTTGGAGTTTGTTAGTTTCTTATGGGAGTAGTTTCACCTCTTAAATAGAAGGCCTAGTCTCATTGACCTCTGATTGAAAATCATATTTGTGTGTCTTAGAATCCGTATTTGTGTTCTCTCAAATATATGTCTCTTACACAACATACAATATGAATGACATTGTCATCCCAGAGAAGTCCTCCTTAACAAGGAATCTGTGTGCTCTAGTCTACTCCCTATTTGTTCCTTGGATATAAGAACTACATCATTACGTGTAAAATTAGATTTTTCTACCTTAAGAATGAATGTCCTACAAAAATACAGGATGAAAACATTTTTTAGGTTTTAATATATTGGAATAGCTAGAAGTAAATACCTGAAACTACCAAACTCCAACCCAGTAGCCTTGACTCTTAAAGATGACTGTATAACAATGTAGCTTACAATGGGTGACAGTGTGATTGTAAAAACCCTGTGGATCGCACTCTCTTTATCCAGTGTATAGATGGATGAGCAGAAAAATGGGGACAAAACCTAAATGAAAAATAGGGTGAGATGGGGGGGGGTGGTGATCTGGGTGTTTTTTTAATTCTGATTCTGATTCTTTCTGGTATAAGGAAAATGTTCAAAAATAGATTGGGGTGATGAATGCACGACTATAAGATGGTACTGTAAACAGGTGATTGTACACCAGGGATGACTGTATGGTATGTGAATATTTCTCAATAAAACTGAATTAAAAAAAAAAACAAAAACAGAGTGAATGACAAACTTGCTCTCTGTAATCATTACTGACGGATCTCCAATTGACTAATAAACACATGAGAAGAAGGTTCCACCTCCCTAGTAATCAGGGAAATGTAAATTAAATCAGAGAGATACAATTTCCACCTACCCAACTGAATTGTTTTTTTAAAAAGGCCTCAGTAGCTATCTTGGACAGCTGCTGTGAGAATCGAAAGTGACTATGCATGTAAAATGCTTTGCAGAGTTCCTGGCTTGTTATAAGACTCAGTATGACTGCTTGTTGAGCTGTAAAACAAAACAAAACAAAACAAAAAAGACTCAATAAAATTTGAGAGATTATTATTTCAAGAAAAAAAAAAAGATTCCATAGTCAAGTGAATTAGGAAATACTATATAATGAAGTGCTGGTTTGAAGCTATTATGTACCCTAGAAAAGGCCATGTTCTTTTAATCCATTCTTGTGGGTGTAGACTTATTGTAGGTGGGACCTTTTGATTAGGTTGTTTCAATTTACATGTGACCCACCCAATTCAAGGTGAGTCTTAATCCTTTACTGGAGTTCTTTATGAGAAGATAAAAGGCAGAAAAGGCCAAGAGAGCTCAGAGAGAGAGAAACACCCACAGAAGCCCAAAGAGCCACTGAAGCTAGAACCTGAAAGCAATGAAACCCAGGAAAGAAGGACTAGCAGACACCAGCCATGTGCCTTCCCATGTGACAGAGGTGTCCCAGATGTCAGCAGCCTTTCTTCAGAGAACATATCCTCTTGTTCATGCTTTAATTTGGACATTTTCACAGCCTTAGAATTGTAAAATTTTAAGCTAATAAATCTCCTTTGTAGAAGCCAAAAAAAAAAAAAAAAAAAAAAAAAAGGATGCAGTATATAAGTTATCCAAGGCAGTCACTTCAGCTTTATATATATTGTTAGTTTTAAAGTCATTTACATTTATTTAAATTTCTAGATTGGACTGTTTGCTATTGCTCTATGTAAAGATACATATCTTACAATAAACTACATTTTTAGCTTAAAAAAAAGAACTGTAATGTAAACTATGGACCATAGTTAATAATATAATTATAATAATATGGGTTCATCAATTGTAAAATAGATACCACACTACTGCAAAATGTTAATGATAGGGAAAACTGGTTGGAGGAGGGATGTATTATGGAAACTCTGTACTTTCTGCATGAATTTTCTCTAAACCTACAACTACAACTGCTCAAATTAAAAGGAAAAAAAAAAAAAGTGTGACTTGGAACACCATCAAACCTCTTACCCAAGCTAGAAACTTCAGTGGAATCCTTAGTCATTCCTTTTTCCCACTTCCCCAACTATTTCCCCACCCCCTTCCAACATACACACGTTAATTCTATTTCTAAAATATCTTTTATACAAGTCATTGCTTTCCCCACCTCCACTGCCAGTCTCTTTTCAGGACTTCATCCCTATCTGGACCATTGAAATGGCATCCTAACTGGCCTCCCTGTCTCTAGTTTATCCCTTCTTCCAAGGGATAATCCCCATCAGCAGACTTATTGTAATTACAGGGGATCTTAACCTGGATGAGGGCATAAAATTCAGAAGATCACAAGGTGACCTTCATGGGAAAACACATGTTTATTTTCATTAACCTCTAACTGAAATTTAGCATTTCTTTCTATTATGAGCATAAGCAACAAGCCACAGTAGAATTAGTAGTATTTATAACTCTCACCAATACAAATCACAGATATCTTCATATTACATTATAGTTGTTGCTGATATCTCAAAATATCATTTACAATCACTACTTATCTGGCATTACCTACCGCTAGATCTTTTTTTTAGAACGTGGACTAAATATCACAATCAAAAAATATTTTGTATTCTTGGATTCCTTTGAATTCCTAAGTATTTTAATTTATACACTTAAAAATATTCTGAGGGGTTCATAGGCTTTTCCAGACTGCCAAAGGGGTCCTAAGGTCAGAAAAGATTAGAAAACCCTGCTCCAATCATACCTAATATACTCAGACCTTATCTCATCACTTCTGTACGTCCCTTAGGTGACTTGCCAACATACAGAATAAAGTCCCGAATTCTAACAGTGCTGACAAGGTTCTCCACATCCTCACACTGACTTTTTCTGTTTTATCTCAAGCTATTCTTCCTCTCTCTCACTCTAAATTTTGACCAGTCCTGATCCCTGCTGTTCCCTGGCACTTAGCCCTTTCATTCCTCTGGGGCATGTGCTCCTTATGTTCCCTTTTCCTGGAAAGCCTACCCAACCATGGAAAAACTCCTGCTCTATCTTCAAGATCCACCCTTTTCCAAAATTGCCTCCTTTCAGGCCAAATTAGTTTCTCCTTTATCTGGGCTCCCACAGTACGTATGACTTTTCACATTCTATGGCAGTCCTAGTTTACTTGCCTGCTACCACTCTTGTTCAACAAGGAATACTTCATAGGGAGAGACAGTATCTTATGCACTTTGGAATCCCTAGAGGACATTAATAATGTTCAATAAATGTCTAGTGAATTGAACTAAATTAATGCCTTTTTTAGATGACTGATCCGAGATTACTCACTTCTTTAATTCATAAGATGAAATATGTCTCAGAATTTTTCCCTGTCTTTTATAAACTTTAGGTTAGAAAGATGAAATTCCATTTGCTTATAAATAAACTTGTTTGCAAGCCACAGATTGGAAGATGATCATAATACATATATGTGACAAAGGATTCACAGCCACTGCAAAAAAAAAAACAAAACAAAACAAAACAAAACTTCTACAAATCAATAGGGAAAAGACAATGCAATAAAAAATCAGGCAAGAGACTTGAACAGGAACTTTACAAAGGAGGATGTCTAAATGGTCAATAAGCATATGAAATACAACTCAATACTATTACTCATTAGAGAAATGAGAATTAAAACGATAATAAAGACTACTACTCCCACCCCAGAAAGACTAAAATTTAAGACCGATAATATCAAATGTTTTTAAGGCTGCAGAACTCTTATATTGCTGGTAGGGATACAAAACGATACAATTTCTTTGGAAAACCAATTTACAGTTTCTACCAGAGTTAAAAGTACATCTACTTTATAATCCAACAATTCCATTCTTTATACCCAAGAGAAATGAGTGCTTGTCCTCTCATTTGTACAATATTATATCCATAGCCACTCTAGTCATCATTTCCAAAAGATGAAATATTCAACAAACAAATTGCAATATATTTCTATAATGGGATACTACACATCACTTAAAACATGAAATAATTGGCACCAACAAAAAGAGGGCCATTATGTTGAGTGAAAGAAGTCAGAACAAGAGTTAACAACATACGTATGTAAAAACCCCAACTATACACTTAAGATAAGTGTACTTTATGCACTTTACTTTATGTACATTATTACTCACTAAGTGATAAAATAAGTAAACTTGGTCAAATCTGCAGTAGTTGTTTTTGGAAACTCCAACCCTTAGCCAAACTTTGGGAAATGTCTTAAATATAGTCCCAAACTGCCAGTTTTGACCTGCTGGAAAGAATAAGAAAGTTATTCTTAGATGAGTAAAAAGAAGGATGAAAATAGAAGTATTTTGAAAATAAGAGCACTTTTTGTCCCAAGCGTGCCCCGGCCTTGGGACAAAAAGAATCTGGGTTAAGTCACCAACAGCTCAGAAATCACTGAGCGCCATGAAAATGCTGGCTTCCTAACCATAAGTAGATGTTTGGTTTGGTTTTGTTTTTAACAGTCTACTTTCTATTCCCTCTCTCCTTTTTTTGCCTGTGCCCTTACGTTGGCAGCACTTAGGACTGAAGAAATATTTATTCCTGTTACAGTCTGGGATGAGATGGAAAAAAAGTCTTTGAAGGAGATCATTTGGCTACAGAGAAAGGGACTCACAGGGCCTGATCCCCAAGGTTCAAAACTCCCTCATTGATGTCTTCTTCACCCCAATTCCATGCTGTATACAACAGCCAAAGTAAGTCTTCCAAAAAGCAGATCTGATCATGCCAATCCACTTGAGTAGTTTTTCTGGATTTTCTCTTCTCTTTCATTAGTCTAATTCATGTGCCAGCATCGTTTATCAAACTCTTTACAACAGTAAACAAAGCCTCTTAGGATCTATCCTCACATCTCCCTCTCCAGGCCCATATCCCCAGTGGACATGCTGTGCAATGTGCTATCAAGTGGGAATTTCCCCCAGTTTAAACCATTCCCAGAATTCTGGGGGTGTCTTACCATTGCCCTCTCCTGCAACATTTGGATTTAGTATTTATGAGAATCTGAAGGACACCACTGACATCAAAAGCAATTCTGTCATTTGCCCCCTTGCCTTTGTCTCCTAGAATTGTTAGCTCTAGAGTTAGATTTCCAAATCCAAAGGAAATTAAACACTAGATATGGGGCATCCTAAAACAGCTTCCTCTTCATTCTTAATGCGCAAAATTCCTATTGACATGGCATCAAAGTACTATACTCTCAATGTATCAATCCTTTAGGGTCTAATGTATAGATCCTTAACATGTAATTAACAGAAGAACAGGTGAAGGAGGAAAGCAGATATTCAGTTTTTCTAGAACTTTCACAGGAACAACTTTATGATTTTCTTGGTGGGGTTTTGCATGCCAGATTACAATTTGCTCAGCACCAAATTATGTGACATTATAAATCCTTCAGAAGGTATAGGGAAATATGAATAATATATATTGATGTTGGTGTTTAAAGTGCCCAAACCTGGAATATTGCCCATCTATCTCTAAGTTTTTAAGCATGTAATATAAAACCATAGAGCAGGGGTTCAAAACTAGGATCAAAGGATTGGCTTCAATGATTCTTGGCCTTCTCTTCCCATATGAAAAATGTTGTGAGTTTATATATTGGGGGGGGGGGGGACCCATAGCTTCAGATTTTCAAAGGGATCCAGGATCCCTTCAAAATACAAATGACTATGCTTATTATTTAAACCCAGAAGAAACTACCCTTCTAAAAATTTACACAGGGCACACTCAGAAAAGCGATATCTAGCAAACCTGAATACTGCAGCCCAAGATAATTATAATTCCTGAACACGAAGATAATCAAGCAATGTATTAATGTCATTTAAAAATTGCTGTTTGCTTTCCTTTATTGGAAAGAAGGAGAGCTGGAATTTTTTTGTTTTTTTAACCTATCTCATGGAAGTAATCGCTACTTCACCTTTTTAATTACTTACCGCAAACATATATTTGTGCAACACAATATTTAAACCAAGAAAAAATATCCCTTATTTTTGGTTAGGTCATCTAATCATCAAAATATAGTTCTCCCTAAGTTAACTTATAAATTTAACGTGATCCCAATAAAAATACAAGTGTTTTTTGCTTCCTGAATCTAGACAGGTTGATACTAAAGTTCGCATAGAAGAATAAACACACAAGAATAGGTAGAAAACCTGAAAAGGAAGATCAACGGTGGGGGAAGAGTGGGGTATGTGTGTGTCTAGTCCTACCAGATAATTAAAACATACAACAAAGCCTATGTGCTTAAAACAACATGGTGCTGGCACATGAATTAGGCCAGGGGAAGAGAATAGAGAATCTGGAATAGTTCCAAATACATACAGAAATATAATATATGACAAAGATGATATTTCAAATCATGGGCAAAAACAAACTTTTAATATCTCGGTACAACTGGATAGCCTTTTAAAAAAGGATAAATTAGATCCTTTCTTCAAACTAAACACAAGAATAAACTTCAAATGAATCAGCAAGCTAAACAAACAAAAAAACATACAAATACTGGAAGAAAGCATGGGTGAATTTCTCTATAACGTGGTTATAGGGAAAGGATTTCTAACTATGAATCAAAATCCAGATGCGAGTAAGAAAACAAATATGACTTCATAAAAATTTAAAATTTTGCAAAAACAACTTAATATAAAAATGACAAACTAGGAGAGAATATTTGTAACATATAAGATAAAAAGCTAATATTACTAATATACAAAGAACTTTGAAAATAGAGAAAGAAGAGACAAAAATTCCTATGGAAAAATGGGCAAAAGATATGAAGAAAGATAAATGGCACTTAAAAGATTTCACTCATAAGCCATTCTTCTAGGTATTTACACAAAGGAAACAAAAACACATGTCCACACATGTCTAGCAGTTTTATTTGCAATAGCCCCAAACTGGAAAAAACCCAAATGTCCATTATCAGGTGAATAGATAAATAAAATTTAGTATATCCACACAATGGAATACTACTCAGGAATTAAACAACATAGATGAATCTCAAAATCATTATGCTGAGGAAACCAAACAAAAGCATATACATAGTATATGACTCCATTTATATAAAAGTCTAGAAAATGCAAACTACAGTGACAGAAAGCAGATCAGTGTTGCCTAGGAACAGGGGTAGGGCTTGGTGGGAGGGATGGAGTGATTAAAAAAGGAAAACAAGGAAAGTCTTGGGTGATGGAAATATTTGTTATACTGAGTGTGATGATGGTTTGTATACTGATCAAATTTTACACCTTAAATATGTGCAGTTTATAGGATTTCAATTATACTTTTTAAAATTTTAAAACAACAGCCCTTAAAAGATATTCAACTTCATTCATAAGAGAAATGCAAATTAAAACTACACCAAGATACCATTTCTCACCCATCAGATCAGCAAAATAATGGTATATTCTGTTGGCCCAGCTGTGGAGAAACATATACTCACATACATTGCTGGGTAGAATACAAAATGGTAAACCTTTCTGATGGGAATTAGCAATATTTAACACAACTGCTTATGAGTTTAACCTTCAACCAGCAAATCCACTGCTAGGAATCTACTTGAAGAGATAACTCCAAGAATATGAAAATATATATGAACAAGGTTATTTGTTAGATTACAGACTGGTTGAATAAACTATGGCACACATATGCAATGGAGTACTATGCAGTTATAAAAAAGAATGAGGAATATCTTATGAATTGATTTGGTGTGACTTCTAGGATATATTATTAGGAGAAAAATGCAAAATGCAAAAGAATATCTATAGTATGCTACTTTTTTAATAGGAAAAAAAAGGAAATAAGAAAACATACATATATATTTTATTTTAACAAAAAAGAAAGATAGGAAGGATATACCATAAATAAAGGAACTGGTTACCTCCCAAGGGTAGGAGGGGAATGCATTAGAAGGGATGGGTCAGGGAATGACACTTCTCTGAGTATACTTTTTTGACTGTCTTCACTTTAAGAAAATGTTAATAATGTTCTACATATTCAGAATAATGAGGAAAGATATATAATTAAATTAAACAGAAACAAATGAACCAAGGAACTCAACTCTATTTCAACTCCCACAGTAGACGGAGAGAGAGAACTAATTCAACTGGCTTATTAAATATATTACTTCAACTATACCCTCAGTCTATGGAGAAAAGAACTATGAACAAATCTTGGACTCTAGCCAATAGGTTTGCTTTTCACAGTGGCATGGGTTTAGCCAATTCTGAAATTATTTTCTTTGTATTATAGGACTGAGCAAGTGAGTAAATGCACAGATGTTGCTCGGAGCCAGGACTTTCACTGTGGAATAAAAGAAACCCAATATGAAATGGGGGAGGCAAAGAAGAACCCTGTGGGGTCAGATTAGAATTGCAGTTATAGTATGAATTCATGATTTCCAAAAGGGCAGAAAAATATTGACACCACAGTAGCAACGAGCATGCCTAGCACCAAATCATAGTTTCTTAATATCATTCCCATGACTAAAAGGGACCAGAGCTCCTTGAAGAATAGCTTATTCCAGATCTGGAATAGGGAAGATAAAAGATGAGCTTAGAAGTAAAAAAGTTCTCCAAAAAAGTGATGGACCAGAATATACAAAGAATCCCCACAACTCAACAACAAAAAGACAAACAATCGAATTTTTTAAATGGGCAAAATACATGAATACACATTTCTCCAGAGAAGATACACGAATAGTCAAAAAGCACATGAAAAGATGCTCAACATCATTATCCATTAGGGAACTGCAAATCAAAACCACAAGATACCATTTCACACCCACCAGAAAGGCTACTATTCAAAAAACAGAAAATAAGTGTTAGAGATGTGGAAAAATAGGAACACTAGTTCATTGTTGGTGGAAATGTAAAATGGCGCCGCTGTGGTGGAAAACAGCTTGGCGGTTCCTCAGAAAGTTAAGTATAGAATTACCCTATGACCTCGCAGTCCCACTTCTAAGTATATCCTCAAAAGAAGTGAAAGCAGGGACATGAGCAGATATTTGCACACAGATGTTTCCAGCAGCATTATTCACAATTGCCAAAATATGGAGGCAACCCAAGCATCCATCAACAGATGAGTAGATAAACAAAGTGTGGTATACACACAAATGTGGTACATTTCAGCTGTAAAAAGGAATGAAATTCTGAAACGTGTGACAACCTGGATGAACCTTGAAGACATGCTGAATTAAATAAGCCAGACACAAAGGACAAATATCGTATGATCTCATGGATATGAATTTATTAGAAGAAGCAAATTCATAAAGTCAGAAATTAGAATACAAGTTGTCAGGGGCCAGGGGCCAGGAATGGGGAGTTAATGCTTCACTGGTACAGAGTTTTTGTTTGGGGTGATGGAAGTTTTGGTAATGGATGGTGGTGATGTTAGCACAACATTGTGAATTTAATTAACCACCATTGAGTTATATATTTGAATGTGGTTAAAAAGAGGAAACTTAGGTTGTATGTATGTTACTAAAACAAACCTTTTTAAAAAACCCCAAGGACTGTACAACACAGTAAACCCTAACGTAAACTATGGACTATAGTTAATAATACCATTACAATAATATTCTTTCATCAATTGTAACAAAGATCACCCTAATGCAAAATGTTAATAATAGAGAAAACTGTATGCTGGAGGGTGGAGGGTGGGAGGAGAAATGGGAATTCTATTCTCTGAATGATTTTTCTGTAAACCTGCAATTTCTCAAAAAAAAAAAAAAAAAAAAAAGTGATTAGGCATGTCAAAAGGAAACAGGAACCAAACAGGAGAAAGTTGAACATCAAAATAAATAAGGACAGTAATTATAATCCATTGAATAAAAATAAGTCCTAAGTCCATAATAATAAAAATAATTCAGCAATAAAAAGGAATGAAGTACTGATACATGCTATGACATGGATGAAACTTGAAAACCCTGTTAGGTGAAAGAGGACAGTCACAAAAGATCACATATTATATAATTCCATTTATATGAAATGTCCAAAATAGGCAAATCTGTAGACAGAAAGTAGATCAGTGGTTCTCTACGGCTGGGGATGGGGTGAGGATAGAAGATGGGAGAGTGAGGGAAGGGTAGATGGGAGATGAAAGTGTTATAAAATGGATTGTGATGATTGTACAACTCTGTTACTATACTAATGTTGAATTGCATGGTATGTGAATTATCATAATAAAGCTGTAATAAGTAAATAGATAAATGGCAGAATGAAGATTCTTCCTTACAGCTGAATGCCTTTTGATAAATGTAGAAGTGGTGGCAGAATTGGAATATCACCCTTTGTTATCACCATAGTAAAGATTGGTTTGAACAAAAATGGATGCTAAATCCACGCGGGAAAATTTGGTGAGGAGCAGGATATTTGTGTGGTCTCTGCATCTGTCTACAGATTGCTTATTAGTTGCAAGGGGACAATTAATAATAAAGTGAAGAAATATACAGTAAGTGGATGATTAGAATTAATATCACCAAATAGGGCAAACAGACATCATGTGTCTCCAGATGTGATATTCTGAGGACAAACAATCACCTATGTAGTAATCCAGTCAGAGATGCATAGTCTGAACCCAATTATGAGGAACACCAGACAAACTAATTGAAAAGTATAAAATGACTGGCCCACATTTTTCAAAGATATCAAGGCATGAAAGACCAACGCTGAGGAATTAACTATTCCAGATTAAAGGAGATGAAAGAGATATGACTTAATCCTATTACTGGAGGGGGAATTGTTACAAAGGATATTATTCAGACAAGTGACAAAATTGGAACATGGACTGCAGATCATAAGAATTAATTTATCAATGTGGTTATATAAAAGGACATCCTTGTACTTAGAAAAAAAACAGTGAAGGAATATTAGGTTTGCAACATGCTCTTAAATAGTTCAGAAAAAAAAGTACAATAGTGAGAAAAGGGAAGGAGAGGAGGGAGAATGATGAAGCAAATGTGGCAAAAGGTGGGAAAGTTGGAGAATCTGGGTATGGGGTATGCAGAAGTTCTCTGCTCTTCTTTTAACTTTTCTGTAAATAAAACTTTAATAAAAGTGTACTTGTGATTACCACAGTAAACTTTTTAAAAGTGTATTTATGAGAATGAGAAATGTTCTGTGTTAAAAACACAGAATAATATGTTATATTTGCCTTTCATATTTCAGCCTCTGAAAGCGATTTTATCTTTGGATAGACAGAAAAATCCTAGACCCAAATCCATACTACATCTTGTCACAGAAACCCTGTTACCAGAAGCTGAAATCACAGGAGGCTTAGGGATATTTTTCAGGACTCCAGGAAAGGAGAATGAAGCTACCCTTGAAAACCACACCGAATATCAGAACAGTAGTAAAGAGGACAAAATGAAAAGTGAAAAAAAGGAAGGGAAGAGGAGGTTGAGTGAGGATCTGGGCAATCCTGCTTTCAGGCAGCTGGGGGGTTTGTGGCTATGTAACCAGAACAGCCTACCGCTTCCAGAACTTTACCCCAACAGGAAAGGAAGGTAAGAAGGAGGAAAAGGGAAAAAGACTTTCCTGCAAGTTCCAAAGAGTGAACAAGTATATTTTTAGATCTAGACTGGAAAGTGGAGACTGCTTCCTGATTTCCACTCCCCACCCTAAATAAGCTCCTCATCCAAGTCTTGATCCTCTGACAGAGAGCAAGTCCTTTTCTTTGAGATAAAGTCTTCAAATGCAAATAATCGGCTGGGGCAACACAAACATGGAAATGCATTCACACCAACGTTTAATCAGCTAACTGATCAGTACAATCAACAATTGTAAAGGACCAAGAAAAGACTAAGAATAGAATTTCTTGTTTTGCAAAGGAGAGGAACTGAGAAAAAAAGAAATTCCTGGATGTAGAGAGAGAGAGAAGAGGAACAGAGAGGTCTTTGCTGCCTTCATAATTTGCTGTAAAGCTTATTCTAAAGATTCCTTGTGAACCAAAACTCATGCCGGGATCATTAAGATTGACCTGTAGAACACAGACTTTCCTGCTTGCATGATTTAATGAAGATGAGTTTAAGTTTGCTTATCAGGCTGTCTTCATAAAGGAGTTCAAGGTTTTGATTATTTAATCAAGGTGTGGGGGTTAAATTAAGGCACTTTTCTTTGCCTTTGTTTCTTAATCCATCAAATGAGAGTAGTTATATTTGGTAAATCTACCGCACAAAATTGCTGGAATCAAAGAGATAACTTGTTAATCTGCTTTAGGAAAGAAAATAAAATAGCACCAATTTTAAACTGAGAACAACTTTTTTTTTTCTGTTCCAGGAGGTCTGAACAAATTCTCCGCTAGCCTTGGCCTCTTACTGTAGCCCTTAGGTGACTTACCGTAACAGACAACTGTTCATATCTAGCCAATTATCTTATTAACATAATCTATGAATCATCTCCTTCCCTCCCCAGGAAAATGAAGTTTTTGAGTTAACCAGATACCACAGACTCAACTGCCTCCAGGGGCCAAGCAAGTAACACACAATTCAGTGACGCAGGCTGATGCCAGCGAGTAGAGAGCACTGAGGCAAACTGAGGACAGCAATCTCTGACTGACAGCCTTCACATTAAAAAAATAATAAGAATAAGATGGTGAACACTGCAGACCAAATGAAACACATCCAGGCAAGTGGGTCAGTTTTGCAATGTCTAGAGGATGTCCAAATTCCCCTTCAGCTTTCAAATCCCGTGAATGAGTTCAGGCTGTATATTCAGCATTTTTAAATTTCACATTTGTCATGGAAACTGGCCCAGGGCCCCTTTCCTAGTATTTATTAACCTGCACGGCTCTTGCTGGCCACCTATCATTGCAAAATCTTTGGCCCTCGAAGCATTCAGCGGTTACTATGGAATGAGACGTTCACGTACAATGTTTCGCACATTTGCAGAACTTTGCCCCAAAGCTCTCATTCTGCTGTCTCTCTTAAAAGACCAAGCTACAAGTTACAGATTATTTTTCACATTGACCATTTAATGTAAAATGCGTGGAAATTTAAAAAAAAAAAAAATACATGGAAGTCCCTTGCATGCTTCCCAAGGTTATATCCAACTTCCACTTCATCCTCCTTGAATGCTCCTGAAAACCTTCTTGCCTCATCCTATTACAAAGCTAGGTGACTGCTTCTCTTGCTTAGCCTCTTCTCCCTCTTCACCCCCCATGTATCTTCCATGTCTGCAGGCCCCCTTCCCATCTTACCTCCTTACCCTCATTTCCCCTTCCCAACCCCCTTTATCCAGACACATACCTACTAGGTCTTGTCCACACGGGCCCGTGGCCAGGAGCCTGCCACAGAAGGGAGAAATGAGGATGTGAGAGCCTACCCCGGCAGCAGCAGCAGCAGCAGACTGGATCTGCTACTTGCACTGTAAATAGAGCAAGGCAGAGGGCGGGGTCTGCTGGAGGGAGGAGCCCCAAAGGAGGTGATTAGAAAGACTAGGCTGGGAGCTCCGGTTTGTTGGAGGAGGGGATCCTTGGACCACAACAGATTGACTAACCTGAAAGAGTTTTGCTGTTAAGGCCTGGTTCTTGATACTGCAGTCTGATTCATCTGCCCTACAGTAAAGCAACTCAGGATGCTTTTTTATTGTTATAATGATAGTGATGTTAAACCTAATATTCTGATATTTGCATTGATGGGTAGATATCTGCTCCCCAGGAACTCTTCTCAAGCTAGTGAGTTGCTGACCTGTCACTGTTGTGCTGTGTTGCCGGCAGGTGATCCCAAAGGAAGGCAGCATTAAGCTCAGGTGCCCTGAATGTTCAGAGGCCGGGTGGGTAAGGCTGAGTTAGCACCTGGATGATTGCAACTGTAACTAGTGAAGTTTCTGTTCCTGTTGTATGTGTATTTATGTGTTATTTTAGGCCGCATGGAAGGCGGGCCTGGGCCTCTGAGCTTTTCTAACTCTTGTTACAGTTTGCTATTCTGGACCTCCTGGAATCCACTGTTCACCTTGGCCTACAAGGCCCTGCCCCTGCCAACCTCTCAACTTTACCCCCTACCCTGTGTCCCTCTTTCACGATGCTCCAGCAGCACTTCTTAATGTGCCATGTCCTTTAAATAAGCTCAGAGAGTTCTGCCTCAGGACCTTTGCTGGAACATTCATCCCACCCCTTTTACTTAAATAGCTGGCTCCCTGTCATTCAATACTCAGCTCAAAGGGTCACGGTCTTTCTAAGGTTTTCTCCTGACTCTCCGCTCCATCACAGTACACTGTTTTGTTTTCTTCATAGCTCTTACTGCTACCTGAAATTATTGAGTTTATTTGTTTACTTGGATACTTTTCCTTCCCACTTCCCTCACTAGATTATAAGTGCCATGAGAGCTGATTCTATCTGAACTGTTCATCACATTATTCCCACTTGCAAGAGCCACAGACTGAAACATAGTAGGGGTTTAATATACATGTATCAACTAAATGAGTGGGAGACCATTCATTCATTGACTAAGCAACTAGCATTGTGCACTGTGCTGAGTGCTGGAGATACAAAAGAAAGCAAGATACAAAAGAAAGCAAGGGCCCCTGCAAAAGAGGCTTTGGGTCTAGAGGGGAAGGCACCTATTAAGCTAATAATCAATTTATTGAAATTGCGTTTTCAGAAACAAAACAAATAATTTCTTGTTTGCTCACAGAATGCTGTGAAAGCATATACCAGAAGTTTTGGTGGGAGAGGTAAGCTCTCAGTCCCACGCCCAAAATTCTCAGAAATGGATTGATAAAGAGATTTACTCCTGGAACTGTGATGGGATCCCATGGAATAAATGACCCATTACTAGTTCTCACACTAATTTTTCACTGTGAAGTCTAATCAGACTGTCCTGTAGTATCAGTATATTTATCAGACTTAGTGTATTCCACTTGAGAGTAACCTTTGAATCCATGTTTTAATATCCAAAGAATAAAGATTCTGGGAATGTCCTGGGCCTCTGAGTCCTCTGGAGCTTGGAAAAGAGATCTGCCAAGAGGCAGGGATTGAAATGAAACAATGGGACTTCCTTTAAAAAGAGTTCACATCTGTGGCCAGTTGATTTTTGAAAAGGGTGCCAAGTCCACTCAATGGGGAAAGAAAAGTCTCTTCAATACATGGTGCTGGGAAAACTAGATATCCACCTGAAAAAGAATGAAAGTTGGACCCCTACCACACGCAACATAAAATATTAACTCAAAATGGATCAAAGCCCTAAGTATAAGAACTAAAACTACAAAAGTCCTAGAGAAAACAGGAGAACATCTTCAGGACCTTGTATTAGGCAATGGTTTCTTAGGCTTTACATCAAAAACATGAGCAACAAAAGGAAAAATAGATAAATGGAACTTCATCTAAATTTAAAACTTTTGTGCATCAAAGAATATTATCAATAAAGTGAAAAGGCATCATACAGAATGGGAGAAATATTTGGAAACTGTATATCTGATAACAGTTTAATATTGAGAATATATAAAGAACTCAATAGCAAAAAGAAAACCCAATTTAAAAATGGGAAAAGGACCTGAACAGATTTTTTCCAAAGATATACAAATGGCCAATAAGCACATGAAAAGATGCTCAACATCATTAGCCATTAGTGAAATCCAGATCAAACCACAATGAAATACCGTTTCACACCTACTAGAATGGCTTCTATTTTAAAAAATGGAAAATAACAAGCATTGGTGAGGATTCAGAGAAATAGGAATCCTCGTACATTACTGATGGGAATGAAAAATGGTGCAGCTGCTGTGGAAAACAGCTTGGCAGTTTCTTAGAAAGTTAAGTTTTACCATATGAAAGTTAAGAATTACCACATAACCCAGCAATTCCACTGCAAAGTGTATATTTAAAAGAATTGAAAGCAGGGACTCGAACAATTATTTCCACACTGATGTTCACAGTGGCATTATTCACAATTGCCAAACGATGGTAGCAACCCAGTGTCCATCAACAGATGGATGTATATATACATACAATGTGGTACATGCATACCATGGAATATTATTCAGCTGTAATGAAATTCTGACACATACAACAACATGGATGAACCCTGAAGGTATCATATCGGGTAAAATAAGCCAGACACAAAGGGACAAATATTGTATGATTTCACTTATAAGAAATAATTAGAATATGCAAATTTGTAGAGTCAGAAATTAGAATACAGGTTACCAGTGTTATGGATGGGGGTAGGGAAAATGGACAGTTATTGCTTCATTGGTACAGAGCTTCTGTTTGGGGTAATGGAAAAGTTTTGGTAATAGATGGTGGTGATGGTTGCACAGCATTTTGAAAGTAATTAACACCACTGAAGTGTATACTAGAAAGTGGTTAAAATGGGAAATTTTAGGTTGTATTACCGCAATAAAATGTTTAAAAACCCATAAAACTA
The DNA here is from genome assembly GCF_015220235.1 of Choloepus didactylus. Taxonomy (NCBI): domain Eukaryota; kingdom Metazoa; phylum Chordata; class Mammalia; order Pilosa; family Megalonychidae; genus Choloepus; species Choloepus didactylus. The sequence goes on along the minus strand of NC_051310.1, from coordinate 127,795,477 downwards.
TTCAACATGGAGAATATAATAATTATATTCTATGTAAATTATTTCATCTATTGTAACAAAGATGCCACATTAATACAAAATCTTAATGATAGGGAAAACTCAGGGTGGGTGGGGCTGGTATATGAGAACTCTGTACTTTCTACACAATTTTCCTCTAAATGTACAGCTGCTCTAATAAGAAAAAAATTTAAGCCATTAAAAAATTTTTCAGGATAGGAGTTGAAATTAGGCTTCTTTCCTCTAGAAATCATGTACCAATCATCTTTTGGGACTCTAGTTTCCCCCAGACTTCCTCGACTAATTTTCTCACCTATGTGACCCCTGAAGGCATTTGATTTTGTCAGCGCTGCTTCTAGACAGTCATGAGAGTTGTAGCATCCTGAAATCCCTGGAAATTTCTGTTAAACAAACTGTGATTTAGAGCCTGTATCTCTTGGGGAACATTCAGATGTTAAAATGCTGATGATTTGGGTCCCAAGTCCAAAAATCTTCAATATAAAGGCGTCCAAGATTCTAAATTTAGTAATCTCTAATCCCAAAGATTCATAACATTAAAGCTCTTTGGCACAACTTTTGAATTTTCCCAGCAGGGACAAATTTTATCCTTTGGTTTTTTTGTTTGTTTGTTTGTTTTTTTTAATTTCTATTGCTGCCTAACAACTCACCCCAAAAAATAGGGGTATAAAATAACCATTTTATCATGCTCACAGATTCAGACAGGGCAGAGAGGGGACAGCCGGTCTCTGCTCTGTGATGTCTGAGTTCTCATCTGGGAAGAAGCTGGGGGTGATTCATTGGCTGGAGGTTGGAATCAGCTGCGGGTGTCTTCACTCGTAAGTCTGGCAGCTGATGAGATGATGCAGTCTGTGGGAGCATCCTACATTTGGCCTCTCAGTGTGGGTTCTCTGCACAGGCTACTTTGGACATCTTCACACCTGGGTTCCAAGAACAAGTGTTCCAAGAGAGCAAGGCAGACAGAAGTACATGACATTTTTATGAGCTGGCTCAGGTCTCATTGTAAGAAGAGCATGCAGGATGGGATTATTGCAGGCATATCTAGAAAATACAATCTGTCTCAGTGGCAGATTTGACTTTCCAAAATAGCTAAAATTATCATGAGCATGTTTGATGAAAAATGTAGGTCAGGGAAGCTGGATTAAAAAATGAGGAGTATGACCATTATTTAATAAGAATGTCCTTCTGTGGGTCACATTCATTACAGAATGCAATTTCAAAAGACTACTAGAACTTTTTAAACAACCAGCATTATTCTACCGATTACCATGATCAATTTGATTTATCATTGCATTAAGTATGTCATTTCCTAGGAGTGTTTTTGAAGAAGTTTCTTGTGGATACGTACATCCTTGAATTTTGGTTTATTAAAAAACAGTTTTATATCACATTTAGTATGTACAGTGAGCCATCATCAAAAGCTACTTTGTACTTTTGGGATAAACTCTGAGGTGCTGGCAATAATCGGTGATCCCAAATGTTTTCTAATGACGTTTCCCAAAACTGTCTTCCGAGGAGCATTAGTTCCTGGTGATGGGATAACCTCTTTCTGAGATTAATAATTAATAATCCCTGTTCATATTAAAGGATCTGCACAAAAGAAACCTGTTTGACATTGTTTAATCAACCCAGTGATCAAAACTCTCCCTTTTCGAACCAGTAACACAGAATGTTCATCTAGCTGTAGTAAAGGGCTTGCTTTCACAACTGCCGTGTGGTTCGAGTCGTGATTCATGACCAGCAATGTTGGAGTGACTTGCAGGAAACAACCAGCAGAAGAATAAAAATAAAGATGGAAGAGCAGAGAATAAATGAATTTCCTGAGAAAGGCATGACAAAAGGCCATTCTTTTGGCAATTTTACACAAACTGAGATAATTTATATGTAATTACACACACTGCAGTATACATTTATAACCAGTAAAAATGCTTAAGTAGTGCTATTTTCCTAGATATTGTTTTTGTTCACTTGAAATTGTTTTCACTATGGAGAAGTCAATATACAACCTCTCTTTGTTCATGCTCAGATATGGCAATTATAGCTTGGAAATTTGGTTGTGGAATATCACAAATATCAACATGAAAAAGTATCATTATACATACACACAAGTATATATACATATCTACTTATATGTAAATGTTATAAGTATTATATATGCATTTATTACATATGCAGCCTAATTCAATCATCCTTATAACTATGCTAATTATAATTGGGTTTACAAGCCCTATTATTTAAACAAATATATAAATAATTTTTCCAATAAAATGATTTATAGGCTGCTTGGTATTGTTATTTAAAGAAGACTCCTTCAGTTAGAATGATACACACCAAATTATCTATTTTATTTTAATTTAAAATATATAACTGTACATATATTCACTTATAGTTAGATGTAGGTTCAAGATATCTTTTCAAATACATGTCTACAAATTGGAGTTCTACCTTGTCTTACTTACATATACTGCATTCTTAAAACATCCATAATTTTCAGTTTCTGTTTCATCCAAGTGGTATGAGAACCTGGAGACTTTTGTGGTACTATAATGGTAGAATTCTTCTGAATATTTATAAGTTTTACCCTCAATCACTTACAGTTGCCTCAGTCATAAGTAATTCAACAGCAATTTTTTTTATATGATTTCCCTTTGCTGAGCCTTTCCAAATATTATAATTGTTCTTAGACAAAACAACGCTTAGGACTTTTCAAACTCATATTTAATTGCTTGCACAACATTTAGATAGATGATTTAGTTAGATATTACAGGTGGTATAAACATATTTGTAAACAATCATAGCTGACTTTCAATTGATCATTTGCAATTTAAATGGTGGAAACAAAATTAGAGATAGCCTGCCAGTAGGGATAACCCATTAGCAATAAATATTCAGAATTAGTAAGTTCCATTCAGAGAATGGAGAGTAGCCCATTAGTTATAAACATTGAGAATCAGTATGATTTACTGGGGGAATTGAAGTCACTGTTAAGCAGTTAAATTGAGCTCAATTAAGAAAGTTTCTTTGGCACATATAAGTATTTCAATATAATTAACTGGTTTTCAATGCTTATAGTCAGTCCTTTCTAGGCACGATGTCCTCATTCCTGGATTTTTAGTTGTTTTCCTGCCCTTCTAAGTGTTTTTTGATACATAAGGTCAATAAATACCTGGGAAATATGTTTTCTGAACTTTTGCGTATCCATTGTCTTTCTGCTGCCTTCACATGTGAACTAACAGTTTTCCTGGGAACAGAATTCATGGATATCTTCTTCTTCATAGCATGGTAAATGTTGTCTCATGGTTTCCTGGTGTTTAGTGTTGAAATTGTATGTTTTTCTTTGTGCATTACTTATTTGTACCTAAATGATTGTAGGACTCTTTCTTTATCTTTCAAATATGCCAGTTCCACCAGATATGTTTTGATATTGCTTTCTTTTATTGACTTTCTGAAATATAACCTTCAATCTCAGATTTCATAATGAGAGTTTATTAGATGAAAAAAATAGCTTTTTTTTCCCCATTATTTCTTTGACAATTCATTCTACTGGATCTATTCTGATACACATTGATGTGACTTTGAGGATCTGTTCTTCATATTTTTCCTCTCATTTTAATTCTTTTATCCCTTTTCTCTATGTTCTGGGAGAATTTCCCATATTTGCATCTACACTGTTAATTTTATTTTCTGTGGTATCCAATATGATCTCCATAGTACATAAAATCAGGAGCCAGACTTTTGAAATAAATAAAAACATTCATTCATTCCTAAAAAAAAAAAAAAAAAAAAAAAAAAAAAAAAAAAAAACTCTCCCTTTTCAAGGAGATCCTATTAATACCTCTTGGAACTGGTATACTTGTGGAACAGAATTTGGAAAATACTGCCCTGTGTCCTTGTCCCTAAAAATGTTTGGAAACAGGAACAACAACAAAAAATACAGTTGTTTTGCCATTTTGTCCCCAGTGTTTAATTTTAACTTCTGATTAACCTGGTTAATCTGATCTGATTAACTTAGGCGGGATGGAGAACACCTGGGGCCATTTGATAATGACTCATTAATATAACACAATCACATTGTCTGGGTTTCAGAGATGCTTTCACAAATGTGAAAAGCAATCTGGGGTATAGCTTGTAAAAGAACCACAGAGCTGGAAGAAAGCTTAGAGATTATCTGCTTCAACTCCTTTATCTCGAAGATGAGGAAACTGAGGCCTCAGCTCTGTTGGGTGACTTCCCCAACATTATCAGGTGGTGCCAAGCCAGAACTGGAAGCCCAATGCACTTTCTTGGGGAAGCATTTCCAAATATAGAAAGTTCATCGGTATGTTTTAGGGTAAGTCTGGATCCTATACCCCTTAGAAGCAGGCCTTAGGACACTCTGCCATTCATTAGCTGTTAATTTTAGATAACTCACTAATTCACTCACCTTCTCCAAGCCTGTGTTTTCTCATCTATAAAATATGAGGGATATTGTACCCTGGCTACCTAAAGGGGTGAGCATCAACTGAGGTAATGTTTGTGAAAGCACTTTGAACAGGATGGAGTTATTCAAATTCAGGTGGTTGATTGGTTCGCTAGCTCTCTGCTAGTTTGCTTTGCTCTCTCAGTAAATAGAAATGGTAATTTGGTTGGTTTGAGATGTTGATGGTTGGACTCACCAGTGCAATTAGTCATTTAAACTAGCTGCTGTCTTTTTTGGCTCTTTGACACAAAACAAATACTTGAGGGCAAAACCTCAAAGCACATTTCCAAAGATTCTCAGAGACAAAACCTAAGATACCACAGATTATCTCCACATGTGCTTAGGAGTTGGAGGATCTAACACTTGTTTTCCTTTAAAACCTCTCAGGGTAGGGAGACTAGTTAACATTTGTAAGTTTCAGGGCAAGAGTACAAACAGAGGCCCGCACCATATGTCTAAATATTTGAAAGTGTAAATAAAGCTAACCAAGTGTTAAATAAAGTATGTTCTATCCTCCTACCTTGATAAACATACCTTCATGAGAACCTGTAAAGCCAGATTTGAATGTAAAGCTACACGCCAAATTGTGGCATTACTGAGAGAGACAAGCCCACCTCCCAGTCCCTGGCCCTTAACCCAGAGCCCACCCCCTTCTCTTCCTTGGCTACCCCCAGCACTGTGAAGGTCTCTCCCACATGTGCGTAGACACCTCACCTCCCACATCCAAACTGCATCCGTACCTCCTAACAGCCACCCCTAGGCCACCTCTAGGCCATCCCTTTAAACCTAGGGTTGTATAGACCAACTGCAAGGTCCACCTGGAAGCAGACTCAGGACTATTTGGACAACAAATTCCAGGGTCCAAACAATAGCATTATAACAGTGGTCTAGCACTGGGGGCTTGGACTCAAGTGCCATGTCCCATAGCTCTGCATTATCCTTGGTTTTTGGAAAGGAGTATGGCCCAAGGAGGACCAGAGGGGACGTGGACAGAATCGCTGTTAAAAGCTCTTGCCAGATGTGGCCCTCTCTCTCTGGCTAAGCCAACTTGAAAGGTGAAATCACTGCCCTCCCCCCTACGTGGGATCAGACACCCAGGGGAGTGAATCTCCCTGGCAACGTGGAATATGACTCCCGGGGAGGAATGTAGACCCAGCATCGTGGGACGGAGAACATCTTCTTGACCAAAAGGGGGATGTGAAAGGAAATGAAATAAGCTTCAGTGGCAGAGAGATTCCAAAACGAGCCGAGAGGTCACTCTGGTGGGCACTCTTACGCACACTTTAGACAACCCTTTTTAGGTTCTAAAGAATTGGGGTAGCTGGTGGTGGATACCTGAAACTATCAAACTACAACCCAGAACCCATGAATCTCGAAGACAGATGTATAAAAATGTAGCTTATGAGGGGTGACAATGGGATTGGGAAAGCCATAAGGACCACACTCCACTTTGTCTAGTTTATGGATGGATGAGTAGAAAAATAGGGGAAGGAAACAAACAGACAAAGGTACCCAGTGTTCTTTTTTACTTCAATTGCTCTTTTTCACTCTAATTATTATTCTTGTTATTTTTGTGTGTGTGCTAATGAAGGTGTCAGGGATTGATTTAGGTGATGAATGTACAACTATGTAATGGTACTGTAAACAATCGAAAGTACGATTTGTTTTGTATGACTGCGTGGTATGTGAATATATCTCAATAAAATGATGATTAAAAAAAAATGTAAAAAAAAAAAAAAAAAAAAGCTCTTGCCAGAGAAATGCCAAGGCTCTGAGCATACAAATGAAAAGGAAACAGCAATGGGGAAGTTCACACAGGGAAGATTTCATGGTACAGTACCAAGATACAGAAGAACAAAAAAGGAAGGAGGAAACAGAGGATGGCAAAATTTCAATCCTGGGTTATGGGGGGCTGAAGGGAGGCTTTAACATGGGAAATACTGCAAGGCTTCTGTTAGCATGTATGATTTTTCTTGACTGAGGAAAACTCTTTTCCAAATAATTTCAAACAGAATTGTTACCTAATTCGTATGTGTTCAGAGTAGCACAGATGTTTAAGCATTTGTTCCATGAATGAAATATAAGAACACTTTTGCTTAGAAATGTGTATTAACAGCAAAATGTTATAGCAACATACTTGAGGAAAATGTAGGATTTCTGTCTAAATATTATGTCACCTCAGGTCACGCAAATGGACTTCATTCAGTAGCCTTTATGGCTAATCAGCAGCAAGATAGGGCTATTGAAATTGCTTTGTTACTAATTTTTTTCACAGTCACGATAACTAGTTTTATTACATTAGAATAATTATGAGCAGTACAGCTCATGACAAAAATATTACAAATATTAGATCACTTCACAGCACACACTCCTATAAACATTTAAAAGTTAATTTTAATTAAAAGAGTGGTCAATTTTACATTTAATGTTTGATATGACCAACATTCCTAGGTCAGTGCAACCAAATGATGGAGAACAACTGGATCACACTGCATATGTCCCTCACACACACACAAAAGCACAATGTACAAAATGTACATGTTTCCATTTATACTATACAAAAATAGTTAAAATACATCCCAGATAAACTTGTTATATTAAGAAATGGTACTGGTAAGATATTGGCACTCAAAGGAAAAAAGCAAAACTATTTTCAACATGAAAACACAAGACAATGGAATTAGGAAACTTTTGGAGAAAATATTACGTAACCCATTTAGTTCTTGAGGGAAGGAAGGGGTGGTAGGAACTCTCTGTAATTGACATTTCTATGGATAATAACATTTTTTTCCCTGAATTCATCTAACTTTAGAACTATTAAACTATTAAACTAAAACACATATCTTATATAGTTATGATTATTCTTCAAGAATTGAAGTGAACATAACTTTAGAAAAAAATAATTTTCATTTATCAGTTGCAACAAAGGTACTGACACTAATGCAAACTGTTAATAATGGGGGAGGTAAACAGGAATTCTGTATTTTCTGCATGATTTTTCTGTAAACATACAATTTCTCTAATTAAAAAATAATTTTCATATTCTGACTGAATTTACAGCTACCTCCTATATGCAATTCAATTTCTCAATGCAGAATACATGCTACCCACTATTAACATAGAAGTTAAAAAATCTTTAATATATAATTATCAAGAGATTGCTTTTGACAAATGGAAATGACTTCAGATAGTTTTTATTGACAACAAAAAAGTTAAATGTATATATATTGTTTGAAAAATGGTAGAAGAAAAAAATTACTGGAATACAAATGAGATAAACTTGTGCAAACTGCAACTTAACATACCTCACAAACTTTTTGTATCTATTAGGACAAAATTGTGCAATGGTGGCAAAGGTTTTGAAAACCTGTAGAAGTTAGGTTCTAAATTCCTATGCAAAGTGACTCAGTTAAAATGGAACCTAGAATTCCTAATAGGGAATATTCATTCAAAGCATACTACATACTTCTGCTACATTCTTCTGCAATCATATTAATTTCTAAGACTAAGCAATTTAGCAATTTTTTCAAGTTCAATATGTATTTTTATCTTTAAGGCTGTAATAATTATATAGCATTTATCTTATTTCTAGGATTAACTCCTTTTTAAAATCTCTACAAAAACAAACGTTTTGTCAAACCATTCAACATTCACATAATAAAGGATAATTACCACTGACTTACAAAATACTTACCCAGCTACATCAAAAATTCAGAAGTCCTAAAAACCCCCTCAGTTACACACTGTAACTCTTGAACTATGGCCATTTCTTTCTCTTGCGTAGAAACAAGAGTCAGCAGGTACTGCATAAATCTTAATAATACCCTACCTAGACAATGTTCCATAAATCTGTAGTTCAGCACATCTTTTCAGAAATCATATTGATTTTTACACAGAAGAGAAGTTTCCTTTTCTGTGAATTTAGTTCAGGCATCTATTTATTTGTACCCAGCTAAAACTATTTTAGAATTCAATATTTAATTTTTTTAAAGTCTATTTTAATTAATTAATAAAGAGACAAACTGGAATACTGCATACTTGGGAATTTTAATATTTTTAACTGACATAAAATTTAATAGGTACTGTGTCCTGATAGAATCACATAGTTATGCCAAATACAGAAAACAATATAATCACATTTACTCTTTAAAACAATGAGTGATTTGTTTTAAAACAAGGAAAGTGATTTGTATAAAGTAGCTTGATTAAAAAGTTGCCATTTAGACCCGGCCCATAGCATCACCTTGGTGCCCAGGCTTCCACCGACGCCGTAGGCAAAGACCCCAGGGTGCGGAAATGGCAGTGGGGAGTAGCCAGGCCATGGAGACCCCAGTCTGCTGGTTAGGACAGGATTCAATCTACCACAGGACTACCACTATTTGAAATGTGGCACAAGAGCAGAGAAACCTTCCAGCTTCTTTAACAGTCGCTGTATGGAGTTATGCTGACTTTCAGACTGCAGAACTCTAGCTCTGCATCTCGGGTGGCACGCGGATACCCAGATTTCCAGGGGCAGACAGGGAGTTCAGCATCTCAGAGTTTGGAGATAGCAGTTTGCAGCTCATGAATGGATGTGGCTGCTGTGGGAGCTTACAATCTAGGAACCTTTACAATAAGCATAACTGAACATTCTATACTCCTTTATTGGAGATTGCCCAATCTCTGCCACCATTCTATCCCCTGGTAAACTATGCTCTCAAATTCAATTCTCAGTGTTTGCTCATTGTAGTTAATTTACATTGATGTGTCCTTACAATAGTTGTCCTTTCATTTCTGGCTTATTTCACTCAGCATAATGTCCTCAGTATGCCTGGGTGTGTGCCTCGCGACTTCATTCCTTCTTGCAGTGGTTCAGTGTTCTCTTGTGTGTGTGCACCACAGTTCACCCCTCCGTTCATCAATGTGCCCTTAGGCAACCTCCATCTGATGCAGATTGTGAATGATGCCACCACGGTATCAGTGTGCAAGTGTCTGTTCATGTCCTGCATTCCGTACATCCAAGTATACACCACATAACAGGGCTGCAGGATCCTATGGCAGTCCTAAACCCATGGTCCTGTGGTGCCATACACTGCCCTCCACAGGGTCTGCACTGTTCTGCTTCCCACCAATGGTGAATAGGTATATTTGTCTCTCCAAATCTTTTTTAGCACTGGTATCTTTCTGCTTATTTTTAAATAGTTTTAATCACACACCATACAATCTATCCTAATCAAACTATCACTGGCTCCTGGTATAATCACATAGTTATGCATTCATTCGCACAATTCATATGAGAAAATTTCCGTTTCTTCCACAAACAGAGAAGAGGAAAAGAAAAAATTTTTAAATGAAGAATAAATAAATTAAAAGGAGAGGCAGCCTCAACAACAACAAGAATCCCACAACCCTCTCTTATATCCCCCTCTTATTGACATTTAGCTTTTGTATATTGCTTTTGTTACAATTGATGGAAGCATATTACAATGTTACTGTTAACTATAGACATTGGTATGCATTAATTGTATTTTTCCATATATCATTTCATTTTTGACACCTTGCTTTACCCAACACAATCTATTTGAGAAAATTTCAATTTATTCCACAAAGAAAAAAGAGAAAAAATAAAAGAAAAAGCTATAAAAAATTTAAAAAATGAGAAACTATAACAACAACAAAAGGAATATGTGACCCTCCCTTACGTCCACCTTTATTGATATTTGGCTTTGGTATATTGCCTTTGTTGCAATTAATGGAAGAACATTACAATGTTACTGTTAACTATAGACTCTATTTTACATTGATTTTATTTTTCTCCCATATCCCATTCCATTTTCAGCACCTTGCAATGGTGACATTCATTTGTTCTCTCTCATGTAGGAGCATTCTTATAATTGTACATTTAATCACTGACGTACAGTCTACATTTTGCTAAGTGATACAGTCCCACTTTTTATTCTCTATCTAACATTCTGGTGTCATGCAAGCCTATAGCTTTCCTCTTTCAGCTATACTCATACTCAGCTTTGTTCATTGTAATTACAGTATTTTGCTGCCATCGGATAGTGTTGCGCCATCCATTTCTGGATCTTTACAATCCATCCTTTAGAACATTCAGTACTGCTTCAGCATCAAGTGCCTAATCTCTGTCCTCTTTCTGCCTTCTGATAGCCTGTGTTTCTTAACTTGAACTTTCAGAGTTTGCTCGTTATAGTTGGTTCATATTGGTGAGATCATGCAGTGTTTCTCCTATTGTTTCTGGCTGATTTCACTCGGCATGGTGTCCTCAAGGTTCATCCATGTTGTGGTATGCATCATGATTTTATTCCGTCTTGCAGCTGCATAATATTCTGTCATATGCATATACAGTTTGTCTGTCCACTGGTCCATTGATGGACATTTGGACTGTTTCCACCGCTTGGCAGTTGTGAATAATGCCACTATAAACATTGGTGTACAAATATCCAAAAAAAAAAAAAAAGTTGCCATCTGAATCAATTATTTTAGAACTGGAAGAAACTATAGGGACCAAAACCTTTCTTTGCAAAGCTAAAGTATGCACTGGTTCTAACACTGGGTCGTGTGCCAAATGCCTCACAAAGATATTATAGACCACTATAGAATATAACCACTATTTAAGAACAAGGATTATGTCCCTTGTTTGGGTATACTATAATATCCCCAGTGCCTTGCATCTAGTAGGCACTCAAATATTTGTTGAATAAATGAATTCTGATTAAAAAAATAGGCATTATAAATTAAATTTTAAAGTATTTTTCATTATAAAAAGATTTTAATTATTAAACAATGGAATGTATCACTGTTGCCAGGGTTTGTCCTAGTTGTAGATTATATTTAAAGAATTCTTTCAGGATTACCTTTATAAAATTCTTCTTCCATTGGATAAAGTTGTTTATAGTAGGTTTGAAAATTCCTATCTTAGTCACTACTGGACCAGGCAACAAATAGATGATGTTGAAAGGATCAAAATTAAACCACTACTCCTACCACCTGAAAATTAGCTATTAAGTCAGATCCCATTATGCCATCTGTCAGATTATCTTGAGCCCTGAGGAAACAAGATGTGGGGCATTTTGATGTGATTTGATGGGAAGCCTTCATAGGGATATATGTAGTAGCAATAAATCCTGAGATTAAGGGAATTACAAGTATTAGAAGAAGAAGCATTAAGTTGTGGGGCATCTGGAAGGGTAGGGCAACTAAGATGATACTAATATGGCAAGGGGGATCTTGAAACTGGAGAAAGAATATTCAAAAATAAACTTTTCCTCTTGCACAATTTTGCTAAGACTGGCACTGAAGATAACAATCCAGGTAAAAACTTACAGGTTGTGCTAAGCTTGACATATAGGTGTATCCTTAAGTAAACTGAATGTAAATCACATAGTTTTAAAGCTAAATTGAGCTTTTGAGATGTCTTATTTTAATATGAAGAAATGGATAGTAAGTGGGTTGCACCAAATTAGAGATTTAAAAACACACATAACTAGAATCTGTCTCCTTCCTCTGACTCCAGAGATATTTTCACTTCACACTATCCACTTCAAAGATTTTCAGTTAATGTTTTAAATGTATTGAAGGTATCATTTTGATAATTTATCTATTTTTTTTAATCATTAGATATTCCTAAAAATGGACCAGACTCGTAAACTGTTTATGAAATGTTACTTTAGCCGTTAAGAGAACTGGCCAAAAGTTGAGATTTGGAAACTCTTTCACTTCTTGTTTAAAAATAAAGTCTTGCCACTCCCCCCAACTCAACTCTTAAGTTAACATTTAATAATAATTAAAAAAAAAAAAGTTCTGTTCCTTTGTTAAACAAAAGTGATGCTCCAGATCTGTCAACAGCACCGCCACATAGTGAGAAGTATCTTGCTCAACCATCCAACTCTCTCCTAGTCCTCGTTTTGGACCAACAATGCATGACGACACTGGATGACCAAAGAGATGCAGTCTAAGAGCTGGGAAACTCTCAGTGAAGACCAGAGAAAGGTGCACACAGGGGCCTGGACTTGCAACCTTGTTCTCTTTAACACCTAGTAAGCTAAATGGCCCAAATAATCTTTAACATTACCGGACCTGAATATTTTCAAAGACTCAAGTTCAAAACAAGATTTAAAGTTATGCTATGAAAGAAGAATCTGACACAGGGAGATTATATTTAATTCCTATGAATATTTTTAATACATGTTAATTTTTTTTTTTTAGTTATTACAAAACTTTAATAGCACATAAATATAGTCCCAAGATGGGTGCTATACTTCCCATTACACACTGGGTCTACCTTAACAAGAAATCTATTAGGAGTCTTATAGGAATTTATCTAATGAGGAAAGTAAATGATCTTTTAATATTTTCCATTGCCTTGCTTTTTTTTTTTTTCCAATTTTACATTTTTATTGAAAAAATATATTCTTGGAGGAGTGACCATGACAAATAGCAGTGGAAAGGCTGGGGGTGGGGGTGGGGGGTGGCTTTGTGAACAGTGTAACTTCACATTCATTAAAGTTGATCTGAAATTCTAGGACATGATGCCTGAAAGATGAATCTATAGGAAGTTTGTAAGTTTGTGTTCCCTCAATGTTCTAGTAAAACCAATCGTGAAGTATCAACTGAAGTTACAATTAGGTATTAATCCATTTATATGCCTAGATAAAACATAGAATAAGGATGAGTTGAAAGTTTCATTAATTTATTTCATACTGAAGTTCACAATTGGTAAGAAAAATAGGAAATAGTCAACTGCATGCACCAAAACCCCAAGACAAATCTCAGGTATTCAGTTTCTTTTCACACACATTGCTAGTTCAAAAACCAAAACTCAGGGAATACTGGCACTTAGAGGAAAAAAAGTTTCCACTGTCATTTTAAAACAAGCATTTAAGATGAAAGCTAAGTGTGCATGGTGCAGAAAAAAAATTAGGTAATGCTAAAACAACAGCTAATAATTTAGTGTAATATACAAAAATTACCACTTTTACTGAAGTATGCCGTAAGAAAAAAGTACAAATTGTATTTACATAATTACACACTTTGTCTTTGATTTCTTTTTCTTCTTTTTACCCTGTCTTGTTTTTGCTGATGTTTCAATAAAAGGAATTCCTTAACTTCTTGCTAAGTCTGATCCTGTTTTGTGTCTACTGTTCTAGAAGGTAAATCACATTTACTTCCTACTAGGACCACAGGTACATCTTCAGAATCGCTACTTCTTTTTGTTTGTTCCCTATAATGGTGAACATTTTCACATGATTTAGTATTATTTATGGCAAATACACAAAGAAAGCCCTCCCCAGTCGTCACTGGTCCCTCATTGCACTTTACTCCTCTTGACCTGCAGTGTCGAGAATATCCAAGAGACAGGTTTCTCCATTAATTACTACTTCTTTCCTGTAGGAATCCTCTATCGTACGATCATATTCATTCACACAGTGATTCTGAATTAGCTGTATAGTCAAGGCACTCTTGCCTACCCAGGAACTCCAACTACCACAAGTTTATAGTCAGTCATTTCCAGCAGGCCGGTCTCCCGCGCCTGGGAGCGGCCGAGCCTCGGGCACCCGCCGCCGCCTTCGGCGCCTGCGCCGCGCTGCTCGCTCCCAGCCCCAACCGCGCCGGCCGGGAGGACCCGCCCAGCAGCGCCACAGCCGCCGCCACTTTGTTACTAATTTTTAAAGTTCACCTCTAGAGTGGAATGGATTGAGATTTTAGTAAGCCCGAGTCCTCAAAAGTATGAGACATGACTTTTCCTATTACAGATCTATGCAACTGAATTGTAGGTGGAAGGTATATAGATGGACTATAATTATTCTAATTGGAATATGGCCATGACAGCCAACCAACCAACAATCCAGTCCTAAAAAAACTGGTTATTTTTTTTTATTGTACGAGCCATTGCAATAATGGTTTGTGCCAGAGAACTCTGACAATGGAATTGAATTATAGAATTATTGTTCTAAGCCCACTTGTAAAATGAGAAACAAAATGTATCTTTCTTTAAAAGTAATCCACCAAATGTTAGCCTGGAAGATAAAAATGCTTAGTCTTATGAAACGTTTCACTGATAAATAAAAATTACAGTATTCCCTGGATGTTTTTTCCTAAAAAGTATTAAGGATTTTTTAAATGCTCTACTCTTAATATTGATAACTTTGCAGGGGAAAGCACACAGACTTAAGTGTCTCTAGGGTCTAAAGGCCTTAGAGTTACCCTGGAGGATTCCAAATAACCTGGTAATCCACAGTGTACCCCAAATCGGAGCCCAGGGGACACAGAAAAGAAAGAGGATATAACTCATGCGTGACTAGAGCCTCAGCTCCAACTCTGTGCTCTCTAGCTCACAGAATACATTTGATAAACCCCAGGCCTCTGGTGGAGGTAGGAAGGTGGGGACAGGGGTGGGGTGGGGGACGAGATCACCAAGTAAATAAATAGATCAGAATGGAATTCTGGTTCTTCGGAGGGCACTTTGCTAAGCAATTTTCCTGGAGTCATTGTTGACTTTTTAAAGATACCAGTCAATGACATGCTTCCTTGCCTCTGGTTCTGAATCAATTGAGAAATCAGGCACACGAGTCTAATGGAAATCACAACGCAGCTTCAATAATGGGAAGGCTGGACTAGAGAACACAGCTTCTACCTGTGGCCTTCTAGTAACTAGAGTTGGATTCTTCAGTTCTACCTAAGGGTGAGGACAGCTGGTTTGCAGAGCACACTTGACTGGCCTCTGCCCTCACTCCCTATCAAACAGGAAGAGGAGACCCAGGGAGTCCGGCCCCTAGAAAGCAGCTCCCAAGCCCTCGCCCAGCTCTGCTTGCTGCCTGAGAAGAGTCAGAGAGGATACTGTGCAGGCAGGTCTCCGCCTGAGACAGTGAGCAGGAGGCATGAACTTTCCCCCACCTTTCTGGTCATATTGGCCACTCCTCCCTGAAAGACAGGGCTGGGAGCAGCTTCCTCACTTCCCTGAGAGACAGGGTGTGGGCAGAAGTTACTATTTTAGGGGCCATGATGGACCAAAAGAGGAGAGAAGTGGGCCCTTCGTTGTCACGTGACTCAGTCTTAGCCTCACAGATGAATATTCCAGAGTAGGTGGGTCCTGGAAGTTAGATTTTAAATGAGACCAATTTTAATCAGGGCAGAGCCAGCCGACATCCACTCCCTGATGCTTATGGGTGGGTAGATGGGTGTGGGGAGGCAGATATAATTTGTAATTTGAGTATTTGCATATGAAACTCTGAGATCAATCCTGGAAAGGAACCGTGGTTTCCTTCGTGAGAAGACCACAGGGCTTGTTTGGAAGGAAGAAAGTAATTCACATTTATTTTTATTTGAAGCTACTGTCATGAATGAAAGTTGTCTCCTTTCTGAGGTTTTTAGTCAAGGGGGCAGAGGTGGGGACTAGATGTGTGTGGGAGGGCAAAGTTGAGTTTTGGCAAAAGTGAATATTAGGGTCACCTCATGTGTCCTCATTCTGCTCTGTATGTGACAAAAGCCTCCCACATGATTCCGTCATGTTCCAGATGACCTTTCCTGCCACCTAAACGCATTAAAACAAGCATTCCTTCATTCCTTTAAGTGCAGCTCACAGGTAGATAGCAGAAGAAAAATAGGTTAATTAAAATAATTAACAATATAGTATGAGTCTTAGGCTTCTTTAGCCACCTTGGATGCATTTATATTTTAAAAGAAAACACTGGTTTACGGCAATAAATATCTCATTTGTTAAAATTTCAGGTGAATTCTAAAGCTATGTATTTGTATGGGAATAAGGGGCAGAATTGTTCCCAGCACCATGCAGACTACGTGGCCTTCTGTGAAGACTTAGGGTGAGTAAGGACCAGGTGCAGATTCAGCAGAGAGGTCAGAAAGATGAAGACAAAGAAATGACCAGTGATTGCTGTGAGGTCACTGGTAACTTAAAGGAATTGGGCAGTAGGAGTGATGATGTAAGGTAATACAGGCGGTATGGATTCAATCCAACTACTAGTGTCAGGGCACTTGTTAGCTGAGCCCTGGGCTGGATACAACCTAAGCCACAAGGAAAAGAATACACTCACTTGTAAGAATGGGACGGTGCATGGGAGGAATAGTAGAATTAAACATTTTAATACTCTGGATGTCTGATCTGGTGAATATACTTCGCTTTTCCTAAGCAAAGCCCTAGTTTTGAACAAAGAAAATGCCCACTTTTCCTTCTCTAGCTGCAGAACTCATACACATGCTTTGCTTTTATAGTGAGATTACCCCGGGTCAGCCTCCTTATCCATCCAAACATGTCTTCTGTTCCTCCCCTAGGCAACCCCTCTGCTCGGCTAAGCTGGGAACCCATGGAGGCCTCATATCCTTCACACTTGTCTCCTTGCCTCTACTCACACTGCTCTCCCCTATAACCTCTCAGCCTGGGCTGTTCATGCCCCTTCTCAATCCTGTGCAACCTTCAAAGCTGGCTCAAGTTTACAGATGCTTCCTTCTCTGGGCAGGCTTCCCTGAATACCATGATCCCACCCTCTCAGAACTCCAAGGATTGTTTTAATAATCATAATGGCAATGATCATAGCAACAATAATAAGATGCTTTACATTTGAATAGTCAGAATTTTTCAAAGTGCTACCATGTCCTTTGTTACATTTGTGCATCACAGGATTATTAAAAGATAGTAAGAGATTAATTTCATTCCTACCTAAAAAGAAAACAAAACAAGAAATCTCTGAAGACTTGGAGGTCCAGAAGGTGTAAATGCTTTTGCCCAGGCCATCCATGAAGAGGAATTACTCTCTGAGACAGTGACTACGATTACTAATCTAAAAAGACTTCAGTGTTGGTAGAGAGATGGGAAGGAATGAAATATCTCTGTTGTTTAAGTTCTCACCTCCATAGCCCCTATAATGTTAGGTTTAATTTGGAAACATAAATCCTGCCCCTTTGAACCATCTGATTTGAAATTCTCAGTCTCCCTGTCTTCCATCAACAGTGGCATTTTGACCTGTACCTGGTTCTCTGGGGAAGAGGGAAAGCACCTGACGCTGTGATTGAAAGAATGATAATGTGGTGAAGAGAAAGTGCTGGGGAGGTTAGCAACTGTGCTAGTGGCTTTGGTCTTCCAAGAGGGAAACTGGAGAGGCACCAGGTGGCCCCCTCTCTTCTGGGTGTTTGGGAAGGAAGGATGGTCCATGTGTCACTCCTTGGGCTTTGTAGTTGACCCCTGAGGGAGAGGAAAGAGAGGAGATCTACACAAGCTCTGTAGTAGATTAAATCATGTCTCCCACAAAGACAAGTTTGAGTGCTAACCACCAGTCCTGTGGGTTTGGGATCATTTGTAAATAGGATCTTCGAAGATCCTATTAGGATGAGGCCACATTGAATCATGGTGGGCCTTAATCTGGTATAACTGAAGTCCTTATAAGCAAAGGAAGTTTGGACAAGGTGGTACAGGCCACAGGAGGAGACAGAAAGAGACAGATCAATGTATGATGGAGGCAGGATTGATTGCCAGCAGGCCACCACCAGAGTGCTACAGACCTCGGAGAAGGCATGGTCTGCCGATACCTTAATTTTGGACTTCCAGCCTCCAAACTGTGAGCCAATAAATTCTCGTTGTTTAAGCAACCCCATTTGTGGTATTTTGTTATAGCAACCCTAGCACATTAGACAAGCTCCAAAGCAGATGCCATGAAGATGACCGGTGAAGACCATGTGGTGATAGGGTAAGGACAATTTGGGGTTCAGTTCAGGGATGAGTCAATCCCATTTCTCAAGAGTGTCAGAGTCACTGTTTGATGTATCTATCAGCCTGTTGCCATGTAGATTTATGTCCTACACTTAGGTTATTTGAGCTCAAAATATAATGGCACCATGAAAATGTACTAAATTTACATCAGTAAATATAGTAGAACACTGCAACTTCAATACTTGGGCCCATTTCTACCAACTATTGATCATCAGTGTATAAAAGATTAATTTGAACCAACATTTAATTTCAAATATATAAGCATGCCAGCAAGATTATTGAGGTCAAAACCATCAATGTATGCCTCCTGGCTCGCTTTTAGTAAGCATATTATACCTACTTCATTTCAAAATAAAGATATCAAATATTCCAGAGAACTTGACCTTCTCCGGATAGAAACCAAACTATGAAAATACAATAAACATTCTGCAACAAATCTAAGAGCAAGGCAAATAGAAAGAATATTTATTATGATAAAGTTTTTCCCGTTTCCAGAATTTTGACCCTCAAATTTACTAGACTCAGAAGTCCTAGAATTGGCTCTGAAACAAAAACAGAGGAAGTAGTTTAAACATTAGCCCCACACTGATTATAGCCCTCATTCTCATTTCACTCCTAGCACTAGGACTGGCTTACGAATGATCCCAAAAAGGCTTAGAATGAACTGAATATGATAATTAGTTTAACCCAAAACAAATGATTTCAACTCATTAAATTACGATTAGGCTCGTAATTATCATATGCCATCCATCTATATCAATATTTTCCTAGCATTCACCATGGCCCTCCTAGGACTGCTACTGTACCGATCACACATAATATCCTCCCTTCTATGCCTAGAAGGCTTAATATTATCCCTATTTGTCCTAAGCACCCTAATAATCTTGAACACCCATCACACACTATCCTCTATAATACCCATCATCCTCATGGTATTCACGGCCTGTGAAGCCGCACTAGGTCTAGCTCTCCTGGTAATAGTTTCAAATACCTACGGGCTAGACTACGTCCAAAACCTCAATCTTCTACAATGCTAAAACTTATCATCCCCACAATCATATTAATTCCCCTCACCTGACTATCAAAAAACAACATAATCTGAATCAACTCCACCATCCACAGCCTCTTCAGCAGCTTAATTAGCCTATCAATATTCTACCAAACTACTAGCACCAGCCTAAACTGGTAAGGTAAGAAAACATTTATTTTACATATATTAAAATATAAAATGAATACTGAATACTGAATGATGAATATTGACTATTCAAGGGCTTATAATTTTTAATTATTTTAGACAGGGTAATGTGCTATATGTCAAACAGCTTTCATATTTTAATTTTTCTTTAAATGTTGGCATGCAATAATGACAAATAGCAGCAAATTTTAAGATTAGTTGTTAACAGTAATACGTTGTGTAGTACTTTATGGTTTACAAAATACTTTCCCACAACTTATTTCATTTTAGCTTCCTAAAAATTCTAAGGTGGTATTATTAATATTTTATACAAGAGAAAACTTGAGAATTCAGCCTACTATATGATTCTTTAGCAAATTAATTAACATTTCTGAACCTTATCTGTAGCATAATCTGTAGAATTGGGGTCATAATACCTACCTGAATGGTTGTTGTGAGAATTAAATGAGTTAACCTGTGTAAGGGGTTGAGCATGGAAGATAGCATGTAGTCAGGTTTAATGCATGATTGAAAGTAAAATAACAAATACCCATATGGTGCTAATAATCTGTCGGGCATTTTTCTAAGCAATTTGAATATATTAATTGATTTAATTCTCACAACAACCTGATGAGATAGGTAATAGTATACTCATTTCTGTATAGAAATCAAGGCACAGATCAGTTAAGTAATTTGCCCAAGGTCACACAGCCAATAAGTGACAATGCTGAAAATATGACTTCAGGTAGTCTTAACCACATGGCAACTCAAACTTCTTCTATTACTAGCAGTAATAATAATAATAACTTTAAAAAGTGTTTTTAAAAAACTTTTTATTTTGAAATAATTTCAAACTTATAGGACAGTTGCAAAAATAATGCAAACCCCTGCAAAAGAATTCAATATACCCCCAACCTCCCCAGATACCCAAATCTGCCAATTTTAACATCTTGCCCCCTTTACTGTATCATTCTATCCATGTATATATCTATATGTCTAGCATCTATTTTCTGAACATTTGAGAGCAGGTTGCACACATCCTACTCCTTGAACACGTAATTCCATGCATGTTTCCTATGAATAAGGATATTCACTTATATAATCACCTTAAAGTGCAGTTATCAGGTTCAAGAAATTTTGATAAAAACATTGATAAAAACCTTTACATTCTGTATTTCTATTTTTTTCTTATGTTCCAATAATATCCTTTTGAGTCTTTTCTTCTCCATTCTTAGATCCCATCCAGTATCATGTATTGCATTTAATTGTCATTATCTAATAATGAAAGTTTTTTTAAATTCAATTTTATTGAGATATATTCATATACCATACAATCATCCACAGTGTACAATCAACTGTTCACAGTGCCATCACATAGTTGCACATTCATCACCACAATCAACTTTTGAATATTTTCCTTACTCCAAAAATAAAATAAAACAAAATAAAAGTAAAAAGGGTCACCCAAAGTATTCCATACTTCCCCATCCCACCCTATTTTTCATTTAGTTTTTGTCCCCATTTTTCTACTCATCTGTTCATACACTGGACAAAGGGAATGCAAGCCACAAGGTTTTCACAATCACACAGTCACACCATGTAAACTATATAGTTATGCAATCGTCTTCAAGAATCAAGGCTACTGGGTTGCAGTTCAACATTTTTAGGTATTTCCTTCCAGCTATTCCAATACACTAAAAACTAAAGAGGAATATCTATATAGCACATAAGAATGCCCTCCAGAGTGACCTCTTGACTCCATTTGAAATCTCTCAGCCACTGAAACTTTATGTTGTTTCATTTCACTTCCCCCTTTTGGTCAAGAAGGCTTTCTCAATCCCATGATTGAGAAAAAAATCCAGGCTCATTCCCCGGAGTCATGTTCTATGTTGCCAGGGAGATTTACACCCCTGGGAGTCATGTCCTACGTAGGGGGTGGGAGTTGGGGGGCAGTGAGTAACAATAGCTTTTTATTTGCTACTTTCTAAGTCATTTGATAAAAAATTTCAATGGGTTTTGAACTCACTTGTTAAAAAATTGTAAATCAGCCCCTTCTGATTAGTATATTATTACCACTAATTGAAATCAGAGAAGATGGAAATTTCCTAGCTGAACATAATGGGCATGTAGGATTGGAAAATAATTATCATGATTTAGTAAGCACACTTCTTCTTTGGTGTCTACTTTACTTTGGTGAGGTATCATTTTTCAGCCATCACAGCCATTAAAATCCAGTATCACAGTATACTGATCTGTTGTTAGTTAAGATTTTCAAAATAATGGATCATAGCCGATCTTATCATTCACAGCTAAGTTATTAATATCGTATTTAGAAAGAGCAAATATTTTAAAATATTTTAAATGTCTATATTATTTACTCTATCTCATCTTAAAAATTCTCTGAAAAAAATTCTCTTTGAGTGTATGTTTTATAAACACATATCAGTAGCGCAAGTATTGTATAGGGGTACAGGCTCAAAACAGTTTTACAAATGGGGTGTTTGATAAAATTGAAAAAAAAACAAAACGTTTTGGGATCCCTGTCCTACAAGATAAAATGTTAGGGCTTCAAGTTTTTTCTTCTTCTCCCCCTTGCCTTTTCTCTCCAGACATTCCTGCCATGGTTCTTCCACAGCAGTCAAGCTTTCCCATTTCTGAAAGCTCGTGCTACTTCAGGTTTCCCTCCCTGCTTCTCCTCCATCAGGTGACATCAGTTGAATATCTATATCTCCCTTCTACCAATCCAGATGGTCAAATGTTATTCTTAAAAGTAAACAGATAAATAAATAAAACTTGCAGTTCCTAATTTTCTATTTCTTGCCCATAATAATAATGCAGACACTGACTTAAAATATGCCAGTGTTCACTATTTTAGTTCTCTACAGTTTTGTTTTATTTTGGACTACAAATTAGGTATTAACATTATACTTTTATATTAACAGTGTTTGTTTAGATTTACCTACATGGTTACTAATTTATTGATTCATTATACTTTATAGCACACCAGACCTTCCCCTTCTGCAATCATTTTCTGTTTTCCTGGAGTACATTCATAGCAGATATTGTCAGTGCTCCTTCCATGTTTCCTCAATACTTACCATTTCCAAGTTTAGCCAATTTCTGACTCTTAGTGCCTGTGTCTCTGCCTGAGGGCTCTCTCTGGTTGCTGGAGCCCCTTCCACCTCTGCCGGGAGCAGTCAAGAAGTCTAGGGAAGGTAATGCTTCCTGGGAGCAACCCTCAACCAAAGTCTGAAGAGAGATGGTGGATGCACCAGCCCTCTTGCCTTTCAGGTAGGAAAACTCTGAAACATTTTCTACACTGGCTTCCAGGGTTCCCCAGTCAAGAATAGGCTCTGTTTGCCCATGGTGGTAATTTGCTTGGTAATATACCCTTTTTCGGTGTCTTTTCCTTTCCTGTGTCACTTCTCCATTTGCCTACAAGTGTTTCCTGGAATCACCTCTCAAATAAACTACTTGCATTCAAATCAAAGTTCCTGATGGAACCCAAACTAAGACAAGTTCCTTTAAAAGTTCCCTTAGTGCAAGTCTATGGGTGGTAAATTCACTCTTTTGTTTACCTGAAATATCTTCATTTTTTTTTTTTTGGAAAATAGTTTTGCTGAATACATAGTTCTAGGTTGTCAAGTATTTTCTCTCAAACTTTGAAAGTAATATTCCACTGTCTACTGTCATTCTAATTGCTTTTCCTTTGTAGATGATCTGTCTTTTCTCTCTGCTTAAGATCATTTGTTTGTCTCTGGTGTTCTGCATATTTCACTATGATGTAACTAGGTTTCAGTTTTTTGTTTTTTTTTTAATTATCTTGCTTGGTATATATTGTCCTTACCATATCTGCCTTCCCTTTCATCATTCTGGAAATTTTTAAGCAATGATCTCTTTATTGACTTTCCTGCATTCCCTCTAATCTTTCCTTCTGAGACTCTAATTAGACAAATGTTAAATATTTTCCCTTTTTCTATGTCTTATCTTTTATCTCTGTGCTACATTCTGGTTAATCTCTTAAGATCTCTCTTCCAGTTAGCTAATTTTTGCTTCAACTATATCTAATTTGCTATTTAATCTACCCATTGAGTTTTTTTCCCCAGTATTTATATTTTTTATTTATAAAAGTTCTAAATGGGTATTTTTCAAATCAGCCTCATCACTTTTTTTTCTTTACTGAGGTGAAATTCACGTAATATTAAATTAATCATTTTAAACTGAGCAAATCAGTGGCATTTAATACATTCATAATGTTGTGCAACCATCACCTCTAACTAGTTCCAAAACATTTTTCCTCACCCCCAAAATAAAACCCCACACTCACTAAGGAGTTACTCCCCATTATTCTCTTACCCCAATCCCCAGCAACCACCAATCTGCTTTCTGTCTCTATGGATTTACCTATTCTGGATATACACTATAAATGGAATCATACAATATGCAATTTTGTGTCTGGATTTGTTGTAGTTTGCCAAAACTGATGAAATGCAATATACCAGAAATGGGTTGGCTTCTACAATGGGGATTTATTAACTTACAATTTACAGTACTTAGGCCGTGAAAATAGCCAACTCAAGGCCTCAACAGGCAATGCTTTTTCCCCAAAGACTGCCTACTGGCAATCCTCAGCTCCTCTGTCACGTGGCCAGCACAGGGCAACGTATGCTGGGCTCTCCCTTCCCTTCCAGGTTTTGTTTCTTCCAGCTTCTGGCTGCTTCTCTCTCAGCTTTGCTGGGGCTTTTTCTGTGTCTTCTCTCTTTTATCCTCTTATAAAGGATTCCAGTCACATCTCAGTTGAATTAAGCTAATCAAAAGATTCCACCCACAATAGGTCTACACCCACAGGAATAGATTAAATTTAAGAACTTGATCTTTTCTGGGGTACATACAGCTTCAAGCCATCACAGGCTTCTTTCACATTGAATAAAGTTTTCATGGTTCATCCATGTTGTGGCATGTATCAGTAGTTCATTCCTTTTTATGGCTGAATAATATTCCATTGCATGATTATACCACATGTTGTTTATCCATTCATCCAGTGATGGACATTTAGGTTGCTTCTACCTTTGGGCTATTTCAAATAATGCGGCTATGAACATGCGTATACTAGTATTTGAGTACCTGTTTTCAGTTCTTTTCATTATATACCTAGGAGTAAAATTGCTGGATCATATGGTAATTCTAAATTTAACTTTTTGAGGAACTGTCAAATTGTTTTCCACTGAGGCTAAATCATTTTAAATTCCCACCAGTCATTTTTGATTGTCTCTTTTATTTTTTCATTTTCATGGAATCATGAAATTTTATTTTATTTAAACAATTTTATTTATTTAAACATGTTTTATATTATTATTTTACCTTCTTTATCTGCTAATTCTAGTATTTAACATTTTGGGGTTTCTAACTCTTTTTTTGTTTGTTTGTTTGTTTGTTTGTTTTTTTGCTGATGCTCACTAATGGTGGCTTTTTTCCTTATTGATCTTTGGTGATGAGCTCCTATCTGTTTGATCTTAATCTGTAGGAATCCTCAGGATCTAAACTGCAGTTGCTTTCTTGCTTTCCTTCGGGGGAAAGTTTTACTTGCATCTGATAGGAGCTAGGAGGCACTTCCTATCTGGGACCACTTGGCCCCTTTTAGGCTCCTTGGCTTAATTTGGAGTCTAAGGTTGAGTTTGCTATTGACCTGAGGTTTAGGTTCCATAGTGAAGTTTGTCAGGATTGCCATCAGGGTAACTATAGCTTTCCTATGTGCTTATTATTTATACCCCTGGTTTAAGTTCAAATTTCTCTTCTCTCTGTCTCTGTCTCTGTCTGTCTGTCTGTCGCTCTCTCTCTCTCTCATTTTACATTTTATTTCTACCCTATGGAAATTTCCCTTACTTCCTTCCAGCTCATTTATGCAATTAAAAGTATGTTTCATTGCAGATCTACTTGTTTTGCTGGGGTATGTATTCAGAGTATTTAGTCTGCCATCCTGTAAGAAGTGCCTCAAATTGCACACATATTATAAATTTTTTATTAAGAAAGTTGTAACTTTACAGAAAAATCATACACAAATCCAGAGTTATCATCTCCCTCCCCCACAACACATAGTTTTTCCCTATTATTAACACTTGGAATTGGTATGTTACCTATGTTTCAATTGATGAAAGAATATCATTATAATTACGATATTAAATATAGTTCAAAATATACTTCAGAGTTCGCTGTTTATGTTGTGTCCTATGGTTTTTTTTGTTTTTGTTTTTGTTTTATTTTAGTAATATATATACAACCTAAAATTTCCCTTTTTAACTACCTTCAATTATACAATTCAGTGGTGTTAATTACATTCACAGTATTGTGCTACCGTCATCACTATCCATTACCAAAACTTTTCCATCACCCTAAACAGAAATTCTGTGCTAGTTAAGCATTAACTCTCCATTCCCTACCCCTGCTTCCAGCCCCTGGTAACCTGTATTCTAGTTTTCTGACTCTATGAATTTGCTTCTTCTAATTATTTCATATCAGTGAGATCATACAATATTTATTGTTTTGCGTCTGGCTTATTTCATTCAACATTATCTTCAAGGTTCATCCATGTTATTGCATATGTTGGAACTTCATTCCTTTTTATAGTTGAATTATATTCTACTGTATGTATATGCCACATTTTATTTATTCATTTATCTGTTCATGGACACTTGGGTTGCTTCCGTCTTCTGGCAATTGTGAATGATGCCCCTATGAACATCGGTGTGCAAGTATCTCTTTGAATCCCTGCTTTCAATTCTTTTGGGTATTTACCCAGAAGTGGAATTGCTGGATCATATGTAATTCTATGCTTAACCTTCTGAGGAACCACCAAGCTATTTTCCACAGCAGCTGCACCATTTTACTTTCTCATCAACAATGAATGAGAGTTCCTATTTCTCCACATCCTGTCCAGCACTTGTTATTTTCTGTTTTTTGAATAGTGCCATTCTGGTGAGCGTGAAATGGTATCTCATTGTGGTTTTCATTTACATTTTTCTAATGGCTAATGATGTTGAACATCTTTTCATGTGCTTTTTGGCCATTTGCTTATTTTCTTTGGATAAATATCTATTCATGTGGGTTGTTTGTCTTTTTGTTGTTGAGAGGTATGTTGCGTTCTTAAGTTCCAATTTCACTCTACTTTTTTCTATGATATCTTTCTGAGCAATCTTCCCTCAAGGCAATCCTTCCCCTTCTTAAACTCTTAGCACTGAAACACATACATTGTATATTGCCTTTTAGGCAACGGTAGAACATCGTGAAGGAATAATATAAGATGAAAAACAAAGGAACAAAAATCTGCCTGCTGTCAATACCACATTAAACAGACTGCACGAACCATATGATTGATTGTGGCTATTATGTAGTGCAAATAAATTTTAGCAAAAAAAAAAAAAAAAAATTCACGTCAGGCCTGATTTACAGAGATCTTTTGAGAAGTTAATGAAAAGATCTTTCATTATTGGTCAGAAACATCCCTGAGGGAAATGGAAATAGACATGGATCAAATCAGTCATCCTAATTTATTTTGCAAGTCCTGTTCTTCCTGAGAAACAACAAAAATAATAGGAACTAAATTTATCTTGCACTGCCTCACACCAGAAAGGAAAATACAGTCACCTGTTGTGACTCAAGCAGTTTATTTGGCAATGATTTCCAAATTCCTCTTCCACTTAAGAAGAACTTAAGTCTGTTTGGCAATAGGTATTATTGCCACAACGTCACAACTATGTGAAGTCTCTTACCCTGGGGATTTAGTGTGTAGATGAATTCAGATTTCAAAAACTACTGACCTGAGATTTCAGGTTTTCTGCAATTTGTGCCATTTCATATTGCTGAAGAAATAAAGAGGAATTAAGTGGAAATTATGATTTAATAGTTATGTAGCCACATGGTCATAATTATTTTATTATTTTAGAGCTCTGTATTTTAAAAAGCTAACTGAGATAAGCCGATCAGGAAGAAGTTGAATAGTTAGAAAGGTGAAGGAGTGGGAAGGCAGGAATGGAGCTGTGAGATGGAGAGATACCTGGCTCAGAAGAGTCAGCTGAGGTGACTCTGAAATCTGGAGGAAGCCCTGCTCCCTTTCAGCCCTGGGGGGCTTCCTGGAGGAGGGAGGGGGAGTTGAGGGTGTCCAAACAGGCATTTGGAATTTAGAGCAAAACATACAGCTATAAACTGTGGAAGTACCCTGTCCCTGCCTTGCAACTGGGAGCATTTTATGTCGGTGATAGGAGAGAAACCAGTTCTTCATTTACCGTGACCTATGAGAACCACTCACTAGGAATGCAAATTCATTCTTAGACCAGTGTAGACCCACAAAACCTAGATTGAATTTGATTTACAATTCTTGAATGGGCTTCATTATATGAAAGACCATGGAATTAAAGGGTTATGTAGTCTTATAATAAGAATTTTGTTGATCTCTTTAGACTTACATTTTTATCTTTTTTTTTTTTTTTTTTAACCAAATTCATTACCTGCTTAAGTGTAGACTTCTTTCAAAGGAAGGGATAATTATTCCCAAGTGGATCCAGACTACAGGTACTTTCTAACTCAGCACTTGCTTGGCTGGTGGCATGTGGAAGACATATTTACATGATATGTCTGCATCCCTCTTTTGTAAATAAATCTGTGAATCAGTATCCCTTCACCCTTTCTTTTGTTAAAGGAAGAAAAAAAAAAATCCACCTTCCCCCAATTTCCAAAGAATCTTTCTGTGCAGCATGTGTATGCACTTCAACTTTTGTCTTCATCTCATGGACAACATAGTGAATTTCCTGTTGACTTGATTTGTCTCACGCATGTGCCATTAGATCTTGTGACTAATGCATACCACCTGCTGAAGAGGACCTAAATAGCCTACCTGTAATTCTAGTTCTTTTGTAATAGACCTACATCTGGTTTCTCTTCCTTCTCTAGTTAAGGCAGGTGATACGGTGGTAATTTTTCTATCCCCTTCTCAATGGGACTGGGAAGTGGAGTTAGCAACATCCCAGCACTGCACTTCTGTGTCAAAAACCAACAAAACAATATCCAAAGTGTTTCTGGGGAAGTGTAATAAATAGCTATCATTCATTACAGTTTTTCTGGTCCAATTCTCCAAGATGCATAAAATCAGCACTTGAGGTAAGGCAAATGAGTCTAAGTGTTGCATCGCAGCTTTTTTGTCTCATACTACACCCTGGAGAATACTTGAAACCCTGTGTAAGCCAACACCAAGGTTAAAAATATCTTTGTCTCCTTTGACTTGGGGAGAGTGGAGAGCAAGGCTTCACCTTGCAGAGGGGCAGTAAAGGTCACAGTCACCTGCTTGACAAGGACATTCTGTTGTTTGAGAGCTCCTAAATACAAATGTCTCCCACTACATTCTTCCCCTGAGAAACTTAGCCAGGATAGTCTTGAGCTGTCATCATAATTTCAGAATTGTTACAAAAGTCCTTAGTAAAACACCTTTCCTATCCTGATAAGTAGCCACCTGAAATTCTTTCACTAACAGATAGCTGCCTTTAGCTGAAGACACCGTGTTAAAATGCAAATCCTCCCAAGAATAGTAACATTACAGATCAAGGTATTGAAATAAAACATAACTTTTTGTTGTTGTTGAAAAGTCATATGCACATATGGTAAAAACAAAAAATCAAATAGTATGAAAGGTTATACATTAAAATTTTTCTTTCTTCCACTCTGTAGCTCCAGTCTCCCAATTGGTAACCACCCTCTGCCAAGCAATCATACTCATCAGATTCTTATAAAACTTTTCAGGAATATTCTATACATACTCAGGCATGCATATATATACATATTGCATAAATATATACACACTCAAACACTTGTATTTGTACATATGTCCCCTTATAACCTCTTTCCCCCTCCTTTTTTAACCTACATGGGAGTACATAGGTGTGTGTTTCATTGCCTTTTTTCCCCACTTCTGCTTTTATTTAATGCAATTTTATTGAGATATATTCATACACCATATGGAGTCCATTCACTCCTAAAGGACATAAGCCAGGAAGTGGCTGTTTATAGCACCTGCTTGTAACAAAGGAGGAAGAGCTCTAGGTATAAGATGGCTGAGGTGACCAAAGTAATAAAAGCTACATTTTAAAAACTGGCAACGCTCTTCAAAATTAAAACACTCATTACCTATTTAACGTTTTTAATTACCAAATTTTGTATGGAGTTAAAGTATAGTGCTTTTGTATAAAAAAAAAAGGTGCATCTTAAAGCACATGTGCACATTCCTAAGCACAATAGCTATCTGGACTGGAACCACTCCCGCTACATATCAGTAACTTCAAAGAAACATGTTTATAATCTTGCATATCATGACCTGGATCTGTGCATTCCTTGTTCCTGCCTGATACAACCCCCTGTAGTCCACAGGGAAGCATGGGATGCTACTCTGAACGTCTTGTAGCCTTCCAGAACCAACCTCCTGGTCTGTAAGTTCCCTAATAAACTGTTATATTTTTGCCATATGGAGTGACCTGCTTTGATTTTCTATCTTAATGACCACTGAACTTTGGCGGAACGTATTCTGTAGGTTTATGGCCAGGCGTGGCTTTTTTCTGTGACACTTTCTCCATTTATAAAATATATGTAGAATTCTAGAACTCTTAAAAACTTCTAACCTGAATCTATCAAATGTTTAGCTCTAACTTCCAAGGCTCAGGAAATAAAGACATGGTGGTTTGAAGCTGTGTGTACCCTAGAAAACCATATTCTTAAATCTAATCCATTCCTGTAGGTGTAAAGGTGTAAACCATTGTAAGTATGATCTTTGATCAGGCTATTTTAGTTACGCTGTGACC
Source organism: Choloepus didactylus (assembly GCF_015220235.1). Lineage (NCBI taxonomy): Eukaryota > Metazoa > Chordata > Mammalia > Pilosa > Megalonychidae > Choloepus > Choloepus didactylus. Next base: position 127,765,268 of record NC_051310.1, on the reverse strand, counting down.
ACCTCATTCAGGATGGGACTTAATCGTCTTACTGGAGTCCTTTATAAATGGAGTGGAGAGAGAGAGAGAGAGAGAGAGAGAGAGAGAGAAGTTAATAGAAGAAACCCAGAAGAGAAGGGAGAGACCAGCAGACACCACCAATGTGCCTTGCCATGTGGCAGAGGAGCCAAGAATCACCAGTAGCTGGTCTTTGGGAAGAAAGCATGGCCTCAAACTGTAAGCTAATAAATTCCAATTATATAAAGCCAATCCATTTCATGACTTCTGCTATGAGCAGCCTAGGAAAAAAAAAAAAAACAAAAAACGGAAGGGATAGAGAAATAAGCTAAACAACATTGTAAAGAAGCAATTAGACACACCCAGAAGGCTGGGCAGTCTGCAGGGCAGCTGACCTCATGTCTTCAACAAGTCAGTAGCTTGGAAAAAGGCACTGTGGTAGATTAAGAGACTAAAAGGACCTCAAAAAAAAGGATGTAACAAATGGTCATGTATTGGATCCTGGTTTAGATAAACCAGCTATGAAGGACATTGAGGGGGAAATTTTTGGAAATTTGAATTTTAATTGATAGTTACATATTAAGGAATTATTAACGTGGTTACAGGTTATAGGTGAAAATGTTATTTTGACTATTGAAAAATGTTCTTATCTTAAAAGATGTATACTGAAGCTAACAAAAAACAAAAACTTTTCTTTTTCCCCCTGGAACTTTGAGATCTTAAAATGAAGTTTACCAGATCAGGGGAAACATGGCTATGCTACATTTTAATTTTCATTCTGGTAATTTACAAGCAAGTATCATTATTGGCAACCAGGGATTGTATGATTAGGTGCGAGTGTGGGGCAAGGTGTGGTGGTGCGTGGGTGCAGGAAGAGGGGGTGGGTGTGTGTATATGAAGTTACAGCAAATCAAAATATTTGCAGCCATGCATGGCTGTCACTCTTGACTTGCTTCTTTGTGGGTATTGAGTTCTTGTATTAAATTGTACACCATCAGCAGAGCAGGGCATGTGTTATGTAAAGCCATGGATTCTTGCATCTCAGTATTCAAACTCTCTTACCCATACCTTATCACCCTATTCAGCTCCAGATGTGGCAAGAAGGTCCAAAACAGCAAAAAGCATGCCCTTGGATGTAAGCCTACACTCTGGGCCTCATTACTATGTCTGCAAAAGGGAACTCCAAGAATTCCAGGTTGGAAGGGAAGACTGATGGGAATCCCTTGGGGCTTCAGTGCCCTCCTTTCCCCTCACTTTAGTACAGACCTCAACATAGTATTGATGCCTCTACATCCTAAGGAGTCCTTTCTCATGAGTAACCAATGAGAAGAACCCCCTGTCACCTGGGCCCTCCAGCCTCCTGGGCCTGCTGGTTTGGACTTGCCAATGAGACTTCCACAAAGATAGCTGCCCTCAGTGGACCAGGCACTCAGGAACAGCTCCTACTGGAACTGATTACTTTAAGCTCGTTCTTGTCTGTACTAATATCTCTCAAGCCTAGGTCCCAGGGATCTCTGCTGGATTCTGGCTGATTCTGAAGGCCATGCCTTACTGAATGGCTTGGGCGGGAGTTTGAAGATGCCAGAAAGTGAGTGTCAACTGAGTATCTCAATACTCTCGGAAGCTCTCTGAGCAGGCCAGCTCTGCCCATCTGCCCATTAGCAGGAGGCTATGGATTAGGAGTGGTAGAAAGGATATCTTTAAATAGATTTCTTTTTTTGTTTGTTTGGTTTGAGGCCTAGTGGTTGAGGTCACTCTGGGAGAAGCTTCAGAAGTAGCAGGAAGCTGTGTTCAGAAGCTTTGGGTTTTGCATTTCACAACAATCAACCTCCCACTTCAATAGGAAAAAAGGTTAATTGGGTGGGGTAGTGGAATGAGGAACAGAGGTTCTCAGTCTAGAAAAATCAGAGAATAACATGACTAAAATACATATTTTAAATGTCTTAATCATTGCTGGGAGGGTTTGGTGTCGTTGTCACTACTCCACTTCATCAAGGAATCCTTGGTATCCGTCGCTGAAAAACAACCTGGATGCCTGACACCTATGAACCCGTACAGATAAAAAGGCATGAGCTGAATGGGTTTCTGTCCTGGGGAAGGTGGACTGGACTTAGGCAAATTCTTGGGTTTAATTCCTAGCTCTGGAACTTGCTAGCTGTGGTATTTTAAACAAGTCTCTTGATCTCCCTGGGACTCGGTGACTAACAAAGTTACCTGAGATAATTGCGGTCAAAGTATTAGATTTGGATGGCTGTTCAGTGATGTGAGCAATTCTGGTTTGAGAGAGAAGACAGAAGAAAGGAGAAAGGATTCACTGGAGTTCCCTCCAGGGCCACAATTCTAAGAAAAATCAACAAAATTTTATAAATTTAATCATAGTCTTATTTAAAAATGATTCTACTTCCTTCGCTAGTATAGGATTTGTAGTTTCTTTGTGATTAGTTGTTTGAAAGTCTTAAAAAATTTGCATTTCACCTTTTAATTTTTTACACAGCCTGGCGATAAGCAGCCCTTAGAGACAGGGCCTAGGGCTTCTTCCTGAAGCTCCAGGCTGGGGGTGGGGGCAGGGTGGGGTGAGGTGGGGGTGGATAATTTTGCTTCCAAGCCTCACATCACTGTTTACATGTTCATTCCTCTGTGCCTCATCACTAAAATGCCCATCGTGAAAATGGGATCTCATTATAGTGACTATACATCAAGTCATGACTTTTTTCACCTACCTCTTGTTTTCAAGGGTGCCCCTTTGTTTTACCTCCCTCCCCTTTTGTTCCCGGGTTTTGCTGATGGGAAACTGGGCAAATGCTGTCACCTACTGGCCAAAGTGTTTATAACTAAGGAGTTGTGATTTTAAAAATGTTAGGGCTGAAGGTTTTCAAGTCAAGTTATTGTGTTCTTAGTGGACACTTCTCACATAAATTTGTTAACAAACTTTGAAGCAAAGAAAGGGCCCCCAAGTCTACTTTCAGAGAAAAATGAATCTAGACATAGTTGTTTAAAATCAATGCCCATGATATAATTTTTAAACTTTTGTTGTTGAAATAATTTTAGCTTACAAAAAAGCTGCACAAATTTAGTAGAGCGTTCCACTTACCCTTCACCCAGCTACCCCATGTTAATATCTTACATAACCACAGTGCAATAATAGAAACAAGGAAATCAACACCAATATAATGCTATTAACTCCTCTGCAGACCTTATTTGAATTTCATCAGTTTTCCCACTGATATCACTTCGTTATTCCAGGATTCCAGACTGCATTCCTTTGCCAAGTCTCCTTAATCTCTGCAGTCTATAATAGTTCCTCAGTGGTTCTTGACCTTAACATGTTTGAAGTGTACTGTCAATTATTTTGTAGAATGTCTCTTAGTCTATCTGATGTTTTCTCATGATTAAATTTAAGTAATGGATTTCTGGCAAGAATACTAACCACAGTATTCTTAGTGCATCATATCAGAAGGATGCATTTTGATGATATGTCTTATTTATTAATTAATCTCTTGATTAAGGTGATATCTGCCAGGTTTCTACACTATAAATTAATCAATTTCTTTTGTAATTAGTAAGTATCATTTGGGGAGATACTTTCGGATTATGCAAATATCCTGTTTTTGATCATCCTTTCACCTACTGATTTTGACATCCATCGAAGGTTCTTGCCTACAGCCAGCAGTACTGTGGTGTTTGCCTGATGGTGATGATCTAGTTCCATCTTTCCTTCTACATTTCTTACACCAGAATTCTGTATGGAAGAGCTGCCCCTACTTCCCCATTTATTTACTTACTCTATTATGTATTTATATCAGTATGAACTCATGGATATTTATATTATTCTATGAGTTATAATTCAGTCTATCATTATTTATTTTGTTGTTAAAGCTGTCTAAGCTTAGGGCAGTGGGGGGGTCTTTCAACTTGGCCCTCATGCCCTTTCTACACGCCCTGTCAAAATTTTTTTATAACAGGTTTATTGAGACATGATTCACATACTATGGAGTTCACTCTTTTAAAGTGTACAATTCAGTGGTTTTTAGTACATTCACAAAGTTGTGCAACTATCACCACTATCTAATACCAGAATGTTTTCATTATCCCCTGCAAAAAAACCCTGTACACAGCAGTTACTTTCCATTTCCTCTTTCCCAATCTCTTGGCAACCAGTAACCTATTTTCTATCTCAATGGATTTTCCAAATCTGGACATTTTATATAAATGGAATCATAATATGTGGCCTTTTGTGTCTGGCTCCTTTCATTTAGCATAATATTTTCAAAGTTCATTCATATTTTACCATGTGTCATTACTTCATTTTTATGACTGAATAGTATTCCACTGTATGGATTACACCACATTTTGTTTATCCAGTCATCAACTAACAGACATTTGGGTTATTTCCACTTTTTGGTTATTATGAATAGTATATGAACACCAGTGTACAAGTTTTTGTGTTTTCAATTGTCTTCAGTATATACCTAGGAATGGAATTGCTAGGTCATATGATAACTCTATGTTTAAGTTTTTGTTGCTGTTGTTTAACATGTGTATTAATTATCTATTATAGTGTAACAAATACCCCAAAACTAACACTTATTTTTTTCCCCCCACAGTTTATGAAAGTCAGGAATCTGAGAGCAGCATAACTTGGTGGTTCTGGCTCAGTTTTGAGGTTGCAGTCAAGCTTTTGGCTAGGGCTGCAGCCATGTCAAGGCAGTCCTGGAGATGGAGAATCTGTTTCCAAGTTCACTCACATGTTCTGAGCAGGCCTCAGATCCTTGCCACAGGGTTGCTCACACATGGCGGCTGACGTCCCCCAGAATGGCAGATGAGAGCGAGGGAAACCAAGATGGAAGCCACAGTGTCTTTTATAAACTAATCATGGAAGTGACTGTTAAAGTTTGCTAAAGTTGCCAAAATGCAATATACCAGAAATGCGTTGGCTTTTACAATGGGGATTTATTTATTAACTTACGAGTTTTCAGTTCTCAGGCCGTGAAAATGACCAAATCAAGGCATTAATAGGCGACGCTTTCTCCTCAATAATCAGCTACCGGTGATCCTCAGCTGCTCCGTCACATGACTAAGCACATGGCAGTGTCTGCTGGTCTCTCCGCTCTCTCCTGAGTTTCATTGCTTCCAGCTTCTGGCATTAGTGGCCTCCCCTCTGTTTCTGTGGCTTCTCTCTGTTTTCTGTGTGTTCTCTTTCAGCTTCTTTGGCTTTTCTCTCTGAGCTTCTCTGTTTTATCTCTCTCAGCCTCTGTGTGCTTTTCTGAATTTCATCTCTTATTTATGACTCCAGTAAGAGGATTAAGACCCACCTGGGGCTTGCCACAACTGAAATCACCTAATCAAAAGGTCCCACCTATAATAGGTCTACACCCACAAGAATGGATTAGCTTTAAGAACATGATCTTTTCTGGGGTACATACAGCTTCAAACCATCACAGTGGCATACCATCAGTTTGCTGGATGATCACACGGACCCACCCTGGTACACAGTGAGAGAGAAGTAGACAAGGGTGTGAAGACAGGAAGAGGAGATCAATGGGAATCATCTTGGAGGCTAGCTATCACAATATGGTACCATTTCCCAAACTCTCACTGATAATTACTAGATACTTTTATGGTCTCTAGAGCTGTAGTAGAAATAAAGGAATTAGAGGCACTATACAAACAGAAGATTGTGTCCCAATATATACGTGCACCATTTCCTTGACATCAGATGGGTATCACCAGGAAAGATGATAAAATGTATACAACCATAGTTATATACCTAAACACATTATTAGTTACCTTAAATATGTTTAACTTTTTCTAAAGCAGCAGTGCCATTTTGCGTTCTGATTTGCAATGTGTGAGAGTTCCAATTTCTCCACATCCTCACCAACACTAGTAATTTTCCATCTTTTTTATTGCAGTCATCCTAGAGGGCATGAGCAGCATCTCATGTGGTTTTGATTTTCATTTTCCTAATGACTAATGACATTGAATGTTTTTCCATGTGCTTATTGGTCATTTGTATATCTTTTTGGAGAAATGTCTATTCAAATCTTTTGTCCCTTTTTAAATTGGGTTATTTGTTCTTTTATTGCTAAATTGTAAGTGTTCTTTATATAATCTGGATACAAGTCTCTTTTCAGATATATGCTTTGCAAATATTTTCTCCCATTCCATGTATTGTCTTTTCACTTTTTTTTTTTTTGTGGTAAAACGTATATAACATAAAATTTGCTATAGTAACCATTTAAGTGCCTAATTTGGTGGCTTTAAGTAGATTCACAATGTTGTGCAACCATCACCACTATTTTGAAAATCCTTTCATTCCCCAAAGAGAAACTCTGTACCTATTAAGCAATATCTCTCATTTTCCCCTCCCCTCAGCTTCTGGTAACCTTTAATCAACTTCCTGTCTCTATGAATTTGCCTGTTCTAGAGATATGATGTAAGTGGACTCATACATATATAATATTTTGTATCTGGCCTGTTGTCATTCAATATAATGTGTTCAAGGTTTATCCATGTTATAGCAGGCATCAGAACTTCATTCTTTTTTATGACTGAATAGTATTCCATTACAGGTATATACCACATTGTGTATATATATATCCATTCATCTGTTGATGGACACTAAGGCTATTTCCACCTTTTGACCATTGTATATAATGTTGCTATGAACATATATGTACAAACATCTGGCTGATTTCTAATTTTTAATTCTTTTTTTTCTTTTTCTTTTTTTCACACCAGGACCAATGATCACCAGCTGCCCTGGTGACAAAAATTATGCTTCTGAAATCTCTTGATGTCGATTCTGCATGAAGAGCAACTGAGGTGCCCTATGTGTGCCACTCACTACAGAAGCCCTTTTTGATTTTTAATTCTTTTGGGGATATGCTTTGGAGTAGAATTGCTGGGTCATATGTTAATTCTGTATGTAATTTTCTGAGGAATGCTTTTTTGTTTTATCTGTTTATTTTGAAATAATTTCAACTTACAAGACAGTTGCAAAAATAATACACACCCCACACAGAGAACTCCAGAAACCCACCACTACCACTCCCTGCCAGATATCCAGAGCCACCAATTTTTATCAATTTGCCACATTTGCCATATCTATTTACCTATCTATATCTATCTATCCATCATCTATCTCTATCTATCTATCTATCTATCTATCTATCTATCTATCTATATCTATCTATCATCTATCTAATTGTTCCAGTTTGCTAATGCTGCCGTTTTGCAAAACACCAGAAATGGATTGGCTCCTATAAAGGGAGTTTATTTGGTTACACAGTTACAGTCGTAAGTCCATTAAGTGTCCAAGGTAAGGCATCAACAATCGGGTACCTTCACTGGAGGACGGCCAATGGAGTCCAGAAAACCTCTTTCAGCTGGGGAAGCACGTGGCTGGCGTCTGCTCTGGAGTTCTGGTTTCAAAATGGCTTTCTCCAAAATGTCAGTGTCAGCTTCCAATGGCCGTCTTCAAAACGTGTCTCTCAGTTGAAGCTCTCCTCCAAAATGTCACTCTCAGTTGCTCTGAGATCCCTCTATTTGTGAGTTCTTTTTATAGGACTCTAGGGAACTAATCAAGACCCACTCTGAATGGGCACGGCCACATTTCCATGGAAACATTCAATCAAGAGGTCACACCCTAATCAAAGATGTCACTCACAGTTGGGTGGGTCTCATCTCCATGGAAACAATCATAAGGTTCCAACCTAATCAACACAAATATGTCTGCCCCCACAAAATTGCATCAAAGACAATGGCATTTTGGGGGACATAATACATTCAAACTGGCACACTAATCATGTATCTTTTCTAAATATTTGAGAGCATGTTGCATATATTATACTCCTTGAATACATAATACTTCTGTTATAACTATTAAAAATTTTTGCATGCTGCCTTAGCATCCATCTTACTTTGGCTAAGCCACTTGCTTCAACACTGACTTCTGACGCAGTTAATAAGCAGCTTTCCAGCCCTGGGGCATAAAGTCCCCCATGACCCAAATCCACATCTGTGACCCCCACTCATACCACCCACACATCTCACCCCAAACCCACCAGCTGGTCCTAAATGATAAGCTAACCATCCCTACACCCCTCAGCCCCCAGTCCCTTTCCCTTTTCATATGTGTTCGTTTTAATCTAAACAAACCTTTACTCCTGCAGGAAATCTAACATCCAGCCATAGATCACAATCAAGACACATTCCCACATGTCCCTTTTGCTCTGCTTATGTGTTCCCTACCTGCTGGTTGAGCCACTCAAGCTGATCGCACTTCTGGTCAACCACTCCTGCCCCCTCTCACTCACCACCTCACCCCTGCTCTGTCTCTCTGGGAACTGTTAGTAACAAACTATCTTTTCTCATGCAATATGCAGACCCCCATTCCATCCCATCTGACTCCACCTGAACTCAAATTTAAAAACCCAACTTAATTAATTTGAAACAGCTTCCATGTAGATTTCCTATGAACAAGGATATTCACTTATGTAATCACCTTAACTGCAGTTACCAAGTTCAAGAAATTTAGCATTGACATAAAATTTACATTCTATATTCCAATTTTTTTTTATGTCCCATTAATGTCCTTTTGAACCTTTTCTCCTTTGTTCTTAGATTCCATCCAGTATGATGTATTGCATTTATTTGTAATTATCTCTTTAGTTTCTCTTCCTTTCTTTCTTTTTTTTTTAAGTGTAGAAACATACATATAACAAACTTTTCCATCTCAACCACTCCCAAGCCTGCAGAACCCTCACCACCAACCATTACCTGAACTCTCCCTTCACCCCAAACAGAAATCTCACACTCATTTTTTATTAACTTCCCAATCCCCTGCCCCCACCCCTGGTAACTTGTACTCTACTTTCTGTCTCTGTAAGTTTGCATATTCTCTGATATGGGGCTTAAATTTAACATCCTAAGTCTATAATAGTCTCGTTTGCTTTGATACCAACTTAACTTCAGAAGTATACACAAACTATTTTCCTATATCCCTCTGTCTCCCCACCTTTATGTTGCTCCTGTTACAAATTACATATTTATACATTATGAGTCCAGAACACTTGCTTTATCATTACATCTCATGCATTTGCCTTTTGGATCCTGTAGGAAGTAAAAAGTGAAGTTACAAACCAAAATGCAATAGAAGTTACAAACCAAAATGCAATGCTACTGGTATTTATATTTACCCACGTTTTTATCTTCCCTAGAAATCTTTATTTCTTCATGTGGCTTCAGTTAATTGTCTAGTGTCTTTTCCTTTCAACCTGCAGAACTCCCACTGGCAATTCTTGTAGGGCTGGTCTAGTGGTGATGAAATCCCTCAGCTTTTGTTTATCTGGGAATATCTTAATTCCTCCCCCATTTTTGAAAGGCAGTTTTGCCAGATAGATAATTCTTGGTTGGCAATTTTTGCTCTCAGAACTTTAAATAGGCCTTTCCACTGCCTTCTTGCCTCCATGGTTTGGGATGAGAAATTGGAACTTAATCTTATTGAGACTCCCTTATGTGTGACACATTTCTTTCTTGTGGCTTTCAGAATTTTCTCTTTATCTTTGGTATTCAACAGTTTGATTATAACATGATGCTGTGTGGGTTTATTTGGGTTTATCCTACTTGGAGTACGTTGAGCATCTTGGATGTGTACATTTATGTCTTTTGTTAAATTTGGGAAATCTTCAGACACTTTTCCTTTGAATATTCTCTCTGATCCTTTTTCTCTTTCTTCTCCTTCTGGGACTTCCACAATGAATATTGTGATATGCTTCATAATGTCCCACAGGTACGTCAGTCTCAGTTCACTTTTCTTCATTCTTTTTTCTTTCTGCTTCTCAGACTGAATGATTTCAATTGTCTTATATTTGAGTCCACTGATTCTTTCTTATGCCAGCTCCAATCTGCTGTTGAACCCCTCTAGGGAATTTTTAATCTGTTACTGTGGTCTTCAGCTCTGTTTGTTTTGTTTTCATAATTTACATCTCTCTAGCAATACTTTCTTTGTGTTCATCTATTGTTTTCCTGATTTCCTTCAGTTTTTTGTCTGGTTTTCCTTTAGCTCTTTGAGCATATTTAGAACCATTTAAAAAAATCTTTGTCTGGAATGTCCCAGGTATGATCCTCCTCATTGATGGTTTCTAATGCTTTAGTATTTTCCTTTGCCTGGGCTGTCACTTCCTATTTCTTTGCATGTTTTGTAATCTTTTGTTGAAACCTGGACATTTTGATATTTCCTGTGCTATTGCTGGAATTTAGCCTCTGAGGCATCTGTTCATTAAGCTTATACATAGCTGTTATTACCACAGAGCTATCTTTGAATGCCATGAGCTACAAAGAAGAAGGAGGAGGAGGAGGGGGAGGGGGAGGGGGAGGGGGAGGAGGAGGGGGAGGGGGAGGGGGAGGGGAGGAGGGGGAGGAGGAGGAGGAGGAGGGGGAGGATAAGGAGGAGGAGGACAGGAGGAGGATAGGAGGAGGAGGAGGAGGAGGGGGAGGATAAGGAGGAGGAGGACAGGAGGAGGAGGGGGAGGGGGAGGGGAGGAGGGGGAGGAGGAGGAGGAGGGGGAGGGGAGGAGGGGGAGGAGGAGGAGGGGAGGAGGGGGAGGAGGAGGAGGAGGGGAGGGGGGGAGGGGGAGGGGAGGAGGGGGAGGAGGGGGAGGAGGAGGAGGAGGGGGAGGAGGAAAAGGAAACACTTTTCCCAGGCTTGCAGAATGACCTGTGTGAGTGCTTTCCTTCAGGGCATATCAATACAATGGGTTTGGAGAATATCCTCCCTGATCCTTTCTGGTATGTCTCTGTCTTGGACATTTACACCGATATAAATATCCCCTCTTCTTTAGGAAACAGTTTCTTCACAGTCCTGGGCTATGTCTCACAGCCAGCAATCCCTTGCTCCAGGCAACCACTAGACTGCTCCCGCACACCATTCTGTAGAAAAGCTTGGTGAGCTACCTTCTACATGCAGGTCAAGTTCTGGGACAAGGAGTCCCTCAGGCCACCACCAGACAGATTGGGCTAGACAGCCATGCTCCTAATATATGCACAAAGGTTACTCTGCTCCCTCTGGAATCAGGATCAGGGATCCACACAGGGATCTCAGTGAGGGGATGGGGGAGAGACCTGCCAGGGGCCCTCAGATTCTACCACTTTTAAGTGGCCTTTTTCTTGAATCAGCCCTTGCCTTGTTACTGAAATCCTTTGTTTTCTGGAGCTTTGATAAAGATGTTTCTGCCAGTTCTTGCTAGTTGTTGAGAGTTTTTGCAGGAAGACGGAGCCCTGAAGCATCTGAACTTCACCATCTTGGTCAGGGTGGGGCCTTGAAGAATGCTTTTCACTTTCTTGTTGGAGTTCATTGAAGCACAAAAGTTTTTAATTTTGATGAAGTGCAATTTACTTATTTTTTCATTGGTCATTGTGCTTTTGGTATCATCTAAGAAACCATTTCTTGATTCAATGTTATGAAGATTTACTCCTTGTTTTCTTCAGAGAATTTTATAGTTTTAGCTATTACATTTAGGTCTATGATACATTGAGTTAATTTTTGTATATGGTGTGAGGTAGAGATTTAATTTCATTATTTTGCATGTGGATATCCAGTTATTTCAGCACCATTTGTGAAAAGATTATTCTTTCTCCATTGAATTTTCTTGACAACCTTTTCAAAAATCAATTGAACATAAATAAGTGTCCATTTCTTGAGTCTGAATTCAATCAACTAAATTTCATTGATCAATATGTTTGTCTTTGTTTTTCAATTTTACAAAAACTCTTATTTTATTGTAGCATAATGTTGGTTCTTCCAAATGTTGATGCTGGAAAATAAAACATGAGCATCCCCTAGAATTTTAACACAGAAATATTTAAAAAGTCTTTTGCTCCTTAGGCCTTTCTTTTCAGCTAGAACAGGACCTAACTGTATAATTAGTGGTTAAGGCTTATTTATGCTGGCATCTCAGCAGGTGAAATATAGTAGATTTGGCATTTTGCCCATGGAACATTGAACAAGAGCAAATTGCAGCTGTATAAAATAACAGGAAATGTGGGGCTTTGAAAGATTACACTGGAAAGTGTAACTATTTGGATAAGAATTAGGTGGCAACTTTGTGTTTTGGAGAAGAGTTGGCCCATGCATTTTTAATAATGCAAAAGAAAATTTGCTACCAGGCTAAGGACAGGAAGAGAAGACCTCTCATTTGGCCTTTTTCTGGCAGGGCTCACATTTAGGTGTTTTTTTGTTTTTTTATTTTGTGTAATAATTTATTACTTTTACTTATTTTTATTGTTAAATATATCATAGAAGAGTGTATAAGATGTGTTGTTTTAGCTTAAAGAATGATAATAAAGTAAAACTTTATTTGACCACTGGCCAAATTAGGAAATAGATCATTGCTAGGTCCTTAAAGCCCTCCCTTAGTCTCTCTCCAGCCTTACCCCCTTCCTTCCCCATGGATAGCACTATTCTGTCACTTGTGTTCATCACCCCCTTGCTTTTCTTTATAGTTGTACCACATAGGTATGCATCCTTACACATCACATTGTTTAGTTTTGCCGAGTTGACTGTTATATAAATGGAATAATACCGTGTATAGCTTCTGTAACTTTCTTCTTTCACTCAAATTGTTTTTGAGATATGTTCATACTGATGAGAGAAGATGATCATTCTTTTCCAAAAATTTATTATATTTTATTGTATTTATTCTATCCAACATGGAGGCACATGCACAAAATTTCTTGTCTAGGTTATATACCTAGGATTGGAATTGTTGTCCAATGAGTATTACTCCCATAAATAATGCCAGGCTGTCTCCCCAATTTAGACCCCTACCAGCAGTGGGTGAGAGTTCCCATTGCTGCACAGCCTCACCAACACGTGTAACAGACTGTTAATTTTGCCTATCTGAAAGAGGTAAAATGTTGTGCAATTGTGTGTAAAACAATTTTTTATTGTGTTGATATACATACAACATAACATTTCTCATTTTAACGATTTTCAAGTATACAATTTGGTGGTGTTAATTATATTCACAATGTTGTGCTACTATTATCATCATGCATTACCAAAGCTTTCCTGTCACCCCAAACAGAAACTCTGTACCCATTAAGCACTACCTCCCCATTCCCTACCCCACCTCCAGACGTGGTAACCTATAATCTTTTTTCTGTCTCTATGAATTTACATATTTTAGTTTTTCATGAAAATGAGATCATACAATATTTGTCCTTTGTGTCTGGCTTATTTCACTCAATGTGAGATCTTCGTATCTTCGAGGTGTTCCATGTTGTAGCGTATTTCAGAACTTTGTTCCTTTTCATGACTGAATAATATTCCATTATATGTATATACCACATTTCATTTATCCACTCATCCACTGATAGGCACTTGGGATGCTTTCCACCTTATGGCTATTGTGAATAATGCTGCTATGAACATAGGTATAATGATTGAGCATTTTATATGGTGGTAGTGAAAAAGAATCAGAGCTCCTAGGTTGAAATTCTGGCTCTGTAGTTTACTATGTGACACTGGATTAGTTAACTTCTCTGAGCTTCAGTTTCTTTATTGATCTAATGAGGATAACAAAATACCTGCCTTGTGTTTGTGAGGATCAAATATTTTAGTGGGAAGGACCTCCAAGACTTACTCTCTGATTTTACAGAAGAGTAAGCTGAGGCTCAGAGAGGGTAAGACCTTGTTAATTTTTTAAATTTATTTTAATTTTTTTAACTTTATTTATCAAAAAGGACCTTGCTATTTAAAGTGTAGCCCATGGACCAACATCATAGCATCATTTGGGAACTTGTTAGAAATGCCAGATCTCAGGCCCCACCCCAGACTTAATGAATAAGAATATGCATTTTTACAATATCCCCAGGTAATTTCTGTGCACATTGAAGTCTGAGAAACAACTCTGGGTTAAGAGACTTGTTGAGGGGCACACAGACAGCAAAGCCAGAACTGAGACTCACATCTCCTAATTTCTATCATGTGTGTGTGTGTGTTGTTTGTAGGAAGCCATCTGTGGATTTAATTAAATCCCACAAAAAATACTGAAAGCCTACCATGTTCGATGTCTAGTGTCTTTTCATTTCAGCTTAAAGGATTCTCTTTTTTATCTCTTGTAGGGCAGTTCTACCAACAATGAATTATCTCAGCTTTTGTTTATCTGGAGATGTCTTTATTTCTCCTTCATTTTTTTAAAATTCAGTTTTATTGAGATACATTCACATACCATACAATCATCCATGGTGTGCCAGTTTGAATGTATTGTGTCCCCCAAATGCCATTATCTTTGTGGTCTTGTGGGACAGACGTTTTGGTGCTGGTTAGATTTGCTTGGAATGTGCCTCACCCAGCTGTGGGTGGTGACTTTGGTGGGATACTCCTATGGAGGTGTGACTCCACCCATTCAGGGTGGGCCTTGATCAGTGGAGCCATATAAAACATGCTGACTCAAAGAGACTGAACGCAGTGCAGCTGTGAGTGATGTTATTTGAAGAGGAGCAAGCTTGCTAGAGAGGAATGTCCTGGGAGAAGCCATTTTGAAACCAGAACTTTGGAGCAGACGCCAGCCATGTGCCTTCCCAGCTAACAGAGGTTTTCCGGACACTATTTGCCATCCTCCAGTGAAGGTACCCGATTACTGATGTGTTACTTTGGATCCTTTATGGCCTTAAGACTGTATAGCCAAATAAACCCCCTTTTTATAAAAGCCAATCCATCTCTGGTGTTTTGCATTCCGCAGCATTAGCAAACTAAGACACATGGTGTACAATCAACTGTTCATAATACCATCATATAGTTGTGCATTTATCACCCCAATCTATTTTCGAACATTTTCCTTGTACTAGAAAGAATCAGAATCAGAATAAAAAATAAAAATAAAAAAGAACACCGAAATCATCCCCTCCATCACACCCTATTTTTCATTTAGTTTTTGTCCCCATTTTTCTACTCATCCATCCATACACTGGATAAAGGGAGTGTGATCCACAAGGTTTTCACCATCACACTGTCACCCCTTGTAAGCTACATTGTTATACAATCGTTTTCAAGAGTCAAGGCTACTGGGTTGGAGTTTGGTAGTTTCAGGTATTTACTTCTAGCTATTCCAATACATTAAAACCTAAAAAGTGTTATCTATATAATGTGTAAGAATGTCCACCAGAGTGACCTCTCGACTTCATTTGAAATCTCTTAGCCACTGAAGCTTTATTTTGTTTCGTTTTGTATCCCCCTTTCAGTCAAGAAGATGTTCTCAATCCCATGATGCTGGGTCCAGATTCATACCCGGGAGTCATATCCTGTGTTGCCAGGGAGATTTACACCCCTGGGAGTCAGGTCCCACATAGTGGGGAGGGCAGTGAGATCACCTGCCAAGGTGGCTTAGTTAGAGAGAGAGGGCCACATCTGAGCAACAAAGAGGCACTCAGGGGGAGACTCTTAGGCACAATTATAAGCAGGTTTAGCCTCTCCTTTGCAGTAACAAGCTTCATAGGGGCAAGCCCCAAGACAGAGGGCTTAGCATGTCAAGCCGTCAGTCCCCAATGTTTGTGAGAAAATCAGCAACAATCCAGGTGAGGAAGTCCAACACCTCCACATCCTTCCCCAGCTCCTCAGGGGGGCCCCAAATATATATTTTTATTCTCCGCCCAAATTTCTCCTTCATTTTTTGAAGGATAGTTTTGCTGGATATAGAATTCTTGGTTGATAGTCTTTTTCTTTCAGTGTTTTGAATATGTCATCACACTGCTTTCTGGCCTCCAAAGTTTCTGATGTGAAATCATCTGTTAATCTTATTGAGTATCCTTGTATGTGATGAGAGACAAATTCTCTCTTTGTCTTTGTCATTTGATCATTTGATTATGATGCTTCTCTCTTTTTAAATTTTATCCTTAGAGTTTGTTATACTTCTTAGGTATGTAGATTAATATTTTTCATCAAATGTAGGAAGTTTTTGGCCCTCATTTCTTCAAATATTCTTTCTGACCACTTCGCTCTTTCCTTTCATTCTGAGACTCACATTATTTGTGTTTTGTATGCTTGTCAGTGTCCCACAGGTCTCTGAGGCTCTGTTCTTTTGTTGTCATTCCTTTCTCTTTCTGTCACTCTGACTGAATAATCTCAATGGACATAGTTTCAAGTTGACTGATTCTTTCTTCTGCCAGTTCAAATCTGCTCTTGAGCCACTCCAGTAAATTTTTAATTTCAGTTAGTATATTTTAATCTCCAGGATTTCTATTTGGTTCTTTTTAAAATAATTTTTTTCTCTTTATTAATATTTCCTACTTGATAAGAAATGATTCTCATGCTTTCCTTGAGTTCTTTAGACATGATTTCCTTTAGTTCTTTGGGCATATTTCAAATATTTAAAGTTCGTCTAGTAAGTCCAATGGCTGGGTTTCCTCAGGGACAGTTCCTACTGACTTTTTTTTTTATATGTATGGGCCTTACTTTTTTGTTTCTTTGCATGTTGTTCTTTCCAATTTGTTGTTGAAAACTGGACATTAAAAAAAAATAATGTGGTAACTCTGGAAATCATATCCCTCCCTCCCTCCCAGGGTTTGCTATTGCTACTGTGTTGTTGTTTGTTTGTTTAGTGACCTTTCTGAACTAATTATATAAAGTCAACATTCTTTTTTGTATGTGGCCACTAAAATCTCTGCTTGGTTAACTTAGTGGTCAGCTAATGATTGGACAGAGAATTTCTGAAATCCTTGAAACCAATAAATCTCTCATCTTTGCAAAAGGGCTCTATATGCTTGTTAGGGGCTGTCTTCAACTCTGCCTTAGTCTCCACCCCTGCTTTAACAGAGCCTCAAGGTCAGCCAAAGGGGAGAGCTTAGGGCTTTCTCAGCTCTTTCCTGGGCATGTGCACAACCCTAAACATGTGAGCATGGCCTTCTAGATTCTCAGGAATCTGTCAGAACTTTTCAAAGTCCTTTATGGATATCTCATACCCTGGCTTTTCCTTTTAAGTTTTTAGTTCATCTCCTCATTTGCCCCAACTGTTATCACTGCCTTAGGTAGCTAAGATGTTAAACAATTGTCCCTGACTTTTTTTTTTTTTTAAGTGCCCCCAGGGAAAAGGCTGTATGAACTGAATGAGCTGAGCCAGGTCAAATTAAGAAAAGCCCTGGAGTTTTCAGGAAACTGTCAGACAAATTATATAATGATAGTACTCTGAGAATAGTGTTTTTGGGGGAGCTTCAAACCTGTTCTGCCCCCTTCCATGGCTACTAGGCTGTTGGTTTTCATCACGGTTGTGGGCTGTGGTTTTTAAGATTACTGCAGAGCTGGAGCAGGGATGGTAATAGGACAAGTTAAAACACTATAAATCTGGCTGTTCTTACTGAGATTCAGCTTTTTCTCTTGTTGCAAGCCTTTGGTTAATTTTCAGAGTCCTGAAAAAATTGATTTTGATAATTTTTGCCAGTGTTCTTGCTGCCTGAATGGAGGAGTGGACTTTTGGAGGTCCTTATTTTGCCATTCCCCCTCCCCAAGGATGAAAGCATAGAGCTGATGTCCAGGTATCCTCTCAGCAAGGAAGCTGGGACCTCAGCCAGAGGTAATGATCACTGGAACTCAGATTTTTTTTAAGCCTTTGTAACTTCTCCATATTTGTTACTTTTGTCACACCAAGTGTGTTTCTCTAAAGGGTAAAATGTAAAGGTACTGAGGGACTGGCTATGGTTCAATGAATTGTGGGAGGGAAGAGGATTTCACATGTCGTTTCCTGAGTTCACCCACTGAGAACATCATGGTATAATATGTGGTGTTCCTGACAAAGCTGGCAAACATTTCAATGCTGAAATTGTCTTCAGGTCAGTTCATCCTAGATGGTGCTTATTTGAAAAGCTAAAATCTAAGCAATTGGAAAACCTGGTGATGGTCAGACATTTTGTGAGGAATGAGCTCATTAGATATACCTAAGTGAACAAGACAGATGTAGTGTCTATCCATCTGAAGTGATTGCATTTGTGTGTGTGTGTGTGTGTGTGTGTGTGTGTGTGTTGGAAGGGGGGTGGGGACAAAAGCAGACCAACAAATAAATATTACAAATGAAGTAAAATATTGTGGAGATGGGGGGGCAGGAGGATGTGCTAGAGAATGACAGGAAGGGTATTGATTTTTTAAGGTGGTCAGGTCTGAGGAGAAAACATTTTAGAGGAGACTTAAAGAATGAAGAGGCAGCCATGGGAAAATCTGTGGGCAACTTTGCAGGGTGAAGGGGGAGTCAGCATTATGGGCAGAAGGCATAGCCTTCAAAGGTTAAGATGGGGCCTGGAAACTAAGCCTCGGTAAGAGTGGCATGACATTGGGTAGGCCAGTAAGAGGCCAGCTCTTGCAAGGCCTTGTCTGGTTTGTCTAGCATATGGTTTAGATGATAAAGTCTGTGGTCATCCTACTTATATGCCAAGGTAAGGAGCCTAAATGTAAGGAATATGAATTCTATCTGAAGTGCAATGGAGAGCCATGGGTTTAGGGGAGGAGAAAGACCTTGATTGGGAAAGCTGATTAGGCCACAAAGAGAAAGATTTCACCAACCAGGTCTCACTCGGACTGTTCCCTGGGGTTCGTGGCTTTGGCCTCTTTGATCTTGAATTCTGATCCATCAGAATCACTTATAGCAGATTTGTATATCTTACTCCAAACCAGCTTACTCAGAATCTGCAAATAGGGTCTATATTATTGGGGTCTCCCCAGGGTGACTCTGATGCAGTGAATCCACTGTCCAGCGTTTGGGAATCAGATTCTGGGGGCACTTGACATTCTGGGGTGTCTCTTCATGGGCAATAAACTGCTAACAGTTGGTTCCCTCTTTTTCCCCATGTTGGCATGTGCTTCTAGATGTTTAATGGGTATTAGTCATCTAGGGACTCTTTTAAAATGCAGATTTTGATTCAGTAGTTTCTAGGGGTGGGCCTGAGATTCTATGTTTCTAATAAGCTGCCAATACTAGTCAGAGGATTACACTTTGAGTAACACAATAGGAAAGTGGCTCAAACAACTAACTTGCTTTATCACTTCTTAGCTATGTATTAATTAATTAATAAATAAATAACAACTATTATATGCTCACTCTGTGTGAGGCACTACACAAACTGTTTACATCCTCACAGCAATTTTATGAAACAAGTACAATTGTTATACCCATTTTACAGAGAGAAGAAAACTGAGCCTGAGAGAGATTAGGGTCCAAGATAAAGTTCACAAGTCAGTGCCCCTTACCGTTACGCTGTACTGCACTCTCCATACTCCCCGCCCTCGTTTGCCCCCAAGAATCTACCAGCTCTTTCAAGAGGTCCTCCTCTTCCTCCCCTAACAAAAGAAACCCAATCCAGAAGGCCATCTGTTTTTCTTCTTCCCCAGGTACTCTCAGCCCCCTCAGGTTTTGCCTGAGAAATTTTCCACACCTACCCAAATTAGCTTACCCTCCCAAAGAGTCTGCCAGTTGGAGCCTTTAGGGAGTCTTTTCCTCCTTTCTAAAGTCCAAAGTCAGTCTGCTCCTCAAAAACTTCTCCAAATAGGTCATTGTTTTTTCTTTTCTGGTCCTGGTACTTAGACTTTAAACTGGGGCCCTCTAAAGGGCCAACCCACTGGACCATTTGAGAGGGTGCCATTCACATTTTATTCTACAGTGGTGGTACCTTTTGGAAAATATAATTCATGGAATTGTGTCAAGAAAGTAGTCCTGCTCTTATATATAAAAAATGAAAAACCTGACGTGGAAATTAGTGTTTTTTTTTTAATAGGAAGAACTCTGCATTTCAAGGTATTTACTTTTTGAGGATTTATCATATGCCAAACATTGTATCAAGCTTTACCTCCTTCTAATTTCTAATCCTCAAAATCTTGTAATATTGGCATTTATCCCCATTTTATAGATGAAAAAACTGAGACTTACGGAAGTTAAGTAATTTACCCAATGATACACATCTAGTAATCAGCACAGTAGGAATTCCAAACTTAGTTTGCCTTTTCCCTGAGCTAGCCTTCTTAATCACTATAGTCTATTAAATAAGGAGGATCTTAATTTCTCAGCCCTCTCCTTGTCCCTGAGACAGGCAGACACACAAACACACTTTAATTTTGCTGGATAGGACTTTTAAGGGCCAGCTTCTCTAATAATATTTTTTCTTTCTTATGAGGAGTCAATCAGGTTAGTATAAATGGCTAATCTCTAGAAATAGGATGTCCCATTTCCACTTAAAAATATCCTCCTGCTCCACTAGAGAATACCTACTTTTTTTTTTTTCTTGATTACTCTTTCTTTAAATCATATCAGTGGTTTTAGTTAACTATGTTGTCCTCACAGCTTCTTTCTTCCTCCAAAGAAAATCCATGAGCTACTTACTTAGGGTTACGGGTTGAATAAAAACAAAAGAAGGCAAGAATTGTCTAAATTTAAAGTGCTGGAAAATCCAACATTTTATTTACTACATTTTGGTGACTACATAAATGCTGAAACATTTTAACACTGAAAAGCATGATGGCATCATCACTTGCTTTTTTTTCTTTTTTTTCTTTTTTTGCTTAGCAAACACAGCAGATGATATTGCACAGCATAAAGTGAGAACAGTAGCAAAGATTAAAAAAAAAGAAAGAAACCTTAATGTAGTACAGGAGATACTCATAAACAAACTAGAATAATGCCTAATGCATTACATTTTTTTGTTGCTACACACAAAAGTACAGAAGAAGCATTGGACAGAGAGAAAGAGAGAGAAAGACAAAATATTAGCAAACAACCATAATTGGGTACAATAATCATTTAATCTGAAATGTAGATGCAACGTAGAAACTACAACTGCTTTCTAATTGACAAAGGAAAGGACAGCAACATTTGTATTTTATCAAAAGTCTTCTAAGCCCCTCATGGTTAGGTTTTTAATTAATTAATTATTTAATTATGTATTTACCTTTTTTTTTTCTTTTTTTTTTTCATTGCTAAAGAAGAATTCCCTCTGCTCTTGGAAGATTTTCTACTCTACGGATCTTTTTTTTTTTTTAAATTTTATTTATTTATTTATTTACCTGATGATTGTCTTAGGCACCCTCCTTACATAATAAACCATCAAGCTAACTCGAACATGGAAACAGAGTCACACTCAATAGCTAAGGTCAAAGGCATAGGGAAAATAGAAAAAGGGGAAGGGGCAGGTGTAAGTGAGTGGCAGATGGGCAGACTTCAGACTGGACAATAAACACAGGGAGATATGAAGACAACTACCAAAGCAAGTGGAAGACAATGTTTTAAAGTTTATTTTTTTTTTAAATACTGTCACTTGTTTCAGACAGCAAACCTAAAATGAGCCCACAATGATTATGTAATAGATGCAGAACAAACCACAGAAAATCAAGACTAACACAGAAACAGAAAATGTGACCTTGTGAATATAACTGTGTTCAGTATTTAATTGCTAATGATAAAAAAATCTACTTCCTCAACCATTTTCCTGGGCTTTCTATAACTCATTGCACAGCATTTGTATTAACAACAAGTAATTAATCAACATTTACCAACAGACCACTGAATGATCCTGCAACTCAGAGCAGATTTATTGCCCTATTAAAATACATAATGAGTATAAAAATGCTCCTAAGAAAATGTAACATTTGACCTGAAGTCTAAGCCCTTCCTTTCCTTCCCCACCCAAACAACTCTGCTAAAGAAAATAAAGGGAAACTTTTGTGTTGAGAGGAAAAGTATTTACATCTATGGATTTATGCCATGTAGTTGAAACAACTCATTTCAGCCAAATAAAACAAAATAGTGGTCACCAGCTCTTTCTGAGGATGCCACTTGTCCTCTTAGAATTCTGTGTATGTGCTAATCTAAAGCAGGGCCAAAAATCTGAAGGACCTCAGTTAAGGGGGCTTGCAGCAGGGATCATCTCTAGTGCTGGGGGGTTAGATGAAGAGTGAAAAGAGACAAACTCAAATAGGTCTAGGGTATATTAAACCCTGGGACCCTGACATTTGAGGCTCAATCTTCCAATCTTGGTAGGGGTACATGGGGTGGGGGAAGTGGATCATGGGTAGCAGATTCCACAGGGCAGATATGGAGAGGTATACGTAACTTTGCTTCATTTTCCTTAAATTCGATTGATAATTGGGGCAGAGCAATCATATTTTGTTTTTACCATGCTCTGGCCAGGTGAGCAGGCAAGATCAGTTGCCCCTAGCATTGACTTTCTTTGTCCTTTAGGGCGTGAAGTCATTATAATCCCCTCTCAGCTCTGCAAAAGGAAGGGTGTCCATGCCCTTCCCCAAACTTGGTAAAATTTACAAGATTTCCAAATTCAAGTTAGCTTGTCTCTTTGAGTTTTTTATGCTCTTTACTTTTCATACCCATGAGAATGGTTTAAAAAAGAAAGAAAGAAAGAAAGAAAGTAGCAAAGTATCTCACAAATGCCAGTGCTTTGAAACATTAAACAAGCCTTAAATTCTTTGGAATTTCAGGTCTTACCTGCAAAGTAATCTTTTCTTAAAAACAAAAAAATTAATAAATTAAAGGAAAAACACAAATAATACCTTTTTTCTTTCTAAGTGGCAAAATGGACTACCTTGAAACACTCATTTTGGCATGTACAAGTTTTTTGTTTTGTTTTGTTTTGTTTTGTTTTTTTGGGGGGGGGGACCTGGCAGTGTTCACAACACACACTGAAGTGCCTGCTAAGAAAAAGCTAAAGATACACCCTGCAGTTAAGAGAAGCTCTTGCCTTCAGCTTATCTTAGCATCAAGAACAAAAAGATTGTAACATAAAGCTTTGGCCATTTCAATTCTACTATATACATTTTAAAAACTACACAGTCATAAATTAAAGCAGTGATTAAATAAGCTCATATAAAATGTAATTAAATTAAAAAAAATTACAGCACATTATAGAGAAAAATAGGAACCAGTTCCACACAAAAGAGATTATATATATTTTTTACCCTGTGGAAAAAAATTTACTATGAAACACACAAACTTCATAAGTAACCATCTAAATGAAAATCATTTCTTATTCCATTCTTGCATTTTTACACAACCCTTAACCCACCTGGGGAACATTTCCAGAAATTAAGTCTTCCTTGAGCAACAGAGCAGTTCTGCCAAGAAAACAAACCCCAAACCAAAGGGGAAAAACCATCCCAAACATACAAACTACAAAATAAATAAGAATTATAAAGTTTTTCTAAAAAGTAACCTTAACAATTATCAAACTAGTAAGTTCTGCCTTATCACATAGACTCTCTATACAACATAACCCTAAAACTTTATTACTATGAGGTATTTGGAGGAATTGGTAAAAGGATGCACGGCCTGCCTGGGGAAGGGACTCCCAAAGTGGGGTGGTGGGGAACCTCGAGAGGGAACGGAGAGGAGGCGCTTTGGTTTATCAGCAAGAAACTGGGGGAAAAAAAAGTCATCCTTTGGTATCAAGGAAAGTTTCATTGCATGGTTGCACGGAAAAAGCACCACGGTGAATAATTATTCCTTTTTTTTTTTTTTCATTAGTGGCCTTTCTAAGAGGCTGAGGTATTCAAAGAGTATAAGGTGAGAGAGGTCAACAGCGGTTTAACACTTTGGTTCAAGCAAGGCACTCGTCCTAGGAGTTTACAAAGTTTGCAACATGTTTGCTTAGAGATTTACAAGTAAAACTAGCAGTAATAGTAGTATTTCCTAATGTTGTTGTTATCATTATTGTATCATTATTATTAAGAATGAAGACATGTTTACACACTGAGTGAAGAGTGAAGAGGGGAAAGGAGGTGGGAGAAGGGAAAGGGGCGGAGTTCCCTCTGCAGACCAAGGCCGTGCATGAAAATATCTTTGGTATTCTTTGGTATCATCAATGTGATTAAAATCACCAATGGAAATCGAGTGAGGTAGCATCTTTGGTTCACACTATAAATAGTAGATCTTTACACTTCTTTTTTTCTTTTTTTTTTTTAACATGTGGAAGTAGCTATTTCTTACCTTCTGCTTCTTTGTCCTTACTATTTAGGAAATAGTTACCAAATGTACTGTAAAGCTAACCACACCACAATAATATCCAGAAGGCCAAATGTGTCTCAAATCAGCCTCTGGTTTTTGAATGCACCCTAAACAACTAGATAGAAAAGGGAGAAGTGCTTTCTCTTTGTTTGCTAAATGCATAGTTTTCATCCTTTATGTACAAAGAAGGGAGGACTTTTCTTAGGGAAAATGCCTTCATAGCTCATGTGAAAATGTCCTAGGACTCTTTGGTATAGCAAAGTTTGCATTTAACCTGCAGAGACGGGTCATTCACCTGGGGTAGCAATGGGAGTGGGATGAGTCCAAAAGTAGCGTAGCACTTTTATTTTTATTTTTTCCTGGAAAATTAATTATGCTCTTTGGGGAGCAGTGAGTGATGTGTTCAGTTAGAACTTCTGGATTTTCCCTCACACTTTCTTTGGTCTTTAGTGTCTATTCCAGCTGCATCCAGGGAATGGAATATTCAGTTCCTGACATCTGGAATTCTTTTACCTGAACTTTTACTGAAGTCTGGGCCTTTGGTATGTCCAGATTTCACACATCCTTTCAGGAATGCTTCCAGTGATGAGAGGACCTGAAAGATTTATGGCCAAAAACAGACTAACTTCCATTCTACCAAAGCAAAACCAAAACAAACAGATTCTTTGAAGTGCAGTTTTGGAATAAACAGACAAAAGAGATTTTTCTTTTAGGTGAATTTTGCTGAAGGATTGAGAAATGGTGGGTGAACAAATGGCACATTATCTGCCCTGTTGAATGTGTAGGTTAAAAAACCTGAGCCATATATTAATGCTACACTAGCAGGTATGGAAGCATTGTTTTCTATATGCGAGTTCATAAGCAAGTAAAAAATCAGTCTTACATGATGTAATAAGCGTATTGCTTGTGAGAAGCTGAATTTGTCCATTATGATTTCTAAAAAGTAAAGGTTGTGATTATGCTTAAACAGTCAATAAAAAATTGCTTTCAGGCTCTGATTTGTGCATCTTTTAGGAGAAAATAGATCTGTAGGCCCTGAAATTGCATAATGGGTGCAAATTCAATGCTGGTATGAAAATTATCTTTGGTGTTAGCAATAGGTTAACTGGTTATGTTTCAAAAACCATTATGGTGGGAAACAGTAAAAATGTATTATTTGAGACTGTGTCTATGCAGTACCAAAATAATTGGTTGAAAATGTAAAATGCCATTGAATTAATTTTGGGGGTAGTATAGAAAAAATGACGCAAAAGACATAGTTATCTGAATTCAACTTTTGTTTTTCCTGGGTACTGAATTTGGTAAGATTGTGTGTAGACACATCTTGAATTTCCCTGCATTTTAAATTCTCATGTTTTAAACAAATAAGGCTTTCCTCCCTCCTACATCATAAATACAGTTCCCTTCTCCCCTGCCCCACATTTCTAGAGAGAGAGAAAACATTAATCAGTTTTTCCTTTTAGTTTATGTCATTGACAAATTATATTTTAGCAAATCTTGAAGGGGGGGCATTTAAATGGTCTCTTTTAATAGCTGAGCTATAATTGTGCCATTTTTAGAAGGGAAAATTTAAAACTAGAATTTGGAGTGAAATAAAAATAATACTAAGAAAAAAATGTGTCAAGGTAAATGTGCTGACTATTTCATCAAAGGGGAAGTATGTGTTGGTTTCCTTTTCTTATTCTACAGCAGATGTGAAGGAGACAGAGATGGCTTGTTGGTTTAGCTGTGCCCCTCTGGGCACCAGTCTCTTCTAGACCTAGACAAGATGCTGAGATTTGGTCTAAGGAGTTAGGTTTGTTTCAAGACATTTTGGTTTTTTTCTTTAGCATTGCATTGAATCTCAATAAATGATTTATTGTTGGGATAACATTTAATTTTATATTTCTAGTTGGATGTGGTAATTAACTAAGACTAGCTGATTCTTTACCTAACGATACAAAAGCATCCACTTATATGAGTTACAATTTAATTGAATTCAGAGAGAATTTTTCCGGTAATCAAGTGATTCACTGGGGTACCACCAATACAACTTTATTATCTTTATTTTAAAAATATGCCTTGATTGCTATAGCTCTGGTTAAATGATTTGGGAAAAACAGAAATTAAAATTTTGTATTTGGAAGCTCAGGTCTAGCTTTTTATCTGTCCCTGGCAGAGAGTGGAATGTGTTATAAAATTCCCAACTTAATGCAGTAGCAAGAAAGAATGTAGTACACCTTGGAGGCTTATGCTTAGTGAAATAAATAGCTTAATACCTATAGAACCAAAAGTCCTGTCTTCCACTAGAACTCTTGCTTTTTCTATGCAGTTCCACCAATTCCACCATTTCTAAGTTGCACCTGCTATTTTATTAATGTTCAATTCATAAAATATTTGGGATTAGCAAAAAAAAATCAGTTTGCTGACATTTTTAGGATAGATACAAATATTGGACAGTTCTTTTAACAATAATGCTAGTCTGCTCACTTTATTTGTGTGTTTGTAAAGTACTTTAAAAAGGCATTTGGTGCCAAATGCATAGAACAAACTTAAGTCAAATGAACCTGTCTGGAATCCTTTATTGTAGTGGCCTTTTCCTAAAAAGCATTATATTGAAAAAATTTCTAATTTAATTACCTTCCTTGTGAAGTTATCTGGTTTTAAAATGAGGGTCTTACCTTGGAGGGACCCTCAGGTTTTCTTGGCTATGAAGAGATTTTGGAATCATATCTAGATCTCTAAGCTAAGTGACATTTATGGATCCTGAAAGGGAGTGTGCCATCTGGGTGCACGTTTACTGCATCCACCTCTGCCATGATATTAATTGCTTTCCTGAAGCTACATTCTTTCTTGCCAGTTCCAAAAATCAATATTTCAAATGCTTCAAGAGTCATAAATAATAGTCATGATTCTATGTGTCATGTGTATTACAGCTAGATCAGTTCATACGTATAACTTTACATAGTATTTCGTGTAAAAATAGCTTTGGGTATTAAAATCATTGCAATAAAATACCTGCACTATCATATTGTGTTATTTGGTACCTAGGTGATTTTTTTTTTAATGGATGGACTTTTGCTTCATTTCTTAAAAAATATCTGAACATTCCTTAACAAACAAAGAGAATGCACTGGTTTAGGTGTCATTCAAATTTTCTTTGCTGGGTTTGAATCTGCATTTAGGTTGTGGACCTGGCAGGTTCAAACACTAGGCTAGATGAGCAAAATCACACTCCTAATCCAATGAACTCAGACAACCCCCTCTATGTGGGTCATACTTCTACAGCACAACCCTTCCTGAAGACCAGCTCTGCCTAAGTCCCTAACCACTGGTTGTGGCTGTGGTGTGTACCTGTGTGTGTGTGTGTGTATGTGTGTATATGCACATTTGTGCCCATGTGCACGTACAATGCTGAGACACCATACACCTTCTGGTGCGGTGGAACATCTGAAAAAGTCTGATCTTAAAAGATGTCCACTCAATGGCTCAAAATCACTATGCTCTAAATCACTCAACAGCCCAGCACAGTGAAAATGATCATGGATTGAAGGTGTGAGACCCAGTGGTGTTTTCCCGCTCATGATTTTTCTTGCCAAGTCGTTGCCCCGCTGAAGTGTGTCTTGGAACAAAGTCAGAATGCAGGTGAGCTAAGTCTTTGGTTTCTTTGGACTATAAATAACACTTTTTTTTTTTCTTCAAATATTTCTAAGTATAAACCTGCTATCTTGAGGTCCTGGTCTTTAAAAAAAAATTTTTTTTTTTTTAATTTAAAGCTTTTCCACCGAGGTTTTAGTTCGTGGTTATTCCTTCATGCTTTGGTACAAGTGCTTGATGAAGAAGATGAGTTGCCTGAATTGGAGCTGCCCTCGTCTTGCCACTTATCCAAACTCCTCCTCCTCGCGTTCATGAAGAAGTTGCTGACGGTGCTGAGCTCCAACCCCAGCTGCTGGGAAATGGTGATTTGCAATTCTTTGGATGGACGCTTATTTTCCTTGAATATTGCATGTAGAGTTCGACGCTGGACATCTGTGAAGACCAACCTGGGCTTTTTGGGTGTGTTGCCTCTGTCTTTCCCATGTTCTTGCTCTTTCCTTTTGCATGCTGCAAAGAAACACAGAAAGTGTTAGAACAGACTACAGGGAGAATCAAGAGTAGAAAGGCAGTGCTAATAAAATTTGTTAGCCATTCCTTGTGGCCTGCTTTCTGCCTGCTGACTGCTGATCTAAGCACCCTGGTAGGCTGGAGGGAAGTGGGAGAAAAGAGCAGAGAATTAGGAGACAACTAGTGTTCTGTGAGACCTGAAATTTGGTCCTGACTTTGATGACTATCTGCTCTTTGTCTTTGGTAAGTCAGTTAACCCCATTTGGGCCTTGGATTCCTCATCTGCAGAATGAAGGGTTCTGGCTAAAACATATTGCTTTGAACTTCTACTTCTCTATTTATGAAATGAATACAAGAATACCTATGGTAAGGATATATGAAAGCATGTATCTAAAAGTCAATGTAAACTGAAGTGCTTAGCAAATGCAAGGTATTATAAGCTAGAAGTTGTTGTCACCCTCACAGGGTTTACGGTCCGGTGCTGGTAGAAGATTAGGAACCTAATTGAGAGTCTAAAAACAAAATAAAAAGGAGTTGCATTTGTTTCCTCCCTGATCTTTACTGTATATAGGGAAACTCTGTATATAGTACCCCATCATGCCCATCAGTCTCCCACTATTCTTTAGGGAGCCAGGAATTGCAGAGGTCTGAACTTCTTGCCACCAGTGCTAAACCTGTCAAGTTAACCATGTTTACCTTTGGGGTCTCTCTGTGCCTCCCCTTTGTTTTTTATGGAAGACTTGCTCTTGGAATCTCCCTTCTCCCTTATCCAGTCTCCCATGGAGAAGGTCCAGCCCCTGCTCATGCCTTTCTGTAGCTGCTGCCTGGTTGCTAGAACCATCCTGGAGCACCATCCCAATATGGCCCTCAGGCCTCCAGGGCTTGGTGCTGGATTAGGGTTTCTATTCAACTCAGATGCCATATTCCTTTCTCCAGCCTAATGCCATTTCTTGAAACACCTTTCACCTGCTCTCTAGCCTTCACCTGCCAAAGAGCACTAAGGGCTATGTTAATAAAAACTCCTTCAAAATGTTCAAAAAACAGATTGGGGTGATGAATCGTACTGTGAAGAGTTGATTGTACACCACGGATGATTGTATGATATGTGAATATATCTCAATAAAATTGAATTAAAAAAAAAACAAAAAAAAAACTCCTTCACCCCACCCCACCCCGAATCTCCAGCACCAACCAACTGCCTCGGCCATCCCAAAATAACCATGCAACCCAAGTAAACACAGTGCTCTGGAGTCTAGAACCCAAGTCCAATCAGATTGCTGTTTCTTGGTTCCCCAATGTAGGCGCTCTGCAGCAGCCACTGTCACCTTCATATCTGCCTGGTGACACTTGGCCTGGAGCTCCAACCATGTGAGAGGCAGATGGGATGTGTTTCCGGGTAGAAGTAGGCATTGTCTCTCTTTCATACCTGCTCATAACTCCAGTTGGTTGCCCTGCCCATTGCTGTCTCCTGCTTCACCTCATGCCTCTGTGTATTCTGGGTTCTCAATTGTGTACCAGATGGTTCACCAGCTCTGGTTAGATTCAGCCTCTCTGCTTTCCTCAGATGGCCCTGCTCCTCTGCCTGCTCTAGCTGCTTGAGGTCCTGGATTTCAGAGTCTCCCTAAGGCTTTCGTTGTCTATCAGTATAAATTAGCTTAGCAATCAGATCAGCTAAAGAGCTAATGGGTGAAGGCTGAAGTCTTCAGTCTTTGGGGCCCAATCTAAGGGTCTCCAAAATTTTTTTTGATGTTAGTAAAAAAAATACTTGAGTGTACACTCTCTTATGTTATTCATTTAAAATTATATATGTGTATTATTGTGATACTGTATTATACACATTATAAAACATAGACAAAATATAGAAAAATTTAAATGGGTAAAATGAAAATAAATAGAAATTCTCTTCTATAGATGCATCCTCTTGGATGTTACTTGGTGCAAACCTTAGTGAATACAAGGGTAGGTAAGAATTTCAAAATGGACATGAGGGAGATCTCCATCATAAAAGAGCGATTTTTACGTATGTCAGGACTTATGATACCTTTCATACCCGTAGGTCACTGCCACCACGAGGGCAGCATCAACATAACTTGATAAAATGTTCGGTTCCTTCAGAGCATTGAGCTGAGAGTGTATATACTGAACCAGGTGAGATTCCCCGAAAACAGTCCTCCCCCCACCCTGAAGGGCCTAGACTCTTCACTGGGCAACTAGATTAAGTCTGAAAAAATAGCTAACTGACATCAGCTCCATTAGTCTGTGTCAGCTCATGTAGATGCAGCCTTATACATGGTTGATTCATTCATTCATATTCAAAAATGAATGCAAAAATCAAAGCTCAGCCTTGTTGTCAGATAAGTGAATAACTGCATGAGTATAAAGAAGGCTCGAGGATATGAAGGAAGGTAGTGCAGAGGAGGGGGTGCTTATGCCACCCTGGGGTTGGAGGGGCTGCCCAAGTTTAGGAGGCAGTAGCAAAATGCAGTGCGGCTGTCTCAGACAGGTGACTTTGGTTTTCTATGGGTGAGGTTGCCACAGTGAGTTCTGTGCAGTAGGGAGAAGTAAGCATGAAAGATGGCACAAGGCAGAGCATGAAGAGGGCATAAGCAAAGGATGGAGTTTTCCATTTTAGGCATGCCTGGGGACCATCCTTTGCCCACATTAGGGAAGTCAGAGTCAAGGTGTTTCAAGAAATGGGAGTTCTGCAGGATGTTGAAAGGACTTCTATGACCAATGAGCTTAATGGTCGAGTCAATTTGGGAAATGCTGAGTTAACGCTTGTGCCAGTTTGAATGTATTGTGTCCCCCAAATGCCATTATCTTTGATGTAGTCTTGTGGGGCAGACGTTTTTGGTGCTGATTAGATTTGCTTGGAATGTGCCCCACCCAGATGTGGGTGATGACTGTGATGAGATATTCCCATGGAGGCATGGCCCCAACCATTCAGGGTGGGCCTTGATCAGTGGAGCCATATAAATGAGCTGACTCAAAGAGAAGGAACTCAGTGCAGCTGTGAGTGATGTTTTAAAGAGGAGCAAGCTTGCTAGAGAGGAACGTCCTGGGAGAAAGCCATTTTGAAACCAGAACTTTGGAGCAGACACCAGCTACGTGCCTTCCCAGCTAACAGAAGTTTTCCGGACACCATTGGCCATCCTCCAGTGAAGGTACCCAATTACTGATGTGTTACCTTGGACACTGCATGGCCTTAAGACTGTAACTGTGTAGCCAAATAAACCCACTTTTTATAAAAGCCAATCCATCTCTGGTGTTTTGCATTCCGCAGCATTAGCAAACTAGAACAATGCTTAAACATGCTTCTTTATTGCAGGACTTCCCAGAGCCTTTCATACGCTAATGTGCATAGACACTTTCTAGCTAGTGGGGTCTCCCTAACTTGTTTGATCAAGAAGCTCTTTATTCAGGGAATGTCTCTGACATTCCTAAGGAACAGCCTTTCTTAGAATAGTGTTTATCAAAGTGCGGTTGGCAGACCAGTGCTGGCCTGTGAAATGTTACAAGCCTATGACAAGATGAGTAGAGAAAATTGAGAATAAGAAGTTAGAAACGTTTATGGTAGTTTGCCTTTGCAGGAACATTCAAGTATGTCATTATTTTTCTAGCAATTCATTTTTCATTCTATTTTCAAAAGCATCAGTCCAGAACAGATTGGAAATTACAAACTTCACTGCAGAGAGCTTAAGCCCTGCCTGAGAACACACTTTATAGAACACTGGTATACCCTAACCTCCTAGAATCAACTGTCAGTCAAGTATTCATATAACAACTTATATCAATTTTCCTGATTTAATGACAGAAAGGACTTTACAGCATCCAAAGTACCAATCAAGTTATGTAAAA
Source organism: Choloepus didactylus (assembly GCF_015220235.1). Classification (NCBI taxonomy): domain Eukaryota; kingdom Metazoa; phylum Chordata; class Mammalia; order Pilosa; family Megalonychidae; genus Choloepus; species Choloepus didactylus. Next base: position 127,733,340 of record NC_051310.1, on the reverse strand, counting down.
GTCTGCCAAGAACTTGTTTGGTAACATGTGGGCACAGACAGATTGGCCTGGGAGAAATTTGTAAAGTCGTATGGATGTCTAATACAACTTCTTAGGATGAATCTGGATTCAGAAGACATGAGCTCAAGCCCCAATTCTGCAGTCACTGAAAGATGAGTGATCTTGGGCATACAAACTTCTTTGAGTCTTGGTTCCCCAGCTCCAAAATGGAGGACAAAGGCCTTCTTATCACACAGGATTGTCATAAGCATTAAATAAAATAACATATGCCAAAGTGATTGGTAAAACTATAAGCCCTTTAAGAGTATTCTAGATGTTTCCAAATTAATTTTCTGACCCCACCTCTCTTTTACAGTCAAGATTCAAGTATAAGCATTGAATTTATACATTAGGCTTGAATCTGCTTTGTCTCTAACTTGTGGTATGAACCTGGACAAATTCCTTGATCTCTTTTTCTGCATCTATTAAATGAGCAGACTAAGACCCTTGCAGTCTCTAAGTCTCTCTGAGTCAGTGAATATACAGCTGCATGACCCCTTCTGATTTCCAAAGTTTATCATTACCTCAGTTTTAAGTTTCTAAGGTAACCCTTCTCTCTTTTGAAAATATAGCACAGTCCCACAAATACTCTAGATTCATGTTCATCTGAAACATACTCCCCATACTTGCTTTGAGTTTATCAGCTTTAGAGATTAAAATAACTCTCACCACCACAGACCCTGCAAACAGTTAAATGTTTGTCCTCCTAGGACTCTGAGCCATTAAACAATAGGTACTTTATGTGTTTTTACTAAGTTTCTACTTTCTCATCAAAATCACAAGACAATTTAATGTGCTTTCTGATGTTCTTGGTATATTTTCCCAGAGTTGGCTGCTTCACACAGGATGGAATTGTGGATTAGAATAAGGCTCTCTTCTTGGGTGCAGTTTCAATATGTACTTATTGAAAGTACAAGGAGAGTCCACGTATAATCAGGGCATACACTCTACTCCTAGTCTGTGAAGGGGGTGGTATAATGCAAAAAGGATTGGATTAATTGTCATTTTCAGTTCTAGTTCTGGCTCTGTCATTAACTAGTTGAATGACTGGGTTAAATCTCTTAACCAATCTGGGTCTAGTTTCCTTAATTTTAAGATGCAAGGAATGGACTAGAGGACTTACCATCCCGTCCAGGTACAGCTCTAAGACTTGATGTGAAAGCAGCCTTGAACAGCCCTCCAAGGGGAGGTGGCAGGCGGGCAGACCCTGTCCAGGACTACTGGTTTCTGAGTAATAAATGGGTGCCTGGAGAAGTGTGAAGGTTGACTGTCCACTCTGGGGATAACTGGGCAACCCCTCTAGCCAATGCCCACTGTTCTGTCAGATTATCCATCTAATGCTGCCTCAACCTCACCCTTGGTAGACAGAGATGGAGGGGAGGTGGTGGTGGAGGGAAAGGCCCGCGGGGCAGAGCACCTTCAGACAAGGTGAATAAGACCTATATGCTTAGTGAACAATAGTGTCAGGTCTTGTAAGATTAGAAAGCTAGACTTCATAAATTGAATTATTCTTATCCATAATTTGTAGAGGCTCTCTTGAAAATTTCAATTAATCTTAGTTTTATCAGGAGAAACATGGAGAAGTGTGTGTTTTGGGGGGGAGGAGAAGAGGCACATGAACATATAGACAAGTGAAAATAGGGGACTGGTACACTTCTAGGGAGCTGTGGTAATCTGGTTGAATAAGGTGTCAATGGAGTCAAACGAATAATAAACCACATGCCTGTCATTTTTTAGACATTATTTAATTCCAACAACAGCTCTGTGAGGTGGGCATCATATTTAATAGGCGGAGGGAAATTTAGTACCTTAACAAGGTTGTCCTCCCAGTAGACGGCAGAGCTGGGACCAAACAACACTTTGGTGCACTCCACCCCACTGTTCTTTCCACAGTCCCCACAATGGCCCATGCCAGGAGCAGGAGCCGCCCAAAAGGAGGCAACAACGAAGAGGGAGAAAGTCAGGGACTATGAGTGCCTGCCCCTTTATCCCGTCTTCCCAGGGGACTCTTCCAAGCACAGACCTGTAGAACCTGCCTCTGTTCATGAGAAGACAATTCCCATCCCCTTGGCACATAGAGGCAGCAGGGGGCAGAGCAGAGGCCCAAATGCCAGTCAGTGCTTTGCTGGCTCTGTTCCTGTGGAGTCCACCGACCATCACTACTATTAATGGCTTAGTACCTTTCTCTAAATTGACTTTCTTTTACTGATGTGCAATTATTAAAAATTAACTTGATGTCACTACTAAATGGAAAACCATTTAGTAGAGAGTAAGCACAAAAATAAATACTGTGAAGACAACAGTGCTTTTAATTATAGCTAGACATTATTGCCTGTCAAAGGCTCTGAGCTTCGGGTCTACTCATTTAAACAGAGAGAAGAGAGGTATTAAATACCTACCAGCCACAGAGTGAGACTCTTTTAGACAAAATCAGGGTTGAGAGATAACTGAAGAGGGAATAACTTTCTTATTATGAGATTCAGCGATCCATAATGCCAAATCCCAAATGTTGATTTGCTGAGAAGAGAAACACCTAAAGTCGTCTTGTCAAATTTGGGCACTGCCTAAAATCACCTTGCATGTCACCAGTGGTACGTCTCCATGTTTTGGGAAGCCCAGGTGTGATGCAAAGTATGGGATGCAGAGTCATTATTTTAAAATAAAGAGGGGAGACTAGAGCAATCCTTTTTAAGAGTAAGCCATATCATAACATTCCTTTGCTCAGAACCTTCCAATGGCTCTCCACGAGCCTCAGAGTAAAAGTTCAAGTCCCTGTAAGGGCCTGCGGGCCGTGCCCTCTGGTGCCCCTCCTACCTCATCTCTCGTGCAGCCACACTGGACTATTAAAAGCTCCCCCAACGAGCCAGGTGGGCACCCTCCTAAGGCATCTGCATTGGCTCTTCCCTCCACCCAGAACATGCTTCCCAAAGATGCCCATATGGCTACCTCCTGCAGGATTGCGGACAGTTCTGTCAGCTTTTTGAATAGGACAGTGACAGAGAATGTCCTTCATTTACTAATGCAAGTTGTCTCTTTCCCAGGTGTTTTCACTCAGAAACAGGGCATATAAGCAGCCAGATGGGCACACAGAAATGATGAGTCCTTGGTCCCCTTTCCAGACTTTATCACTAATCTTCAACATCTTGGACTGCAACAGTGTCGTTTGCTCAAGGGAGTGCCACCAGGGTCAAAGCTCATTGGAGCTCAGTTTGACTTAACAATCCTCTCTTTCCTTTTTACGGGCAGGATTCTTGAAGAGCAGTGTGTCAGAGAAAGCGTTAGTGAAGTATTATGAGGGGGGCTCTAGTGCATCTGTGAGACAAACTCTATTATGCTAATGCTTACGGTGGATTGTGATATAATCTCTTTGTCTAAGTTGTAAAAGGTAGATGTGAGGTTTAGATAGGTCCAGTGAGGAGGTTCCTGCCCCATGGGCCATTTAAGTGGCGGCAAAGATGACCAGAGCAGAGGGCCTGTTAAGTCTATGAAAAAGATCAGAAAGGCAGAAACTGGGAAGAGGAAGAAAATGGCTCGAATGCATCAGGCACAATGAAACGCTTGCGAATGGGGGGCAAGTCTGAGATGCTGATGAGGGCTTTTGGCTCAGGTAAAGGGGATGACTGGTTCTGGGAGGGTGATGTGAATAAAATGGTTAAGGGACATTATTATTTGGGGTGTGAGGGGGAAGCTGCATACATCTGTAGGACTCAAATTCAAGACCTAAAGACGCAAAGAGAAATGACCATGTTTTCTCCATGGGGGACAGTGGGTTGACAGAGCAGGAAGAGGTGGAAGAGAAGGCAGTGTCATTTAACACTTGCAAGAACTAGTGTTACTAATTGAATCATTCAATTATTCAATTATCACTGAGCCTCAGCTTCCTCATCAGTAGAATGGGGTTGATACTTGAAGGCCCTTCTGAGAACCAAGGAGGGATCATGTGGCAGCACTTGACACAGTCCCTGGCATCCAGGTTCTCTTTCATCCTCTCCGGGAAGGATAAAACAGGAGTTGGGTTGTAACTGAGAAAAGGTCAGTTTCAGCCTTGAAGTTTGGTTGGGGAACCCCAGAGAGGCAGGTTGAAAGGAATGAGGGGACCTGGTGAAGAACCAGTCTTGGCTGATTTCAAGTAGCTTTATCTGTTAGTCTGAAGCTAATGGATTGAGGAAGGAGACTGGATGGGACAGTCTACCTGCTCATACGTGACTTGTACCCTGAGTCCTTACACTGCAGTCAAGCATTTTCTCTTTCTGAACAAAATGCCTGCATTGTGCGGAGGAGGTAGGCCAGAGTGAAGTAAAGGGGAGACTGCAACTTCCAGGACACTGTGAAAGTGCTTGCCATCAAAGGCCGGTTGGCATTTTAATAGGGGCCTCCTAAGGTCCCAACATCTTCGCCCTGAAAGCCAATGCCAATACTGAAAATGGCAACACCCTGGCAGCCTGGAGGGCCATGTGTTCTTGAGCATGCAAGCCTCTGATGCTCTGAGCCACTCCAGGGAGGTCTGGCCTGGATTTGAAAGAGGAAGACCCCAGAGGCTGTGAAGGCTCTCAGCTCCTTTGCTCACTTGAGCCTCCGGGGGTGCACTGAAAGGCAAAAATACACCTTAAGATTCTCAAGAGCCAACTCAGAGCAGTTACCCAGAATGCTGACGGGCTTGGCAGTGACGTCGATGCACACCCAGCTCTGGGGTGCCCAGCGTTTGCTCCAGGGGTGGGGAGAAACGGATCAAAAAGCAGCTGGGCAAATCTGTGAGACAGAAAGTAGATTGGTGGTTGCCTAGGGCTGGGGGTTGCAGTGTGGGGGGAAATGGAGTGAATGCTAATGGGTATGGGGTTTCTCTGGGGTGATGAAAATGTTCTAAAATTGATTGCGGTGATGGTTGCACAACTTTGTGAATGTACTAAAAACCACTGACTTGTACAATTTAAATGGGTGAACTGTGTGACATGTGAATTACATCTCAATGAAGCTGATATACAAAAAAAAAAAGCAAAGCAGCTGGGCAGGCACACGGGGTGAGCCCTCTGTTCTCACCCTGGCTGCTACTGAGAGGATCCTCTTCTGGGCTGTGGCAAGGACAAGAGGGGCTCGGTTGACCTTTTATGTTCACCGAGACCCAAAGACCCTGACTTGACAACTGAAGCTGCTTTTCAAAGTAAATTCTGCAAGACAATATTTGGGGGTAGGAGTAGAGGGGGGAGAAGGCATGAAAATAAAACATCATTATTTCTTTCTTTAAAAGATAGGAAGAGAAAGAGACATGTAAAGGGGGAACTATGGAAGTAATTATATCAGGTCTGTTACCCATTTTCCAGGTCAGTACCAAAATATGGAGACTAAGGAGCCAGTGGGTTGACTGTGACAGCTTCAGCATCAGAGCAGGAGCCCTCGGTCAAAACGTTACCTGCTATGCCCTGAGTTACTTTGTTGTATTGTGTATATTTTTATAAGCTAGGCCCCAGTTTGTGTTTGGAATGAGGCAGCTCTAAGTGGCATTTGGAGAAAGCACAGCACAATGTACAATTTGAAAAGTGACACCAGTGAGCTTATATGGCCAAGGAGAACATCTGCATGGGAAGCAAAGTCTTGCACAAATTTTCTGGAAACTGAGGTTCCCAACAGAGGGAGGTGGAGCCAATACAACCTGCTGGACTCAAGCTATGTTTGCTGTGTCTGTGAACTTGTGCGTAGCCAGAAAAACCATGGAGACTCTCCTGGGCATGCCCATAAAAAGCCTAATAAAAACACACCAACAACAGAAATTCCCAGTCATGAAGAATCAAATCATGGTAGCTTGCACCTGTGCTTGCTTTACAGCATTTAAAACACCTCTGTAAAACCTTCCCATGTGATCCCATGACACCCAGGTGAGGCAGAAATGAGTATTAGCTCCGTTCCTTTTTTTGTAGACAAAGAAACTGACCTCAGAGAGGTTAGGTGACATGCCTATGGACACACAGCTGAGCCTGGACCTCTAACTCCATCGTCTGACTCTGTCTTTCCACTGTGCCTCAGTGATGTGAGCACAGTGGACACATCATGGGAACTTTCCCCAGAATCCTGAAACAGGGACAGGAGCTGAAGCAGCACACAAGGTAGAGACCAGAAGCAGGTGCCAGCAAGAGGGGTGAGCAATCTGTCAGCCAGACATGTCTCAATGTGGCTGAAGGGATGAGAGCTGACTAGCCCAACAGGAAAGTGGGCTGCTGGCAGCTGAGATGGAGGAAATTTGGGCAGCATGATGGCAGTCTGGGAGAGGGACTGGAGTGAGTCTAGGGTCATTAGGGGGTGAAGGAGAGCATGGGGCAGCTGTCTCCATGTGGATGTCAGCTTTGGGAGGATGCTGAAAGAAAGTAAGCTGACCCAAAGGGAAAGGAGAGATGGGGAGCAGAGTGATTTGGCTAAAGTGGGGAGAGATCTGCTCTATCAAATTCAGCCTGGGAGGCTGGAAAGGTTCCCCAAACCTCTGGCCACTCCTGCTCCCCTCCTCACCCCTTGCTTACTTTTTAACAGGGTTGCTCAGGACTGAGATCTGCCTCCACAAGCACCTGCTGCTTGGAGTCTGTTTGGAGTCAGCGTATAAAATATTTTGACCGACTTCTCTTCTCTAGGTGAAGCTCCATAGCTGCAGTCCAGGAGAGTTGGGGCTAACTGGACTTCATCATAACGAAAGGACAGTGGCTTCCCAGGCTGTGGAGTGGTAGAACTGAATTGGCTGAAGGTTTCTCTCATGCTAAGCTCCATCCACCCATGCACCACCTTATGCGCCTCACGACTATGCCAGGTAGGGACTGCTACTACTTCTAGCTTACAAATGAGCACCCTGAGATTCAGTGGAGTTAAGGGACTCTGACAGCAAATGGTGGAGCTGGGATTTGTGTCTACGTAGTCTGACTCCAGAGCCGGTCTGTGCCCCCAGCCAGGCACAGACTGAGGGAAAGCAGAGGCTCTTACCAGCTGTCATTTTCCAGGGCCCCTTAAATAGCTCTTTTTGTGTGATTCTATGATATCTTAATTCTTCTCCCTACAAATTTTTATATTTCCTCATTTGTTCCCTCATTCATTTTCCCGAGATGGATAGGTGAGCTGGGGATCCTCGTTAAAATGAATACCCCGGCTGTGATTCACACATACACGCACACACTTTGCTGAGCACATTCTCAGGCTTGCAGGAAGAGACACCCACCCGCTAAACCTTCCCTCCATGAAGCTCTCCCTGTACTTCGGCTTCAAAGTAACTGGCGAGAAGAGACGCCTCATGGCTTTGCATCCGTTCGTTGGCTGGGTAACAAAGGGTAAAGTGGCTCGTTTTAGGAATTCTGACTTTTACATTTCTACTGTTAATGCCGTATCCCCTGGAGTGTTATTACCTCAGTATCCCTCATTTTTAAAAAACCCTCAATAGTTTGAACTCCAATACTTGGACATGTATGATAGTGATACCTTAGTTATGAAGGTTATTCTACAAAATATTTTTTAAAATGGCAAACCTGATGAATGACATGCTTATTGTGCGTTATTACCTCATGTAGGTCTATTGTGAATTAAGTCTTTGTTTATTGATCCCATTTATTTAATTAATAGCTACATACATTACTTAAATTCTCAGCAATTGAATATTATAAAGTAATTGAAAGTTATGAAATGGAATTCCTTAAAAATAATCTACAATTTTGACTCTTTACTAAATTGCCAAGCATTTTATATAGTTAATTTAATTAGTGAAGTTTTCCTTGTCTGCATTTCTGAGAAGTTGTATGTAGGGTCAAATGACATATATTATACAATTAGCCTCACAAAGGTCTATTAAAACCTCGAGTTGAGAGCTTTTGGTGGCTCAAGGACCTCAGAGTATCACTCTGACACCAACTACTTTTCCCATTTCACTTCTCACAACTGTTCTACCCATGGCCCATCACTCCTGCTATACTGCCCACTGGTCATTCCTGAATACAATATGAACGTTCACACCTCTATTCTTGGCTCAAGCTGTTCCCTTGACTCAGAATGCCCTTCCTTCTCTCTTCCACATAAAAAGTTCCTTATGTAGGAGGGCGGGGCAAGATGGCAGACTGGTGAGCTGTATGTTTTAGTTACTCCTCCAGGAAAGTAGGTAAAAAGCCAGGAACTGCGTGGACTGGACACCACAGAGCAATCTGTCTTTGGGCATACTTCATACAACACTCATGAAAACGTGGAACTGCTGAGATCAGCGAAATCTGTAAGTTTTTGCGGCCAGGGGACCCGCGCCCCTCCCTGCCAGGCTCAGTCCCGGGGGAGGAGGGGCTGTCAGCTCCAGGAAGGAGAAGGGAGAATTGCAGTGGCTGCTCTTACCGGAAACTCATTCTACTGATTCAAACTCCAACCATAGATAGACTGAGGCCAGACACCAGAGACTCTGAGAGCAGCCAGCCCAGCAGAGAGGAGACAGGCATAGAAAAAAAACAACACGAAAAACTCCAAAATAAAAGCAGAGGATTTTTGGAGTTCTGGTGAACACAGAAAGGGGAAGGGCGGAGATCAGGCCTTGAGGCGCATATGCAAATCCCGAAGCAAGGCTGATCTCTCTGCCCTGGGCACCTTTCCTTAATGGCCCTGGTTGCTTTGTCTATTAGCATTTCAATAACCCATTAGATCTCTGAGGAGGGCCGTTTTTTTTTTTTTTTTTTTTTTTTTTTTTTTTTTTTTAAATCCTTTTTGCTTTTTCTAAAACAATTACTCTAAGAAGCTCAATACAGAAAGCTTCAAAGAATTGAAATTTGAGCACGTCAAGTCAAGAGCAGAACTAAGAGAGCTCTGAGACAAAAGGCAATAATCCAGTGGCTGAGAAAATTCACTAAACAACACAACTTCCCAAGAAAAGGGGGGTGTCCGCTCACAGCCACCATCCTGGTGGACAGGAAACACTCCTGCCCATCGCCAGCCCCATAGCCCAGAGCTGCCCCAGACAACCCAGTGTGACGGAAGTGCTTCAAATAACAGACACACACCACAAAACTGGGCGTGGACATTAGCCTTCCCTGCAACCTCAGCTGAATGTCCCAGAGCTGGGAAGGGGGAGCAGTGTGAATTAACAGAGCCCCATTCAGCCATCATTTGAGCAGACTGAGAGCCTCCCAACACAGCCCAGCAGCCCAGAACTGCCCTGGGGGGACGGCACTCACCTGTGACATAGCACAGTCATCCCTCAACAGAGGACCCGGGGTGCACAGCCTGGAAGAGGGGCCCACTTGCAAGTCTCAGGAGCCATACGCCAATACCAAAGACTTGTGGGTCAGTGGCAGAGACAAACTGTGGCAGGACTGAACTGAAGGATTAGACTATTGCAGTAGCTTTAAAACTCTAGGATCATCAGGGAGATTTGATTGTTAGGGCCACCCCCCCTCCCCGACTGCCCAGAAACACGCCCCACATACAGGGCAGGCAACACCAACTACACACGCAAGCTTGGGACACCAATTGGGCCCCACAAGACTCACTCCCCCACTCACCAAAAAGGCTAAGCAGGGGAGATCTGGCTTGTGGAGAACAGGTGGCTCGTGGACGCCACCTGCTGGTTAGTTAGAGAAAGTGTACTCCACGAAGCTGTAGATCTGATAAATTAGAGATAAGGACTTCAACTGGTCTACAAACCCTAAAAGAACCCTATCAAGGTCAGCAAATGCCACGAGGCCAAAAACAACAGAAAATTATAAAGCATATGAAAAAACCAGACGATATGGATAACCCAAGCCCAAGCACCCAAATCAAAAGACCAGAAGAGACACACCTAGAGCAGCTACTCAAAGAACTAAAGATGAACAATGAGACCCTAGTACGGGATATGAAGGAAATCAAGAAGACCCTAGAAGAGCATAAAGAAGACATTGCAAGACTAAATAAAAAAATGGATGATCTTATGGAAATTAAAGAAACTGTTGACCAAATTAAAAAGATTCTGGACACTCATAGTACAAGACTAGAGGAAGTTGAACAACGAATCAGTGACCTGGAAGATGACAGAATGGAAAATGAAAACATAAAAGAAAGAATGGGGAAAAAAATTGAAAAACTCGAAATGGACCTCAGGGATATGATAGATAATATGAAACGTCCGAATATAAGACTCATTGGTGTCCCAGAAGGGGAAGAAAAGGGTAAAGGTCTAGGAAGAGTATTCAAAGAAATTGTTGGGGAAAACTTCCCAAATCTTCTAAACAACATAAATACACAAATCATAAATGCTCAGCGAACTCCAAATAGAATAAATCCAAAAAAACCCACTCCGAGACATATACTGATCACACTGTCAAACATAGAAGAGAAGGAGCAAGTTCTGAAAGCAGCAAGAGAAAAGCAATTCACCACATACAAAGGAAACAGCATAAGACTAAGTAGTGACTACTCAGCAGCCACCATGGAGGCGAGAAGGCAGTGGCACGATATATTTAAAATTCTGAGTGAGAGGAATTTCCAGCCAAGAATACTTTATCCAGCAAAGCTCTCCTTCAAATTTGAGGGAGAGCTTAAATTTTTCACAGACAAAGAAATGCTGAGAGAATTTGCTAACAAGAGACCTGCCCTACTGGAGAAACTAAAGGGAGCCCTACAGACAGAGAAACAAAGACAGGACAGAGAGACTTGGAGAAAGGTTCAGTACTAAAGAGATTTGGTATGGGTACAATAAAGGATATTAATAGAGAGAGGGAAAAATATGGCAAACATAATCCAAAGGATAAGATGGCCGATTCAAGAAATGCCTTCACGGTTTTAACGTTGAATGTAAATGGATTAAACTCCCCAATTAAAAGATATAGATTCGCAGAATGGATCAAAAAAAATGAACCATCAATATGTTGCATACAAGAGACTCATCTTAGACACAGGGACACAAAGAAACTGAAAGTGAAAGGATGGAAAAAAAATATTTCATGCAAGCTACAGCCAAAAGAAAGCAGGTGTAGCAATATTAATCTCAGATAAAATAGACTTCAAATGCAGGGATGTTTTGAGAGACAAAGAAGGCCACTACATACTAATAAAAGGGGCAATTCAGCAAGAAGAAATAACAATCGTAAATGTCTATGCACCCAATCAAGGTGCCACAAAATACATGAGAGAAACATTGGCAAAACTAAAGGAAGCAATTGATGTTTCCACAATAATTGTGGGAGACTTCAACACATCACTCTCTCCTATAGATAGATCAACCAGACAGAAGACCAATAAGGAAATTGAAAACCTAAACAATCTGATAAATGAATTAGATTTAACAGACATCTACAGGACATTACATCCCAAATCAACAGGATACACATACTTTTCTAGTGCTCACGGAACTTTCTCCAGAATAGATCATATGCTGGGACATAAAACAAGCCTCAATAAATTTAAAAAGATTGAAATTATTCAAAGCACATTCTCTGACCACAATGGAATACAATTAGAAGTCAATAACCATCAGAGACTTAGAAAATTCACAAATACCTGGAGGTTAAACAACACACTCCTAAACAATCAGTGGGTTAAAGAAGAAATAGCAAGAGAAATTGCTAAATATATAGAGACGAATGAAAATGAGAACACAACATACCAAAACCTATGGGATGCAGCAAAAGCAGTGCTAAGGGGGAAATTTATAGCACTAAACGCATATATTAAAAAGGAAGAAAGAGCCAAAATCAAAGAACTAATGGATCAACTGAAGAAGCTAGAAAATGAACAGCAAACCAATCCTAAACCAAGTACAAGAAAAGAAATAACAAGGATTAAAGCAGAAATAAATGACATAGAGAACAAAAAAACAATAGAAAGGATAAATATCACCAAAAGTTGGTTCTTTGAGAAGATCAACAAGATTGACAAGCCCCTAGCTAGACTGACAAAATCAAAAAGAGAGAAGACCCATATAAACAAAATAATGAATGAAAAAGGTGACATAACTGCAGATCCTGAAGAAATTAAAAAAATTATAAGAGGATATTATGAACAACTGTATGGCAACAAACTGGATAATGTAGAAGAAATGGACAATTTCCTGGAAACATATGAACAACCTAGACTGACCAGAGAAGAAATAGAAGACCTCAACCAACCCATCACAAGCAAAGAGATCCAATCAGTCATCAAAAATCTTCCCACAAATAAATGCCCAGGGCCAGATGGCTTCACAGGGGAATTCTACCAAACTTTCCAGAAAGAACTGACACCAATCTTACTCAAACTCTTTCAAAACATTGAAAAAAATGGAACACTACCTAACTCATTTTATGAAGCTAACATCAATCTAATACCAAAACCAGGCAAAGATGCTACAAAAAAGGAAAACTACCGGCCAATCTCCCTAATGAATATAGATGCAAAAATCCTCAACAAAATACTTGCAAATCGAATCCAAAGACACATTAAAAAAATCATACACCATGACCAAGTGGGGTTCATTCCAGGCATGCAAGGATGGTTCAACATAAGAAAAACAATCAATGTATTACAACACATTAAAAACTCGAAAGGGAAAAATCAATTGATCATCTCAATAGATGCTGAAAAAGCATTTGACAAAATCCAACATCCCTTTTTGATAAAAACACTTCAAAAGGTAGGAATTGAAGGAAACTTCCTCAACATGATAAAGAGCATATATGAAAAACCCACAGCCAGCATAGTACTCAATGGTGAGAGACTGAAAGCCTTCCCTCTAAGATCAGGAACAAGACAAGGATGCCCGCTGTCACCACTGTTATTCAACATTGTGCTGGAAGTGCTAGCCAGGGCAATCCGGCAAGACAAAGAAATAAAAGGCATCCAAATTGGAAAAGAAGAAGTAAAACTGTCATTGTTTGCAGATGATATGATCTTATATCTAGAAAACCCTGAGAAATCAACGATACACCTACTAGAGCTAATAAACAAATTTAGCAAAGTAGCGGGATACAAGATTAATGCACATAAGTCAGTAATGTTTCTATATGCTAGAAATGAACAAACTGAAGAGACACTCAAGAAAAAGATACCATTTTCAATAGCAACTAAAAAAATCAAGTACCTAGGAATCAACTTAACCAAAGATGTAAAAGACCTATACAAAGAAACTACATAACTCTACTAAAAGAAATAGAAGGGGACCTTAAAAGATGGAAAAATATTCCATGTTCATGGATAGGAAGGCTAAATGTCATTAAGATGTCAATTCTACCCAAACTCATCTACAGATTCAATGCAATCCCAATCAAAATTCCAACAACCTACTTTGCAGACTTGGAAAAGCTAGTTATCAAATTTATTTGGAAAGGGAAGATGCCTCGAATTGCTAAAGACACTTTAAAAAAGAAAAACGAAGTGGGAGGACTTACACTCCCTGACTTTGAAGCTTATTATAAAGCCACAGTTGCCAAAACAGCATGGTACTGGCACAAAGATAGACATATAGATCAATGGAATCGAATTGAGAATTCAGAGATAGACCCTCAGATCTATGGCCGACTGATCTTTGATAAGGCCCCCAAAGTCACCGAACTGAGCCATAATGGTCTTTTCAACAAATGGGGCTGGGAGAGTTGGATATCCATATCCAAAAGAATGAAAGAGGACCCCTACCTCACCCCCTACACAAAAATTAACTCAAAATGGACCAAAGATCTCAATATAAAAGAAAGTACCATTAAACTCCTAGAAGATAATGTAGGAAAACATCTTCAAGACCTTGTATTAGGAGGCCACTTCCTAGACTTTACACCCAAAGCACAAGCAACAAAAGAGAAAATAGATAAATGGGAACTCCTCAAGCTTAGAAGTTTCTGCACCTCAAAGGAATTTCTCAAAAAGGTAAAGAGGCAGCCAACTCAATGGGAAAAAATTTTTGGAAACCATGTATCTGACAAAAGACTGATATCTTGCATATACAAAGAAATCCTACAACTCAATGACAATAGTACAGACAGCCCAATTATAAAATGGGCAAAAGATATGAAAAGACAGTTCTCTGAAGAGGAAATACAAATGGCCAAGAAACACATGAAAAAATGTTCAGCTTCACTAGCTATTAGAGAGATGCAAATTAAGACCACAATGAGATACCATCTAACACCGGTTAGAATGGCTGCCATTAAACAAACAGGAAACTACAAATGCTGGAGGGGATGTGGAGAAATTGGAACTCTTATTCATTGTTGGTGGGACTGTATAATGGTTCAGCCACTCTGGAAGTCAGTCTGGCAGTTCCTTAGAAAACTAGAGATAGAGCTACCATTCGATCCAGCGATTGCACTTCTCGGGATATACCCGGAAGATCGGAAAGCAGTGACACGAACAGATATCTGCACGCCAATGTTCATAGCAGCATTATTCACAATTGCCAAGAGATGGAAACAACCCAAATGTCCATTAACAGATGAGTGGATAAATAAAATGTGGTATATACACACGATGGAATACTACGCGGCAGTAAGAAGGAACGATCTGGTGAAACATATGACAACATGGATGAACCTTGAAGACATAATGCTGAGCGAAATAAGCCAGGCACAAAAAGAGAAATATTATATGCTACCACTAATGTGAACTTTGAAAAATGTAAAACAAATGGTTTATAATGTAGAATGTAGGGGAACTAGCAGTAGAGAGCAATTAAGGAAGGGGGAACAATAATCCAAGAAGAACAGATAAGCTATTTAACGTTCTGGGGATGCCCAGAAATGACTATGGTCTGTTAATTTCTGATGGATGTAGTAGGAACAAGTTCACTGAAATGTTGCTATAGTATGTAACTTTCTTGGGGTAAAGTAGGAACATGTTGGAAGTTAAGCAGTTATCTTAGGTTAGTTGTCTTTTTCTTACTCCCTTGCTATGGTCTCTTTGAAATGTTCTTTTATTGTATGTTTGTTTTCTTTTTAACTTTTTTTTTCATACAGTTGATTTGAAAAAAGAAGGGAAAGTTAAAAAAAAAAAAAAAAAAGAAAAAAGACAAACAAGGAAAAAAAAAAAAACAAAAAACGATGTAGTGCCCCCTTGAGGAGCCTGTGGAGAATGCAGGGGTATTCGCCTACCCCACCTCCATGGTTGCTAACATGACCACAGACATAGGGGACTGGTGGTTTGATGGGTTGAGCCCTCTACCATAAGTTTTACCCTTGGGAAGATGGTTGCTGCAAAGGAGAGGCTAGGCCTCCCTGTATTTGTGCCTAAGAGTCTCCTCCTGAATGCCTCTTTGTTGCTCAGATGTGGCCCTCTCTCTCTGGCTAAGCCAACTTGAAAGGTGAAATCACTGCCCTCCCCCCTACGTGGGATCAGACACCCAGGGAAGTGAATCTCCCTGGCAACGTGGAATATGACTCCCGGGGAGGAATGTAGACCCGGCATCGTGGGACGGAGAACATCTTCTTGACCAAAAGGGGGATGTGAAAGGAAATGAAATAAGCTTCAGTGGCAGAGAGATTCCAAAACGAGCCGAGAGATCACTCTGGTGGGCACTCTTACGCACACTTTAGACAACCTTTTTTAGGTTCTAAAGAATTGGGGTAGCTGGTGGTGGATACCTGAAACTATTAAACTACAACCCAGAACCCATGAATCTCGAAGACAGTTGTATAAATATGTAGCTTATGAGGGGTGACAGTGGGATTGGGAATGCCATAAGGACCAAACTCCACTTTGTCTAGTTTATGGATCGATGTGTAGAAAAGTAGGGGAAGCAAACAAACAGACAAAGGTACCTAGTGTTCTTTTTTACTTCAATTGCTCTTTTTTCACTCTAATTATTATTCTTGTTATTTTTGTGTGTGTGCTAATGAAGGTGTCAGGGATTGATTTAGGTGATGAATGTACAACTATGTAATGGTACTGTAAACAATCGAAAGTACAATTTGTTTTGTATGACTGCGTGGTATGTGAATATATCTCAATAAAATGATGATTAAAAAAAAAAATGCAAAAAAAAAAAAAAAAAAAAAAGTTCCTTATGTAATCAAGGCCCAACATGAGCATTTTATTTTCTGTTAAGCCTTGTCCCTCCCTTCTGCCATTCAAGGAGAATTGCGGTCTGCTGCATACTCACAGTCGTATATATAATTAGTTATTTGCCTACTCCTCTCTCACTAGATGGTGAGTTCCATGAGAGCAGACCATGGACTATTTCTTTGGCATACTCAGCATCCTTGTTGAATGAATACGTTGGATGTAGCCCTATAGAAAATGGAGACACCCAAGCAACACAGTCTTTAACTTTCGAATGTGTGAACATAGAATAAAGTCCCATGACATATCCTTAATTCCTTTACTGGTCAATTGTTTTGATGTTTGATGGCACTGTAGAGAGATCTCTGAATTGGCATTGAGAAGTCAGTGCATGGGGCTCTGAGTCCCTGCCAAGGGAAGCTGGTATTATCACCATTCCTATGATTGAGTCACAAGATGGTCAGGGCCAGAGAGGGAGGAGAATGGAGGAAGAGAGCTGGAGGAACAGAGGGAATGAATTGGGGATGGGACATTGAAATAAGCTGGAAAGTAGGGAAACCAGACACATCCAGATGAGCTACCCAGATGGGGACCCTGGGTACCTGAGGGCAGAGGCAGCTGTGGGTCTGGTTGCTGTCTGTGCCTGTCCTTGCTTAGTCTGGGTGGTGAATGGTCCACGGATCCCTTAGTCAAATATAAAGGAGAGAAGGATCAGATGGATGGATGAGACAACAGACATCCACACAGAGACTGTGCGGTGGAAACGATGATAATAAATTAATGAGATGACCCCAGGAGAATAGCCTTGGAGAAATTCAAATTCAAGGGATGAAGGACTCAGATGAAGATTGCCTTTAGAAATAAGGTGAAATGAAATGCTATTTTATTTCTTTTTCTTCTGGAAATTGCTAAGTCATTGGACTTTTTGGGTGGCATCTCTGGCTGTCGGAGCATAGATCCACGAATGAGAGTATCATACTTCCCCCTGGGATTCTGGCCTGGCTGCTACTGAGAAAGGCTGGAAAATCCTTTGGAAGTTTTTCACCTTGGCTATCCATTGGAGTCACCAGGGAAACTTTCAAAACACTGATGCTTGGGTCCCCTCCCCAGAGATCCTGGTTTATTCAATCTAGCGTGCAGGTTAAGCCCTGGGATTTTTGAAAGCTCCCCAGGTGACTCTAACAGGTCGGTGAGGTTGAGAACCACTACTCTACAGCAGTGCTTCTCACACTTGAATGTATGCATGAGTTACCTGGACATCTTGTTAAAAGGCAGATTCTGATTGAATAGATCTGGGTGGAGCCTGAGATTCCTTATTTCTAACAAGCTCCCAGGTGATGCTTGGCAACTGGTCCAGGACCACAGTATGAGTAGGAAGGACTGCAGAGTCTAGAACACTGACTCTAGGGTATGGTCCAAATCCATCAACATCACCTGAAGCATGAGGTGGATGCCTGTTCAAAATGTACATTTCAAAGCCCCAGCATACAGCTACTGAATCAGATTTTCTGAGGGTAGGATCCAGGAGCATACATTTTTTTTTTTTTTTTTTTCAGGAGCATACATTTTAAACAAGCTTCCCAGGTAATTTAGATGTCCAGTAAAGTTGGAGAGCCACTGCTCCTGGGCAATATTTCCAAGCATGCCAAAATCATAAGAGTCATCCTTACGCACATTAAAAAATTTATATATGTATGTAGAAGGCAACAAATCAACATATAGACAGGTATTATCTCCTAGTTATAGAATTATGGATGGTTGGATTTTGCTTTATTTATAATGTCCCATATTTTCCAAAGTTCCTACACTGAGCATTTATTACTTTAATAATTAGAGAGACTATTTTGAAAGAGGGAAACAATTAAACATTCAATGAAGCCTAATGGATAAGGTTGCTGACTGTTGTGCCATTCATTAATAATAGCAAAAACAAACAAACTGAAAACAATTGAAATGTTCAATGACAGAAAGTTTGTTGGAAAAGTTATATAAATTCCTTCCTAAAATATTATAAAGTCATAAAAATTTATGTTTGAGCAACCAATTAATGGGCCAATTGTAACGTCCAAAACCAGGAGGTTGGTTAGATATAACAGCATAGCCATGAAACAGAAATTTGTAGAATGTTTTCTGGCATAGAGTGGTCCAGGAACACATGGATGGCTTTTGCCTCTTTCACTGCTGTCTGGCAAACTGTAAACACCCCAAATATTATCTCTTGAATGAATGAATGAATGAGTGAATGCTACTTATGATGTACTGGGGGAAGGAGGGCAAGGATGATACAATTACCAGGGATTTTTATTTTCTCCATTCTTCTTGTATGTATTTTCAAATGTTCCATAATAAATTTAATAACATGATGTTTCTAATTTAAGAAGTTACAGAACAGTGTTTATGTATCATCTCATTGTGAAATGACTTGAAGGCTATTCACTAAAACAAACTGTGGTTATCTCTCTGTGCAGGATGTGTGGAGATATTTGTTGGTTTCTTTTTTCTTGATTATAGTATATAATAGATTTACAAGGGAAGCTATTTTTAAAAAAGCTTTGAAATTTAAAAACTAAATTATAAAAATAAGATACAAAGTGCTTGGACGTGTAAGTATCCATCAAATGGCAGTCTATTCTTGTATGTAAAAAATTTTACTAAGGCTGTGTCATGACAAAAGCAGGATACAAAATTATATATACTCACTATAATAATTAATGGATGGAAAAAAATCTGCACCCTTGTGTTGAAGGCAGTGCTCTAAAATGGTACAGTAGTTATGTCTGATATTGTATTACTTTAAAATAGGGAGGCTGGGCAGAAGATAGTATACATTTTATAAAATTTATAAAATTTTGAACAACTTTTGTATGTTGAATTGTGTTTCATAAAAGAGCTAGAACAGGGGCTGTCATTTAAGTATTTGGAATGATTTTCAATGTACCCAGAAGGGTGGCCACCCTGTGCTGCTTTAATTTTATTGTTCCAATAACTGCATGGGGCAGCACCTTGCTGGGCATTTAAATATGTTTCTAGGAAAGCAATTGTGTATCAGCCAAAAGAGCAGAATTAAAGGAAGCAAGAGTCATTTGTTATTTTCCTTAGAAAGTTATTGGCTGGGATATGGAATAGGCCTCCGGTTATTTTCAAAGAGGGATACACACAAACACATGTGTGCCCCCAGGATCATGCACTTGAAAAGCCATGGTCTATCTCTGAAGAATACACAGGAAACTGGTAACAGGTCTTGCTTCTAGGGGAGGAGACTGGGAGCTAGGGAATAGGTTGGGAGGGACACTTGTTTTCTCTGCATATCTTTTTATGCTGTTTAATGCAAAAAAAATATATACATGTACTGTGTATTCAAAAATAAACATTTGTTAATGAAAAACAATGAATTTTTTTTAAAAATTGGGGCTTATGGGGGCAACCAGGAAAATAAGTAGCTTAGAGAAAAGTAAAACGTGCTTTCTTATGAGAAATAAGGGTGTTTAGTTCCCATAATAAATGGATTTGAAAGCAACTAATACCAAGATTTGCTAACACTTGCCTGCCCTTCCTTTGGGGAACACTTCCAGCAGGTCTCCAAGCTGGTGTGCCATCCCCTTTCCTGTTGTCTTTGTTGACAGAAGGCCCCTGCCCTGTCCACCATTGCTGGGGGTTACTTTTGTTTCTCTAACAGCAGGGATGGATTTGGGCTAACCCTTTACACTGGTTTTCAGGCAGTTGGCTGGAAAGAGGAGTGTCCATAATGGCCCATCAACACTGCGAAGTGAAAGCCAGACTAGAAGCATTGGACCCACAGTCTTCTCTTCATTAGCATCACACTAACATGTTGCTTACCCCTCTAATAACATGTTTCAGCGAGGCAGAGGCCATCTATCTGATTTTACATCTTAAGTCTATGCAGAGACCAGAGAGCCTGTCTACCTTCAGAACAAGCTTGACGGTGTGCGCTATGCTGAAATGTTATATCTTTACATTTATATCAACATAGCCATTCTTCATTTAAAGGTGCATCTAGGCAACCAGCTTCTCAAACCAGAACCATTGGAGTCAGTTCCTCTTTCATTTTCACCCCAGGCCACGATGTCCTCTCAATTTTACTTTAGAAATATCTCTCAAATTTGGCCCATCCATTCTCTTCACCTCTGTAGACAATGACATACGAGACCCTCATAATCTAGGGTCTAGATTATGACCCTAGCTAGGCTCCTGCTACATCTCCTACTCAGGCTACCAGCTGGCTTTCAAGAGTACAAGTCTGATCATCTCACTCCACTCCATGTCATATTTCCTTTAGCTCCTGCCATCATAGGCCCCGAGCCCCCTGCCTTGCACATTCTGTGATCTCGCCCAGCTTGTTTCCATTTCCTTTCCTGCTCCCATGGAACTCTATTCCTACCTGGATGATAGCACTCATCAGAGATATTGTAAGTCTTTATTTATTTGTGCATTTCCTCTTGTGAGCTCCTCCAGGACTTGACAGTCTCATTCATCTTTTAAGCCCTAGCACTTGGCCCACTGCCTGGCACCCAGAAGATGCCCAATCAGTGTTTGGTGAATGAAGGAAAATTAACCTTTTGAATGATATAATATGACCCACAACATCACTTCTCAAACTTAAAAGTGTGCATGAATTTCCTGAGGATCTTTTTAAAATGCAGATTCAGATTCAGTAGACTTGGGGTCAGAGCTGAGAGCATTTCTTAAAAGTTCCCAGGCTAATGCTGCCTATCTGAGAACCACACTTTGATTAGCAAGGACCTAAGACCAGTAATAATATTTAAGTGCAGGAGCATGTGGAAACAATTATTCTTACAGGAAGCTTGAATCTTGAATTCTTGAGTGAATTTGTAATATACAAATCTATGGAGCTTTGGACTGTTCCAGAAATAAGGGTAAAACAAACAAACAAAAAATCAGGGGGCAAAAAGAAAGATTATTTTCTCTTATCCTCAATATTATAATTCTCAACTTGGAGTTATATTAGAACCACCGGAGGCTTTTTATTCTCCTCCATCTCTCCCCCACCAATCTGATTTGCAGCCTTAGAGGAATATGATATCCTTGCCCACCCCTCCCTGGCTATTGAAAACCACAGCCTTGGAGAACCCTTTTGTTATTGATGGGAATGTATCTTATCACTCAGCTGTGTTGGGGAAGAGACAAGCTTCCAGCTATACAGTAATTCAGAGCCAAGAAACCTTCCTCCATAGGGGTTTCAGCCAAGCCCTCCACTCACACTGTTGTTCCCTCTTTCTTCTTCCATCTCTGACCCAAGCCCCACTCAGCCTCCAGATCTTCAATTAACTGTCACATCCCCACACCTTGACCTTCTTCTTGGCACACAAAACAACTCAAAGTAAGTATCTGAGTAGCTTTTTGTCTACCTTCCCCACTTGCCTGTGAGTTCCCAAGGAGTAAGGAGCCAAGTCTGCTGTACTCTCTTGTCCCCATACTGAGCGCAGGTCTGCCATGGCAGGTGCTCAAATGAATGAAGAAATGAATCTCTGTTTCCAAAGCTAGTGGGATTTCCTTTTTTATTTCAATTAGCCCAAATTCTAGAGATCTATAATTCTGAAAAGGGCTGACATTTAGGACAGAGCTTGGAACAACACAAAATGTCTTGGCCCTTGTTTGGTCCAAATTTTGGGGTTGAGAGGCCAGACCAAAACAATCTTTCCCCTCAATGTTAAAATTAAATAATATTTACCATTTACAAAGAGTATGTATCATATAGGTAAGATAGGAAGCATAATAACAAAAAGAACATTTGTGAATGCACTACCCGACAAAAGAACTAGAACACGAAACAACACTGTATTTTTTCCTCCTCCTGTCTCTTTGCCTTCCTCTACTGGGGGTAACCACTCTCAGGAAATATGTATTTATTATCCTTTGTTTTTTAAAATAGTTTATGCCACATATTTATGATCTCTAAACAATAACTTGTTTAGCATTGCTTGCTTTTGAGTGCCATAAATTGGTCCTGGTGTGGTCCTCTCTAGCTTGCTTTTTAAAAATTCAACATTGTTTCTAAGATTCATCTATGTAGTTGTGTATAGCTGTGGCTTATTCATTTTCATTACTGTGTAAGATTGCATTATATGGATATGTCACAATTTAGCTGTTCCCTGTCAGTGGACATTTGGGCTGTTTCCAGTTGTTGGCTCTTATGAACACCGCTGCAACAAACAGTCTTGTACATGTATCCTGGAGCATTTGTGAGTTTATCTCTAGAGTATAATCCCAGGAGTAGGATTGTTGGACTTGTGCAGGTACAGGTTTATAAAATAGTACCAAATTATTTTTTTGAAGTGGTGGTGCCAATTTATAGCTCCACAAGCAGTGTATAGGAGTTCCTGAAAGCCCACATCCTCACTTTGTAGTACCAGGACATAGGCAATCTCAAACTGGAGCACTTTGGCACCAGAAGCCAGCACTCCTGTCCAGATGGGTTGTTTCCCCCTGAGCTCCTGACAGGAGAGCCGGGCTTGAGACGCTGCCCAAGAAACTGGCACCCTGGGCCTTGCACCTTGTTAATCCTGATGTTGGAGACAGAGCAGTAAATTGAGATAAGAGACTAGGATTCCAATGGGCCTTGCCATGGAGATACAGCCATCATAGAAGGCAATCAGTCATAGGATGTGGGAGCTGGAAGGTACCCTAAGGCCAAATCCTTCATTCCACTCTGAAGGACACTAAGGCCCAGAAAGGTTAAATGACAAAGTCTCAGAGTTAATTAGTACACGAACTGTCTCGGGGGCACTTGATTCTTAGTCTGGTGTTTTCTTTTTCCTAGTAATTTAAAATGGCAAAAAAAGGTTGTATAAAATTAATAATGACTTTGTAAATAGTCAAAGAACTGACCAATCCATTTTTTAAAGGTAGTTGTTTGACTTAGGTGACAAACATTTGATACCATTTTTGCTTGAGAAATAAAGAGTGACGATATTATGCAGTGGGATAAATAGGGGGAAAACACAACCTACACAATTATGGTTTTCAAAATACAAACTCAACAGCATTAAAAGACACCAGTTTCCTGGGGAAAATAATCTTCAATTATCTGACTGGTCATCCTTGTCCTTAGATCAGCCCAGGCTGATGCCAGGAACCGTCTAAAAAGCCGTTTTTGTGCAGAAGGCAAACTTCAAATCCATTAGGTTTTCAATTCATCCTCCCCTTATGAGCACTCATAATTAAGCTATCATATGAGGCTGAGAACTGTTATCTGTGGAGATGATAGCAAAATAGCCTCAGTGACCTGATGGTTTATGGTTTTCCATGTGAACGCGGGAAAACGTTAAACAGAGACCAATTTGCAGCTGAGGTACTTAGCACTCCTCAGCTGGTACGTAAGAATCAAATGCGGCATGGTTCTTGGCAGAAGAATCTGTCCCCTTTGATCAAAGGCAATAAAAGTGGAACTGGGGAGGGAGGAGGACTGTTTAACAGGAAGGGTATGAAGGAAAGTGGCTTCTGAAGTCTGCAGTGGAGATTTTTCACTCTGGAGCTGGTTATTTCAGGAATTCTCTTCCTCCCTACCCAGCCCACCTGCCTTGCTCTAGACCCCAAGAATCCATTTACTATTTAAAAATATCTTTTTGTTTAACAATATCTGCAGGTTGGTAATAAAAGCTTTCTGTAGGCATCTCTTATAATATCAGAATAAACCTCAGGAGCAGTTTATTACTTTGGGGTGGATGGGTGGGGAATAAGTAATTTTGCCTAGGACTGCTGACCAAAGGGTACTGAGGTACTTCTTGTTCACGTTCTCTTCCTACCAGTCATTTTAATCAGCGCTTCCCCTATTTAATGAGCTTGTAGTGCCATAGCATAATCACCCAGCTCACTGGATTAACGATGAAAAGAGGAACTGATTTTTCCAGTTTCATCATTTGAAGTAAATGTTAACTTTCTTTCTGAGTCCTTAGTTAACCGCATTAGTGTGACAAATATGTCTTTGTCTGGCATAAGTAATTAGAATTTAATCACTTTAACTGCATCTTAATTACCCCAAATGAATTGAGAGGACATTTAATAGCAAAGATTAAATTGCCTTAATGAACGATTTTTGCGACTCCATCAATACTTGAATCGCGTTAGCCACTCCTCTCACGCACTCCAGTCACGGAACCTGCAGTGAGCACCGGGATCACTAGATGGCGCGCTGCGCTCGTTTATTTATTTAATTTTCCCCGTAGATCTGTTTTGGAAGACAAAAAAGAAAGCAAAAAACATATAGTTTGTGTTCCTTTGATAACCTCTCTTTGGGACCATGAGATCATCACCAGATGTGAAAAGGAAAGCAGCGATTTCATAAACTGTCGATCTGTGTATCCTACGGCATATGCAAAGGGAGAATGGAAAACACATGGAAACATGCAATGTTTGAAATTTAGTTGCCCTCTGGATGTTTGCCAACACATAGACAGTTTTAGGGAATTTATAATTTTTTTAGTGCAGAGTCATAAAATATGAGTAAGCTCTGGACTAGCAAGACAGGGATTAGAGATCTGAACTCTGATGCCTGGAAGTATGGAGTGTTTGGGCCCTTAGGCCCTCCTCCAGGCATGGGTCCCAGTGGACCAGTCCTACCCACACAGAGCACATCTAATGGGATGGGCCCTGCCCATCAATAATTGTTTAAGTGAACAAATGGATAGGGAGACTTGGGTTCCACTTCTAGCTCTACTATTGCCCTGCATTCCCTCTGGCTGCTTCTTCAAAAAACAGCAATAAAAAGTCTTGAGTAAAACAGAAATGTTCCCATAAGTAACTCTCTTTGAAAGTCCCAAAGGGAAGACATGCACTCCCTAGTTTCAAGATCTTTATTATGCAGAGACGTTCTAGATTGGGTGTTTATGAGGGTGAATCAAACACTTTCAGACTCTGGGTCCACCCACCTGGAGGACCAGTACTAGTAATAGAGGCACAGGGTTGAGGGTAAAATGGTTCTGGGTTTGAGTCAGGAAAGCTGAATTCAGGGCTTCAGTGCTTTCTGGGTGTGTTACTACAGGGAAATTATTTAACCTTTCTGAAGATAGAAACAGGGAAAATAATGGTAACTACCAAACAGACTAGCAGTTCCCAAACTGCAGCATATTAAAATCAATGTGTAGCAAGGTTTGGGAGCCAAGGGCATAGAGGGTGGGTATTAAAATGAGAACATCCATGTGCCTTTATGGTACCTGACTAACAATATGTGCACAACCAAGTGAGCTTCTTTATCAATTGCTTTGACAAATCTGATGGGTTGTACTTTAAGAGCTGGTTCTGTCCAGTAGTTGTCTTATTAAATTGCCTCACCTAAAGAAGAAGAAAACCAGAGGTTAATTTGTTCAATTTTATGATAATATGGCATCTTTTGGGAGGGACATATGCAGATAATTCCCTAGCAACACCCTGTGATAAACAATTTGTATGTCTTGTGATTGGTCTAGTCAGTTAACCCAATTCTATCATCTCAGGAGGATAGGTTTCATTAGTATTAATATACATGTGTTAAAATAAAAACCTGTACAAACTTATTGACAGGTGACAGGAACTTAGGATCGTGCATCAAATTCACTCACATTGGAAATAAGTTTTTTCTTTTTAGTGGACTCAATGAAGCTGGCATTTTTCATGTGGAAATAATGTAGTTTTTATCTCCCAAAAGGGGCTTATTTACCTAACTTAAATAGAACATAAAAATGATATTTAATAAATAGTTGTTGAACTTTTATCCAGTATTATGAGAAATCTATCCTTTAACAACTATGACTTCAATAAAACCCTACTTTTGTTGCTACCCTAGGTTGAGTACCCTTCAATTTTACCAAGAATGTGGAAATCCTGCTGTTTTAATGAGGACAGAAGTGAAACTAGTCATTTCTCATTTCACTCCATCAAGACTCCTTGGTTAATTTTAAATATTAAGTTGGTATCTAAATATTTCACTATATGGAGTTTACAAAGAGCACTGAGCACTGTCACTTGAAAGGAATAGCCTCTAACTACGGAGGCTGAGGACCAAGACACCAAGGACCAATTAAGGAGCGTCTCCTCGTTAATTCCCGGCCCTCACTGGACTTGAGGGTTTTATTCCTTACAAGCAATTCAGGAATAAATTTTTCTTTTTACCAAGATGCCTTGTAAAACCTATTTCTTCTAAGAACTTTGGGTACCAGTTTCTATTTGATTAGCTGAATTTGCCATGACTGTAGAAATGATGACATCAAATCAGCTCGTGTAACAACCTCCTTAAAGACCTCGTAGATTGGAGATGACTATAGATTTTCCCCAGCATGGATCAAAGGGACTGAATTGAATGTTTTAGCTTAATGATCCAACCCCTGTCACACCCATAGGGACGCGAATTCCGATTTTATAAGCAGGTGCACACGTGAACTCAGACGCACAGACAAAGCTGCTGGGGAGGGACGAAAAGATCAACCACCTGATCGACGCGGATAGATTTGAACTTTTCGATTACTTGACCGCGCAAGTGCATATTCCTGGTGGGGCTTCGCGCTTTCTCCCAACCTTCGGAATATCAGCTGCTAGGTTTCGTTTTCTAACTACGGTTTTCAAAGGCATCTTAGCAGCCTTCCAAGGGCTAAGTAAGAGAAACTCCAGATCAGGCGACACGGCGGCGGACCTCTGTCCAGGGTCCTGACGCCGCGCCAACTCTCCAGGCCATCAGTCTCCGAACGCCCTTGTACCCGCTCCACGAGAGAGGAAACAAAGACTTCCAAGCTCAAGGCTCGAGGGCTGCCTCCGGAAGGAGAACCGACAAAACAAAGGAATCGCTAATCCGCCCGGTGCCATCCCTAGTCCCAACATCGGATTTCCCATCGTCAGGGTCACCTTCTCTACTCTGACCTTTTCTCCAATAAAAACATGACAGAAAAAATTATAATTCACATAGAAAATCCAAACCTGCATGCTGTTTGAGGAGGTTAGATTTGGAGTGTACTTTGGGAAGGTGGCAATTTTGCCCCATCAATGGGGTAATACCAGGCATTGTTGGGGACCTAGATGGAACCACTAGATACCCTTTACTTCCTCCTCCAATGCCTCTTCCTATCAAAAGAGTTTTCGTTTTCAAAATCACTAGGACAACGTTCTAAAAACAAAGACGCAGCAAGCATTAAGGACCTCTTTGCGTCGGCTGGAGGCTTCTTCGCACCCGGCCGCTGCAGCCCGCAGGGGGCGCGCGCGACTTCTGCAGCACAGCCAGTAGGGCTACTCTACCCGGGGAAGAGGAAGTGAGCCCAAATGGAGGGCACCATGGAGCGAAAGAGTCCAGCTCCCCGAGGCGCTCCGAGGGCTTAGAGCTTGAAGATAAAGGAAAAATGCGTCCTGGGCTTTGAGACGCTTTGTTGATACGACGCAACTATGCTATCGTTGGCACGGTCCATCCCAAGTATCAGTAGCTAAGCTGCGATGTTGGGGTTGGGTCTCTGCCGACAGCCGCAACTTGGGCCGGGCGGGTCGCTCCTGCCGATCCGGATCAGCGGCTTGCGGCTGCACCTGCTGGCGGGACAGCCAGTCATTCTCTGAACAGGCCGCGCAGTTTTATTTTTTGTCTCGGGCGGGCGTCCTCACTGCGCTGACACCACACAATAGCCGACCGTCAGGCTTCCCCAAGCCCTAGAAGCAGGTCTCCTCCACCCCAGCCAAACAGCTGCTCCAATCTAAACCAACACACTTCAGAAGGGCCGTGCCTTCCTCTCCTCATTGGGCTTTGTGCTCCCAAGTGAGGACCGTACAAACGGAGGGGACCATTGTTCCAAGCCCCCCAAAGGAACAGGCAGGGACTGTTACAAAGGAGCCACGCAGAGCCTTCTGGTAACTGTCCTCAAAAGCAAGCCCTTTTGGTTTCGCCCTTGGCTTTGGGGGAGGTTCCCAGCAGTCTCCTCAAATGCACCTCCACCATTTTGGCCTGGGCGGGGTCTGGGACTCCTCAGTCTCCTCTTAATAACCCGACCATTCCTCCGCGCACCCCTGGCAACACTGGGAGGAGGCCGCCCCAGTCCTTCGGGAAAGTAGCAACCAGCGGACAGCCCTCCTCCCCCAGGCTCAAGGTGGACTCAGTCTACAGCACCCTGCCAGCCCTTTGTTCTCGCCGCGGCCCGCTGGGAGCAACTGCGCGGTCCAAGATCCTCTACATCGAAATGCTGGGCGTTAGGGAACGTGCTCACTAGGCACCTTCTCTCACCCTCGAATCTGGAAACTCTTCCTGCTCTGGCATTCCACCTGCCCAGTTCTGGCCTTTCTCCTGTGACTCGGGCGTCTTTGGGAAGTGGGGAAGTGGGAGTCCCAGAGTCCAGCATCTCACCCCTTCTGACCGACCCCCGCAGCACAGGGAAGCGAGGGAACTGCTGAACTGTCACCGGCCGGGATAAATATTAACAAAAAGCAAATGGATTTGCGCGGGGACCAGTTATCAATCAACCAGGCCACAAGGCCATTCACTGCAAACACTGCCCAGGTTGGGCTAGGTGAAGATTTCTCATGGCCGCCTCCTGGCCGGAACCCCTCCTCCCGAGCTCAGGCCCTTTCCCAGGTGGTTCTGTGACAAATCCGGGTAGAAAGAGGGCGCCGCAATGCCGGCGCGGGAGGCCGGGCCCGTTCCCTGGCGCCGTTTGGAGGCTTCTTAGTAGCCTAACACCCAATCTCGTTCAACCCCCAAACTGCGAGCTACCGACTCCTGGGACCCCAGCGCTGTACGGGTTGCTCTGTGCAAAACGCAGTCTTTTCCCGCGCCGGCAGCTCCGGCAGTGTAGCCAAAGACTTCTGGAATCCTTAATTGAAAACTAATCTCACGTCTTGATAGGCGCCCACGTCAGAGGCCCCCCCCCCTCCCCCGCCACCCGTACAGTCCAGCCCGCCTACCGAATCCGGGACCAGACTCCGCGGAAGCCGGGTCACGCTGCGCTCTAATGGGGCGGCAGCTAGTATTACATTGACGGAACATATATTGATTTTTTAAAGGTAGTTAATTCGGTGAGAATTTCCTCTTGTCGCCCGTCTCCCACCAGGCGATGTAATTTCGTGATGCGAAAGCACCTGGCCAAACACGACTGCACTTGGGGGGACTTTTGACCCTCAACAACAGGCTGCGCTGAAACCCGGGGACCCAGAAGGGCTTGGAGAAACCACCCTCCCTCCGCGGGGCGCATGAACCCACCTCAGTGCGTCCGGGACTCTACAGGGTAGGGACCAAGTGCGGGATCTTTGTGCGCAACAGCGAACAAAGCTGCCAGGCGCGCATCTGCGTGAGGAGCTGGGCCGGGGGACTGGGGGCGCAGGGCAGGAGGCAACATCCCGCAGCCGTTTTAAGGCTCCTACGTTCAGGGCTTGCTAGAGATCATCTGGAGAGTTCAAAAAACGACCCCCCCCTCCATTTTTTTTTTTTTTTAAATAAAGTAAGCTAATAACGAAACTGCTGGTTGTTCAGTGACTTAACAATGGGTCGAGGCTTTTGCAGTGTGACGGGATTGCTCCAGTTTCCCTCCAGGAGGCTCTCCTGGGTGGGCCCGGCGCTCTCAGTTGCAGCCCTCCCCACCTTTCAACTAGGCTAAAAAAAAGAAAATGAAGAAAAAGACGACTCTCCATTCGGGTCTTAGGATTTGGAGTCTGCTGGAAGTTTGGCGCCAAACGCCTGGACTGATGGAGTCTCCGACTTTCTGCTTTTTCAAGGAAAAAGGTCACGTGGCTGGGGCCATGGGCTGCTGGGTGTCCAGGCAGTGGTCCCCTTGAGGATCCCCGGGGTCTACATCCGAGCCCACCTGTGCCTTCCTCGCGCGGACTCCCCTTCGCCTAGCGAGCACGGCGGCGCCTCGCTCCCACCCCACCCGGTAACTCGGCTCTGCACGTGGGGATGTCAGAAGGCGCTAGCGCAGAGCAGGGCGCCAGGCCGTTTCTAGGGCTCGGGGATCGACTCTGAACAAAATCTGCTCGTCTGTCCTTTAGGAGGCAACGCTTGTGGGGGATCGGTGGAAGGGGGGGTGCACTTACTAAGTTCAGGAGCAAGCGCCTTTGCAGGGTGGGAACAGGACTGGGCTTCCCTGGAGGCACGCCCCTCCACTTCCACCCTCTTCTTCCCCCCACTCGCCTCTTTGCCCACCAGCCTCGGCAGTCACTGCCTCAGTAAAATATCCTGAAGCCAGGGCTCAGGGCTGGCGTGGGTATGTGAAAAGATACTGACTACCATGGGCGCCGACAGAGGTGGGACAGTCAGAGCGAGGGGCAGCCCTTTAGCTCACCCGCTCTGGGAACTCAGCTGCTCGCGGGTCTCGTTCAGCCCAGGGATACAGTGCCCACGCACAGGACGAGAGGACACGTCTTTCCATCGCTCCCGAGTGGAAACGAGGGAGCTTGGGATTCGCCAGGGCAGTCCCCCAGGGGCCCTGTAAGCGTATCCTTCTTCGTCTTCCTTTCCCCCTCCCCACGTCGCGTCAGGCTACCAGTTGTAAGAGCCCTCGCGCTAAGACTTTGCTGGGCGCGGACGACCCCCGGGCTGGGCTGGAAACCCGGCAGGGCAGAGGTTCAACTAGCGCCCAGACCCTAGGCGCGTTTTGGGTAGCATCCCGGCCTTAGTTGCAGCTCGCCGGCACCCGCCTCCCGCCTAGCTTCCCATTGGCAGGCACGAGGTGGGGGAGGGGGCTCCGGCCTCTCATTTTGATTTTAGACTGAGAAACGGCTCAGTGCCCCCGGCTCCGAGAGGATTGACTGTCTCTCATTCTCCAGGGACGAATTAATGGAGAACGATCAGTTAATTAACAAAACCCTCATTCCGGCTTGTACCTTTAGCCAGGGCTCAGGCCTGGGTGCGGGCTGAGATGGGGGCGGGAGCCGGGACCCAGACCCTGAAGTCAATCAACTAGGCAGCCTCCGCCCGGGTCTTATAAAACGGAGTTTGCCCTCGGTTGCCCTTAGCTCACTCTCCCTACGTGTCCTCCGCCCGAGGGTGGGGGGTGGGGGGTCGCCGAATCCGTCTGAAATCCCCGGATTTGGGCTGGACTCAGCTGTCCCCTCAGCTAGTCTGCGGGCCGGAGCCTCCCCCACACCTCTGCCCAGAGAGGCTGGGGGGTGTTGGCCAGGCGCCGTGTCTATGCCTCGCCGTTGAGACTTTCCCGTTCGGCTCGGAAACACACTGAGCTGGGGAATTCGGATCTGGGAGATCTCAGCTTGCAGACTTTGCCGTCATTTACACTCTCTCATCCTCAGCAGAAGGATGGCAGACGAAAAATCATGCAAAGGAACCAAACAAAATACAAAGTCCTAAGCGAGTGGACAGCGAAGACTGGAAGCTCCCTTATTCCTTGGCCTTTCTCACCCCGACCTCTGGGTCTGCCCCCCTCTCCTTTTCACAGCCGGTTCCTCCCACAGAGCGCGCGTTAATTGGTACATTGCGTCCGCGCCAAGCAGCCAAGCGCTGGGCGGCTTTGGAACGTTTTGTCCGCGCTCATGGAGTGCGGTTCCCACCAAGCCTGTCCAGCGCCAATACAGCCTTCGCCTCCCTCACGCTCCAGCCAGCGCACTGGTACGTGCCAGGGCTACTAGCAGGGAGCACCCGCACGCAGAGCTATGCCCGCGTCGTCCCCTCTTTCCTCTCTCTAAACCCAGAGTGCCCTACTGAGAAGCGGCACACAGACCAAGCGGCCAGGTACGGAGGCTTCTCTCGGCCTCGAGCCACGACAGCTTCCAACGCTGTCCCTGAGTACAGATGAGCACCCGCAGTCGCCGAAGTCGCGCCGCTCAGCTCCCAGAGCTTCCCACAGCCAAGCGCACCGAGTCCTGGAGGAGACCGTTTGCTCCTGAGAGCCTTGTGCCGGCTCTTCCGGGCCCAAAGACTCCACCTCTCCGGGAAAGGGGTAGCGGGATGAAGCGCGCCAAACCCTCTGTCTTTCCCTCCCTCCTTCAGTCTCTTCGGTTTCCCGGTCCCTTATCTCTCCGCGCTCCCAGCTCCTTGGCCCGCTCACCTGCTAAGCGGAGTGCAGACATGCGCTGAAACTCCGGCTCCTGCAGCCACTTCCACATTCTCCGGAAGGTCTCCCGCCCGGACTTTAGTTTGCTCCAGGGTTTGGGGTTGCGTAGCAGGTCCGAGAGGGTCCCCTGGGAGCGGCAAAGCACCCTCTGCGCGAAGATGGCCTGCGGGATGCTGTAGCGCTTGAGCTCGGTCGTGATACGCTGCGCCACCTCTTTGGTATTGATCTCTTCCATTTGCCCTGAATTACTTCCATTGCTGACCTGCGCGCCGGTCACTGAAGGGTTGGGTTCCCGGGCTGTGCCCAGGAGCTGCCCGTGACCCTGGGCGTTCAGGTGTGCGTGAGGGTGGTGCGGAGGAAGGCCGTTGATGGGCACCATGCCGGCCGAAGTGGGCGTGAGGTGCTGCTCCCCATGGCGGCCGAGCATGACCGGGTGGTGGGCTTCGAAGCCGTTAGGGGTGAGCATCTTGTCGGCGGGCATGGCGGCACCCGGATGGGCGTAGTGGGGGAGCCCTTGCTGGGAGTTGTGGATGCCGCCCAGACCAGAGCCGGAGAGGGGCGAGAGGCTCTGGCCCATGCCAGCCACGTCCTTATGGTAGGGGGTATAGAGGTTATTCATGGAAGCCAGACCGCGCTCGTCCCGCATAAGCGTGAAGCTACCGCTCACATTGCCTGCCAGGCGCTGGTGGTGGTGCGGGTGGTGGTGGTGATGATGGTGGTGGTGATGGTGAGGGAACTTGTCCGAGACGGTGGAGATGGGCGGCAGCGGCTGCAGAGGGGTTAAGGTGGTGTAGGTGGTGGGCATGCTCATACCTGGGGGAGTCTCGCAGGCCATGGTCATAGTGGGGTGCAGGGGGCCGGCCAGGCTGTGTTCGGGGCCCCGGTGGTGATGGTGGTAATCGCCGCCGCCGCCGCCGTCCAGCAGGGACGCCATGCCCATTGAGCGCGGGTGCGCGGGAGGCAGGTGGCTGCCACGGTGAGTCACGGAGCTGCGCGCGTGGGGGCTGCCGCCCAGCAGGTCAGCGGGGGCAGGCACCGGCTCATGGCTCACCCCGTGCAGCTCGCCGATCGCCTCCATGGTCAGCTGCGCGTTCATCGTGATCTGGGCGAGCGGGCGGCGGACACAACATCGATGTGGCCGGGAAGAGGCGGCAAGGGGCGCACGGAGTCGGGTCTTCACATCAGCTGCCCGCGACTGCTGCCTTCCTTCCTGCCTCTCAGTGTGGGGCTCTGTCTCTGTGCGTCTCGCTTTCCCTCTCGTCCCCGCCTCCCCCTCTGCGTCCTCAGCTTTTTAAAAATATTAATTTCCAAAACGGATCCGCGCCGTTGGACGAGCGCGGTGTCCCCAGCCTGCCACCCCCGAACTCCTCTCGCCCCTCTCCTTCCTAGACTTGTGAGGCCCCCGGCTCCCCTGCCGCGGCTCGCGTGCCTGCCGCGGCTGCTGCCTGCCCGCGCCGCTCACCAGCTCGAGCCATGGCTCGGTTACTGTTGCAGACTCTGTCGCCGCTGCTCCGCCGCCGCCGCTGCCACGGCCCGCCCTCACGCCGGCCGGGCGTAGAGAGCATGCGCGCGGCGCAGCTCCGCCCCCTCCCCCTCGCGCCGGGTCCCGGCGCGCCCGGCCCGTGACATCCGCCTACAAATGGAGGGGGGCGGGGGCGCCTTCCCGGCGGCGCCCCTCAGGCTGCGGAGCGGAGCGCACGTGCGAAAACAGCGCAGAGCGCGACCTGGGGCCGCCGCCACCATCCCCGGAGACGCGCTCCCCGCACGGCTCCATGGTTTGGATGTACTCTCTCCTCCCATTCTCTAGCCTCTGAAGCCGTGTTCCCGTTTCGGGGGTCGCGATATGCTTGGAGAGCCATCGTCTCTCTCCAGTTGCTGACTCCCGGCACAGGCTGCCCAGGGAACTGGGAACGGTATCATCATTCCTTCCCCTCTTGCCCACTAAACTAAATTTCCAGGGCTTCTAGGAGTCGGTGCTCTCCCTGTCCTCAAGTGCGCGGCCTTTTTTGGGGGAAGGGCGCAAATATCTTCAAGGCCTGGGTCAGCCTGATAGCTGCTGCCCTAGAACCCCAAGCCACTCCTTCCGGATATTCTTTTGACCTCCCAATCCTATCCGTGTCCTGGGGAGATGGCGTTCAGTGCCGAGGGTCCCGGCCCCGGCCTTACCTTGTTGTTCCTTGCCGCCTGGATGCTCCTGCTCAGCTCGTAATTAAGGCGGCGCGCTCGCCTCGCCAATGATTTGGCGAGTGTGGTGGGGCATGGGGGCTGGGGGAGGAGTACCTTGGTGGGTTCCCATTTTAACTTCCGGGTGCTGGTGGAGCAGCGGAGGCTCTGGCCCTTCCCGCAGTTTCTCCACCGCCTGCTTGGTAAAGCACCCAGAGACCGCTGCTTGCGGGAAGGACTGACGCTGGCAGGGTGGACGCGAATGCGCCCGTCTCCGTTTGCCCATAGGGACGCGTTCTTCTCTGTGTCCTTGAGAGGAGCCTCCAATTTGAGAATCAATTCAGCTTCGGGGGTAATTGCCCCCTTTCCATAATCACGCTCCAATCCACAGTCAAACCTGGTCCTTGGGCCTGGTGGGGGCGCGTACAGAGCGCACCCCCCTCCCCATTTGGGATGTACACCCGGCCGCCACATGCCGCGGCTTTCTTTTATTTACAAAAGAAAAAACGAAACGAAACAAAAGGCAGAGCAGTGTCCGCTTAGGTGCTTTCATCCCTCGGAGAAAGGACAGATGTGCCCATTGTCCAGCCCTTGGCAGTTACGGCCGGGTCAGCGATGAGGCGCAGCCTGGGGCTAGTGGTGGTCACAATGGAGGACAGCCTCTCAGAGATTGGGCTGTCTGGCCCAGACTATGGAACAAAGTCTGTGTGACCTACTCTGGTCCAAACTCTGATGATACCTTAGGTGGCTTGGAGCCCACCAGCTGTCTCTCTCTTGCAAATGTTCCCAGACCCTCAGAGAGGCCGCGGCTGGGGTGGTGACAGTAGTGGTGGCTGGGTCCCAAGGCAGAAGCTTGGACCAGCCGACAGTTGGGGAAAATACCAGCTAAGGTAAAGGCCCTTCTCTTTGCCCATGTTCCTACAGCCACCAGGGCAACATCATGATACAGGTAGGTCAAGGCCAGTGAGTACAGTCAACCTGACTTCCCTGAAAATGGTTATGTTCTGGGATTGGCCAATCTAACTAGTTTCATCACCAGAGACCCTCCTATCTTGTCCAAACAATGCTTCTGGAGGCCCTGGAAATGGAACTCCATCTCAGTGCACTTGGTGTCTACTTGCATGATGAACACTTAGGAATCTAGGGCCTCCACAAGGGAAAAGATCTTTGGGAAAAAAACACTGACATAAAGAACTCAGAAAACAAAATTTCTCCATTTAAACATATCTGCACCTCTCTATTCACATCCACACATAAACACAAGTATATAAACATATATATTTGCCTAGTGGATCACAATATGTTGGTGGGGAGCTGTGAATTTGATTCCTCATTGTTTCTTTTCTCTTTTCCTATAGTGTAGAGCATGTGGCTCTCTTAAAGGAGACCAAACAATGGATTAAAGTAGCAGGTAGCCTTTGGGCTAAACTGTTGACCCCCACCCCCTTCCATTTTAATCCTCTGAAATGATCTATTTGCCCTTATAACAACACTCTTCCAAAAAGGCACTTTGTTAAAAGAAGGAAAAAAAGTAAATACTGCCAAGTGCACAAACTGCTCGAGGTTTTCTCTTTGTGTAGCCAATTAGGGAGTTGATACTGAAATCTTTCTTCCTATGAGGCTCCCAGCTGAACCCCAGGATCCCACCTGGGATCAGTTGAGCTCAGCCCCCTCTCCCCAGGGGGTTGACATATGTATTTGGTTTGCAAATCTCCCTAATCACACCTTTCATTTAACCCTTGTTTTCCTGCAGTTAACTGAGTTGGAGTGATTTCTCAGCCGGAAACAACATTTTATTCTTACTGAACATCTCAGAGAATTTGCCTGTTATTAAGGATGTGTGATGGGTAGGAAGGGTGCTCTTCTCAGGCCTAGTAAATGTGTAAAGGTGAGTGTATATGTGTGTGTGTGTGTAGGGTGCTACACAGATTGTCAACTGCTGGAGGGCTGAGTTGCTTTGTCATCTTGTCCCTCTTCTTCCGTTCCCCATTCCAGTGCCCAGCACAATGCCTGGCACCCATCAGGTGCACTAAGGGGGTGGTGGTGATGGAATGGAAGAAATTAGAGCCCAAGGAGGGACCCCTTGATGCTGCTTCAGAGGTCAGTATGTGTGATTATAGGACTGCTCTGCAATTCTTTAGAAAAGCCAAGAAATTCTAGGAGAGGTCTAATTTTCAGCTGCCTAGATTTTGAATTGCTGCAGGGAATTTAAAGAAAAAAAAGTAGTGTCAGTCGCTACCAGAAAATTACATTCATGTATATAAGCAAGAAAAAGAAACATAAGACTATCGACTGCATGCTTGTAGCTGGCAGTATTTTCTGTGTGGAAATAAGGATTTTAGCTTGTTTATTTTGTAAATGTCAGAAGAGCCTTGGGCAGCAGGAGCAAGTGCAATCTCTCCTATGTTCTGCGGACTAGAGCCTGCCAGCAACTCCACTAGGCTTAGAAAAGAAAAAGGAGGCCATTCCTCCAAATGCTGGCCACACGGGGTTCTTGGGGAAACTTCCATTAGTTTCAGAGTTCTCCCTTTAATTCTCTGTGTGAGTAATGGAGATGTAACATATGACCCAGTCCCAGTTTTCAAGACCTTTCCAAAGAAAAATGTTTCTAGCTCTTCTGAACCAAACACCGTGCGTTGACTACTCATTTGTTGGCCTTACATACAGCAAGCCTGGGTGTCAGAACAGATCCTTCCACCCGTGGCTCCCTGGGGAGGTTGACTCTTTGGTCAGAACTTCAGGATGCATTTCTGATGCCTGTTGAAAAACTAGAATTAAATTCTTGGTAAGGAACCATTTCTTTGGTTTCTGAAAACAGTCGAGCACTTGAAAACTGTGGGGTGATGGATTTCATCCTGGTAGGCTCTCCTGACTTCCTTCTAGAATCCTCCCACCTTTGGAGAAATTTTATTCAGAATATTGCTGTTGGCTTAGAATAGATCATCAAGAAATTCAGAAAGGGATGGCCTGGTGATTTACTATTGAAAACTATTTTTAAAAATTAGTCAGTGATTTCCCTCTACTCTCTGGGGGTCAAGGAAGAGGTGGCCAATTATTCAGCTTCCCCTTCAGTCTTTTATCTATTTAGCATTTAGGGTTTTTTTTTTTTAACTTTTAATTTTGAAATAACTTCAACCTTACTGGAAAGTGGTAACATAATACAAAAATAATACAAAGATCTCCAATATACCCCTATCCAGATACCTGCATTTACCAACTTATAATAATTTGCCACATTTGTTATACTTTTCTGTCATCTATCTATCTACCTACCTCTTTTCTAAACCGTTGAGAGTAGGTTCAACACATCATACTCCTTTACTGTTTAATACTTCTATGTATATTTTCTAAGAACAAGGATAGTCACTTATGTAACCGCATTAAGTAGCATAAAGTTTTAATTCATCTGTTCTAACTTCTTTCCTTTTATCCCTCTTAAGCAAGATTACATTTTTTTGGTCCGTGAAAATAGTTCTTTACTCTGCATTTTTGCACTTTTCCTCTGCTCCCTCTCCTAACCACTCTTCCCGAATTTCAAAGAGAAAGTTGCTCAAGCGAAAGACCCTTATCAGCTTGTGCCAACCCCAACTGTCTGTCGGGTTCTAGGAGATGCCAAAGGCCGCCGCGGCGGTCATCTGAGGTCGCCAGACCCATCCGCGCGGATCTCGGGTTACTTCCTGGGCAGAGGAAGAAATCCACCGGCTCTCCTGGGCCTCCGCGGGGAAAAACTAGAGTCTTCTGCCCCTGGGGGGAAATCCACCCCGGCGATCATCCAGTTCCGCCAGCCCCTTTCAAGGCCTCAGGCCCAGAAAACTGAGAGGAAAAGGATTGTGCTCATACCGTAGGAGAGGGGTCCGAGGCTCTGGGGTGACGTTCTGGCCGCAACACCAATTGCTGAAAGCAGTCAGCCGGATTCCTGGGATTGTGGGATCCGGGGAGGGGAGAGTGTTGGTCTCCTCACGCCAACCCTTCGGTGTATTTTCTTTCTTGGTCATATCATTATGTCGTTGAAGTGTACTGCAGAGTGAGACCTGCCTGGGCCAAGGGGGGCGGGGGCAACAAACTTTCTAAATTTGGGGAGATGGTTAAGGCTCGTCTTTCGACTACTACACATTTTGAGCTCCGCGCGGTTAGGAGTGCGCGGGGGTGGAGAGTACGAGGACTGGGGCCTGGGAAGAACTTGGGGAAGGGTGGAAGGGGCCGCGGTGATGCAGTTCATCACAGTGAGCAAAATTCAGAGCAAAGAGGGGGCCGGCAGAGCGCGGATGGAGGGCAAAATTGGCCCACGAGTTCTACAGGTGTATTATTTCCCGCCCAGCGGGAGCCTAAGGCGGTGGTGGAGTAGACCAGGAGTCCCCTCCAGACCGACTGCGGGCTCCGCGGCCGGGCGCGCGACCCACTTGGCGAGCTCTTCCGCAGCCTCCCCGGGTAACGCCGACTTGGGCCCGAGAGCAGCTGCACTTGGGAACGAAAACTCTTTAAACAAATCATTTTGGTGTCTAATCAATTAGTATTTGCGCAGTCAAGTACCATAGATTTAACAGAATAATCGTTACCGCCCTTGTCTTTATTTGACCCGCAGACACCTAGAAGATTTAAAAATGAAACGCCGGTGTTCTGGCCTTCCCACCCCCTTTGCCTTTGTCTCCCTTTCCGGCCCCTGCCGGGCTTTTTAACTTCGCCCGAACCTCCTTCTCTCCCTCTTGGTCTCTCCTCCCAGGTCCACACTT
Organism: Choloepus didactylus; assembly: GCF_015220235.1. Lineage (NCBI taxonomy): Eukaryota > Metazoa > Chordata > Mammalia > Pilosa > Megalonychidae > Choloepus > Choloepus didactylus. The sequence goes on along the minus strand of NC_051310.1, from coordinate 127,694,495 downwards.
TTGCTTCTTTTCTAGCCCTTCGGGCCCCATCAGTCTTCCCGGTCTCGGACCCCCACATCTTCCCAGCTCCGGGTGTCGGGATCCATGGGTCTCTTAACGTGCGCGCCTGCTCTTTGGCCCCAGCGCCAGCCCAGCACAGGATTATGGAGTCGTCAGCCAAGGGTCCCAAAGCCTTTATTCCCCGACTCTCGCCCTCTGACCCTGGTGCTCACCTCCTTGACCCTCCTGAACCCGTCCAAGGGCTAAGGAGTCCTGTGCGTGCCCTTTAGCTTTGGTGGAGCTCAGAAAAGTCTTTCACCTGCGTAGCGGGGTCTGCGTGGCCGTCTCAGGGGTCTTGCCCCATAAATGCATCGATCCAGAGAACAGGAGGAAGGAAGAGCTGCCAGGATACCCCGGCCTTCAGTCCCCTCACTTGGGGCGGGAGGGCAGGGCCTTTCTTGGGCGGGGCTGGGGGGAGCGATCCCCTGGGACCTGTGAGTGTGCATGTGTGACTGTCGCCTCCTCTGCGTGCTCTCCCGACGGTCAACGCCCCAAACCCAGATGTCGGGGCCCAAAGGGTCTCCAGGTGCTGGTGAATAGCTGCTCTGGTGTCTCCCCGCCCATCTCCTATCTTTTTCAGGTTTAACCAGTGTGGGTGCATATGTATGTGTAGGAATGCCGAGTGTGAGCCCCGCCCCCCTCTCAGGCTATCCACACTGGGCTGCGGGTGAGCCTACCCCTGGGTCGAGTGCCCAGAGGGTTGTAGGGATTGTCACCAGGGTCAGAAAGAGACCTGGAAATGGGGCTGGGGTGCTGCGGGAAGACGGGCAGTGAGCGGTGAGCAACTTTGGGGGATCCGTGTGGATAAAACATCCTCACCCTTCGGTTCCTCTAATCATCATTTAACCTAGCAGAGAGCGACGGCTGACACATCCAGTTAGAGGGTTGGTTAAATACGAGGCCATAGGGTGAGGGTGAAGTTACTTCTCTCTCCCCACACCGCCAGACCGCGGGGGCTCTGATCGCCCCAACCCGAGCCTGGAGCGAGGCGGCCTCTGAAGGCGCCTTGCAGTCCTGGGTCTTCGTCCCCAACCCAAGAAACTTTGTATTCAATAATAGATGATTATAACGTAGTTGACGAATGCCTGTATTTTCCTGTTTAACATACATTAATCCAAGTAACAACAACAACAACAACAAAAATCAATATTGCAAACAAATCCTGGTCTCTCTTGCACAAAATCCTTGCCTGATTTTCAGTCACTCTTCTTAAAATTTATTTCTCTCTAGCCCACTAGTAGCTCCAGGCCAGCCTGGAACCCAGTCTTGGCTTTCAATAGCCCTTATCTAAAAATCCTGTTTGTTTTTTTCTGAGGGGAACTGGGGACCCTCCAAATTCCAGCCTCCTCCCTCCTTGGAGCCCTTTGAGGGCCCTGAGTTTACCTCAAACCCCTTCCCTTCCCGCACCAGCGAATGCCTAAAGTCACCGACCAATGACTGTTTTTTGTTGTCTCCCCTTCCTAACAAACTCCCGAATGTGTCAGCCTCCAGCCTCTCCCGAAGGCAGGAGACCCCACAATCCTTCCTTCTGCCCCCACCCTCACCACCCGCAGCTATCCTAGCTGGCTGTTCTTGCTGGAAATTTATCATTGGTATTATGATTATTTTTTAAAAATTGGTGTTTTCCAGCTGGAAGGCACAAATCAGAGGGGCTGGCTAATGAAGGAACTTAGGTTTGCAAAACACTGTAAATAATTTAGTGTCGTATTTCAAGGAAAAAAAATAGCTTTCTTAAATCATCCCCACAATATAAATTGCAGACTTACAGTATGGTCCTGGTAAGTCTAAATTTTTAAAGGAGCAATATTCAAAGAGACATAGATGTCTGTATTAATTATTTATTCGCCGGTGCCTTCCTTCGTTTCTAACTTATTATTAATTAGGCGCCTCTAGTCTTTCGCAGAGCGCTCCACCGAGCCGGTTGCAGCTTTAAATATGAATTAAAAGCAAATCCAAGCTACTGTAATGCGAAAATTATTCCGTGTCTTGCATGGCAGAGATGAATAGCCGCGTGGATCAATACCATGAAACTCGGCTCTGAACAACAGGGTTATTGATAGCTTATATTAATGATGTTAATGATGGAAAAAGGAAAACAACGGCCCACCCGACTTAGAAACTTTTTAGCTGCTGAAACCCCTCAATAAAAATGGGAAGGGGGCAGGAATCGGGCTTAAGTGTAACAAGAAAATTATTTATGAAACCGGATAAATGACTTCAGAGCCTTGATGCATTTGAACCTAACGCTCTCGGCTCCTGGCGGCCCCGGCTCCAGCTGGGGAGACCGCGAAAACCCCAAGCCGCGGGGGGCTGGGGGCGGACGGCGCCCCACCCGCCTCGGCCGCCTCCGGTTTGCTGCCCCCTTTCCCCGGTCTCGGTCAGGAGAGCACTCTGGGGCGCCGGTCGCAGGCGCTTTTGGAAGACGGTGGAATGGGGCGGGCGTGGGTCTGGTCCGGATGCCCCCGCGGGGACGCGGAGCCGATTTAGAGGGGCCCGTTGGCTTGGGACTTTGACCTGATTTCTTCACTGGTTCTCTCGGCACCCGCTACCGTAGAGGCATCAAGTGCTTCGGGATTGAGGGACGGTTCGGCCCGACTCTCCAAAGGGCCAGGGTCTCTCGGGATTCCCAAAGCGCAAATGAGTGGCTGGTATGGGGAAGTTTTGGATGAAGAGAAAACTGCTCTAAACAGAGCAGGGAAATTGGTAAAGACGTCCGTTCTCCTCTCCGGTGCCCCGGCAGATTTTTGTGTTTTTGCGTTTTTTAAACCAGGCCGGGGGAGGGGAATGAGCGCACTTGTCTCGGACTCATAACCAGGCGGTTGGCCCAGGCGCCGCACCACCCTCCCCCAGCCCCGGCTCTCGTCGGGCCCCAAATATCGACCCACTCTCCCTTTCCCCCTAGCGGAGGGCTGTTGAGAAGGAAGCGGGCTCGGGGGAGATAGGGGGAGGCGAAAGGTTAAATCCTGACGCTGGAGGACAGCGGAAAAGGTCAGAATCCAAGGGTCACTCGCAGGCCCGAGGTCCCATCTCCCTCTGCTGTGCTCTGAGCCTACAAGTCCTCTCGCGCAGCCGGGGTCCTTGGCTCGCTTGGCGGGCGTGAGGTGGGGGGAGCAACCCCCGACAGCCATGTAGGGGGGACCGATCCAGGGACAGCAAGTGGCGGTTTTGGCTTCCAGCGTGGGTCTGGTCTTTTGGATTGGAGGTAGAAGTTAGGGGGGCTTTTAATTCACCTTCGGGACAGTCACTTTTCTGTTTCAGGAAGGAAGAGAGGCCAGCCGGGGACGCAGGAAAGGCCCAGGTAGTCCACCAGGCAATAGCAGTTTTGCTCTGAAGGATGGGGCAATTTAAAATTTTTTTCTTTATTTTTAACATATACTTTTCTTCTCTCTCACTTTTCTTTCCTTCTTCTCTCCATCTTTAAATCTTCTATTCCCTTTCCTCCTTCCCTCCTTTCTTTCTCTCCACTTCTCTGCTCTTATTTTTTCTTTCTCTCCTGCTTTCTTCCCCCATTTTCACCTTCCTTCCTTCCCTTCTATGGCTAGGTGGGAACCCGGCGGGTCTTCCCGCCTGGAGGCTTTCATAAGAAAGGTGCCAGCTCATTTGGCATCAGCACCAAATAAATCTGTTCTGTTTGGAGGAGGAACCCTGCACCAATGGGGGCCTTTTGCAGTAACTCGGGTCCAATGAGCCTTCTCAGCTGGCCTTTGCAGTGGTGCGCGTCGGGACCTGGGGCAGGGCTGGGTCCTCTTTCAGAGTTTCAGGCTCGGCATCTGCGGAGGATGCGCTCCCCTTGGCAACTAGTACACGGCGCCATTTGGTACTCCTGACACCAGCAAGATTTTTTTGTTTTGTTTTCTAATTTTAATTTTTAATTTTATTTTGAAAAAATATTTTAAAACAATATGAATTTCCGAGGCCATGGCTTTAAATGTATCCTAGGGCACCAGGGGCGGCCTAGTTGAAACCATTACTAATTAGGCTCTGCCACAGAGGAAGAGCCCCTCTCTCAGATATTCGGCTCAAAAGTCCACAAACACATGTTCAGATAATCGCCGACCGGTGTAGACGTAGCCTCATCTCCACGCTGTCTACCAGCAAACGGCCCTTCCATGGAAAGGAAAGACAACAGACACTGCAAAAAATTACCCGATTCTGGGAAAAAATCAATATAGGAATTAGATTTATTGTCTGCTTATGTGATTAAAAATGACAAAGTGTTGCCTTTTATTTTCATAAAAAGACAGAAGGCTGAACAAAATAATTTACTATCGAGTTCTGCTCGTTTCATTTGCCTCGCAAAACCTCGAGGAAGCCGAAGGGGCGGTTGGGAAGAGTAGTGGCGGAGCCAGAAGTCCCCTGAGCTCGCTGCTGGAGGACGTGTGTGCTGCTGTGTGTGAAAAGAGAATAAATGTCCAAATCTCCAATTTGCGAAAATGCGAATCCAACTGGGTAGTTAACAATTCTGCCTCATTCCAAAGAAATATTGGGCGTTCTGCACCTTACCCCTAACTTAAACTCAAACCCAGGCCCTATGCTCTGTTTCCTAAAATAACTCTCAGGATCCCGCTGCCTTAGTGGTTGCAGGACTCTGGCAGCACCGAAGCCTTCAGTCTTTCTGGCTCCCTCAGCTGCGGTGTCCCAAATCCCCATCCAGCCGCCCTTCCTACACTTTGATTCTACCAAGCATTTCTCTCGTCTCTCGATGGGTGGGTGTGCATGCGTGTGCGGGCAGGGTGGTAGTGGTCGGGGGTGGGGGCGGACCTGCTGCTTGTCTGGGGCGGGTCTCCCTTCCCCGAGTGGCTTGAGGGGTTCGAGTGTCTGGGCTTCAATGAGGAAAATGGGGTTTCCAAAACCTCTGCGGGTCGGATTCTCCAAGTGTGATCAGCAGTACGTGCATTCGAGGAATACGACTTCACTTGGCGCCCGCTGGTTACACCGATGCCGGGATTATCTACGTTAAAAAAAACAACAAACAAAACAAACAAAAAAGAAAAACAAAACAAAAAAATCCACCGTGGGCATCTCATCTCACACTCCTCCTGCTCACCTAGCAAGCGGAGTCAAAATCTACCCGCGTCTCGGCTGCTGCTTTTGGATGAGAGCCCACCGTGTGCAGCGCACGCTCCCACCATTCTTGTTCTAGAACAAAGTGCCTTCCAAACACGCGACTCACGGAGGGCGGCCCGCTAGAGAGTTCAAACAGCTTCATACACACTTAACCTTACCATTAGAAAAATGACTACCAAGTTTTAGAACTAAATGCGCTTTCGGCTGCACACGCCTCGGACTCATTTGTTAAAAGAAGTTCATTACTTCTCCTTTTGTTCTAGAACCTAGCGGGCTTATTGCCTGGAGATTGAGGAAAAGAAAACCCAACCAAACCGTCTCCTCTACGGCCTCCCCTGGTACTTGGCTTCTCCAAAGCCGCCCTGGCCTCCAAAGTCGACAGCCTTGCGGTCGAAGGCTTAAGGAGAAGCGGACGTGGATCCCTTGTTTGGAAATCTGACACGCCCTGCTAGGTGCCGAAGCTAGGTTAGCAGTTGCCGGGCTCCACCGGCTCAGCCCCGCCTGTTTTCCGGGTCGACTTCTCTCTCTTCGTCCCTTCAGTCCCAAGCCAGAGCACTCTCGAGTCCTGGCGCCTTTTTCGGCGACGGCGCGTGAGTTCCGATAGGCAGGCCTTGCGAGGCCACCTTGGGGAGGGGGAAGGCAGCCCTAGGGTCGAGGTGTTGGGGGATCCTGCTGGGGGGGATCCAGCTCCCTTCAGCGTGGAGGCAGATTCAGCCATCAGCTTCCTGGGGAACAGATCCGGTCCCTTCCCGCCCCCTCTCGTTCCCTCTCTGCATCCTCTTCCCCTGACCTGGCTCCCTCTCCAGTCTGGCCACTGGAAGCCCCAGGCCCGCAGGTCAAAGGTCAGGCTTTCACTTGGCCTGGGCCTGATCCCCGCACCCGTGCGGGCACGAGCACCGGAGTCGCCCGGCCTCTGGTTTCCCGCTAAAGAGAGAACAGACGCGGATCTCAGAACTACCTTCCTCTGTACTTAGTCCGCTCTGATGAGGTGGGGTCTTGATTTGCGGTCAGGGGTATCGCAGTTTAATTTAGGAAATTATATCCGGACCATAAAGTCACTTATCTGAATATTTTAGTTTTTTTTTCTTTTTTGGGGAAGATTTTAATGATTTCTTAAAGCGTCCCAGTTGGGGGGTGGAAGCAGGGGTGGAGGGCTTTGGCCGCAGTATTGAAAAGCAGATTTCTACTCAGTCATTTCCATTGCCCCAACCCAGATCAGAGCACAGAAAAAGTTTCCAGAAGGGATCCACGACAGGCAAACGAATGCCCACCCCACCAAGTAGGCAGATCTGTTCCAAAGGGGCCGACCTTTCCGGCGAGTGGGGGCAAGGACGGCAGAGTAAAAAGCAGATTTCTATGTATGTAATGAACACTTCTCCACTAATTCCTGGAGGAAGAGGGCTCAGTTTAGTTCGGTTTTAGCAGAGGAACATCCTCAGCCTCAGCTTCTGACCGACTACAGAGTGGGCCGAGTAGTTAGAAATCTCTCTCCCACGAAAGCGATGGTCAATAGAATTCTCGGTATCAAATGAGCAATAATTTGCTGTGGCTACATGCTAGATAATGAAAGATGTTAGCGGGATCAATAAAAAATGAAAACACTTTTACTTACATCTTGAGTTACTGTTTTAAGAGAGCTGGAAGGATGCAACAAACCCAAAGATAGGTTGAGAGCCTCCCAGCAACCCCCTCAGAACCACCAGGCAAAGCCCTGTCACCATCACACGGGTGCTTCCTTTTGCTTAGGCCTCCATCTCCCTCCCTCAGGGCCTACAGGAGAGTGGTTATTTACACCAAATTAACCCCTTAGAAACCAGTAATAATTAAACTACTAGGTTAAAATCCTCCCCCCCACCAAAGGCAGAGGTAAATTTTAAATTGTTTTCCATCAGAACTAAAGGTCACCAACTGACTGTAGCTTGCTGTTTTGCAAGCGTCCCAAAGCTGAATCATCTTTAATATGCCTCAAAATGTGCACTTGACCGAGATGCTCAGGAAGGCCTATAATCTTTGGTTGTGCATAGACTGCCAAAGGAATAGATTTAATTCCCTTGAATTTGTTCTCTTGTGGCCATTAAATCCTGTAAATTCAGACCTTAAACTTGCTTTTTCCAGACTAGTTAATCCCTCTTCTTTCATTATCATGTCTTCTGTTCAGTTTGTTTTCAATTTGCATTCGGTCTGTGTGTACTTTCTAGTCTGCTTTTTTTTCACCGTTCAATCCCAATCGCACTGCTATATCGGTGGCTAAGGAGCCTATTGTGAAAGTTCGGAGAAGCATTCTACGTTTTTTTAGACCTCAAGACTTTAAAAACGGGAAAAATATCGCGGGTGCTCTGCATAAAAGAGGCGCAACGAAAAAGCCCAAGGCGGCATAGCTTTTGGCCCCCAACCGATATAACCAAAGAACAATTGGAAATGGATGTTTGGCTGCTTCTGCGTGTTTAACAAGCCTACAGTTTCTCATCACTTAAAAAAAAGAGAGAGACAAATTTAGTCGCCGTTTTAATGCCCTCCGACCAGGGAGGAACTGGTTCTGCCATTGAGTTAACGGGCAGCGCTGCAAGATCACTGTACTGTGATCATATTCAGCAGGTTTGGGCTGGATTTGGAGAGAGAGCCGAGGAACCTGAGAGATTTAGAAATCGGGAACCAGTGTAGGGAAGTAGACAAGTTCCAGTTTGAGGACTTTTCCCGGTGAGGGAATCCTGCTGGTTCCATTTCTGCATCTTGCACAAATGTAGGTGAGGTTCAGTTGCCACACTGCCTCGCGGGAGAGCCGCGCACAACCACTGACGCAAGCTGGCTTATCGGCCACCGGCGCCAGAACGCCCGGGTTATTTACACCCTGCTCTGGGGGTAGGGGTTCCTCCACACCCCGCCCTCATTTGCTACTTTATACTTGTCTGGAGGACCTGTTACCGGCCGCGGCCAGGCGGGCAAGCTGGAAGGGGAGGCGGGCAAGCTGGAAGGGGAGGCGCCCCCGCTTGGTTCCTGGACTGAGACGCGACCGCTGCCCTTTGCCCCACGCCACCGGCTCCCACCCGGTTTCCGTAACCACAGTCTCAGCCGGGACCTGGCCCCGGGAACCCGGGTCCGGGCCTACTATTCCCTACCCCCACGTCCACCTGCGCCTATGAGACTGGCTTACCCTGGTGGGCGAGTCGCGGCGCATTAGCGGATTTCATGGCAAGTTGCCTCTGTGACATGCGATCAGGTTCGCGTCCAAGGATTTGCCCCCTAGGAGGGAGGAAAGCGAGAGTCAATCTGCATAATTTCAAATGAGAAAGAAACAGGGAAATGGGGAAGCCACATTTCAAGCCTCTTAACCCCCCTCCCTACAACAATACCCCCTTCTAAATGTACAGCAAAATAAAGTAATCAGCACACGTCGCAGGTGATACCTTTTATTGCGCTCATTTCAAAGATAGGGACCTGGCGGCCCCCTTCGTGAAGCCTTCGTCCGTAGCCCCGCCCCCGGCAGGCAAGCGAGCCTGGCCGCTCCAGGGCCGGCGGATTTCTGCAAGGTCGTGGGTTTAGGGGTGCGGGGAAAAAGGCCATCCGGCTCCACGCGCATCGGCCCCCATCGGCGCACAAGGTCTGAGCCAAATGCACGAACCCAAATTCCCTGCAGCGCCTTCGGCTCCGTCTTTAAGTCCAGGCAGAGATCAATTCCCCCCCCCCCCCCTCTCGCTCTCACACATTTGCAGCCATAAATAAACAGCTCCCAGTTAAATCAGGAACCGGAGAAGAGAAAGGGAGAAGAAAAGAAAAAAGAGAAGGACGAGAACTGGAGCGCGGGTCTCGCCTCTCCCAGGCGCCGGGTGGCTCTTTTTGGTCAGGCCAGCCTCGCATTTGGGGATGCAACTTGCATTTGAATAGCTGCCTGGGCTTGTTATGGACCCGGGAAAGCTCTGAAAGGGAATCACTATGCAAATTGTCCCAGTTACAATCGAAAGGTTCGATCTCCAGGAGCTGCCTGACGGAAGTTGATGTCAGCTATCTGTGCATTAGGGTTGCATTACCGCCTTCGCCGGCCTTCTCGCCACCCCCGCTCGCGCCTGCCAGGGAGGATTTTTTTTTTTCCTTATGTGTGTATTTCCTTTCAGTATTTAACAAAAAGAAAGAAAGAAAGAAGGCTGAAGGTGGCAGCGTGGCTATTTTGGACCTGGAAGGCCCATGGGTGGAGGGGAGGAGGTCCGGCCCCTAGGGCGCGGGTGTGTGTGTGTGTGTGTGTGGGGGGGGGGTCATTTTTTTGCAGCAGGTGTTGATGGGGCGCCTGAAACCAAACATTTAGAAACGTGTTTTTTTGTTTGTTTGTTTTTTTTGTGCTTTGCAAGATAAGGCAGCATCTGGGGGTGGGAGCGGCGATGTCTGCCTTCGCTTGCCCGCTTGATCCTACAATGCTGGCTGCAGATCAATACCCGCTCACTGTAATCCCAGTAATTGTAGAGCTCGCAGCTTTTATTTTAAAGAAATAGGACACTAGGGCGTGGACAGAGGCACGGAGGCGGAGGCGGCGCTACCTACGCGGCTAGGCCGCGGTGTCTCCAGAGGCCTTTTGGGGCGCCCATCCTTTATTGTACCCCGGAGTCCTGAAAGCTCTCTGCAGCTGGGTGGGTGCTGGATTCCCGCGCGCGGGTATCAGCCGGGCCTAGCCGAGGGGTCTCCGGCCGGGAATGGCGCTCCCGAGAAGGCCCTCTTGGCGCCTTAGGCCGCCTACCGCGGGGTGCGCGGCACGGACTCCAACCTTCTCCAGGCCTGCTCGCAGTCCTTAGAGGACAGGTCAGACCCGGGTACCGGCGGGTTGGGTGCTGGCCCTAGGCCACGTAGTCCCCAGCCCTCTACTCTCAGGGTCCTAGGATGCTGGAATCAGGACTTCCGGCCTAGGACGGGAGAGGTTTTGTCCCTTGTCGGCCGCCTTCCCGGGCCCGAGATCGAGCAGCGGCTCCCGACTGTCCCCGCGAGCACCCTGCTGCAGGCCTAGCTTGGGCCCACTCTGCGTCGTGCCCTCGGCCTGGGAGGCAGGTAGGGGCGCTGGGACCTGGAGACCTTTTGCCCGAGACGTCCCTTAGGCCGGTTTTCCGTCGGGAGCGCGGGGCTGTGGATTTGGCTGAGGCCGTCAGACTGCCGCGCCCGCGTGCCTCGTAGGCTTCGTAGGCCGCCTACTGCCTCATCCGTCCGCCCCTCGCTGGCAGGGCCTGGGCAGGACCTCGGAGGCCGGAGGCCGCAGCCCCCGCGCCGCTGGTCGCCCGCAGCTTCTGGCGCCCCCGAAGATGACCATCTGTCATTCAATTAAGGTTTCAGGGCAGCTGATGGGGGAGCCGGGGTCAGCGACCCCAGGACAAAACGGCCTGCTGCCTCGGATAGGAGAAGTTCAAATGTTAAATGCAGAACATTGTGCCCCCTCTCAGCCCCGGCCCCCATCCGGCCGCAGGTCCGGCCGGTGGACAGCAGCAGGGTGAAGGGCAGCGGTCATTAGCACTTAGATTTCAGCTCCAGGCCGGGGTCCTTCTGTTGGGCCATTTTGATCAGAGAACCTTTAACCCTTTCACGCCAGTCCTCTCTCTAGGGAAGGCCAGCTTGTCCTAGGGAAGAGAGAAAAAGAAGACCAGATGCACCCATATAAAGAAGGGTCAAAACTCTTATTTCTGGCCATATCTCCATAGGAAAAGCAAACAGCATACCTACAGAATGAAAGAAAACAGTTCATTTCAAACTGAAAGGTCTTTATAAAGTTTTATTTTTTTAATTTTTGATTTTGGGGAACAAGTACACTCATTTATTATGTCTGTGAAACTACTGGGCCAATGTGAGGAGAGTGGGCCAGAAAAAATTCCAGACTCCCCCCCAACCCAAAAATTACTTTGTTGACCCTGAAGTGTGTGAAGCAGTAATGAAATTCAGCCAGCTACAGACAAATTCATCTGAAGTGTTGGTGATGAAGAATCTCCATTCCAGTCAGCCTCATCTGCAGTTGAAAATAGTTTGGACAGTTGGCCTTTCCCTTTTGAGACTTTCTTGTAATAAAATTAGGTGAAAAAATAATTGTAACTAACAGAATTCATAAAGTACATTCATTAAGCACCCACAGTCTGGGCATTTAGGCATTAATGTGCTTGGCTTCCCCACACTAGACCCAGGAAGAAGCAGCCACATACTTCACAGTTTTCGGTGGACTATCCAATTATTCCTCTCAATTATTAACCAGGAAGCCTGAAAACAGCTTTATTAGCAAGGTATCATTTCAAGGCTTGGGAAGCTAGATACTTCAGCAGGCTAATTCATAATAGAAGAAGGACCCAGGACTTCTGGTGTCTAGCACCCAGTTCTCAATATTCAACCTACTCCCTACTTTTTGGAAGTAAATCAATCAATTAATCAATTAATCAATTAGGCACTCAGCATTGAAGCACCTTAGCAAATTTTCCATTGGATAACAATGAATAATGCTTGGCTCTCCAGTATATTGACTGTGGTAAATGGTCTTTAAGGTAAGATGCAGCAACAAGTACCTTTAAATAAAATCAAAATAAAAAGTTTACCACAGAATCATAATAAATTGTTCAGTCATCTTCCTATTGACCCATGCGTAGCATCTTCAGGGGCATTTGGAGTTATTTTTTCCCCCTTACAAACAACCAGAACAAATTGATGAATTGAGCTTTCACTATGCTAATTTAGACATTATAAATATTTAATTAGCATCCCTAATAGCCAGTCATAGAGGGCCCCCACTCTACCTTACACTCTTCTTAATCTAAAGTAAATGCTTTTCCCATTAATAGCCTGATGCCATTTTAGCAGCTTCCTCAGTAAAAGAGTCCTATTTAGTCGAAAAGGAGGGGGGCATTGACTAGTCTGCATTAGAAAGGGGTTTATTCTGTTTTTAAAGGACCCTGGGAAAGCAGCAAGTCTCTATGAATTTTACCCTTCCCAGGTTTGCTTAAGTGAGACTATCCAAAGAATAGGGGAGAACTTTCAATTTCATTATTCTAGAAAAGGTAATCTTTTAAGGTTGTATTAGAATAAAATTGTATTATTTATCTTACTAAGGTTTATATTAAAAAGCGGATCATAGGTAATTGATGACAAATTTCAATTGTGGGATGTGCTAACCTTTTCAACAAAGAGTGGTGTAGTGAAAAGAATTCTGAACCAGGAGTCAAAGGACCTGAGTTCAAATTCTGTGATGCTAGTAGTGGGACTCTTGGGCAAGGGATTTAACCCTTCTGAATACCAGTTTTCTCTTTTAAGATGGAGATAATTGGATTAAAGTCTAGGTCACAAGTTACTTTAAAGATTAAATAGGAGAATATATGTGAAATTGTTTGGCATATAGTAGGTACTCAATTAGTATTCTGCTAATTTCTAAATGGCTGCCAAATATTAACCCTTTTCTCCTGTTTTCTAAAATATCTTATTATAATCTAGCATTGAATAGAACCTTGTTTGCAGACATTATTTGTCTCATCAATCCTTTCATCCAATTTCTATAATGTGGAGTAGGGAGAAACTGAAAAGTCTAACCCCTACTGAGACATAGTCCAAGAACAGATATTGGAACTTAGAAGTTCAAAAGCTCTGAGTCATAAACTTTGATCACTGAAATGTCCTTACCCAACAGTCCTTGTGTGGTTTAGAAAGATTCCAGAAGCAGCATTATATTTCCCTGGGGTGAGGAATCAGGACAGAACTGAAAGTTCTAGAAATTAGAAACTCTGCAGGCTTATCTAACTGGTACTAGAATTCTGCAGATGCTGAACATTAGAGTAAATAGCTGAAGAAAGGAAAAGAAACTTCAGACCAAATGGAAAGATAAGCCATCTTATTTTGAGAATATTTCTCAAAGAATCTGAGGAAAGATCGGAATTGATTTGTTAGAAATTGCTGAGATAGTAGAAACCCAAAATTATTATTCTTATTTGCCAGCACAACATTAATTCTACTTAATGTAATACAAGACTTAAAATGGACAAAATAGATATTTATGGCTATTGTAAATATCTTAATAAATTCCTTTTTATATTTGGTGCAAAGAAACTTTTCCTTTATGTTTTTGGTAAGCAGTTGTGGTAGATTGAATTATGTACCCAATTTAGAATGTTCTTAATCCACATTGCTGTAAGTGTGATTCATGCCAATATCTCATGAAGATATTATTTTAAATTAAGGTGTGGTCCAACTGAATGAGGTTGGGTCTTAATCCAGATGAGGCTTGATAAAGAGAAAGAAATTGGAAGCCTGAGTCAGGGAGGCTACAGGGAAAGAAGCAGGAAGTCAAAAGGGAACTAGGAGAGAAAGGAGAGGGCATTGCCATGAGATGGGCCCAGAGATACAAGCTAAGGAACCCCAAGGATTGCTGGCAGCCAGCACCAGAACATTACCAAACCTGGGAGAAAGCATGATCTTACCAATACTTTGATTTGGACTTCAGGCCCCTGAAACCATAGACCAATAAATTCTCATTGGTTAAGCCAAACCATTGTGCGGTATTTTGTCATAGCAGCCTGGGAAACTATGATACAGTGTAACATCCAGCTAGACAGAATAATAGGAAAGGGGAAAGGGATTGGCTGGCATGATTTTCCAAGTACCAGGGAGTAGTAGGAGGTATGGACAGGCAGGCAGTGGAGTCTGGCATTAGTTAGCTCACCTCACCCTCTTTGTCTTGCTCTGTTCTTCCATTCTCTGGCTTCTCTGTCTCTTACTGTCTCATTTTCTCTTTTGCTCTGCGATTATTCATTAAATAGAAAGGAAAACATTTTTGTGCCTCCCCCAACATTTTGTTTTGGGATACCCATAGGGAAAGTTTTTGACAAGTGGCTCCCAGGGTTGTGCCCCAGAGTGGGAACACCGTCCTTTCTGTGGAACTGTTTCCAGTGGGCCTGGAGAATTCTCATTATCCACTTTGTAGCTTCCTGAGTGAGGGCATGGGCCCTGTTATAGTTTCCTAGCTGCCAAAACAAATACTGTGCAATGGGTTGGCTTACACAGTGGGAAATTTTGGCTCATGGTTTTGAGGCTAGGAGAGGTCCAAAATCAAGGAGTCATCAACGTGATGCTTTCTCCCAGAAGATGACATTCTGTGACTGGCTGCTGGCGATCTTTGGTCTTTTCCTTTTTCTACTACATGGCGATGCACATCATGGCCTTTCCTGGCTTCTCTTTTCTCTTCTGGGTTCTGTTGACTTCCAGCTTCTGTCTACTCCCTGTGACTTTCTCTATAAGGCCTTCAATAATAGGATTAAGACCCATCCTGAGTCAGTTGGGCCACACTTTTAACTGAAGTAACCTCATCGAAAGGTCCTATTTACAATGGGTTCACTCCCACAGGAATGGATTAAGTTTAAGAATGTGTTTTTTTTTGTTTGTTTTTTAGTTTTTTTTCCCCCAGGGTGGGGGCATAGCTCCAAAGTACCACAGGCCCTCTTGGAATTTGTCTGTGGAAATTTGTTACTGAAGCTCTTAGAAACAGGGTGGAAAGTGATTTGCAGCATGGAAAGGTTCCTGTTGCATAGCCATCCAAGTCCACTATGATCTCGGCATCTTGATGGCCACAGGTGTTAAACAAATGGTTCCTGTTCTTAATCTGAGGAAAGTGACAGATGTTTAAATGCCGTATCAGAGCTCTAAAGAAGGCTGTGAGAATAGAGGATGAGTAGCTGCTTGTGGACAGGGCATTTATCACTGATGGCTTTACTCAGGAGGCAGCCTCCTGGTGAAGAATGAGATGGAGTTGGACAAATGAAGATGAGGATGGGGAAAGGATGTAATGGCAAAGAGAATAAATACCATTTGCCAAGGTAGTATGGTCTGAGTGTCCAACTTGGCAGATGTGAGGGTGCATAGCTCAAGAAAAAAGTGAGCTGGGGGGCTTGTGAAGGGGCTTGATGCAAGTTGGATTTGGATTTTGTCATTTACTCAACAGAGAACCAACAGAAATTTTTAAGCAAGGAAGTGAGATTTTAGGGTAGCCAGATTTGTTTAAAGGGACTGTTACGAGTTAATTTCAAATGTCTCCTTTTCCCCAAAGAGTATCTTAAAACACAAAATTTCATTGGCTCCTTGTTGATGACTACTTTCCAGCCCTAGGGGTGGTGATGGCTTATTATTGTAGTTCATTCCTTGTTTGACTTCCCAGCTCTTTCATCCCTAGTGTAATGAATTCCTTGTATTAAATCATTGTATTTGATATACCTAGAGTGATTTGTTTCTCTGACAGGTTTCCCTCTCTCCTAGTTCTTTATATCCCTGTTCTCTTCCCTAGGGTTCCAGCTCCTGGCTAATCAGTTAGGTCCATTCACGTCCTTCCTGGATTAGTGGCATTAGGTTAGGTGAATTGTGTTCATCATTGGAAAGAGGTTTTGTGTTTTAATTAAAATATCTACAGGACAAATCTTTCTTCTTACTAGCTGTTGACCATATAAAAAATTTTTTTTGTAATTATATATATATATATATTTAACTCAAAATTTCCCATTTTAACCACTTTCAAGTATACAATGCAGTGGTATTAATTACATTAACAATATTGTGCTGCCATTACCACTATCCATTACCCAAACTTTGTTACCACCTCAAACAGAAACTCTGTATCTATTAAGCAGTAACTTCCCATTCCTTTCACCCATGGCTCCTGGTAAACTGTAATCTACTAGCTGTCTCTATGAATTTGTTTATTCTAGGTATTTCATATAAGTGATATTATGCAATTATTTGTCTTTTTGCATCTGGCTTTTTTCACTCAACATGATGTCTTCAAGGTTCATCTGTGCAGTAACATGTACCAGAACCTCATTTCTTTTTCTTATTTTCTTTTCTTTATTAGAGAAGTTGTGGGTTTACGGAACCATCACATGTAAAATAAAAGATTCCCATATACCACCCTATTATGAACACCTTGCATTGGAGTGGATCATTTGTTACAACTGATGATAGCATATGTATATATATATATATTGGCTTTTATAAAGGGGGTTTATTTGGTTGCAAAGTTACAGTCTTAAGGCCACAAAGTGTCCAAGGTAATGCATCAGCAATAGGGTACCTTCACTGAAGGATGGCCATTGCTGTCCAGAAAACCTCTGTTAGCTTGGAAGGCACGTGGCTGGCTTGTCTGCTTGCTCCCAGCTTGTGTTTCAAAGTGGCATTCTCCAAAATGTTGCTCTTGGGGTGTTTTGTCCTCTCTTAGCTGCAGCTCCTCTTCAAAATGTCACTCTCAGTTGCTGTCAGGTCCTTCTGTCTATGAACTCCTTTATAGGACTCTGGTGATCCAATTAACACCCACTCTGAATGTGTGGGGTAGCACCTCCATGGAAATTATCCAATCAAATGTTTCACTCACAGTTGATTGAGTCACGTCTCCATGGAAACACTCAAAGAATTCTAATCTAATCAACACTTATACATTTGCCCCCATGAGATTACATCAAAGAACATGGTATTTTGGGGAATATAATACATCCAAACTGGCACATTCCATCCCCTGAACCCCAAAATGACATGATCTTTCCTTATACAAATACATTCATCCCATCACAATAGATGATAGCATATTTTTATAATTGTAATAACTATAGTCAATGGTTTAATTTAGGGTTCACTGTGTAGTATTGTTACATGGATTTTTAAAAAATTTTATTCTGTTATATATAAAATCTAACATTTTCCCTTTTAATTACATTCAGATATGTATTTCAGTGCTGTTAATTATATTCACAATGTTGTGCCACCATCTATTACCAAAATTTTTCCATCATTCCAAATAGGAACCCTGCACATTTTAAGCTGCAACTTCCCATTCCCTATCTCCTTCACCACCTGGTAACCTATATTCTAGATTCTGACTCTAGAGTTTGCTTATTCTAATTATTTCAAATCAGTGAGATCATACAGTATTTGTCCTTTTGTGTCAGGTTTATTTCACTCAATGTGATGTCTTCAGGCTTCATCTATGATGTGGTATGTATCAGGACTTCATTCCTTTTAATAGCTGAATATTATTCCATTGCATGTATATACCACATTATATTTATCCATTCATCAATTAGTGAACATTTGGGTTGCTTCCATCTTTTGGTAATTGTGAATAATGCTGCTATGAACATTGATGTGTCAATATATGTACGAGTTCCTGCTTTCAATTCTTTTGGTTATATACCTAGTAGTGGGATTGCTGGGTTGCAGGTAGTTCTATACTTAGTTTCCTGAGGAACCTCCAAACTGTTTTCCACAGCAGGAGCACCATTGTACATTGCCACCAGCTGTGAATGAGTGTTCCTATTTCTCCGCATGCTCTTCAATACTTGTTATTTTCCATTTTTTTAAATAGCAGCCATTCAAATGGGTGTGAAATGGTATCCAGTGTAGTTTTGATTTGTATTTCTCTGATAGCTAATGATGTTGAGTATCTTTTCATGTGGTTTATGGCTATTTGTATATCTTCTTTGGAGAGGAGCCTATTCAAGTCTTTTTCCCATTTTCAATTGGGTTCTTTGTCCTTTTGTTGTTAAATTGAAGGATTTCTTTATATATTGTGTATATTATACCTTTATGTGGTTTCCAATTATTTTCTCCCATTATGAAGGTTGTCATTTTGATTTCACGGTAAAGTCCTTTGAGGCGCAAAAGTTTTCAATTTTGGAACCAGAGGTGGCAAGATGGTGGCATAGAGAGGAGTGGAAGTTAGTTAGTCCCCCTGTAACAATTAATAAACAACCAGGAACAACTAGCAAATAATCTGGAATAACTGCTGGGGGACAACCGTGACTGTCAACACATTGTACACCAACCTGGATTGGGAGGAATACCTGAGAGCACAGCATAAAATCTGTAAATAAAAGCTGCGGAAATGCACTGGGAGCCCTCTCCCCCCACAGCAGGTCAAACGGCAAAACCTCGCTGTGGTAGAAAGCAGCACTCTCTGAACAAGCGAATATACCTCAGTACAGCTCTAACTGGGGTCTTAATTAACAAATATGGACTGCTGTATACAAGCTACAAATCCCCAACAAGCAGACAGTGGCTTTTAGTGATGACTGACCTTAAAGAACCAGAAGACTCATCTGGCAGATGAGTGAAGTTGGGGGCTCATGGACTGGCTCTGAAAGGGGGCTTTCTGTCCCTTTTTCTCTCCGTCAACCTGGGTGGCTCAGTGGAGAAAACCTCAGCCATTTTAAGTTCACAGCGCTCTGACCCAGACAGGGGTGGAGATAGCAGAGTCAGAGAGACAATTACCTGTTTAAATGCTGATGATAACTCTCTAGGGGGTGTATCTTCCCTAAGAGGAAGGAGGTAGTGCCTAGCTCTACTACTGACCTTCCATTCAGAACCAGACCCCAGAGCCTGGGGGAATACAGCCAAAACAGAAACTAAGGGGGCCACACCTCCTTACACCAGTCAGGACCTACCAGCTGATAGGTGCCACCTGCTGGACAGGTTAGGAAAAGCACAGCAGCTTGAGGCCTCACAGGGTATGTCAATCTTCTAAGACACACCCTCAGGGAATCCTGATCCTGAATATTTCCCCCTTCTAGGACCTGAGCCAGTTCTGGTATGGGAAAACCTGATTCGGGTGACCAAGGAAACCAGATGTCTAAACAACAGAAAACAAAACCTACACTAAGAAAAAAGAAGTTATGGCCCAGTCAAAGGAACAAACTTACACTTCAACTGAGATACAGGAATTGAAACAACTAATGCTAAATCAATTCAAAAAGTTTATGGAAGATGTGGCAAAAGAGATGAAGGCTATAAGGAAAACACTGGGCATACAGGAGGTAGAAATCGAAAGTTTGAAAAAACAACTGGCAGAATCTATGGAAATGAAAGGCACAACACAAGAGATGAAAGACACAGGGAGACATACAGCAGCAGATCTCAAAAGACAGAAGAAAACACTCAGGAACTGGAGAGCAAAACACCCGAAAGCCTACACACAAATGAACAGATAGGGAAAAGAATGGAAAAATATGAGCAACGTCTCAGGGAATTGAATGACAACATGAAATGCATGAATATATGTGTCATGGGTGTCCCAGAAGGAGAAGAGAAGGGAAAAGGGGCAGAAGCAATAATAGAGGAAATAATCAATGAAAATTTCCCTTCTCTTATGAAAGACATAAAATTACATATCCAAGAAGTGCAGTGTACCCTAAACAGAATAGATCTGAATAGGCCTATGCCAAGACATTTAATAATCAGACTATCAAACGTCAAAGACAAAGAGAGAATCCTGAAAGCAGCAAGATAAAAGTGATCCATCACATACAAAGGAACCTTGATAAGACTATATGTGGATTTCTCAGTAGAAACCATGGAGGCAAGAAGGAAGTGGTGTGATATATTTAAGATACTGAAAGAGAAAAACCACCAACCAAGAATCCTATATCCAGCAAAACTGTCCTTCAAATATGAGGGAGAGCTTAAAATATTCTCTGACAAACAGACAATGCCAGAGTTTCTGAACGAGATATTTGCTCTTCAGGAAATACTAAAGGGAGCACTACAGGCAGAAAAAGACAGGAGTGAGACGTTTGAAACACAGTTTTGGCTGATGGAAAGCACAGCAATGTCAGTACACTGAACAAAGATGACTGTGAGTATGGTTGAAAGAGGAAGGTTAGGAGCGTGTGGGACACCAGAAGGAAAGAGGAAAGATAAAGACTGGGACTGTATAACTCAGTGAAACCTAGAGTGCTCAACAATTGTGATAAAACATACCAATATGTTTTTCATGAGGGAAAACAAATGAATGTCAACCTTGCAAGGTGTTAAAAATAGCTTGGTATTGGGGGAAAAACACAATGCAAACTAGAGACTATAGTTAACAGAAACATTGTATTATGCTTCCTTTAATGTAACACAAAGGCAATATACCAAAGCTAAATGCATATAAGAGGGGGACATAAGGGAGGAGTATGGGACTCTTGGCATTGGTGATGTTGTCTGACTCTTTATTCTACTTTAATTTAATTCTGTCTTTCCTTTGTTGCTTCCTTTCTTTTTTCTTTTTCTTTTGTCTCTCTACTTTCTTTGACTCTTCCTCCTGCTTTGTGGAAGAAATGGAGATGTCCTTATATAGATGGGGTGATGGTGGTGAATACATAAATATGTGACTATACAGGGAACCATCAGTTGTTTACTTAGGATGGAATGTATGCTGTGTGAACTAAACTGTCTTAAAGAAAAATGGGTTGATGAAGAAACCTTGAGGGCACTATATTGAGTGAAATAAGTCAGACACATAAGGCCAAATATTGCAGGGTCTCACTATATGAACTAATTATAATATTTAAACTTATAGACATGAAATATAAGTTACCAGGATATAGAACAAGGCTAAAGAATGGCAAGTGGTTGCTTATTATGAGCAGAATGTTCAACTAGGTTGAACTTAAGTGTTTGGAAATGGACAGAGGTGACAGTAGCATGTTGTGAGAATATCTAACAGTTCTGAATGGTGTGTCAATGTGGTGGAAAGGGGAAGCTCAGAGTCACTTATGTCATCAGAAGGACAGTTGGAGGTTAAAAGATGGGAATGTATAAAACATTGAATCTTTTGGTGGAAAATGTCCCTGATTAACTGTACAAATATTAGAAATCTCTTTCATGAGCCAGAACAAATATATGACACTATAACCCAAAGTCAATAATAAAGGGGCACATAGGAAAAGATATATACGTATTGCAAATTATATACTACAGTTAGTAGTATTTTAACATTCTTTCATCAACGGTAACAAATATACTATACCAATACTATGATTCAGTAATGGAGGGGGGTGGTTAGGGGTATTGGAGGATTTGAGTTTCTTTTTTTTTTGTCTTTATTTCTATTCTGGAATAATGAAACTGTTCTCAGAATTGAAAAAAAATTAATTGTGATGATTGATGCACAGCTGTATGAAGGTACCATGGGCAATTGATTGTACACTTTGGATCTTTGTATAATTGTATGGTATGTGAACAATCTCAATAAAATTAAATTAAAAACCATAGAAAAATTAATCAGTAAAATATTTAAAAATGTTTTAAATTTTCATGTGGTCATATTTATCTATTTTTTCTTTTGTTGCTTGTGCTTTGGGTGTATAGTCTAAGAAACCATTGCTTAACATAAGGTCCTGAAGATGCTTCCCTACATTTTCTTCCATGAGTTTGATAGTTCTGGTTCTTATATTTAGATCTTTGATCCAGTATCCATTTTGAGTTGATTTTTGTATAAGATGTGAGGTAGGGGCTTCTTTTTTTTTTTTTTTTTTTAACCAATGTGGAGATCCTGTTTTCCCAACATTTTTTTTAATGCCTTTTTTATTGTGAACTTTACCTATATACGTAACAGTGATAACCCTCAAAGTATAATTCAACAAGTAGAGAGCAAATTTCAAAGAATGTCATGGGTTGCTGTTCCACAACTTCAGCTTTTCCATCATTGTAAAATATAACATACATACTGAAAGGTGTTAACTTTTGATGTACTACATTATTTTTTGAAGAGGCTATTCTTTCCCAAGTGAATGGTCTTTGTCCTCTTGTGGAAAATCATTTGGCCATAAATGTGAGGTTGACTTCTGAGCTCTCAATTCTATTCCATTGATTTACATGTCTGTCCTTTTGCCAGTACCATGCTGTTTTGATTACTGTGGCTTTGTAATAAGTTTTAAGATTGAGAATCGTGAGTCCTCCCAACTTCATTCTTCTTTTTTTTTTTTTTTTTTTTTTTTTTTTTTGTTAGTTTCCAGAGTTTGGCTTTATTTTGCAGTACAGAAATCATTTGGAGCCATTTTGAGACAGACATCATTGAAGTAGAGGCTCTGTCAAATCAATACTGCATTGCAGCTTGGTCCATTGAAGAAGCCACACCTGGGATATAAGATGTTTCTCGTTTTGCCTGCTTTATGACAGGTTTTTCCCCCCTTTCTCTCATCAGTTTTATTAGGCTAAAACACCACAAGGTGCCATTAGTCCATCCAAATGACTCAAATCTGGAGTTTGGTTGGAATTCTCCCATATTAACCAAATTTGTGGCTTTGGTATTTGGGCACTGCCATAATACTTGACATAACATAAAATGTAAAATTATAGGGAAAACTTAGGGATGCCCTCCCAAATTATGAAGTATTCCATTTACAATCTCCAAAATATCAAGAGGACAGATGGCACACAAATCATACTGATCCAGCTCTTGAGCAGCAGAAGCACATAATTGCAAAGGCTACAATGATTAAAAGATACAAATACTGTATCAGGATCTCTGTCGGCATTTCAGTGTTTTTGTTTTTTAACTGATCCTTCACTAGGGAAAAAAAGCCAGTATTAGTTAAATTGAACAGAATGTGGTAACCTGCCAATTCTGAATAGCCACCCCATGGAAACAAGTTAATACATGATATTAAAAAGGTGAAGGGAAGGAATATTTACTGGTACAGTACTCTTCCATCTCTCAGTTTTGATTATAAAAACAGGCTTTACAATATTGATTTCATACAATATGCATTATTTGCCAAATTTAAAACTTGTCCTAATTAGATAATAACATGTTTACTGCTGTTCGTCTTCCCCATGGATGTCATTTTTCTTGCGCTTCATTTCTTCAAAGTCAAACTCTGATCCTGTCATCCTCTTATAGATGTCTTTAATGTCATCACAGGTTGTCTCAAAGTGAGTTGTAGCATCATAAGTGCGGGAAATAAAGATCTGGCTCTCTGTTCCCAAATCTTTTGGTACAAGGAGATCACTGATGCTAACAAATTTCTGTTCAATCGGTTCCAAAAGCTCCAAAGCTGGTCTGATTTCTTTCTCAGGTTCTTTGGTTTCCACAGTTGTGCTAACTATGGCAATGTACTTCCCTTGTGCTGCCACATTGTGTGCAAAAGAAATCATGCACACATAGATATCTGATTTCCGATTCACTTGGTTCTGGGGAATAATGATCTGGCATGAGTTGGCATCGTTCGTGTTCTTGATTGGGTGGCTTAGGATGCATATAGCTCTGATCACCTGGCCCACTTTTTGTACCCGATCTTTTACATAACTAGGATCACAGATGAGCTGCTTACAGCGAGCAATCTCTCCTTCAGATTTTACACCAACCACTCTTCCATTCTGCACAATGATTTCTTCAATCGGTTTATTCAGCATGTAGGTACCTCCATAGATAGCACTTAACCTTGCAAATCCTTGTGGCAGTTCTCCAAGGCCATACAGTGGATAAAGGTATGGGCTTTTGCCATATCTTGCCAAAGACTCACTGTAAAGCTTAATCCTATTAATGGTTTCACAACATGGTTGATCTAAATAGTCATCAGTTCTGTAAAGTGCAAGGGCATGACCAGTAAAATCTATAACATCTTGGCCCAAGTCAAACTTCTTATACACATCTCGCATTGTGGTCTTCTTAGGGTCAACACCTTCAAAAGTTCTAGGATCTTTCTCTTCGAAGTTGGCAACATACACTAGGAATTTTCTGAAGCGACGTTTTTCAAATAGCCCCATTAAACTAGATGCCAGGGCTTCTGCTTCAGTGGAAGGAACCTTATAGATTTTTCCTCCTTTATAAACAAAACTCCCTTCAGTCACTTTGAAATCCATGTAGCGAGTGACCTCTGTAAAAAGCAGCATCCTAACCAGTTGACCATTAGCCATAAGGAACTTGGGAATTAAGTCAACATTCCAGTCTCTTCCTCTCCCCATTGATGCTGGTGGTGCTCCTGGTAATTTAAATCTTTTGTATAAATCTTCCAGTGGTGTTATAGAGGCACTTTCTCCTCCGTAAAATGGGTTTCGATCCATGTGAAGAACTTTCTTTCCATTCACTGACATTATGCCTGATAGGATACATTCCGTCAGGCCGGTGCCCAGCACGATCACGTCGTACTCCTCATTCATGGCGGGGGAAGGGAAAGGATGGAAGACGCGAAAAAGGAGAAAGCGCAGGGATTCTAGAGAGAGGGGGGCTCTCTACCAACACGAAGGAGGCGGAGGACGCGTTCCAACCGATTTCAGGGCCCGAGAGAAAAAGGAAGACAGGAGCAGAGGCAAAATGGAGCTGAAGAGGAGGCGAACCCAGCCGCCACCTCAGACGGGAAGAGAAGAGCCCATTCTTCTTTTTCAAGATGGCTTTAGCTATTCAGGGCCCCTTACTTTTCCATATAAATTTGATGATTGGCTTTTCCATCTCTATAAAGAAGGTTGTTGGAATTTTATTGGGGTTGCATTGAAGAAATTCATTCCTTTTGTAGTGACTATATGCCATTGACTAGTTATGCTAACAGAATATCTGTCTCCCTTCTTGTTCCCAAATTTTACTAAAGAATCTCTTTTGGGAAGGATAGCCTGGGCTGGGGGTAGAGGAGAACAAGAGTGGAGGAAATCCCATTCTGCTAATGAATGTTTTACTCATTTTTATATTTCCAGCTGTCTGCCCTTGGTTATGACACCAAGCACACATATTGACATGTATATTACACAATTAACATACAGGTTTTGAGTGAATATATGCATTAATTTAAAGCACTTTCACATCTGTTTTCTAATTTGATTCTTATCACAACTCAGTGATGAAGGTAGATTGCCTCTGGGGAGGAGAAGGAGGAAGGGCTAGTGTTCAGCTGGGGAGGATTACACAAGAAGGCTTCAAAAATATTGGCAATATTCTATTTCAGGAGATAGGTACCTGGGCATTAATTTTATTATTATTCTTAATGCCTGTATATGCATTACTTATGTGTGTAAGAACTATTGCGTAATAAAAAATGATAAAAATAGTACATAAACACAACAAAAACTGTGTATTCACACACACACACACACACTTCTACTTCCTTCTGCTTCTCCAAACCTCCATCCCTTTTCCAGGAGTCAATCACTGTTTACAATTATTGTGCTTTTTTTTCAGAAATATTTTAAGCATGTATCATAATATATGTATTATGTTTGTTCCCTACTTCTTTTTTTTTTTTTATTAGATAGTGAATACAAACAAAAGAATGTTTCTAACATATGTGAAAGGTAAATGTATTAATAATACTTCAAATACTCATGACTTATCATCCAGCTTAGTAAATGAAATATTTCCAGTACCTTAGCAATCTGCCTGTGTGGACTGGACCTTCCCTAATTGCATTTCCAACCTACCTTCTAGAGGAAATCACTATTCTAATTTTTATGTTAAAAATTGCCTTGCTTTTCTTTTGAGTTTTGCACATACAGATAGAGATTCCTATGCTATGTGTTACTTAGTTTTACTACCTTTGAACTTCTCATGAATTCAATCATATGTTAAATATTCTTATGTGACTTCTCTTTTGCTCAACATTGTGTTTATGATAATCATCTTTGATGATGTTGTAGCTTGAGTTCATTCAGTTTCACTGTTGTATGGTGTTCCACTGTAAGAATCCACAATTTTTAAAAGCCCTTCTTCTATTATGGACATTTGGGTTGTCTCCATTTTTAAATTATAGACAATGATGCTATGAACATTTTTGTACATTCCCCAGGTTACATTTGTAAGAATTTCTCCTGGGTATATGATAAGGAGTGGAATATTGGATCCTAAGGTATATATGCCTTTAGTTCTATCAAACAATGCTAAATTGCTATTCAAATAGTTGTGTAAGTTTTATTTCCAACAAGATGGATGAGTTCCTACAGCTACATATCCATATCAATATTCATTGTTATTGATCTTTTTAACTTTTTCCCTATCTGATGGGTATAAATTTGTATTTTATGTAGTTTTAATTTTGCATTTCCCTGTTTCCAGTAGAGCTGAACATCTTTTCTTATGTTGAATGTCTTTTCATATCTGTTACCCTTTTACCTCTTTTTTTTCCTTTTCTTAGTGGTTTTTAGGAGTTTTATTTTTTAATGTTTTACATACTTATATACATTCTAGATATAACCTTTGTCCTTAATAACTGTTGCAGATAGCTTTTCTCTGTTTTTGGTTTGTCTTTTTGCTTTCTTAATTTTAACATATTAAATTTTATCAGTAATTTCACTTATGATTTTTGCTTTTTGTGATTTCCTATGTAAGTTTACTTATATTCTCCTAAATTGTCTTCTAAATGTGATTTTGCCTTTCACATTTAGGTTTCTAATCCATTTGGAATTGATTTTTTTTTTTTGGCATTTCTTTTTTTTTAATTAAGATTTATTCACATACCATACGATCATCCAAAGTATACGATCAGTTGATCACATTACCACCATATAGTTGTTTACTCATCACCCTGATCTGTTTTCTTTTTTCACATTTTCCTTGTACCAGAAAAAGTGAAAATAAGAATAAAGAAATAAGAGTAAAAAAAGAACACCCAAATTGTCCCCCTCATCCTAATTTTCCTTTAGTATTTTTTTGCCCCTATTTTTCTACTCATCCATACACTGAATAAAGGGGAGTGGGATCCACAAGGCTTTCACAATCACGTTGTCACCCCTCATAAGCTACATTGTTTTACAATAGTCTTCAAGATTCAAGGCTACTGGGTAGTAGTTTGATTGTTTCAGGTATTTACTACTAGCTATTCCAATTCATTAAAACCTAAAAAAATTTATCTATATTGTGCATTAAGAGTACCCACCAGAGTGACCTCTTGGCTGCATTTGGAATCTCTCAGCCACTGAAACTTTATTTCTTTTTTTTTTTTTTTTTTTTTTTTTTTTTTTTAATTGTTTTTTTTTTTTTTTTTTTTTTTAATCATCATTTTATTGAGATATATTCACATACCACGCAGTCATACAAAACAAATTGTACTTTCGATTGTTTACAGTACCATTACATAGTTGTACATTCATCACCTAAATCAATCCCTGACACCTTCATTAGCACACACACAAAAATAACAAGAATAATAATTAGAGTGAAAAAGAGCAATTGAAGTAAAAAAGAACACTGGGTACCTTTGTCTGTTTGTTTCCTTCCCCTACTTTTCTACACATCCATCCATAAACTAGACAAAGTGGTGTTTGGTCCTTATGGCTTTCCCAATCCCATTGTCACCCCTCATAAGCTACATTTTTATACAACTGTCTTCGAGATTCATGGGTTCTGGGTTGTAGTTTGATAGTTTCAGGTATCCACCACCAGCTACCCCAATTCTTTAGAACCTAAAAAGGGTTGTCTAAAGTGTGCATAAGAGTGCCCACCAGAGTGACCTCTCGGCTCCTTTTGGAATCTCTCTGCCACTGAAGCTTATTTCATTTCCTTTCACATCCCCCTTTTGGTCAAGAAGATGTTCTCCGTCCCACGGTGCCAGGTACTGAAACTTTATTTCATTTCATTTCCCATCCCCCTTTCAGTCAAGATGTTCTCCATCCCATGATGCTGGGTCCAGATTCCTCCTGAGAGTCGTATTCTACATTGCCAGGGAGATTTACACCCCTAGGTGTCAGATCCCACATAGGAGGGAGGGCAGTGATTTCACCTGCCAAGTTGGCTTAGTTGGAGATTTGGAATTGATTTTGTTTTAATGTTAGGAGTGTGGTAGAGATAGAATTTTAATTTATTTCAAATGGAGAGCCATTTATTGAATAGACTTGTTTTCATATAGATAACTAGTTATTGAATATCATTTATTATAATTTATCCTTTCCCCATTAATCTGTAATATCTACTCTATTATATATTGTTTCCATAAATGAGTGGGTCTGTTTTAGTGTTCTCTATTTTGTTCCATTTGTAGATTTGACTATCCCTACACCAATCCAACCCATTTAATTGTGTTATGTTCTTTTTTTTTTAATAATCTCTGTTCATGAGTAAGATTCACTTGTAATTTTCCTCTCTTGTACTCCTGGGTAAGAAGGTAGATGTATGTTTAACTTTTTGAGAAACTGCAAGACCTTTTCCCAAAGTGATTATACCGTTTTATATTTTCACCAGCTGTGTATGAGAGTTCTGATTGCTCCGCATCCTTGCCAAAATTTGGTTTGTTAATCCTTTTTTTTCTTTTCAATTTATATGTTCTAGTGGTTTGCTTTTTTCCAGAGGTAGAGTCATTTAGGATATTTAATCTGTCATACTACCAGAAAAAGAAGCCTTTCTCTGTTCTTTGTGTTCTATATTCAGATAAATAGCAACTTGCTTCCTTATTCTCATATTTTAGAGTTCCTTCTGGATGACCCTATAGATCTTTCTGTCTCAGCTTCATGGCTCTAAACATTCCATTGTTTGGATCTACCATACTTTAACCAGTTCTTTGTTGACAGACAGTTCAGGTGTTTTCAATGTTTTTCTATTTTATAAACAAAGCTGCAATGAAAATTGTTACTATATTCTTTTCTTACATATTTTAACATACTGTAAAGTAAATTCTTGAAAACAGTTAAAAAATTTTTATTTTGAGATGATCGTGGATTCACATGCAGTTGTAAGAAGTAATACAGAGAGATCCTAACTCTTTACCCATTTTTGTCCAGTGGTAATATCTTGCAAAACAATAGTAAAATATTGCAACTAGGATATTGACATTGATACAGTCACGACACAGTATAGCTCCATCACTACAGGATCCCTTGTGTTGCCCTTTTATAGCAACTCCCACCTCTAACCCCCACCCCTGACCACTGGAAATCACTAATCTGTTCCCTATTTTTATAATTTTGTCATTTTAAGAATGCTATATATATGGAATCATATTGTATGTGATGAATCATACTGTATGTGATTGGCTTTTTTTCAGTCAGCATAATTTCCTTGAGATTCATCCAAGTTGTTTATCAATAGTTTTTCCTTTTTATCACTGAGTAGTATTCTATGATAAGGATGTGCCAGAGTTTGTTTAACCTTATTCATTAAACTTGTTCAAGGACATCTGGATTGTTTCCAATTTTTGGCTATTATGAATAATAATGAATTATGAATAAATGCTATGAAAATTTGCATACAGGATTTTGTGTGAATGTAAGTTTTCATTTCACTGAGTCATGTGGTAGTTGTATGTTTAGTTTTATAAGAAACTGCAAACCGTTTTCCAGAATGGCTGTACCAAGTTACATTTTCAACAGCAATATATAAGTGATCCAATTTCTTCACATGCTTGTCAGCATTTGGTACTGTCACTAATTTTTGTTTTAGGTCCCCTGAAAGGTGTATAGTAATATCTTATTGAGGTTCTAACTTGCATTTTGCAAATGGCTAATGATGTTGAACATCTTTTTATGGGTTATTTGCTATACTCTTCAGTGAAATGTCAGTTTATGTTTTTGCCATTTTTAAATAAGGATTGTTTCTTTTTTTGCTGTTGAGTTTTAAGAGTTCTTTACATATTCTTGATACTAGTCCTTTCTTGGATATATGGTGTGAAAATATTTCTATCATTCTGTGGTTTGTCTTCCCATTCTCTTAATAGTTCTTTCACCAAGTAAAACTTTTTAACTTTGATGAGGTCCAATTTATCACTCTTTTCTTTTATGGATTGTGCTTTTGGTGTCACGTTTAAGAACTCTTTACCTAGCCCTAGATCCCAAAGATCTGTTTTTTTTCCCTAAAAGTTTAATATTTTTACATTTAAGTTAATTTTCATATAAAGTGTGTAGTTCATTTTTTTTTGTCTTTGGATGTCAAATTGCTCCATCACCATTTGTTGAAAAGACTGCTATCCTTTTTCAATGAATTGGTTTTGCACCTTTTCAAAAATCAGTTGGGCAACCCTTATGACCTTGGATTTGATAATGGCTTCTTAGATATGACACCAAAAGCAAAAGCAACATAAGAGAAAACAGATAAAATGGACCTTATCAAATTAAAAAAAATCTTTTGTGCTTTGAAGGACACCATCAAGAAAGTGAAAAGACAACCTACAGAATGGGGAAAATTTTTACAAATCATATGTCTAATAAGTGACTTGTATCCAGAATGTATAAAGAACTGTTACAACGCAACAACAAAAAGACAAACAATCCAATTAAAAAGTAGGCAAAGGACATGAATTCACAAAGAAGAAATACAAAATGGCAAATAAGCACATAAGAAAGATGTTCAATATCATTAGCCACTTGGAAAATGCAAACCCAAACCATAATGAGATACCACTTGATACCCACTAGGGTGGCTATTATTAAAAATACCTGAAAATAACAAGTGTTGGCAAGGGTGTAGAGAAATTGGAACCCTCATACCTTGCTGGTGGAAATGCAAAATGACGCAGTCACTCTGGAAAAGAATTTCGCATTTCCTCAAAAAGTCAAACATAGAGTTACAGTATGACCCCACAATTCTACTTCTAGGTATCTAACCAAGAGTATTGAAAACACACGTGTACACAAAAATCTGTACATGAATGTTTATAGTAGCATTATTCATATCAGCCAAAAAGTTGAGACAATGCAAATGTTCATTGACAGATGAATGGATAAATAAACTATATATTCATGTAATGGGATATCATTCAGAATAAAAAGAATTAAGTTTTGGTACATGCTTCAACATGGATGAATCTTGAAAACATTATGCTAAGTGATAGAAGCCAGACACAAAGGGCCAAATATTGTATGATTCCATTCATATGAAATGTCTGGTATAGGCTGATCCATAGAGACCAAACATAGATTAGTGGTTTCCAGGGACTGGAAATGTGGGAAGAATGGGGAGTGACTCCTAAGGAATGTGGAGTTTCTTTTAATGATGA
Organism: Choloepus didactylus; assembly: GCF_015220235.1. Lineage (NCBI taxonomy): Eukaryota > Metazoa > Chordata > Mammalia > Pilosa > Megalonychidae > Choloepus > Choloepus didactylus. Next base: position 127,663,752 of record NC_051310.1, on the reverse strand, counting down.
AGAAAATATTCTGGAATTACATGGTTGCACAATTTCTGAATTAAATCTTTGTTAAATCTTATACTAAAAACCACTGTATTGTACATTTTAATAGGATGTATTCTATGGTATGTGAATTATATCCCAGTAAAATATTCTAAAAAAGAATGCATGATACGTATTTTTCGGATAATTAAATAAATACATCAAACATAGAAATATGAAAAAATATCTGATAGGCATATTTCTGAGTTCTTTATTCTGTTCCATTGATCTATTTGTTTATCCTTCAGCTAATGAAACACTGTTTTGATTACTGTAGCTATACGGTGTCCTTTATTTTTATTTTTTTTTTTCTTTCTTTCTTTATTTTTTTTTTAATCATCATTTTATTGAGATATATTCACATACCACGCAGTCATACAAAACAAATTGTACTTTCGATTGTTTACAGTACCATTACATAGTTGTACATTCATCACCTAAATCAATCCCTGACACCTTCATTAGCACACACACAAAAATAACAAGAATAATAATTAGAGTGAAAAAGAGCAATTGAAGTAAAAAAGAACACTGGGTACCTTTGTCTGTTTGTTTCCTTCCCTACTTTTCTTTTTTTTTTTTTTTTTTTTTCATTTTCAAATCTTTAGATTTTATTTTTTTTTTTTATCATCATTTTATTGAGATATATTCACATACCACGCAGTCATACAAAACAAATTGTACTTTCGCTTGTTTACAGTACCATTACATAGTTGTACATTCATCACCTAAATCAATCCCTGACACCTTCATTAGCACACACACAAAAATAACAAGAATAATAATTAGAGTGAAAAAGAGCAATTGAAGTAAAAAAGAACACTGGGTACCTTTGTCTGTTTGTTTCCTTCCCCTACTTTTCTACACATCCATCCATAAACTAGACAAAGTGGAGTTTGGTCCTTATGGCTTTCCCAATCCCATTGTCACTCCTCATAAGCTACATTTTTATACAACTGTCTTCGAGATTCATGGGTTCTGGGTTGTAGTTTGATAGTTTCAGGTATCCACCACCAGCTACCCCAATTCTTTAGAACCTAAAAAGGGTTGTCTAAAGTGTGCGTAAGAGTGCCCACCAGAGTGATCTCTCGGCTCGTTTTGGAATCTCTCTGCCACTGAAGCTTATTTCATTTCCTTTCACATCCCCCTTTTGGTCAAGAAGATGTTCTCCGTCCCACGATGCCGGGTCTACATTCCTCCCCGGGAGTCATATTCCACGTTGCCAGGGAGATTCACTCCCCTGGGTGTCTGATCCCACATAGGGGGGAGGGCAGTGATTTCACCTTTCAAGTTGGCTTAGCCAGAGAGAGAGGGCCACATCTGAGCAACAAAGAGGCATTCAGGAGGAGACTCTTAGGCACAAATACAGGGAGGCCTAGCCTCTCCTTTGCAGCAACCGTCTTCCCAAGGGTAAAACTTATGGTAGAGGGCTCAACCCATCAAACCACCAGTCCCCTATGTCTGTGGTCATGTTAGCAACCATGGAGGTGGGGTAGGCGAATACCCCTGCATTCTCCACAGGCTCCTCAAGGGGGCACTACATCTTTTTTTTTTTTCCTTGTTTTTCTTTTTTTTTTTTTTTAACTTTCCCTTCTTTTTTAAATCAACTGTATGAAAAAAAAAGTTAAAAAGAAAACAAACATACAATAAAAGAACATTTCAAAGAGACCATATCAAGGGGGTAAGAAAAAGACAACTAACCTAAGATAACTGCTTAACTTCCAACATGTTCCTACTTTACCCCAAGAAAGTTACATAATATAGCAACATTTCTGTGAACTTGTTCCTGCTATATCCATCAGAAATTAACAGACCATAGTCATTTCTGGGCATCCCCAGAACGTTAAATAGCTTATCTGTTCTTCTTGGATTATTGTTCCCCCTTCCTTAATTGCTCTCTACTGCTAGTTCCCCTACATTCTACATTATAAACCATTTGTTTTACATTTTTCAAAGTTCACATTAGTGGTAGCATATAATATTTCTCTTTTTGTGCCTGGCTCATTTCGCTCAGCATTATGTCTTCAAGGTTCATCCATGTTGTCATATGATTCACGAGATCGTTCCTTCTTACTGCCGCGTAGTATTCCATCGTGTGTATATACCACATTTTATTTATCCACTCATCTGTTCAAGGACATTTGGGTTGTTTCCATCTCTTGGCAATTGTGAATAATGCTGCTATGAACATTGGCGTGCAGATATCTGTTCGTGTCACTGCTTTCCGATCTTCCGGGTATGTACCGAGAAGTGCAATCGCCGGATCGAATGGTAGCTCTATATCTAGTTTTCTAAGGAACTGCCAGACTGACTTCCAGAGTGGCTGAACCATCATACAGTCCCACCAACAATGAATAAGAGTTCCAATTTCTCCACATCCCCTCCAGCATTTGTAGTTTCCTGTTTGTTTAATGGCAGCCATTCTAACCGGTGTTAGATGGTATCTCATTGTGGTCTTAATTTGCATCTCTCTAATAGCTAGTGAAGCTGAACAGTTTTTCATGTGTTTCTTGGCCATTTGTATTTCCTCTTCAGAGAACTGTCTTTTCATATCTTTTGCCCATTTTATAATTGGGCTGTCTGTACTATTGTCATTGAGTTGTAGGATTTCTTTGTATATGCAAGATATCAGTCTTTTGTCAGATACATGGTTTCCAAAAATTTTTTCCCATTGAGTTGGCTGCCTCTTTACCTTTTTGAGAAATTCCTTTGAGGTGCAGAAACTTCTAAGCTTGAGGAGTTCCCATTTATCTATTTTCTCTTTTGTTGCTTGTGCCTTGGGTGTAAAGTCTAGGAAGTGGCCGCCTAATACAAGGTCTTGAAGATGTTTTCCTACATTATCTTCTAGGAGTTTTATGGTACTTTCTTTTATATTGAGATCTTTGGTCCATTTTGAGTTAATTTTTGTGTAGGGGGTGAGGTAGGGGTCCTCTTTCATTCTTTTGGATATGGATATCCAACTCTCCCAGCCCCATTTGTTGAAAAGACCATTATGGCTCAGTTCAGTGACTTTGGGGGCCTTATCAAAGATCAGTCGGCCATAGATCTGAGGGTCTATCTCTGAATTCTCAATTCGATTCCATTGATCTATATGTCTATCTTTGTGCCAGTACCATGCTGTTTTGGCAACTGTGGCTTTATAATAAGCTTCAAAGCCAGGGAGTGTAAGTCCTCCCACTTCGTTTTTCTTTTTTAGAGTGTCTTTAGCAATTCGAGGCATCTTCCCATTCCAAATAAATTTGATAACTAGCTTTTCCAAGTCTGCGAAGTAGGTTGTTGGAATTTTGATTGGGATTGCATTGAATCTGTAGATGAGTTTGGGTAGAATTGACATCTTAATGACATTTAGTCTTCCTATCCATGAACATGGAATATTTTTCCATCTTTTAAGGTCCCCTTCTATTTCTTTTAGTAGAGTTATGTAGTTTTCTTTGTATAGGTCTTTTACATCTTTGGTTAAGTTTATTCCTAGGTACTTGATTTTTTTAGTTGCTATTGAAAATGGTATCTTTTTCTTGAGTGTCTCTTCAGTTTGTTCATTTCTAGCATATAGAAACATTACTGACTTATGTGCATTAACCTTGTATCCCGCTACTTTGCTAAATTTGTTTATTAGCTCTAGCAGCTGTACCGTCGATTTCTCAGGGTTTTCTAGATATAAGATCATATCATCTGCAAACAATGACAGTTTTACTTCTTCTTTTCCAATTTGGATGCCTTTTATTTCTTTGTCTTGCCGGATTGCCCTGGCTAGCACTTCCAGCACAATGTTGAATAACAGTGGTGACAGCGGGCATCCTTGTCTTGTTCCTGATCTTAGAGGGAAGGCTTTCAGTCTCTCACCATTGAGTACTATGCTGGCTGTGGGTTTTTCATATATGCTCTTTATCATGTTGAGGAAGTTTCCTTCAATTCCTACCTTTTGAAGTGTTTTTATCAAAAAGGGATGTTGGATTTTGTCAAATGCTTTTTCAGCATCTATTGAGATGATCAATTGATTTTTCCCTTTCGAGTTTTTAATGTGTTGTAATACATTGATTGTTTTTCTTATGTTGAACCATCCTTGCATGCCTGGAATGAACCACACTTGGTCATGGTGTATGATTTTTTTAATGTGTCTTTGGATTCGATTTGCAAGTATTTTGTTGAGGATTTTTGCATCTATATTCATTAGGGAGATTGGCCGGTAGTTTTCCTTTTTTGTAGCATCTTTGCCTGGTTTTGGTATTAGATTGATGTTAGCTTCATAAAATGAGTTAGGTAGTGTTCCATTTTCTTCAATGTTTTGAAAGAGTTTGAGTAAGATTGGTGTCAGTTCTTTCTGGAAAGTTTGGTAGAATTCCCCTGTGAAGCCATCTGGCCCTGGGCATTTATTTGTGGGAAGATTTTTGATGACTGATTGGATCTCTTTGCTTGTGATGGGTTGGTTGAGGTCTTCTATTTCTTCTCTGGTCAGTCTAGGTTGTTCATATGTTTCCAGGAAATTGTCCATTTCTTCTACATTGTCCCGTTTGTTGCCATACAGTTGTTCATAATATCCTCTTATAATTTTTTTAATTTCTTCAGGATCTGCAGTTATGTCACCTTTTTCATTCATTATTTTGTTTATATGGGTCTTCTCTCTTTTTGATTTTGTCAGTCTAGCTAGGGGCTTGTCAATCTTGTTGATCTTCTCAAAGAACCAACTTTTGGTGATATTTATCCTCTCTATTGTTTTTTTGTTCTCTATGTCATTTATTTCTGCTTTAATCCTTGTTATTTCTTTTCTTGTACTTGGTTTAGGATTGGTTTGCTGTTCATTTTCTAGCTTCTTCAGTTGATCCATTAGTTCTTTGATTTTGGCTCTTTCTTCCTTTTTAATATATGCGTTTAGTGCTATAAATTTCCCCCTTAGCACTGCTTTTGCTGCATCCCATAGGTTTTGGTATGTTGTGTTCTCATTTTCATTCGTCTCTATATATTTAGCGATTTCTCTTGCTATTTCTTCTTTAACCCACTGATTGTTTAGGCGTGTGTTGTTTAACCTCCAGGTATTTGTGAATTTTCTAAGTCTCTGATGGTTGTTGACTTCTAATTGTATTCCATTGTGGTCAGAGAATGTGCTTTGAATAATTTCAATCTTTTTAAATTTATTGAGGCTTGTTTTATGTCCCAGCATATGATCTATTCTGGAGAAAGTTCCGTGAGCACTAGAAAAGTATGTGTATCCTGGTGATTTGGGATGTAATGTCCTGTATATGTCTGTTAAATCTAATTCATTTATCAGATTGTTTAGGTTTTCAATTTCCTTATTGGTGTTCTGTCTGGTTGATCTATCTATAGGAGAGAGTGATGTGTTGAAGTCTCCCACAATTATTGTGGAAACATCAATTGCTTCCTTTAGTTTTGCCAGTGTTTCTCTCATGTATTTTGTGGCACCTTGATTGGGTGCATAGACATTTACGATTGTTATTTCTTCTTGCTGAATTGCCCCTTTTATTAGTATGTAGTGGCTTTCTTTGTCTCTCAAAACATCCCTGCATTTGAAGTCTATTTTATCTGAGATTAATATTGCTACACCTGCTTTCTTTTGGCTGTAGCTTGCATGAAATATTTTTTTCCATCCTTTCACTTTCAGTTTCTTTGTGTCCCTGTGTCTAAGATGAGTCTCTTGTATGCAACATATTGATGGTTCATTTTTTTTGATCCATTCTGCGAATCTATATCTTTTAATTGGGGAGTTTAATCCATTTACATTCAACGTTAAAACCTTGAAGGCATTTGTTGAATCGGCCATCTTATCCTTTGGTTTATGTTTGCCATATTTTTCCCTCTCTCTATTAATATCCTTTATTGTACCCATACCGAATCTCTTTAGTACTGAACCTTTCTCCAAGTTTCTCTGTCCTGTCTTTGTTTCTCTGTCTGTAGGGCTCCCTTTAGTATCTCCAGTAGGGCAGGTCTCTTGTTAGCAAATTCTCTCAGCATTTGTTTGTCTGTGAAAAATTTAAGCTCTCCCTCAAATTTGAAGGAGAGCTTTGCTGGATAAAGTATTCTTGGCTGGAAATTTTTCTCACTCAGAATTTTAAATATATCGTGCCACTGCCTTCTGGCCTCCATGGTGGCTGCTGAGTAGTCACTACTTAGTCTTATGCTGTTTCCTTTGTATGTGGTGAACTGCTTTTCTCTTGCTGCTTTCAGAACTTGCTCCTTCTCTTCTGTGTTTGACAGTGTGATCAGTATATGTCTCGGAGTGGGTTTATTTGGATTTATTCTATTTGGAGTTCGCTGAGCATTTATGATTTGTGTATTTATGTTGTTTTGAAGATTTGGGAAGTTTTCCTCAACAATTTCTTTGAATACTCTTCCTAGACCTTTACCTTTTTCTTCCCCTTCTGGGACACCAATGAGTCTTATATTTGGACGTTTCATATTATCTATCATATCCCTGAGGTCCATTTCGATTTTTTCAATTTTTTTCCCCATTCTTTCTTTTATGCTTTCATTTTCCATTCTGTCATCTTCCAGGTCACTGATTCGTTGTTCAACTTCCTCTAGTCTTGTACTGTGAGTGTCCAGAATGTTTTTAATTTGGTCAACAGTTTCTTTAATTTCCATAAGATCATCCATTTTTTTATTTAGTCTTGCAATGTCTTCTTTATGCTCTTTTAGAGTCTTCTTCATTTCCTTTATATCCCGTACTATGGTCTCATTGTTCATCTTTAGTTCTTTGAGTAGCTGCTCTAGGTGCTGTGTCTCTTCTGGTCTTTTGATTTGGGTGCTTGGGCTTGGGTTATCCATGTCGTCTGGTTTTTTCATATGCTTTATAATTTTCTGTTGTTTTTGGCCTCATGGCATTTGCTGAACTTGATAGGGTTCTTTTAGGGTTTGTAGACCTATTGAAGTCCTTATCTCTCATTTATCAGATCTACAGCTTCGTGGAGTACACTTTCTCTAACTAACCAGCAGGTGGCGTCCACGAGCCACCTGTTCTCCACAAGCCAGTTCTCCCCTGCTTAGCCTTTTTGGTGAGTGGGGGAGTGAGTCTTGTGGGGCCCAATTGGTGTACCAAGCTTGCGTGTGTAGTTGGTGTTGCCTGCCCTGTATGTGGGGCGTGTTTCTGGGCAGTCGGCGAGGGGGGGTGGCCCTAACAATCAAATCTCCCTGGTGATCCTAGAGTTTTAAAGCTGGTGCAATAGTCTAATCCTTCAGTTCAGTCCTGCCACAGTTTGTCTCTGCCACTGACCCACAAGTCCTTGGTATTGGCGTATGGCTCCTGAGACTTGCAAGTGGGCCCCTCTTCCAGGCTGTGCACCCCGGGTCCTCTGTTGAGGGATGACTGTGCTATGTCACAGGTGAGTGCCGTCCCCCCAGGGCAGTTCTGGGCTGCTGGGCTGTGTAGGGTGGCTCCCAGTCTGCTCAAATGATGGCTGATTGGGGCTTTGTTAATTCACACTGCTCCACCTTCCCAGCTCTGGGACAATCAGCTGAGGTTGCAGGGAAGGCTAATGTCCACGCCCAGTTTTGTGGTGTGTGCCTGTTATTTGAAGCACTTCCGTCACACTGGGTTGTCTGGGGCAGCTCTGGGCTATGGGGCTGGCGATGGGCAGGAGTGTTTCCTGTCCACCAGGATGGTGGCTGTGAGCGGACACCCCCCTTTTCTTGGGAAGTTGTGGTGTTTAGTGAATTTTCTCAGCCACTGGATTATTGCCTTTTGTCTCAGAGCTCTCTTAGTTCTGCTCTTGACTTGATGTGCCCAAATTGCAATTCTTTGAAGCTTTCTGTATTGGGCTTCTTAGAGTAATTGTTTTAGAAAAGGAAAAAAGGATTAAAAAAAAAAAAAAAAGGGCCCTCCTCAGAGATCTAATGGGTTACTGAAATGCTAATAGACAAAGCAACCAGGGCCATTAAGGAAAGGTCCACAGGGCAGAGAGATCAGCTTTTCTTCGGGATTTACATATGCGCCTCAAAGCCTAAGCTCCGCCCTTCCCCTCTCTGTGTTCACCAGAACTCCAAAAATCCTCTGCATTTATATCGGAGCTTCTTGTGTTATTTTTTTTTTCTCTATTCCTGTCTCCTCTCTGCTGGGCTGGCAGCTCTCAGATTCTCTGGTGTCTGGTCTCAGTCTATCTATGGTTGGAGTCTGGATCAGTAGAATGAGTTTCCGAGAAGGGCTACCACTGCAGTTCTCCCTTCTCCTTCCCGGAGCTGGCAGCCCCTCCTCCCACGGGACTGAGCCTGGCAGGGAGGGGCGTGGGTCCCCTGGCCGCAAAAACTTACAGATTTAGCTGATCTCAGCAGTTCGACATTTTCATGAGTGTTGTATGAAGTATGCCCAAAGACAGATTGCTCTGTGGTGTCCAGTCCACGCAGTTCCTGGCTTTTTACCTACTTTCCTGGAGGAGTAACTAAAACTTACCGATACTGGTTTTTTTCAAGGAGAGTTTTTCTTCTTGACAATGTCTCTCCGGTGTCCTTTAATATTAGCTAGAATTGTTTTTCCTATTCTGTTCTTCTTTGTCAAGATTTTATTAGCTATTTTAGGGCCTATGTTTTTCATGTAAGTTTTAGAATAAGTTTGTCTTTATCTACAAAATTGTGTCTAGGATTTTGGTAGGAATTACATTAAACCTGCATATCAACTTGGGGAGAATTGACATATGTACTATATTGAGTCTTCCAAACTAGGACCACAGTATTTCTTTCCATTTGTTTAGGTCTTTGATTTTTTTTATCAGCATTTTGTAATTTTCATCATATAGATCCTGTACATGTTTTAAAAAAATTTTACCTAAGTATTTCATTTTCTTTGGGCTGATTGTAAATTGTATTGTGTTTTAAATTCCAGCTTCCACATGTTCATTGTGAATATAAAGACATGTGATTACTTTTTTTTAAATTGTGAACTTTAACATATATACATAACAGTGATAACTTTAAAAATATGATTTCACAAGTAGTTAGAGAGCAAATTTCAAAGAATGTCATGGGTCTTAGTTCCACAGCTTCAACCATTTCCGTTATTTTAAAATATAACATACAAAAAGAAAAGTATCAACTCTTGATGTACAGCTCAACAAGCAGTTATATAGGTAATTTCAAAAATTGTTATGGGTTACAGTTCCACAGTCTCAGTCCCTTCCCTATTATGCAATACAAGGTATATACAGAAAGGTGAAGACCTTCCAAGCAAAATTCAACAAGCAGCTATTGAGCAAATCCCAAAGGATGCTATATGCTACAGTTCTACCATGTCATTTACCCCCTTCCAGCCATTCCAACACCCCAGCATCCAAACAAATATATATAATTATAAAAAGTTGCAGTATTCATAGATCTTTGTTAAATCTTATCTTGTTTGTTGTCACCTCTTCCTCTCACTTAATCTCATTCTCCATCTTCAGGGGTGTCTATACAGTGAGTACCCTAATTTGTTCATATTGTAAAGGGGTGTCAACAGTATGGGGAAGGGGGCTGCATCTGATTGTTGATCTTAAAGACACTGTTGCCTCTGGGTTTTAGGACTTGTCTGATATAGTAACACTCTGGTAGATTTAAGTTTCTGAAAGATAAAACTTAGTGAGTGAATCTTTTATAGGGTTTTCCAAATATAAGGTCACATCATCTGCAAATAATGAAAGTTTCACTTCTTCCTTTCCATTTTGGATGCCTTTTATTTCTTTGGCTTGCTGGATTGCTCTGGCTAGAACTTCTAGCACAATATTGAATAATAGTGGTGACAGCTGGCATCCTTATCTTGTTCCTGATCTTAGAGGGAAGGCTTTCAGTCTCTCACCATTGAGTACTATGCTGGCTGTGGGTTTTTCCTATGTGCCCTTTATCATATTGAGGAAGTTTTCTTCAATTCTTACCTTTAGAAGTGTTTCTATCAAAAAAGGATGCTGGCTAGAGGATCTATGATGGAGGCATAGAGAGAAGTGAAAACTAGTTAGTCCTCCTGGAACAACTAATAAGCAACCAGGAACAACTAGTATGCAGGGGTTCAAACGTGACCGTCCACTCATCATACACCAACCTGAATTGGGAGGAATACCCGAGATTGCAGCATAAAATCTGTAAGTAAAAACTGCGGATCCAAGCCAGGAGCCCCCCCCACCCCCACAGCCCAAGCTGCAAAGCCTTGAGGTGCTAGTGAGCAACTCTCTCCAAGCAAGTGAATACAGCTCAACTGAGCTCCAACTGGGGTTTTAATTAACAAGTGTGGACTGCTTGATATAAGCTACAAATCCCCAACAAGCAGATAGAGGCTTTGGGTGATGACTGACCTTGGAGAGCCGGAGCATGGCTGTGGACTGGCCCTGAAAGGGGCTTTCTGTCCCTGTTTTGGCTCAGTGGAGAAAGCCTCAGCCATTTTCAGTTCCCAGCGCTCTGATCGAGACAAGGGTGGAGATGACACAGGCAGTCTATTCAAATGCTAATGACCTCACCCTAGGGGAGTTATCTTCCCTAAGAGGAAAGGGGTGGGGCCCAGCTCTACTACCTGCCTTTCTTTCAGAATCAGACCCCAGAGCCTGGGGGAAAACAGCCATGGGCCACACTTCCTTACACCAGTCTGGAGTTACAGACTGACAGGCACCACCTGCTGGGCAGAAAAGCAGAGTGACCTGAGGCATCACAGGGTGTACAGTTTTCTAAGACACACCCTCAGGGAAGCTGGATACTGAATATTTCTTCCTTCTGGGGCCTGAGTCTGTTCTGGTCTGGGAAAACCTGATTGGGGTAACCAAGGAAACCAGGCCTAGACAACAGAAAACTACAACCTACGCTAAGAAAAACAAAGTTATGGCCCAGTCAAAGGAACAAACTTACACTTCAACTGAGATACAGGAATTTAAACAACTAATAATAAGTCAATTCAAAGAGTTTAGGGAAAATATGGCAAAAGAGATGAACCGAATAATGAAAACACCGAGTGTACATAAGGTTGAAATTGAAAGTTCGAAAAACCAACTGGCAGAATCTATGGAAATGAAAGGCACAACACAAGAGGTGAAACACGCAGTGGAAACATACAACAGCAGATCTCAAGAGGCAGAAGAAAACCCTCAGGAACTGGAGAACAAGACACCTGAAAGCCTACACACAATAGAACAGATAGAGAAAAGAATGGAAAAATACGAGCAACGTCTCTGGCAACTTAAGGACAAAATGAAAAGCAGTAATGTATGTGTCATTGGTGTCCCAGAAGGAGAAGAGAAGGGAAAGGGGGCAGAAGCAATAATAGAGGAAATAATCAATGAAAATTTTCCTTCTCTTATGAAAGACATGAAATTGTGGATCCAAGAAGCGCAACGTACCCCAAACAGAATAGATCTGAATAGGCCTAGTCCAAGACACTTAATAATCAGATTATCAAACATCAAAGATAAAGAGAGAATCCTGAAAGCAGCAAGAGAAAAGTGATCCATTACATGCAAAGGAAGCTTGATAAGACTATGTGCAGATTTCTCAATAGAAACCAGGGAGACAAGAGGGAAGTGGGGTAATATATTTAAGATACTGAAAGAGGAAAACCACCAACCAAGAATCCTATATCCGGCAAAACTGTTCTTCAAATATGAGGGAGAGCTTAAAATATTCTCAGACAGACAATGCCAGAGTTTGTGAACAAGATACCTGCTCTACAGAAAACACTAAAGAAAGCATTGCAGACAGAAAGGAAAAACAGGCGAGAGAGGTTTGGAAAACAATTTTGGGAGATAGTAGCACAGCAATGTAAGTACACTGACAAAGATGACTGTGAGTATGGTTGAAAGAGAAAGGTTGGGACCATGTGGGACACCAGAACAAAAGATGAAGGATAAAGACTGGGACTGTATAACTCAGGAAAACCTAGGGTGCCCAATGATTGTAATAAAAGGTACAAATATGTTTTTACATGAGGTAGAACAAATGAATGTCAACATTTCAAGGTGTTAAAAATAGGGTGGGATTGGGGGGAAATACAATCAATGCAAACTAAAGACTATAATTAACGGAAACATTGTATTATGTTTCCTTTAAAATAACAAAGGCAATATACCAAAGCTAAATGCATATGGGGTGGGGGTGGGGGAATAGGGGAAGGGTATGGGACTCCTGGCATTGGTGATGTTGTCTGACTCTTTATTCTACTTTAAGTTAATGCTATCTTTCCTTTTATTGCTTTCTAGCTGTCATTTTTTTTCCTCTCTCTCTCTTTTCTTTTTCTTTTGTCTCTCTGCCTTCTTTGACTTGTCCTCCTTTGTGGAAGAAATGGAGATGTCCTTTTATAGATAGTGGTGATGGTGCTGAATACATTAATATGTGACTATACAGGGAACCAATGATTGTTTACCTAGGATGGAATGCATGCTGTGTGAACAAAACCATCTTAAAAGAAATGGGGTGATGAAGAAACCTTGAGGGCACTATATTGAGTGAAGTAAGACAGGAACATAAGGACAAATATTGCAGGGTCTCACTGATATGAACTAATTATAATATGTAAACTCAGACATGAGACATAAGTTACCAGGATATAGAATGAGGCTGAAGAATGGGGAGCGGTTGCTTATTATGAGCAGAATGTTTAACTAGGGTGAACTTTAACATTTGGAAATGGACAGGGGTGATGGTAGCATGTTGTGAGAATAACTAACAGTGCTGAAAGGTGTGTGAAGGTGGTGGAAAGGATAAGCTCAGAGTCACATATATCACCTGAAGGAAAGTTGGAGGTCAAAAGATGGGAATGTATAAAACAGTGAATCTTGTGGTGGACAATGTCCTTGATTAACTATACAAATATTAGAAATCTCTCTCACAAACTAGAACAAGTGTATGACAGTATAATAGAAGTTAATAATAGAGAGGCATATGGGAAAAAGTATATACCTATTGCAAACTATATACTACAGTTAATAGTATTTTAACATTCTTCATCAACAGTAACAAATGTACTATACCAAAACTATGAATCAATAATGGAGGGGGGGTGGTTAGGAGTATGGGAGGATTTGAGTTTCCTTTTTTTGTCTTTATTTCTTTTCTGGAGTAATGAAAATGTTCTAAAAATTGGAAAAAAATTAATTTTGTATGATTGCATGGTATGTGAATATGCCTCAATAAAATTGAAAAAAAATAAAAAGAATTAATGTGGTGATGGATGCACAGCTGTATGATGGTACCATGGGCAATTGATTGTACACTTTGGATCTTTTGAAAGTTGTATGGTATATGAACAATCTCAATTAAATATATATATATGTATATATGTGTATGTATACATATATATAAAAGGATGCTGAATTTTGTTGAATGCTTTTTCAGCATCTATTGCAATGATCATTTGATTTTCCCCTTTTGATTTGTTATTGTGTTGTATTATGTTGATTGATTTTGTTATGTTGAACCACCTTTGCATGCTTGGAATGAACCCCACTTGGCCATGGTGTATGATTTTTTTAATGTGTCTTTGGATTCAATTCGCAAGTACTTTGTTGAGAATTTTTGCATCTATATTCATGAGGGAGATTGGCCTGTAGTTTTCCTTTCTTGTAGCATCTTTATCTGGTTTTGGTATTAGAGTGATGCTGGCTTCATAAAATGAGGTAGATAGTGTTCCATTTTCTTCAATTTTTTGAAAGAGTTTAAGTAGGATTGGTGTCAGTTCTTTTTGGAAAGTTTAGGAAAAATCCCCTGTGAAGCCACCTGGCCCTGGGCTTTTATTTGTAGGGAGCTTTTTGATGACTGATTGGATCTCTTTGCTTGTGATTGGTTTGTTGAGGTCTTCTATTTCTTCTCTGGTGAGTCGAGATTGTTCATGTGTTTCCAGGAAATTATCCTTTTCCTCTTTTCCTCTAAATTATCTTGTTTGTTGGTGTACAGTTGTTCATAGCATCCTCTTACAATTTTTTTTAGATTTCTTTGGGATTTGCAGTAATGTCCCCCATCTCATTTATTATTTTGCTTATTTGGGTTTTCTCTGTTTTTGACTTTGTCATTCTAGCTAAGGGTTTGTCAATCTTGTTGATCTTCTCAAAGAACCAAGTTTTGGTTTTATTTATTCTCTCTCTCTCTTTTTTTTTTTGGTTGTTGTTCTCCATATCATTTATTTCTGCTTTAATCCTTGTTATTTCTTTTCTTCTACTTGCTTTAGGATTAGTTTGGTGATCATTTTCTAGCTTCTTAAATTGTTCCATTAGTTCTTTCATTTTAGCTCTTTCTTCCTTTTTAATGTATGCATTTAAAGCTATAAATTTCCCCCTTAATACCACCTTCATTGCGTACCATAAGTTTTGATATGTTGTGTTCTTGTTTTCATTCATCTCTAGATATTTAGCAATTTCTCTTGCAATTTCTTCTTTGATGCACTGGTTATTTAGGAGTATGTTGCTTAACCTCCAGATATTTGTGAATGTTCTGGATCTTTGATGGTTATTGACTTCTAGTTGTATTCTATTGTGTTCAGAGAATGTGCTTTGAATAATTTCAATCTTTTTAAATTTATTGAGGCTTGTTTTATGCCCCAGCATATGATCTATTCTGGAGAAAGTTCCATGAGCACTAGAGAAGAATGTGTATCCTGGTAATTTGGGATATAATACTCTATACGTGTCTGTTAAGTCTAATTCGTTTATCACATTGTTTAGCTTCTCATTTTCCTTATTGGTATTCTGTCTGGTTGATCTATCTATAGGAGAGAGTGATGTATTTCAGTCTCCCACAATTATTATGGAAACATCTATTGCTTCCTTCAGTTTTGCCAGTGTTTGTCTCATGTGCTTTGGAGCAACTTGATTGAGTACATAAACATTTATGATTGTTATTTCTTCTTGGTGAATTGTTCCTTTTATTAGTATATAGTGTCCTTCTTTGTCTCTTATGATATCCTTACATTTAAAGTCTATTTTGTTTGAAATTAGTATGCTACCCCTGCTTTCTTTTGGCTGTAGCTTGCATGGAATATTTTTTTTCCATCCTTTCACTTTCAATTTCTTTGTGTTTCTGGGTCTAAGATGAGTCACTTATAAACAACATATTGATGGTTCATATTTTTAAATACATTCTACTAATCTATGTCTTTTATTTGGGGAATTTAATCCATTCATGTTCAGTGTCATTATTGTGAAGGTATTCCTTGAATCAGCCATCTCATCCTTTGGTTTTTGTTTGTCAGATGTCAGATGTATTTTTTCCACCCTCTCTCTTTATTTCCTTTAATGTTCCTGTGCTGGTTTGGATGTATTATTTCCCCCAAAATGCCATTATCTTTGATGCGGTCTTGTGTGGGCAGGAAACATATTGGTGTTGATTGGGTTGGAGACTTTTGATTGGATGTTTCCGTGGAGATGTGATTACTCAACTGTGGGCAAGATTTTTCATTGGATAATTTCCATGGAGGTGTGGCCCCGCCCATTCAGCATGGGCCTTGATTAGTTTACTGGAGGACTATATAAGCTCAGACAGGAGTGAACTTGCTACAGTCAAGAGGGACACTGAAGAATGCACAAGAGCTGAGAGAGGAGCTGCAGGTGAGAGACAATTTGAAGATGGCCATTGAAAGCTGACTTTTGCTCCAGAGAATCTAAGAGAGGACAAACACCCCAAGAATAACTGAGAGTGACATTTTGAAGAGGAGTTGTGGCCTAGAGAGGAAACATCCTGGGAGAAAGCCAGAACTTGGAGCAGATGCCAGCCATGTGCCTTCCCAGCTAACAGAGGTTTTCTGGATGCTATCTGTCATCCTCCAGTGAAGGTACCCAATTGTTGATGCATTACCTTTGACAATGTTATGGCCTAAAGACTGTAACTGTGTAATGAAATAAGCCACCTTTTATATAAGCCATTCCATTTCTGGTATTTTGCATTCTGGCAGCATTAGCAAACTAGAACAGTTACCTTACTAAAACTCTTCAGTTCTGTGCCCTTCTCCAGACCTCTCTTCTCCTCTGTTTGTTTTTTCTCAGATGGTAGGGCTCCTTTTAGTATTTCTTGTAGGACAAGCCTCTTGTTAACAAATTCTTTCAGCATTTGTCTGTGAAAATTTTAGGCTCTCCCTCAATTTTGAAGGAGAGCTTTGCTGGGTAAAGAATTTTTGGCTGGCAGTTTTTCTCTTTCAGAATTTTAAATATGTCATACCACTGTCTTCTCACCTCCATCTTGCCTGCTGAGTAGTCAGTACTTAGTCTTATATTGTTTCCCTTGTATGTGTGGTGAATTGCTTCTCTCTTGCTGCTTTCAGAACTTTCTCCTCTTTCAGCATTTGACAATCTTATCAGAATTTGTCTCATAGTGTGTTTATTTGGATTTATTCTATTTGGAATTCATTGGGCATCTTTGATTTGCATATTTATGTTGTTTAGAAGGGTTGGGAAGTTTCCCCCAACAATGTCTTCAAATACTCTTGCTAGCCCTTTACCCTTCTCTTCCCCTTCTGGAACACCAGTGATTCTTATATTTGTGTGCTTTATGTTGTCCATCATTTCCCTGAGATCCATTTCAAAACTTTCAATTTTTTTTCACCATTAGTTCTTTTGTGCTTTCACTTTTGATCACCCTATCCTCCAGTTAGCTAATTTGTTCCTCTACCTCTTCAAATCTGTTGTTATATATCACAAGAATATTTTAAATTTGATCAAGAGTATCTTTTATTTCCATAGGATCTGCTATCTTTTATGTACTCTTGCAAATTCTTCTTTATGCTATTCTAGGGTCTTCTTCATGTCCTTTATATCCTGAGCCATATACTGATGTTGTGTGTACTTCTTTGATTAATTGCTCCAATTTCCATGTCTCCTCTGACTTTTTAATTTGGATGTTTATGTTATCCATATCTTCTGGTTTCTTCATATGCTTTATAATTTTCTGTTGTTTTTGGCCTCTTGGCATTTGCTTATCTTAATAGGGTTCTTTTAGGATATGCAGAATCATTTGAACATTTATCTGTAATTTGACAGAGCTACAGCTTGGTGGAGTGTACTTTCCCTGATCTACCAGCAGATGGTGCTGCTGAGTCACATCTTACCCTCAAGCCAGTTCTCCCCAACTTCATCTGTGCACTGAGTGGGGTTCTAAACCATGTGGAGGTCCAATCAGTGTGTCAATTTTTCGTGTGCACTGGGGACTCCTAGCCCTGTGGGTGGGGGGCATGCCCTATGCAGTTTGGCAGGGAGTCTGCTCCAGGACACAGTGGTCCTGGCCATTCCCGGGGCTGCGGGTGGGGTACTCTGGGGCTGCAGAACTGCGTGTGTCACCTTCCAGCTCAAATGCCCTACAGTCCCTCTCTGCCATGCACCCACGAGTCCCTGGGATTGGTGGAGGGCTCCTCGCACTTCTGTGTGACCCCCCTGAATCTAGGCTGTGCACTCTATGGGCTTCTTTGGAGGAAGAGTGGAAACCTTCACAAGCTCGCCAAATCCCGAATACCCTCAAGGAATCTCTGAGCCACAGGACTGTGAAGGGTTGTTTCCCAGCCAGCTGCAGAGATGGGTGCACAGGGCATGGAAAGCTACCCCATTCTGTGGTTGCGTGACTGCTCCAACTGCTAGTCCTGGCAT
This sequence comes from Choloepus didactylus, assembly GCF_015220235.1. Lineage (NCBI taxonomy): Eukaryota > Metazoa > Chordata > Mammalia > Pilosa > Megalonychidae > Choloepus > Choloepus didactylus. The sequence continues at coordinate 127,646,212 of NC_051310.1, read as the reverse complement.
GGGGGCTCTTGATCATGGGTCTGTGACGGGTTATCACCCACGCCAGGTACTGACGAGGGTGTCTGGTGCATGGAAGGCTATTCTCTGCACTGTCAGCCAGCTCCAGCCTCCCATTCCCTGGCATCGTTCCCAGCTGAACACTCACCCATTTTAAATGCAGCCTCTCGGTTTCTCCAAGTACGTAGTCACTAAGGGTAGAAGTCCCTGCACAGCTGGTGGAACCTTGGAACTGCTGTTCTGGAGCACTTTCTGTTCTTTATCTAGTGTTTCTCACACAGGAGAATTTTGCTCTGTCTCTCCTTATCCACCATCTTCAAGCACTCATGATTGACTTTTGTGTGTTAATCTTGTATCCTGCCACCTTGCTTATTTCACTTATTACTTTTAGGATGTTTTGGGTATATTCCTGGGGATTTTCTACCTAAATAATCATGTCATCTGCAAATAGAGACAGTTTTATGTATTGTTTTCTAATCTGTATTTCTCTTTCTTTCTTTTTCTTACCTTATTGCACTGGCTGGAGCTTCCAGTTCTATATTGAATAAGAGTGGTGAGAATGGACAACCTTACCATTATCTCCCACCTTAGAGGGAAAGCATTCATTCTTTTACCATTAAGTATGATATTAATTCTAGGTTTATTGGAGATGTTCTTTATGAAGTTGGGGTTAAAAGAATTTTTCTATGTTACATGTTATAAATATATTTAATATAAGATTTTGTCAATTTTCCCTGAAAAGAGGTTGTTCTAATTAAAATTCCTATCAACAATGTTTGAGAGTGTTGTTCCCCACATTCTCTCTAACCTAACGATCTTTATCAGTTTGATAAGTGAATAATAGTATTTCATTGTAAATCATGCGAGTTTTTGGCATTTTTTATTTGACATAGTTTTGCATTTTTATGTTAGCAAATTTATCTGTCTTTTGCTTTATTGCTTTTGGAGTTTGTATTGCTTCAAAAAGACTTTATTTCAATTTTATAATTTTTTTACATATTATCTGATTCCTTAAGACAATTTCTTTTTAAACCTCTGTCAGTGTTTCATCAGTTGGTCTTCATAGACTCAGTATCTTCAAGAAAATATACTTTCATTCCATATTTTTCTTTTTCTGTCTGCATTAAGACAACTTCAGTCTATTTTGCTGTTTTAATTTCCATCATGAAGAAACTACTATTATAATAAAAAATACTAAGGCAAATGTAGCTAATCATTCAGGAAAATATATTGCAAGTTTTGAGAGTGATGGGGTATATTATGTATGGTGAGACACAGATTCTAAGACGGAAGACCTGGGTTCAAGTACTATGCTCACCTCTGGAGTTGTGTGGCTTTAGAAAATTTGCCTACTTCCTCTGGACTTCAATTTTTGTTTTGTAAATTGAGGGAGTTGTACCAAAAGATGTCTAAGTTTTCCATCTGTTCTGTACATCTTTGAATCTATTCAGGTATGTATTGTTAAATTCTTAGGATTGCAATTGTAAATGGTGTAGGAAATTTGAGCATACCTGCCTTTCTCCAACACAGTATTTAATTTGCTGATGTGAAAAAGTTGTAGACTGTTTTTTTTTACATTGTAGTACATGTTTGTCTACTCTAAAAACATTATTTTGCTAACATTTTTGTTGCCTATTGTTTTTGCAGAATTGACAATTCAATACAAAATCAGTAAAACTCAATGTTCACATTTTTAAAAAATTGTGGAAGCATATATACAACATAAATTTTCCCATCTCAACCACTGTCAAGCATACCATTCAGTGAGATTAACCACATTCACAGTGTTCTGTTACCTTCATCACCATTACCTGAACTTTCCCATTACCCCAAACAGAAACCCTATACCCATTGTGCATTAACGCTCTATTGCTGACCCTCACCCCTGGTAACCTGTATTCTATTTTCTCTCTCTATGAGTTTGAATATTCTAGATATTTCATAAAAGTGGAATGACACAATATCTGATCCTTTGTGTCAGACATTTCACCCAACATGATATATTCAAGGTTCATCCATGTTGTAGCATGTATCAAAACTCCATTCCTTTTTAAGGCTAATTGTCTATTGTATGTATATACCACATTATGTTTATTCATTCAGCCACTGATGGACATTTGGGTTACTTCTACTTTTTGGCAATTGTGAATAATACTGCTATGAACACTGTTGTACAAATATTTGTTTGGGTCCCTGCTTTCAATTCTTTTGAGTATACATCTAGAAGTGGGATTGCTGGGTCACATGGTGTTTCTATATCTAACGTTTTGAGGAACTACCAAATTGTTTTCTACAGAGGCTGTACCATTTTACATGCCCACCAACAATGAATGACAGTTCCTATTTCTCAGCATTCTTGTCAGCTCTTATTTTCTGTTTTTAAAATGATAGTCATTCTTGTGGGTGTGAAATGGTATCTTATTGTGGTTTGATTTACATTTCTCTCGTGGCTAATGATGTTGAGCATCTTTTCTTGTGTTATTGGTCTTCTGTATTTCTTCTTTGGAGAAAAGTCTATTCAAGTCCTTTGCTCATTTTTTAATTGGGTTGTTTGTCTTTCCACTGTTTACATCTTAACTAAGCTGTATCATCTTATTTTTGTCCTCTTTACCCTTTGGATCTTAGTGGAAATCATTTATTTGAAATGCCGTGTGGCCTTGTACTTAGATTGATGAGTTAATCGCCCAAACATACATGTGTTTACTGTGGTCTGAAGAACATTTGGGCTTCCACCATGTTATAGAATGTGTTTTCAGTAAACCAGCAATAAAATGCAAACAAGTAATACGTGCTTCATTTGATCACATTATTTACAACATGGGAATAATTTGGCAGAGGATGTCTAAGGAACTCATGGAGGTGGGGAGCTTAAGTGAACACAAGGGCACCAGACAGGGAATTTGACACCTATAGGATTAACCGCCCACAAGTCAGTTTTTTTTACATCCCCTGAGAATCACAGTGTATTTGTTTCTGATGTTACTCTGATAAAACTAGCACCTAGGTGGTTCATCCTTGGAGTTTGGCATGTAAGCACAGACTAGTAACAAAAACCCAGTTCAGAATAGCTTGGATTCTTTATTTCTCAAAAATGTGGAAGGGATTCACATGTATAGGCTACTATAACACTTCTTAAAATCTTTTCTTTTTCCACCTGCTTCTGTCACAATCCCCAGCTGCTAGAGAGCATTTTGCTCCATAATTCACCTCATTCCTCTTCCTAAATCCACCTCATTTCCCAAACCTTTACTACATAAGTTAATATTCCCTCTTGGCATGGGGAGGAGGTGAATTGGGTTGAAAATTATAGTATTTTCTTTGGCAGGGTGGAGTTAGAGAGAAGGCTGTGAACAATCCTATATTAACAATTTTATTTATACCATATTAATAATGTAGCACTAACTAGATGCTCAATAAACACTTGCTGAATAAGTGAATGAACTCCGATAATTCTCATATACTAGAAATTTCCCTAATCAGTTTAACAGACAAATCTAAGAATATTATGAAATATTAGCCCTGTTATCAATGTTGTATAGAAATAGATCTTGAATTACTTGGCTGTAATCACATCTTGGCTGGCATATTAGGAGAGTTTCCCTTCTACATGCAAAATATTCAGAGTTTCATTAAATTATGCCATTTTTTGCTTCAAGGGACAGAATACGGAAGTGACTCAAGTAGCGGTTGAGTTGAATTTATATTGCCTTTATTAAAAGTATTGAGAGCCACAGCATAGCAATAATTTAATCGTATAATGCTCCACAACATATTTCAGAGACTTGTTTGCAAGGGTATCGTTATTCACATCTATCTATTTTTCTCTCTCTGTGTTAGAGTGACCAATTTATCCCAGTTTGCCTGGCACTATCCTGGTTTTAGCACTGAAAGTCCTGCATCCTGGGAACCCATTCAGTCTCAGGTCACCCGACTTTGTGTATATGTGTGCATGTGTGTAGGCATACAACCCCTATTCAGAAGGATATTTAAACATAGAGCAGACAAGCATCTGTTTTGTCCACTTTTGGCTGAGATTTCTTTCACTGATCTATCCAGGATATATATTTATATTCTTATGATGTGTGATAATCTTGTCTTGCATGTTTTCAGTACTTTGTATCATCAAATAATTGCTATTCTTCTAAAGATCCTGGGAAATCTCTTTGAGTTTCTTCCATCTTTATGATTCTACCTTTCCAACTCTATTCTATTCAGACTCTGTCCTACTTAATGTCCTTGCTGCCAAGTTTCATTTTCAAAGAAATACCCTTCCCCTTGTAATCACATTTACTTTTCACAAATCTCCCCCGCAGACACAGAAATTCTCTTTCTCATCTTGTCTAGTTTTTATTTTTCAATTTTTCACCTTCTTGCCCAAATGTCCTCTTTCTCCTATTACCACCCTCCCACTTAGTTGATCAGATTTTTTTTTGAATACTCATATTCTTCAAACACCCTCTATAATAATAGGTACCTTGTGAAGTCACTAAAAGGAACATTTTAAGAAGTGTTTACTTTGGACTATTTATTTGAAATTTGTTATGGTTGGATTCAGCTTTCCGTTATCCACTAAAACATTTTGTTTTTCTAATTAAAAGCATAAACAAAATGAATGGAGATGGAGAGAAGGGAAGCAGAGAGAGTGTTTAAGAGATGGAATTGTATTTTCAAGATTTAAAAATCAGTAGTTTTTAATGTCTACTGTAATACTACAAAAATTTTATATCTTTATTGGTACAGATTCAACAACAATTCTTTGATGTATTTCTTTATTATCTTAGTCTGAATATCTATGTGTATATATCTATGCATATATACATATATATAAATATTTGAAGAGGATACTGTTATAGGTACTTATTTCTAAGAAAATCAGAGAATTTTATTTAGAATAAAACAATGCAGCTAAAGCTAATGTATGCACATATTAAAAAACTCAAAATACAGTAGGGTATGAAATGAAAAATAAAAATCTTTTTCTGCATACTCCTCAATCCCAGGAACCACTCTGTCAGCAGTTTTTCACGTGGTCTTTTATGCATTAAAAAATTTAAAAAATCTCACCATATGTGTGTAGGCATATGTTTTCAAAATATTTACCCAAATGGAGCATACTGTATGCACTACTATTGCACATTGTTTTGTTTCATTTGATAATATATTTTGAAGATATTTTCATTTCATTTCAACTATATCTATTTATTTTTTGTCAGTGTCATGAAGTGTTTCATTGTCTGGATATACTATAATTAACCAGTCCCTTAAAGATGGATATTTAATATTTCCTCATTTTTTGCTATTGCAAACACTACTGCAATTCATAGCCTTGTATGTGCATATGTGTATTCCTAGCAGTGGAATTGCAGAGTTAGAGTATGTAAAGATTATATACATTTAAATTAATTTACAGATTTGCCAAAATGTTCCACCCAAAATGTACTGGTTTATCCTGTCCAACAGGACATCCATCATAAAAACATGTGTGTATTTCAATAATTAAAACTTTTGCTCTTCTGGAAAAAATTCAAAGACAGGTATTTGCTGTTGTTTTGACTTTTAGTGTTGAACACTTCATTAAGCATTTGCAGCTCCCTCTGAAGAATCACTTCTTCCTTCTCTGGGGTTGTCTGGAGACCCCTGAATTGAGGATTGTTTTCCTCACCCAATATTCCCCCTAGGATAATTCACTTGAAGAAGTGGTGGTGAATGGTGAGGTGTTGGGGGCTGGGTGCCGGGAGGCTGAGTAAGTGGTTTTAGTTCTGATAAGTCTCATGATCTGTTTTTACTCCGTAGGGAGTGGACATGTCATGTTATTGGGTTCAAGTGGGAAGTCTCTGGGCCTATAAGAAGCTGTGAGTCTCCAGCAAAAACCAATGGAACATGGGGACTTATTTCTGTCTGACTGCTGACGAAAAATATGGGTTTGTATTCCCATTTCCAACCAGCTTGTTTGCACTGGGCAACAGCAGAGCACTGGTAAGTAGCCTGGATTCTGAAGACTGATTGCTTAGTCTGACTCCTGGTTCCACCTCCTGCCAGCTGTGTGATTTTTGCCTCAGTTTCCTCATCTATTACCTGGGGATATTAATAGTGCCTACTTACCTCACAGGATTGTTATGAGGATTAGATATTTTAATAGCTGCAAAGCACTAAGAATTTTTCCTGACATATAGAAAGCACCTTATAAATGTTTGTTCAATGAGATGTTGTTCAATGAGCTAGGTGGTGAATGGTTTTTCCCTCCAAGTATAGTTTTTATTATTCCTTCTGTTCTTCAAAGGCCCTTTGGCAATATGCAGAGCTCTTTTTTTCTAAGCTCATAAGTGACAAGAAACAGTTGAGTAGATTTGATCAAATTTAAACATGGATGTCAATGGGGGTGAGCAGCTGGTGCTTTGGAGTTTTATATTTGGTTTGCAAAAGAGCCCCAGAGTAGAATAACATGAGATGGAGCTCTTTTGTGACATCTCTGCATGGGAATAATGTCTATAGGTTAATTACATTCCAGCAGTAGAGTTGCATCCTGCCCATCTTGATTCATGAGGTCCTGTCTCAGTCCACAGCCAATCTGAACAGTTTTAGAAGGAACCAGGGAAGACTGGTAGTGGCCAGAACTAGGCATTTAGACTGGGGTGGGTAAGCACAGGGAAGATAGACCCAGGCAAGTCATTTTTACTGTGCTAGTTATATCACAGATCTTCTATATATGTTTGACTACTGAATTGAACACACAGGAGCTGCAGTAAAGGGCTCTGGAATTCGAGGACAAGTCAGTTTGAGCTGACTGAGAACAGGGATTACTCAGAGAAAAGGGACTGGTGGTTGGGATTCATAAAAGATGCCCTTCCATCTTCACTTTGGACACACTCTCTTATATGCCCATTGTCTCTTTAGTTTCTGGCTCTGACTGTGGCTCATTTGAAGATAAATTTCATATTTTCCCAGTTTATACTTGATTAGAAAATCATGAAAAGTGGATAGAAGAAAATCTCAATTCTGTCCTCACCATTGGAGGTAGCCATTGTATTGTTTTGATGTGATTAACTTCCTTCCCTTTTTGTCATGTATTTATTAATCGTACATTTTACATTTGTTCTGAAATATTTGTGACATACCTAAGGTATAAGGAATAATATAACCAACACCCAGGTACCCACCAACCTGCTTAAGAAAGAAAACATTCATCAATACTATTAAAGCTCCCTTTTTGCCCTTTTTCTGTCATGTCCCTTTCCCTCTCCCTAAGAGATAACCATTAAACTGCATTTCTTTATATTTTTACTGTACATGCATCCATCACTAAGTAATATAAAGTATTGCTTTGTATATTTTCAGCTTTACATAACCTTTTCCCCCTGAAATTTGTATTTCATGCTCAATATTATGTTGGTGAGATTTAGCCATGTTGATGTAGCTCTAGTTCCTCCATTTTCATTGCTGTATAGTATTCCTTTGTATGATTTGACTATCATCTCCTTATCCATTCTCTTATTAACAGAAATTAATAATAATTAATTAATTAGTTTACAAATAGTAAACTTTTCTTATGGTTGTCTCTTTTTTTACATGCAGAAGATTTCTCTAGGGTGTATACCTAGGAGAGGAAGCCCTTAGATTTTACTAGATATTGCTCAAATTACTAGATATTGCCCATTACTCTACAGCCTCACTAACACTTGTTATTGTCAGACTTTAAATTTTGCTGACCTGATGGTATGAAATGGTATCTCATTACAATTTTTATTTGCATGTCTCTTAGTGAAATTGAGCACCTTATTATTATGCATACATTTTTATATAGTTAAGATCATTCTATACATGCAAATATTTTGTAAGTTTTTCCACTTAAAATTAAAACATAATAAATATACTCATTTGTTACATGTTTGTCATAAACAGTTTCTAATGATTGTATCATGTTCCACCATGTGAGTGGAATAAGACACTCTTTTATTAGAAATTTCAGTTGCATCTGGATTTTCGCTCTGAGTGAATTTGCATATAAAGTCTTTTATGTGTTTTGGATTATTTCCTTAGGTTGGCTTTCCAGAAGTTGAATTATTGGGCCAAATGGCATGCACAATTCTAGAGCTCTTGATATATATTGCCAAGTTGCTCTTGAACAGGCTTGTTTCAGTTTTCTTGCCAGCAGTCAGACATAAGAGTGCAACCTGGAAGGAAGGGCATTGCTGATGTCTTTTCCTGATTCTGGGGAGAGTGATTCCAAATATTTTCTATAAGCAACCCAGAATATATCCTAGACTGGAGGACACAGAGAAGAGTTAGGTACTAAAGGGAAGGATCAGAGGCTGAACTACCACAAGGTTTCTTGTTTCAAAGAGAGGAATGCTCCTCTTTCTTTCCTGCTCTCTGCAGGAAAAGGGGAAGGCAACCTGCAACTAACCTCATAAATGCTGCTCAGGATCCTCTGCTCTGGTGTAGCCCATCACTAATTTCTTTTCTCTCTCTCTCTTTTTTTTAAGCAAATGAAGATTTCTGCAGATAAAAACATACTAGAGTCAGAATTTACCTTTAAGGAAATTGAGTCAATTCTGTTTTCCCTTGGAAATAAGATAGTATATTATCTATCATTTTGTATATAGTACAAAATTAAATTAAGTTAATATTAGGCACCTGCCATATCCAAAGCTAGTCCCCGAGGATAAAATAGTGAACAAAATATATTATGATAGTGTATGGTTTATTATTGTTAGCATGAATCTGATAGTAGTATATTTGGTATATACTCTATAATATCCATCTAGTTGTAATACCAGTCATGTCTATAATTAGTAATGAGTTAAGACTACTATAGTGACTAGCAGTGCCTGAGAATTTGTTATGAAAAAGTGCTTTACAGTGTGGCTATATTTTTCTTAGTTTCCAGATCTTTCATAGCTAGCTGGCATGCCAGATTGATTGCTTATTAAAATTGGCACGGTGTCCTGCTGGGCTAATGTGTTAGTAACAAGTAGTGCCCCTCCTGGGCACTGCCTTCACTCCTTGTTAGCATACCTCAGGATCTGCTGCCATCCAGAGGGTCTCCATTCTGTGCCCTCTGTTGTGTTGAGAGCCTCCAGGAGTGGGTTTCAGTGCTGCTCATACATCATAAGTGACTCTTTAAAAAGGGATCTTAGAAATGGCAGGATAATTTAATGGCCACATGTAATATATGTAGCTCCAAAGGCTAAGATAATGATCAAAAAGATGAAACCTTGGGGTTCAGAGCTGACAGGGAGAAGGGTCTTTCTACCTGAAAGGGTGAAGAAGGTACCTGGCTGTCTATGCATGCTGGTGGCAAGGTTTAATTTTTAAAATTTTCTTTTGACTGTCCATGCACTTGCTAACTGGTCATGAGGGAAGAAAACATACAGAAGTAGCTAAAGAGGAAACAATGATATTTTGAGTTTCATATGATAGAATGAGTTCTTTCATTTATATCATTCTTTGTCTATATCCATATATGATATTATTTTGCATGCATAATATGTAAAAAGGTGGAATGGTATGCAAATCTGGCCACACAGTCCAGTCTGGGAACCTCTTAGTCACAGATATACTCCATTCATCATAGAGAGGGCTTTTCATGCTGTATCATACCTTGAATTCTAAGGACAGTTTTTATTCCCTTTAAGCACACATTTCCAGCAAGGATTTACCTGTACAATTTATGCAATTATAAGATTTAATGATATATTTATTGCAGTGCCTCAGCTTTTGCTATTTGGCAACACTTTCCAATTAAAGCACTGGACCAAAAAAGAAAAAAAAAAAAAAAGACATCTGAGAGCCCATAGTTAGTGAATTGCCTTTGGAAGCTGATAGTATTTAAACATTCTTGGATAAAATTTCTCAAAATGAAAAATTGTGTCCAATTTATTAATTTTACAAGCATATTCATATTATTGCTGTTATTATTAATACTAATGAATTCAACTTGGCATTGGATCACTCTATAATTAGAGAAATAAAATTCTCTGTCTTGGAATGTTGAACTCATTGACAATGGGTAATTTGACTACTCCAGCCAGTTCTATTATTAATTTCTGGGCTGTTCAGTTCCAATTAAAATCAAACATTTATTTTATTACTTTCAATGGAATTGGATTGTTATCTTTGAATAGGTAATGTGGGTAATATATGCACAAGGTAATGTATGCACTTGGTAATAAAATTCAAACAGTATTAAATGTTACATAGAGCAAGTAAGACTGTCTTGCCACTTACCCTGTGTATCTGTCTCCTCCACAGTGGCAACCAGTTACCAGGTCTTTTTGTGTGCATCTTTTGAGAGATAAATCAGAGACATAGCTATCTATTTTATATTCATCTATATAACTCTTTGTCTATATCCATATATGATATTATTTTACATAAGTGGGAGCATACTATACAAACTTTTATGCCTTTTTTACTTAACCATAAGCTTGTCCATAGCTTCATATCTTTTTTTTTAAATTGAAATTGTTCACATGTCATACAATTATCCAAAGATCCAAAGTGTACCATCATTTGCCCACGTTACCATCATACAGCTCTCCATCCATCACCACAATTAATTTTTTTTCAATTTTTAGAACATTTTCATTACTCCAGAAAAGAAATAAAAACAAACCAAAAAAGGAAACTCAAATCCTCCCAATAACCACCCCACCCCATTATTGACTCATAGTAGTGGTATAGTACATTTGTTACTGTTGATGAAAGAATGTTGAAATACTACTAACTGTAGTATATAGTTTGCAATAGGTATATATTTTTTCCTATATGCCCCTTTATTATTAACTTCTGGTTATAGTATCATACATTTTTTCTAGTCCATGAAAGAGATCTCTAATATTTGTACAGTTAATCATGGACATTGCCCACCACAAGATTCACTGTTTATACATTCCCATCTTTTAACCTCCAGCTTTCCTTCTGGTGACATACGTGACTCTGAACTTCCCTTTTCCACCATGTTCACACACCATTCAGCACTGTTAGTTATTCCCACAACGTGCTACCGTCCATTTCCAAACACTTAAGTTCAACCTTGTTGAACATTCTGTTCATAATAAGCAACTGCTCGCCACTGTTTAGCTTCGTTCCGTATCTTGGTAACTTATAGTTCATGTCTATGAGTTTACATATTATAATTAGTTTATATCAGTGAGACCGTGCAATATTTGTCCTTATGTGTCTGACTTATTTCACTCAATATAGTGCCTTCAAGTTTTTTTCATCAACCCATTTTTTTTTTAAGGCGGTTTTGTTCACAACACTGTACATTTCGTCCTAAGTAAACAATCGATGGTTCCCTGTATAGTCACATATTTAGGTATTCACCACCATTACCCCTATCCATATAAGGACATCTCCATTTCTTCCACAAAGCAGGAGGAAGAGTCAAAGAAGGTAGAGAGATATAACAAAAAGAAAAAAAAAAAGAGAAACAAACAAGCAAATACACAGGACAGCTAGGAAGCAACAGAAGGAAACATAGCATTAAACTAAAGTAGAATAAAGAGTCAGACAACATTACCAATGCCAAGAGTCCCATATCCCTTGTTCTAGTTTGCTAATGCTGCCGGAATGCAAAACACCAGAGATGAGTTGGCTTTTATAAAAAGGGGTTTATTTGGTTACACAGTTACAGTCTTAAGGCCATAAAATGTCCAAGGTAACACATCAGCAATCAGGTACCTTCACTGAAGGATGGCCAATGGTGTCCAGAAAACCTCTGTTAGCTGGGAAGGCTCTGTCTTTGAAGAGATTTTTCCTTCAATTTGTTCCTTGTCTGTCTCCTCCAGTCCAGACTGGCAATGGATCAGTCTATAAAGATCTTGCAAAAATTCTGTTGGCTTGCATGAAGCACACAGGGTCAAAGCCATCAGACAATAGGACTTGCCACAAATCCTTTCTGCTTAACTCCATCTCCAACCTTGGCTTGCACTGAAATGGCGGCTAGGTTTCATGTTTGGTTAAATCCTTACGTTGGACTGTAGCTTCTGGGGATCCACCCCCTGGAAGCCTGGAGATTTCCAAACCATCAGTTTCTGGTTTCTTTGAATCCAAGAGTTCAGTTCTAAGTTTATCTCTGTCCTGTCGCATTTTTCTATAAGCTGCAAGGAGAAGCCAGGGTACATCCTCCACACATAGTCTGGAGATCTCCTCAGCTAAGTATTCCAGGTTATCGCTTTCAAATTCTTCCTTCCATCTGTTACCAGGACTCAATTTTGCCAAACTCTCTGCCACATTAAAACAAGGATCGCCTTTCTTCCAGTTCACAACAACACATTCATCATTTCTGTTCAAGGCCTCGTCAGAAGTATCTTTAGAGTCCAAATTTCCACAAACAGTCTCTTCAAAGCAGTTTAGGCCTTTTCTATCAAGCTCCTCACAATTCTTCCAGAATCTTCTCCTTATCCATTTAAAAAGCTGTTCCAACATGTTTGGTATTTGCAAATGCAGCAGCAAAAGCACCCCACTCCTGGTACCAAAATCTGTTCTAGTTTGCTAATGCTGCTGGAATGCAAAACACCAGAGACGGATTGGCTTTTGTAAAAGGGAGTTTATTTGGTTACACAGTTACAGTCTTAAGGCCATAAAGTGTCCAAGGTAACACATCAGCAATCAGGTACCTTCACTGAAGGATGGCCAATGGTGTCCAGAAAACCTCTGTTAGCTGGGAAGGCACGTGGCTGGCATCTGCTCCAAAGTTCTGGTTTCAAAATGGCTTTCTCCCAGGGCATTCCTCTCTAGGCTGCAGTTCCTCAAAAATGTCACTCTTAGTTGCACTTGGGGTATTTGTCCTCTCTTAGCTTCTCCAGAGCAAGAGTCTGTTTTCAATGGCTGTATTCAAAATGTCTCTCATCTGCAGCTCCTGTGCTTTCTTCAAAGCATCCCTCTTGGCTGTAGCAAGCTCGCTTCTTCTGTCTGATCTTATATAGTGCACCAGTAGTTTAATTCAGACCCACCCAATGGGCAGGCAACATCTCCATGGAAATTATCCAATCAGAGTCATCACCCAGAGTTGGGTGGGGCGCATCTCCATGGAAACACTCAAAGAATTACAATCTAATTAACACTGATAGTCTGCCCACACAAGATTACATCAAAGATAATGGCATTTGGGGGGACATAATACATTCAAACTGGCACACCCCTTCCTCATGTCCCCCGTCTTATATGCATTTAGCTTTGGTATATTGCCTTTGTTACATTAAAGGAAGCATAATACAGTGTTTCTGTTAATTATAGTCTCTAGTTTGCATTGATTGTGTTTTTCCCCAATAGCTCCCTATTTTTAACACCTTGCAAGGTTGACATTCATTTGTCTCTCCTCATGAAAAAACATATATGTACATTTTACCACAATTTTTGAGCACTCTAGGTTTCACTGAGTTATACACTCCCAGACTTTATCTTTCCTCTTCCTTCTGGTGTCCCACATGCTCCTAACCTTCCTCTGTCAACCATACTCACAGTAATCTTTGTTCAGGTTTACTTACATTGCTGTGCTACTGTCACCCAAAATTGTGTTCCAAACCTCCTCACTCCTGTCTTTTCCTATCTGTCTGTGGTGTTCCCTTTAGTATTTCCTGTAGAGCAGTATCTTGATTCACCAACTCTGGCATTGTCTGTTTGTCAGAGAATATTTAAACTCTCCCTCATATTTGAAGGATAGTTTTGCTGGATATAGGATTCTTGGTTGGTGGTTTTCTCTTTCAGTATTTTAAATATATCATGTCACTTCCTTCTTGCATCTGTAGTTTCTGCTGAGAAATCTGCACAGTTTTATCAAGCTTCCTTTGTATGTGATGGATTTCTTTTCTCTTGCTACTTTCAGAATTCTCTCTTTATCATTGATGTTTGATAATCTGATTATTAAGTGTCTTGGTGTAGGCCTATTCAGATCTATTCTGTTTGGGGTATGCTGTGATTCTTGGATCCGTAATTTTATGTCTTTCATAAGAGATGGGAAATTTTCATTGATTATTTCCTCTGTTATTGCTTCTGCCCCCTTTCTCTCCTCTTCTCCTTCTGGAACACCCATGACACATACATTCATTTATTTCATGTTGTCATTCAAGTCCCTGAGACGTTGCTCATATTTTTCCATTCTTTTCCCTATCTGTTCTTTTGTGTGGAGGCTTTCAGGTGTCTTGTTCTCCAGTTCCTGAGTGTTTTCTTCTGTCTCTTGAGATCTGCTGTTGTATGTCTCCCTTGTGTCTTTCACCTCTTGTGTTGTGCCTTTCATTTCCATAGATTCTGCCAGTTTTTTCAAACTTTCGATTTTTACCTTATGTATGCCCAGTGTTTTCCTTATAGCCTTCATCTCTTTTGCCATATCTTCCATAAACTTTTTGAATTGATTTAGCATTAGTTGAATTAGTTGTTTCAATTCCTGTATCTCAGTTGAAGTGAAAGTCTGTTCCTTTGACTGGGCCATAACTTCGTTTATCTTAGTGCAGGTTGTAGTTTTCTGTTTTCTAGGCATCTGATTTCCTTGGTCACCCCAATCAGGTTTTCCCAGACCAGAATGGGCTCAGGTCCCAGAAGGGGGAAATATTCAGTATCAGGTTTCTCTGAGGGCGTGTCTTAGAAAATTGACATACCCTGTGAGGATTCAAGCTGCTGTGTGCCAGCCTGTAGCTCCTGACTGGTGTAAGGAGTGTGGTCCCCTTAGTTTCTGTTTTGGCTGTTTTCCCCCAGGCTCTGAGGTCTGGTTCTGAATGGAATGCAGGTAGCAGAGCTGGGCACCACCTCTTTCCTCTTAGGGAAGATACACCCCTAGGGTGTTTTCATTTTCATTTAAATAGGTTCTTTGTCTCTCTGACTCTGCTACTCCAACCCTTTGTCTGGGTCAGAGCTCTGCGAACTGAAAATGTGCTGAGGCTTTCTTCTTTCTTTCCGCTGAGCTGCTGAGGTTGTGAGAGAGAGAAAAAGGGACAGAAGCCCTCTTTGGGGCCAGTCGAATGGTCTCCCAGTTTCACCCCGTCAACCAGAGATAGTAGATGGTCCTTTGGGCTCTCCATCCCGGGACAGAGAAGTCCTCTGCCTCTGCTTGTTGGGGATTTGTAGCTTTCATTGAGCAGTCCATGTTTGCCATTAAAACCCCAGGTGGAAGCTGGACTGACATATATTTGCTTGTTCAGAGAGGTGCTGTTCTCTATCACAGTGAGGCTTTGCAGTTTGGGGCTGCCTGGGGGGCACGATCTTCTGGCTTGGGTCTGCAGTTTCTACTCACAGATTCCATTCTGCAATCTCAGGCATTCCTCCCAATCCAGGTTGTTGCACAATGTGTGGACAGTCACGGTTGTCCCCCAGCAGTTATTCCAGATCATTTACTATTTGTTCCTGGTTGTTTATTAATTGCTCCAGGGGGCTAACTAACTTCCACTCCTCTCTATCAGGCCATGTTCTTTTAATCCCTTAATATCTTTTTTGAATGACTGCATAACATTTTGCTATAACCCACAAATGTGTGGAATACCTACATGGGGAGGTGCTGCCTGGAAAGCAAAGATGAATATGTCAGGCCTGTGCCTCCCAGGGGTTCCTGTTCTGGTGGAGGAGGTAGGTATATATCTAAGGAATTATCTGTATGTGTGTGTGTGTGTGTGTGTGCACACACATACTTATGTATGTATAAAGATACGCTGTAGGCATACTGTAATAGAGGTGTAAGCAGAGTTCAAAGAATCAATCAAAGAGGAAGAGATTAATTCTCTTTGGGGACATGAGTAGTCCTCCTGGGAAGTGGGAAGAATTGAACAAGGTGTTGAGTGATTGGTAGATCTCTGACAGCTGAAGATGTAGGTTCAGGACACCCAGGGAGGGGAGGGGAGGAAAAGGGAGGGAGTGTTGAAAAAGATGCATGCTAAGTCTGTTCAGGGAATGTTTATTGTTGTGAAGTGTGGTTGGGCCATTTAATTGGTAGTGATGGGGTGGTGGAAGTATGCAAATGGGGATAAGGCTGGAAAGATGGTTTGGTGTTCTGAATGTCAAAGCAAAGAGCGAAGTAGTGTGTATGTGTGCTGGGTGCATGTGTGTGGTATGTATGGAGGCCTGGAGGAGAGGGTGGACAGAAGAAAGAAGGGTTTTGTGCAGGTCCAGTGTAGGGAGGACCAGAATTACAACAAGTTTTGTGGGAGGGGAAAGGAAGAGATGAATTCCCAAGACATCACAGAGCTAATTTTTCCTATGAATAAGGGTTGTCAGCTTAGTAACATCATTAGCCATTCCAAGTCTATTCCCCGATGAACTTGGAGGTTTGAATTCCTAATGAGGACAATCTGACTGACTACCCATTTAGATAATACACCTTAATAGAAAAGTCAAACACACTTATTTCAACAGCTATGCAATGCCATTGATTTGCAGAAGAAAAATAACTGTGTGGTGGCAGCCCTGCCATGCAGCTATCATGGACATGGCTAATTGGAAAAGTCACTGAATAATGTTGTGTGTGGAATTCTGAATCACAACAGGGAACACCCTTCTCTGTTCAATTGTGTCGCTACTTGCCAAAGGTGATTTTTACAAGTAATAGTGCTGGAAAGAGTTTAAAGGGCAAAAAATGAAGGAAAATAAAATGCTCCAGATAACCTTAAGAGCAAAGTATAAACGACACTTTGCAAGACAACTTCATTAGCCTGTCTCCAGCACAAGTACTGGAGTGACAAATGGACATTACTTGCTTTTCCTCATATTTTGGGATCTCTCACAATGCCAAATGGTTAATCTATTAGGAAATGGGGAAGCTAGACAATTAGAATACGAATTTGTCAAATTCAAATAGTCTGGATTCCTAAAACAGAATACTTAAAAAAGTATAAGGATTGCTCTCAGCTTAAAATAGCATTTAAAACAAACAAACAAACAAACAAACACCTTGACCTCTTTTTGCTCTCCAGGGAGAAATACATGTAGCACAGTAAGTGAAATTAATATCCTTTCCTATGTGCCCCTAATAAATAGTTTCTTGCCCTGAGAAAGTGGCTATTTGCAAGGCTTGTCAAATATTTCAGATTGCCAGCTGGAAAGTTGCTCAGGTGAGTGATCCACTGCCTTTGGCACAAACCACTTTAAAATTTCCAAGCCACTGGTGAGTCAGAGCTAAGATTCTATGACCCCTCACCATACTCAAGGCAGGGGATTAGGATTTCTGTGAGTTGGGAGTAAAGACTATGTTGAGTGAGGACAAGTGGGTGGAACTTGGCAACCTTCATATCGCTTGGGGGCCAGAGTGGCTGGGGATGGTGAGGGGAAGGCTTTGAAGTACACAAGCCCTCGGCTAAAGGAGTCATCACTCAGCCTCCAAAACAATGTGGGAAGCCCCTCTGAAGCTTCCTGTATCTCTAAACCTTCCCCCGAACACTCTCTGAACACTGCTACTTTTTCTTTTAAATTTTTAAACAATGAGGGGAACTTACTGGCTCATGAAACAAAACCATCAGACATGGCTTGATCTAAGTCCCAAAGGATGTGAGCAGACCCTAATTTCTCTCCATTTCTCTGCTCTCCTTCTTCATTCCTCCCTTCTCAGGCAGCCTTTCCCTTCATGGTTACAAGATGACTCCAGCAGCCCCCATGACCACCTCCTTTCTCATTCATGTCCAGCAGGAAGAGCAGATTCTGCTTCTTGTGATACTTCTAATCTTTGGAGACTTCTGAATACTGAGAGTTTTTCTGGATTGAGACAGACGGGACTTTCCTTTAGTGTGTTCCCTGATTGTACGTGTATTTCCAAACACGTCTATCATGTTGCAGCACTTTGAGGTGTTTGAAGCTGGTGGGATGCAAGAGAAATCTGCCATCAATAGAGGAGAGGACTTCAAAATTTTATCTTGGTCAAACCCTTGTCTTTGGTAGTTAGATAATTTCAACTTCCTTTTTTCAGCTGAGGTCCAGAAAGGATAGGTGATTTTCCAGAGGTCACACAGAGTTGGTGGCAGAGCTATGCCAAAAACTCTCCTGTGAAGGCAGAGGCACCATGTTATGAGGGAAATACTACTGGTGAACTTTATTTTTTGGGCAAATGTTTGAAGGTGCTTTTTTATTTTGGAACATCTGAAACTGCTTTTCCTTTATTAGCTTTGGATGGGCTGTTTGTTTTAGAGCCCAGTTAGAAGGGGCAGCAGCTATCACCCATGGCCTTGAAATTTGGCTGTAAGAGATGGGTGATGGACCTTCTTCAGTGGCCAGTATTTGTGATTTTGTGGAGAGTTTAAATCAAACCTTTTTTTTTAAACCTTTTATTTAGTAACATATATACAACTCAAAATTTCCCATTTTAACCACTTTCATTTGTCCAATTCAGTAGTATTATTATACTCACAATACTGTGCTACCATCATAAAATACCCATTACTCCAACTCTTATCACCTCAAACAGAAATTCTGCACTCATTAAGTAATAACTTCCTCTCCCCTTCCCCATCCCAAGTCCGTGATAACCTATAATCTACTATCTGTCTCTATGAATTTGCTTATTCTAGGTATTTCATTTAAGTGAGATCATAAAATATTTATCTTTTTGTGTCTGGCTTATTTCACTCCACATGCTGTCTTCAAGGTTCATCCATGTTGTTGCATGCATCAGAACTTCATTCCTTTTTATGGCTGAATAATATTCCACTGGGTATACATATCATGTTTTGTTTATCCATTAATCTGTACATCAAACCTTTTTAAAGTACAGATTTAGAAATCCGAGGGTAAGAAATGTTGGGTTACAATATATAAACAATTTACCCTAAATGTATTATATTAGGTTATGTATGTGGTTTACTTTTGTTGATATTTATTGGGCAAACAATATTAAAGCAAAAAACTAATAAAATTAAAAGTAATGCATAAATTTCCTACCCTTCCAGATCATCTACTTTAATTTTTTCCTTGCTCCCTCCCAGTCCCCATCCACGTTTATTCCTAGACTGGGTGTACTGAAGAAGGGTCAAGGGCAAAGACTCTAGTGTCAGATAGATTTGGGTTCAAATCCTGGTGTAGTCACTTATTGGGTGACCTTAGGCAAATTGCCTAAACTTTGCCCAATTTGTTTTTTCGTCTGTAAAATGGGGATAATAATAATATACACATCAATGCTTTGTTGTGAGTGTTAATTGGGATAATGCTTGCAAAGGGTTTAGCACAGTGTATGATCACATACTCTATAAGCAATAGCTCTTATAATATCATTTTATTTTTAACATAGTTATAACTGTAGTGTAGAAATGCCTTTTGCTGTATTCACTTAATATATGATCAACATAAAATATCTAATCTGAAATAATCAAACATTTCTACAGAAAGAATTTCTTGGAAAATCTATGGTGTTTCACTTGTTTGCTCCCCAGTCCAAAATTTCTGCCTTGCAATCACATTTTGATTGCTCTGTAGCCCTTGATTATCTGGAGTCCATTCATTGCAAATGGGTGGCAGCTCTACCTGTCTTCTCTGTGACAGCTTGGCTAGAATGGGTAGGGGGTTGGAATGCACAGATACCATCTATGGTCAGAAGCCTCACAGAGCTTCACATGGCTGGACAGAGTAGTGGACTGTGCTCAGGCAAAGGCCAGGCTAACTGAGTCAGCTCCATAGGACTTTTAGGCAGTCCAGTCCCTCCCAACTGTGGCTGTGCAGGTAAGATTTATGGATATGAAGTAATAGTGGGATCTTCCATTTAGAGTCTCTCTCTCTCTCTCTCCCTCTCTCTTTTTCTCTCTCTTTTTTGTTATTCCAAGGAGTTCCTTGAAAGGACAAAAACTCCTCATCAAATGGTAAGTATCGGTGTGGGGAACCGTCGCTCCGAGGCCCGCGCCCCGGTTTTCCGGGCTGCGCGTACTCGCCGGGCTTTGCCGCGGTGTCCGTTTCGTGCTTTCGAGAAGCCGGCCCGGGCTGTGATGCTCGCTCCCGGACTCGTGGTGGCGAGATCTGGGCCCGCGAGCGATGCCAGGAGGCCCCTCGAGTTGTGAGGTGTCCAGGCTCACAGACCCGCGTCCTGGAGCACTGAGGCGGTGATAACTCCTTAGCGGCAAATTTGAAATAGAAACCAAGACATTTAAAAAGACGACAGAAGTCACTTTTTCGTCCTTCAGAAACTTGCTGAGGATGGGCGGCGAGAATCACACCAGTATGGATTGATTTCAGGCCAGGATTTGAGGAGGAATTTTTTTTCTTTTTTTAACTCAGAGGAACAATCTCACGGACTCCTAAGTTTTAGAGAAAGCTTCTGGTAGTGCCAAGATTCAGCACACAATAATGGTAATATGGACCATAATAAATGCCGCAATAAAGGTTTCCTCTCACTCGACCCAGTCTCTGTAAAAAATGGGAGGCAGCTGTGAGAAGAAAAAACTTTAAACCCACCAAGTATAGCAGTATTTGTTCAGAGCACTTTACTCCAGACTGCTTTAAGAGGGAGTGCAACAACAAGTTACTGAAAGAGAACGCTATACCTACAATATTTCTTTGTACTGAACCACATGACAAGAAGGAAGATCTTCTGGAGCCACAAGAACAGCTCCCCCCACCTCCCCTAACACCTCCGGTTTCCCAGGTTGATGCTGCTATTGGATTACTAATGCCTCCTCTTCAGACCCCTGATAATCTCTCCGTTTTCTGTGACCACAACTATACTGTGGAGGATACCATGCACCAAAGGAAAAGGATTCATCAGCTAGAACAACAAGTGGAAAAACTCAGAAAGAAACTCAAGACTGCACAGCAACGATGCAGAAGACAAGAACGACAGTTTGAAAAATTAAAGGAGGTTGTACATTTCCAGAAAGAGAAAGATGACATGTCAGAGAGAGGTTATGTGATTCTACCAAACGACTGCTTTGAAATAGTGGAAGTACCAGCATAAAAAATTAAATGTATATTGATTTCTAATGGGGCAATTCCACATAGCCTCTTCTAGCCTAAAAAGGAGTTTCACTCGAAAAAGTTAACACTTGATTACTTGTATAAAAACCATTCAGAATATTTTTTAAAAAAATAAATTAGATATATACTGTAAAAAAAAAAAAAAAAAAAAAAAAAAAGGTAAGTATCACTGTGAGAGAAAAGAAGCACAGAGAGGCAAAGAGTGTGTTAGCCCATAGGTAATTCCATAATGGCTGAACCTGGGTGCAGCTCAGAAAGTTGAAGGTAAGAGGAAAGTTTGCTGTCAAAGCCCCCTACCCCTATGTTCTCCAGCATCTGCTCTAGTAGAAGATGCTACTTGAGCACTTAGAGGTGGAAAGGGCCTGGCATGTCTATTGTAGCTTAGACTCAGGGAGCCTAGGCAAAGTGGTCAAGATGGTAAAACTTGTCTTTCTCCTTTTCCTGGGTTCCATGGGTACCACCCCTCCTTGCTTTTACCCACTTCCCTATCGAGCTCAGACATAGAAAGTTCTATTGTGAACTTTTGTGAAGGGACCTCTGGAGGGAGAGAAATGCTTACTATTCGGATTTAGGAGACTTGGACTAAAATCCCACCAAGCAGCCGAATGATCTTGGGCAAAACCTTAATATCTTTTTGCCTCATTTTCTCATCTGTCAGGCAAAAAAATCTTAATTAGATGAACTTAACATCAAGAAATTAGTTTTTTTGTGTGTGTGTGAAGCAGGTCATACATATGGGGAATGCTTTTGAGAAGAGAGTCTTTTTGGCACCCTCTAAATCAGTCACATTTTATGCACCTGCTCCATGTTCCTCCTCTGGGAACAACTGGGAAGTTGAGTGGGCTCAGGGTAAAGGCAGCAGGTACTGTGGTTGTGATCTGTCACCCTCTGTGGGCAGCACCTGGGTACCACCAGATGGATTATTCTTTGAAAGGAGAAAAAAGCAACTAGTGGAATTGACCAGATGTTGCCAGCTGCCCATGGCACTGTTCTGAGGCAGGGGACAAACGTGGACTATCATTTCATATTCATTTAGCACTTGGTTAGATCCTCTAAGAAGGTAATTGAGATGCAGCCTCTGCCTTCCACCACTTTTGAAGTTAAAAGGGGGGCAGCTTTACCAGGGGAAGCATGGATGTTTTTGAAAAAGATTTGCCTCTCTAGTGATATCTTGTCCTTTTCTATCTGTTTGATGATTTTGGTCTTCTCTAGGCTACTGCATCAATGGGGCCATGGTAAATGTAGTCTTTTGCCTTGACCTTTGACTACTTTTGACTCCTCTGCTGTTTTTAACATTTTCATAGGTTTGGTTTGCTGGATTTTCTCCCCTTCTTTTCCTTCCTCCTTCCCTCTTTTCCTTTTCTCTCTTTTTTCTCTGCCCCTCTCTTCTTTTATCTCCCTCTCTTGTTCCTCTTTTCCTCCTGCCTCCCTCCTTCCAATACAATTTTTGTATTTATTCCAAAACAATTTCACTTATTTTGTGAAAAAGAAAAAAGAAGCCATGGATAGGCACATAGACAAATAAACCACGAAGCAATAATGCTGTTATAAATTTGTATGCAAAGTGCTCTAGTTGCATAATGATGAGAATGACTTTGACTCAAGACTAGGGAAAAGGTTTCACAGAGGAGGTGAAATTTGATGTGGGTCTTGAAGGATGAGTAGGAGTTCACTGGCCATATAATGGAGGGTAAGAGGTATCTGTATGTCTGATGGAGTCAGCAAGTTGGGAGAATGGCAGGTGTATGGGGTGATAGAGAGCCTCAAATATGTGCAGGAGTGAGGGACTTAAGATATGAAAGAAAGTTCCAACCCAGATTCTGAAAAGTTTTGTATGTGACTCTGAGGAGTTTATAACTTTATTCTGGTCAAAAACACTCAATGGTCTTGTGTACTTTCTAAACAGGGAATACACATGATCAGCTCTGAATGTTAGGTAAAGCTCAAACTCATATCATTAAAATAAATGATAGTAATCACTGACATTTACTGTGCATTTACTATGGGTTAGAGACCCAATGTTAACTACTTTATATTCATTATTGCATTTTATTCTCATAATCACATCACAGGTTGGGGATGCTGTTATCCCCACTGTGCAGCTGAGGTAACCAAAGCACAGAGAGGTATTTTTCCATGGATGCTTATCAGACCCATGGCAGAGATGGGATGGAGCATTAAGTCACTAGCCCGTGGGGCCTTCTTAGAGTCCCCAGTAGCCCGGAGACTGTGAGGAGTATAAGGCAATGCCACTTAGGGTTTAGAAGGTGATGTGACAAAGTGCTAGAAAGATGAGCTTGAGGGACCCATGCTTAAGGCTGTTTTTCACAGACACTCCTTCACTCAGAAACATACTGCCTACTCGTCTCTTTTACTTTCCTTGTGTTAGTAACATCAAAAATAAATCCTGTGATTTCTCTTGAGATCAAGGGTGAGGATCTGGAGGTAAATTTTAAAACTCAGGAAATAGTCCATATTAAGATGATCAAGAAAGAGCTTCCTGGCTGTAAATTGCGTGCTTTATGTTAAAAATGAGTTCTGCCATCATTCACTTGGCTGCTGCTGAGTGTCACCCACATCTGCTGCCCATTGGATCATCCAACTGTCAGCTCGGCTTTGCAAAGTGTACAGTTTTGGTTTTCCAGGGTATAACTCAGTGTCAGAGGAGTTTATGTGCTTCTTAAACTCCTGCAGCCTTTAGATAGGAAACACACACCAAATGCTGTAATTATATTTTTAGAGAGCTATGTTTGTGCTAATAAATCAAAGAGGAAACCTGGCAGGACTGGGGATTGTGTTAAAGATGTCAAGAATCTGGCCTTCCACTCACTGTGCTCATTCCTGATTCTAGCAAGGAGGGCAAAGGGGGCCTGTGCTTAGCAGGGGTCCCTAGGATTCAGCATCTGGATAGACAGTCACTTGAGAGTTTCATGTCTCCTTGCCTTTTCCGTGAAAGCAAAGGAACTTACAAAAGCTTCTACTGACTGAGCTGGGGCGACCATAGGAAATATGACCAATATTTATGAATGAATATGTCTTTTTATTTCCCCTTTCCGTACCTCCTCATCTTTCTTCCTTACTGCCTTATTCCATTCCCATTTCTCTTATGAAAATGAAGGATAAACTGATGGAAGAAAAGACTATAAGATTAGTAAAACATATTTTCTGCCTGTATTTTCAGGAGACCTGGGTTTTGGTTTGGACTGTGCTGCTCACTGTCCAATGCAGGAAGTCATCTCACCTATCTGGGCCTCTGTAAAACAAAGGGGCTGCATCATGTAATTTCTAACATTTGATGATTCTAACTTCTCTAAACTCTATGAAACAAAGTTGAAAGATGTCAGCTAGTACGCATTGCTTGTGTTGGGAAAGACCTGAGAGAGTCAATGACTTGTTCTTTTGTTCTGAATGCCACACTTCCCCAACTCTGTTCCCTCCAGCCGTGCCCTCCTTGTTCCCATACTATTAAGGTCCTTCACTTGGGTGTCCCATGGACCATGCTTCAGGCATTTCCAAATTCTAACCTTGACTCTCAAACCTTGCCAGTTCTGTATCCTATTCCCCTGGATCACTCTCAGGTGAAAGAAACAAAATGAATAGATGATTTCATAATAAGGAGCAAATGATTTATTTTCTTCCACGTACCACTTTTCAGATACCTATAGCCTCTTTAAGCCAATAACTATTTATTGAGCACCCACTTTGTGCAAAGTACTATCCTGTTTATTATATAAATATAAATAAGATGTCATTTCTTCTTCAGAGTTCAAACTCTAGGTAGGGATATATACCACTGGCTGTGATGCAAGTTGGATTTGTGGAGGAGAGGAGAAAAAGCCATCTTTGTTGAACTGGGTCTTGCTGATTGATGGGCTGAACTTTGAAAGTCAGCAGTGAGCAGATAACAGGGCAGACAGGGAACAGGAAACTGGTTGGAAAAAGGCCCAAGGCAGGGAGAATTCAAGGTGAGTTCAGTGAAAGGCAAGTAGTCTGGGGTAGGCTTGATGAACTCAGTGTGAAGGAGGGACTGGGAGATGGGCTGTCAGTGGAAGCAGAGTGACTGGGGCTTTGAATGCCATGCTGAAGGAGCTGGGCTGCATTCCTCAGGTGGCTGGGAGCAATTGAAGTGGAGTTGGGTCCCGGTATGACTGGATGTTGTGCTCTCTCTAGAAACCTGACGTGTTTAGAGGCCTGGACTAGGGGATGAAGACCCAGCCATAGTCTACTGGCATGAAGAATCCATAGTCCTAGACTTCAGAGGGCATATAGATGCCACTTTCAGTGCAAGCACCGGTTGTAGACATGCTATATTTAGCCTTATAACAAGCATAATCAGGTTAGGGCACCTTGGCAGCCTCATTGAAGTAGCCCAGAAGATTGGTTTTGGAGCACCTAGGAAAATCCTCTGAGGATTCTTGGAATGAGTTGCAGGTCCTGCAGAGTGGTTGGGGGTAGAGCCAGAGAAATGCTTTTGTGTGAATGCCACCATCTCACTGGGAAGCTGACGTAATAGAAGAGCAGAGGGGGTAATGAGGGCAGTGAACTAAGGCAGTGGTCCTGGGAATAAAGAAGGGGACTGATGATCAAGCCTTTGTGGGGCCAAAGAGATGGGCACATGGCCCTTTCAGTCATATCCCATGGGGGTACTTGTCTGGTCTATGTACAAGGCTGGCACTAACCAGACTTCTGCTTCTTTCTATGACTCCAGAGGTCAGGGCTGTGGGGACAAATATGGTGAGCTGTTTGCCTCTGTTGACTTGAGCAGCAATATCCTAGGAGACACCATTGATCTAGTACCTTTTTCTTTTGAATCTTTTAAATCCTAAGGATTGTCCAATGTGAGCTTCCCCATTTCACAGAAAGGACTAAGGAAGATTTGGAGGAAGAAGAGCTGACTTCTCCACTTTCCTCCTGGGTCTGTAAGACAAACAGATCCTGCTAGCTTCCTTACCCCATAAACCTTGCTTGCCCATAAACCTGAAGAGTTAGCCCAGGGGCAGTGGGAAGACCTTTTAGTTCTGGAGGGAGATGCAAAGAATGGGTATCAAAAGTCTGACGGCTGATTTCAGTTGAGGTAGAGTTGCCTTTTCCATTTCAGCACCTCCGATCTTGCATTCTTGCTGCAGCACCCATTCAGATATGCTCAACACATCCACTTAGGTAACTCGATTACTCGGGCAGGCGCTTTTACATAATGCACCCTCCCATCAGGTGAGATGCTCAATCATTCAGCACAGAAGCCAGCATCTTGCCCCTAATATCAGTTAACACGCAGCTAATGAACACAGGTTCCCAACAAGTGACTGCATCAGTCAATAAAGGATGGTGCAATCCTACCTGCCTGCACCTGCCACTGCTGTCTCTGGAGCCAATTAGCCAGCTCCTTCCCAGGTGCTGTGGAAATACATTTCCCAAAGTGGTTCTCTGGCTCACCCTGGGGTTATCTTTCTCTCATTCTCCTTTTTCACAGACAGCATGCAAAACGGGAGGCTGTGGCAATTCTGCCAGGCTAGAAGGATTTGCACTGGGAGTGGGGGATATGGTTTGAATTTGCTTTTCAATGCAATCTCTTTGCTCCAAGCAAACAGGATACGGTGATTTGGGGTGTAGGGTGTTGTGAGGATCCCCTGCCATTTCTGATGCTCTGAAAAGCAAGGAGTCTGCTGAGAAGGGCTGGTAGCCCTTCTCCTCTTCTAGTCTCATGGTTTTAACTGTTATCCAACAGGTACAGATCTGAAAAGAAATTAAAATGCATGTCCATTTTCTGTGCTTCCCCCTGTCCAGCCCTGCAGTGAAATCTGCAGTTAGTGGAAAAGGAACTATCACTGTGCTGGCAGTTAGGAGGCATCCATGGTCTTTGGCTGGCTGACTTCAGGCAGTTAAACTAATCAAGATCTTAGTTTGCTCTACTGTAAGATTTCTACTCTGCTTCTTGTTGAGCTGCTGAGAAGACCAAATGATAAAATGTCTGTGAAAATACTTTGTAAAAGTAAAGCCCTGGGAGAACCTAAGATGGCGGCTAGGTGAGACAGGGCAAAAAAAACACCTCTGTGAAAAATACTAGATAAAAACCAGAAGGTGACCCAGAATACCGGTTTCAGCGATGCACCAGCTGGACAAGGTCTGCTAGAACCACAGGGACTGTGTGCTTGGTGAAACCGGGAGTCTGCATTCTGAAACGAGTGAGTAAGCCGGCTGAAAGTCCCGCAGCCATGCTGCAGTGTGGGGAAGCTGGGGCTTGGCATTTGGAGACGGACTGGTTCTTAAAAAAAAAAAAAAAAAAAGGGAAAAACCCAGGAGCGGCTGCAGTTGCAATGGTGGGAACCGCACAGTGAAGCACGGCAGGAGCAGGCTGAGCCAACCTCTCGGTGTCTGGCATGGAGGATAGCCTGCTGCAGATTTCCTCACAGCCAGGAGAGCAGAGGGGAGAGCCAAATGGAGAAAGAAACCCCGCTGCTTGCAGTTGGCTCCCTGGCAGGCTGGAGACACTCCTGCCTAGGGCCCTGCCCACAGTCCAGAGCTGCACCAGTTGTTCCAGAGCTGGGAAGGAGAAACTGTGCAAAAAGGGTGGGGGGTGTTGAGACGCCCCATTCAGCCATTTTTGCATCAGGCTTAGAGCGCCCCTGCATGGCCTGGCAGCCTGGGGCTTCCCTTGAGGGATGGCGTGCACTTGTGACATAGCACAGCCTTCCCTCAGCAGAGGTCCTGGAAGATCACAGCTGAGAAGAGGGGCCCACTCGGAAAACCCAGGGACGCTACATCACTGCAGGTGGTTTGTGGGTCAGCGACAGAGAAAATCTGGGGCAAAACTGAAATGAAGCCTTAGAATCTTGCAACAGACTTGAATCTCTGGGAACACCTGGGAGGTTTGAATATTAAAGCTGCCCTGCCTCCCTGACCTCCCAGACACACGCCCCACATTCAGGGTGGACAGCTCCGACAACACACCCAAACTGAGTTCACCAACTGAACCCCACAAGAATCATTTCCCCACACACCACAAATACAAAGTTGAAGAGAACTGACTTGAGGGGTATAGGTGTCTTGCAGACACCATCTGCTGGTTAGTTAGAGAAACTGTACGCCACCAACTTGTATTTCTGAAAAATTAGAGTGGTATTTTTTTTTACAACTTGAAAGAAACCTATCAAGCAAAGCAAATGCCAAGAGGCCAAAAACAACAGAAAATCTTAATGCATATGATAAAACCAGACGATATGGAGAACCCAATCCCAAACACCCAAATCAAAATATCAGAAGAGACACAGTACTTGGCACAATTAATCAAAGAACTACAATTGAGGAATGAAAACATGGCACAGGATATAAAGGGCATGAAGAAGAGCATGACACAGGATATAAGGAACATAAAGAAGACCCTAGAAGAGCATGAAGAAATTGCAAGAGTAAATAAAAAAATAGAAGATATTATGGAAATAAAAGAAACTGTTGGCCAAATTAAAAGGACTCTGGATACTCATAATACAAGATTAGAGCAAGCTGAACAACGACTCAGTGTCCTAGAAGTCCACAGAACAGAAAATGAAAGAACAAAAGAAAGAATTGAGAAAAAAATCAAAAAAATTGAAATGGATCTCAGGGATATGATAGATAAAATAAAACGTCCAAATTTAAGACTCATTGGTGTCCCAGAAGGGGAAGAGAAGGGTAAAGTTATAGAAAGAGTATTTGAAGAAATTGTTGGGGAAAACTTCCCCAACCTTCTACACAATATAAATACGCAAAGCATAAATGCCTTGTGAACTCCAAATAGAATAAATCCAAATAAACCCACTCCGAGACATATTCTGATCAGACTCTCAAATACTGAAGAGAAGGGCAAGTTCTGAAAGCAGCAAGAGAAAAGCAATTCACCACATACAAAGGAAACAACATAAGACTAAGTAGTGACTACTCAGAGGCCACTATGGAGTCAAGAAGGCAGTGGCATGACATATTTAAAATTCTGAGAGAGAAAAATTTCCAACCAAGAATACTTTATCCAGCAAAACTCTCCTTCAAATTTGAGGGAGAGCTTAAATTTTTCACAGACAAACAAATGCTGAGAGAGTTTGCCAATAAAAGACCTGCCTTACTTCAGATACTAAAGAGAGCCCTACTGACAGAGAAACAAAGAAAGGAGAAAGAGATATAGAGAATTTTAACAGACATATATAGAACCTTACATCCCAAATCACCGGGACACTCAGTTTTCTCTAGTGATCACGGATCTTTCTCCAGAATGGGCCATATGCTGGGACATAGAACAAGCCTCAATAAATTAAAAACAAACAAACAAACAAACAAACAAAAAACAATTGAATATATTCAAAGCACAATCTCTGACCACAATGGAATACAAATAGAAGTCAATAATCTTTGAATTGTAGCTCCACTATTTACTTCCTACGTGATATAAAATACACAAACTCTAATGACAAATCAGTGGTTTTGAACTCAATGTAAAATATGTAATTTTTCACAAGAACTATATAAAGGTGGGGTAATGGAGGAGTATAGGAACATAGTTTATGTGTCCTATTGAAGTTAAGTTGGTATCAAAGAAAAACAAGATTGTTATGGATTTAAGAGGTTAATTTTAAGCCCCACAGTAAACACAAAGAAATTATCAGAGAATATGACCATAGAGATATAAAGTAGAGTATGGGTTAAGAGAAATGGGGGAAGGGGCAATGGGGAGTTAAGAAATGAGTGTAGGGTTGCTGTTTGAGGTGAAGGGAAATTTCTAGTAATGGATGGTGGGAAGGTGATAGCATTACAACATTCTAAATGTGATCAATCCCACTAATGGAGTGCTAGGGAGGGGGTGGAATGGGAAGATTTAGGCTGTATATATGTTTCCACAATTGAGGAAGAAAAAAAAAAGATAGTCTAAATAGATGACAATTGAATGCCAAGGATAATCCTGGATGGGATCTGAGGATGGAGGAGAGGAGGCTCAAAGGGACATAGTTGAGACATAAGGAAAAAAAAAAAAGGAAATACAGAATGTAAGCTTTGTATCAATGTTGAATTTCTTGTACTTCTTAGCTGCACTTAATGGGATTGCATAAAAGAATGTTATTGTTCATGGGAATTGTATATCTGAATTATAGTGTTTGTTCAAGAATGTGTGCAGCTAGCCCTCATATGTTCAGAAGACAGAGCAATAGATGATGGATGGTAGATAGGGAGAGAGGGAGGGAGGGAGGGAGTGAAAGAAATAGCGGTGTGACGACATGTTAAAGTTGATGGATTGGGGTGTCGGGGGAGGGGGATCAGGATATGCTGGAGTTCTGTGTATGGGGTTTATATTGTTTTTGCAACTGTTCCCATAACTTTGAATTTATTTCAAAATAAAATTTAAAAAAAAGATCATATCATCTGCAAAAAAAAAATACAAGGATGGAATTATACATGTATTACTTGGACAGACATAAAGTTTTTAAATTAAAAAATAGATGTAATTATACAATTAAAAAAAAAAAAGTAAAGCCCTGTACAGATATACAGTGTTGAGTGATAATGTGGGGAAGTGGAAACAGTATCAGGCTAGAGGTCAGCATATTGGAGTCCGGAGTTTTCTGCTCAGCCCTGCCACATATGAGTTCAGGGGCTTTGGAGACATCGCTTCATCTGTATGGGACTTGCATTTTCTCATTGAGGAATTGGGGAGGATAGAGCCTACCTTTGTAGAGCTGTGAAAATTAAAAGAGGTAGTAGGTGTGAATGTTTAGAAAGCTGTGGTATGTTGTACAAATGAAAGGAATTGTTTATTCTTGCCTATGTTTGAATTGACTGTGGCCTAATCCAACTCTTCTTGGCCCTTGGAGATTTTGTTTGCACTGTATTATTTTCCACTGGTTTTATGTTGATTTTCAGTTCAAAAATGCCTTTTTTCTGTCTTAGGTCCTCTCAATAAGATAATGAGCCCCTGAGGCAGAGCCTGTGGGGCCAGGTAGGTAGCGGGTTCTTCAGTGTCAGTCACCCCAGGATTTGTATAAAGTGAGTGCTCAGTGAGTGCTGTAGATCCACTGAGGCCACTTGTGGACCCACACCCAACTTCTCAGTGTTACCTCATTTCCAGGAAATATTCTAGTGGTCTGACTCAAGCAAATAAAACGTTGAGATCAGAGGATTATTCTTTGACGATCTCTTCTTTCCTTGACATCCTTTTTCTTTAATTCAGTGAATGAGTCTGGTTCTCTAATCCAATTGTGGAAGTCAGTCACTCATCACAAGTTCTCCCTTCCCACTAGAAATTAAAGTCCTTAATAATAGGTAACTCTTGAGTAAAAATTATAATCTCCATTTCAACCTAATGTGACATCTTAAACTAAAAGTGCAATGAGATTAAGATAACCCTTTTAAAATTTTAAAATTTTAAGGCTATAAATCCATTGCATTTATATATATAGTTTTGAGCAGGATGAATTTCCATAGGGACTAATAGTGGTGAGTCTTGTGAATTTTGTCTGGTTATGAGATTGCTAACAGTAACTCACCACTTCAATCTATTAACTGCTTATTGAGATTCTATGAGTGAAAAACACTGTGCTGACCTTTGCGGGAGACACAGAGAATGATGAGAAGTGGGTTTGGTACTTATGTTAAATCATACCCACTCAGGACCTGCATTAATGGCAGTAGTGGGGCTGGGGATGTGTTCCTTTGCAATTATTTGTGAATGCTTTGCTTTAGTATTTGGAGACCTTGAATCAAACCCCATGACTTCACGCCTGCACACTTTATTTTGGAAAGTCCAAGACTTGGTACTGAGAGTCATGCCTTCCTGTTTTCCTCCTCGCTAACATTGGTCACAG
Source organism: Choloepus didactylus (assembly GCF_015220235.1). Classification (NCBI taxonomy): domain Eukaryota; kingdom Metazoa; phylum Chordata; class Mammalia; order Pilosa; family Megalonychidae; genus Choloepus; species Choloepus didactylus. Next base: position 127,614,518 of record NC_051310.1, on the reverse strand, counting down.
TAATATTTGGTAAGTTTGTGACTTGCCAACAGGATCTCCATGACAGCTGACAGTATTGTTGACATTGGAAAATCATGGAGAAAAGAGATGGCAACAACAGTAAGAGGAGGCAGGAATGATTAGGAGTGGGAAGAGGGCAAGTATGGTGGGATCAAGGTAAATTTTTTTAAGGTGGAAGTAATTTATGTAGTCCTGATCATTTTAAGAAACTTTCCCAGGCTGTTTTGATGGTTGTCTCCCCTTCTTTCTTCCCCAACTCTGATCTAGTTCAACAAATCATTAGGTGGAGGCCTGTGAGTGCCCTCAGATGTGCTATTACAAGATATTAGACCAAGATTCCAATGGTAAAGAAATTTGAGTCAAAGTTATTTCAAATGTTTCCACAAAGACAGAACTTCTTTAATTATGAAAGCCAAACTTATTCAGTCCCTTAAGAGAATTAACAGAAGAGGCATAGTCCAAAGCCAAATCCATGGTGAGTCCATATTACAGGCAGGTTTATTTGGATCCAAACTGGGTTTCTAAACTGTCAATGGTTAATGCTGTGTTTGTGTATGTATGTAGAGCAAGACACGACACAAGGGAGGGGTGAGAACTTGTGACATGAGTTAAACTACTGATGAGCCCTAACACTGTATGTCTTTTAACAGGATGATGGTTAGGCATTGTACATTTGATTAGTGTAAGGTTTTTCTCTTTTATTTTAACAAAGCCTTAGGATCTGGAAAACAGCATAGGAGTATTCCACCAGAAAGTTTCCAGTTTGCTGTAAACGGAAACAATATCAGTATCATGTGGATAAATATGTATAAAGCAGTGTCATTCCTGCCCTGCTCCCCACATGGTGAAGAGAGGATGGGGGATGAGTGAAGACTTGGGAGAACATCAAGTATTCAGGCTCAGGCCACCTCCCCCAACAACCACTTCCAGAACTGCTCATCTGGAGACAGAGGAGAGGTGGTGCTTTCAACCTGCTTAACCATAAGTTCTAGCTTAGCCTTTTTTTATTTTAAATATTAAAAAATAGACATTTTCAAGTACATACAAAGGTAGAAAGATTAGTTTAATAAACCACCAGGTGCCTGTCACCTGGCTTCAACAATCACCAACATTTTGCCAATCTTATTTTATCAATTACCACTTCCCTTTATTTCCTTAAACTTTTAATTTTGAAATAATTTCAAACTTATAGGACAGTTGCAAAAATAATATAAAACCCATACAGAGAATTCCGTCATACTCCTCTGCCCCCAGATACCCAGATTTGCCACATTTGCCATATCTTCTTTCTATCTATCTATCTATCTATCTATCTATCTATCTATCTTCTACCTACCTACCTACCTACCTATCTACCTACCTGCCTACCTACCTATCTATCTATTTACCTGTCTATCTATTTATCTATTTTCTAAACACTTGAGTGTAGGTTGTATACATAATGCTTCTAAAACACTTAATACTTCCAGATGCTTTTCCTCAGAACAAGGATATTCACTTATGTAATCTCCTTAAGTGCAACTTTAAAGTTGAAGAAATTTAACATTGATATAAAGTCTAAATTCTATATTCCTCAATTTTGTCATATGTTTTAATAATGCCCTTTTTTAAAAAAATTCAGTTTTGTTGAGATATATTCACATACCATACAATCATCCATGGTGTACAATCAACTATTCACAGTATCTTCATATAGTTGTGCATTCATCACCCCAATCTATTTTTGAACATTTTCCTTACATCAGAAAGAATATGAATAAAAAGTGAAAGTAAAAAACAACTCCCAAATCATTTCCCCCCATCCCACCCTATTTTTCATTTAGTTTTTGTCCCCATTCGTCTACTCATCCATCCATACACTGGATAAAGGGAGTGTGATCCACAAGGTTTTCACAATCACACTGTCACCCCTTGTAAGCTGCATTATTACACAGTCTTCAAGAGTCAAGGCTACTGGCTTGGAGTTTTTTTCAGGTATTTACTTCTAGCTTTTCCAGTGCATTAAAACCTATATAGTATGTAAGAATGTCCACCAGAATGAGCTCTTGATGCCATTTGAAATCTCTCAGCCAGTGAAACTTTATTTCATTTCATTTTGCATCCCTCTTTAGGTCAAGAAGATGTCCTCAGTCCCACAATGCTGGGTCCAGATTCATCCCCAGGAGTCATATCCTGCATTGCCAGGGAGAGTCATACCCCTGGGAGTCAGGTCTCACATAGTGGGGAGGGCAGCGAGTTCACCTGCCAAGCTCACCTAGCTAGAGAGAGAGGGCCACATCTGAGCAACAAAGAGGTACTCAGGGGGAGACTCTTAGGTACACTTATAAGCAGGTTTAGTCTCTCCTCTGAAGTAATGAGCTTCATAAGGGCAAGCCCCAAGATAGAGGGCTTGGCAAACCAAACCATCCATCTTCAATGTTTATGAGAACATCAGCAACAATCCAGGTGAGGAAGTCCAATACTTCCGCATTTCCCCCCATCTCCCCAGGGGAGCCCTGCACAAATACTTTTATTCTCTGCCGAAATTACTTTGGGATGTATCACCATTTCACATAAAATCACTATAAAATCCTGTATCAAAATAACATCTCTTCCCTTGGTCTCACATGGAGGTTGAAGTTTTAAAACACAGTCAATATTGACGTTTACCCTTTGGCCCAATTTGCCCTAGTCCTAACCACATCTGCTTCATTCATATTTCTAACTGAAGTCTGGGCTCTTTTTCAGCTTTTTTTTAACAGTTGCTATATACGCTAATACTAACATTCATATCTGCCAAGCTCTAGCTCTGAGTTTCAGATGTCACACAGACACCCAAAGTTCCAGAGACTGATCAGGTTATACACAAAGGAATCAGCATCTCAGAATTTGGAGATAGCCATTACAATTCAGGAATAGATGTGATTGCTGTAAAAGTTTACAATCTAGGGACCATTACAATAATCGTTCCCCTGATAAGTTGTGCTCTAAGATTCAATTCTGAGTTTACACATTGTAGTTAGTCCTTATTGGTGAGGCATTATAGTGTTTTGCGGTCGCAGTTGACTCGTCTGGGGGGGGTGGCGGCCGGTTGCTAAATCCTAGGCTCTCGGGATTGCTCGGAGGGTACCGGCGGCGAGGGCTCTTTCCCGGAGGCGAGGGCGAGGCGGGGGACTGGGCCCGGTCCCCGGCGGAGGCGTGCAAGGTGTGGAGGGCGGCGAGAAGGAACAGGCGGGACACGTTTCTTTTAGGGTGAAGAAGCCAAGAGAGTTTATTAGGGGAGAGTACAAGCTTATATCGGGCGGTTTAGAGGGCGGGGTAGCTGTAGAGGTTAAAGGCTTGGATTGGTTCTGAGAGGGCACGGAGGTTGTTTGAAAAGGGGCGGGAGTTGCTCCGGTAACGAAGAGGGTGGAGGGTGCGGGTAAGGCACGGGGGGGGGGGGTTTTCTCCGGCAAGCCCTCCCCAACGGTTGTACTTTGGGGTGAGGAAATGGGGCCTGCATTCGGCTCCACTTTCTCAGGCCCGGGGGGCCGTGGAGGGCGCTACCACCCGTGCCCCACTACCTTTCCTAGGGGCTGATCAGTTCCCCTGGCCCAGGCCCGCCAAGTCGGAACTCGATAACAGTATCCCGCAGTGTTTGCCTTTGTTTCTGATGTACTTCACTCAAAATACTGTCTACAGGATCCATTCACCTCTTTTCATGTCTCACAGCTCCATTCCTTCTCACAGTTGCTCAATATTCCATTGTGCACATAAACCACAGTTCACCATTCTGTTCTCAGTTGATGTACCCTTAGGCCACCTCTACCCATTGCAAATCATGAATACTAGCTCCATAAACACCAGTGTGCAAATGTCCATTCATGTCTCTACTCTCAGCTCTTCCAAGTAGATACCCCATAATGGGGTTGCAGGACCTATGGCACCCACATAATTAGCTTCTTGTGGAACCACCACACTGTCCTCCAAAAAGGCTGTATCATTCTGTCTCCTCACCAGCAGTAAATAGGTAGATCCCTCTCTCCGTGTTTTCTCCAGCACTTTTATCCCTATTTATAATAATGCCCCTTTGAGCCTTTTCTCCTCCATTATTAGATCCAGTTCAGGAAAATGAATTGCATTTAATTGCCATTTGCCTCTTCAAAAAATTGTTGCTCTCTTTAAAAAATTTGTGGAAACATATATACAACATAAACTTTCCCTTCTCAGGGATGTTTCACTCCCAAACATACCATTCAGTGGGATTAATTACATTCACAATATTGTGCTACCCTCCCACTTCCATTACCAGAATTTTCCTATCACCCCCAACAGAAGACCTGTACCCATTATTCATGAACTCAGCATTCCCCTGCCCCTTACCCTTGGTAATCTGTATTCTCCTTTCTGTCTCTATGAGTTTGCATATTCTGGCTAGTTCATATAAGTGGAATCATACATCTGTTCCATTGTGTCTGACTTATTTCACTCAACCTGATGTTTTTAAGGTTCATGTACCAGAACTTCATTCTTTTATATTTCTGAGAAATAGTCTATTGTAGGTATATACTGTATTTTGTTTATCCATTAATCTGTTGATGGACCTTTGGGTTGTTTCCCCCTTTTGGTAATTGTGAATAATGCTGCTATGAACACTGGTGTACAAATATCGGTCTGAATTCCTGATTTAAATTCTTTTGGGTATACAACTAGAAGTGGGATTGCTGGGTCATATGGTAGTTTTATGTATAACTTTTTGAGGAACTGCCAAACTGTTTTCCACAGTTGCTACACCATCTTATATTCTCACCAACAATGTATGAGGTTTCCTACTTCTCCGCATCCTCACTGGCATGTATAATTTTCTGTTGATTTTAATAATAGCCATTCTAGTGGATGTGAAGTGGTATCTCATTGTAGTTTTCTGAAATAATTTTTTTTTTTTTTTTTTAAAAAGAACTTTTAAAAGGCTCTTTATTTAAAGGTAAAATAAAATCTATGGCACTCTTCATAAATATTGCCATATTGCAGTCCAAAAGGTTTTTTTTTTTTTTTTTTAATCATCATTTTATTGAGATATATTCACATACCACGCAGTCATACAAAACAAATTGTACTTTCGATTGTTTACAGTACCATTACATAGTTGTATATTCATCACCTAAATCAATCCCTGACACCTTCATTAGCACACACACAAAAATAACAAGAATAATAATTAGAGTGAAAAAGAGCAATTGAAGTAAAAAAGAACACTAGGTACCTTTGTCTGTTTGTTTGCTTCCCCTACTTTTCTACACATCCATCCATAAACTAGACAAAGTGGAGTTTGGTCCTTATGGCATTCCCAATCCCACTATCACCCCTCATAAGCTACATTTTTATACAACTATCTTCGAGATTCATGGGTTCTGGGTTGTAGTTTAATAGTTTCAGGTATCCACCACCAGCTACCCCAATTCTTTAGAACCTAAAAAAGGTTGTCTAAAGTGTGCGTAAGAGTGCCCACCAGAGTGATCTCTCGGCTCGTTTTGGAATCTCTCTGCCACTGAAGCTTATTTCATTTCCTTTCACATCCCCCTTTTGGTCAAGAAGATGTTCTCCGTCCCACGATGCCGGGTCTACATTCCTCCCCGGGAGTCATATTCCACGTTGCCAGGGAGATTCACTTCCCTGGGTGTCTGATCCCACGTAGGGGGGAGGGCAGTGATTTCACCTTTCAAGTTGGCTTAGCCAGAGAGAGAGGGCCACATCTGAGCAACAAAGAGGCATTCAGGAGGAGACTCTTAGGCACAAATACAGGGAGGCCTAGCCTCTCCTTTGCAGCAACCGTCTTCCCAAGGGTAAAACTTATGGTAGAGGGCTCAACCCATCAAACCACCAGTCCCCTATGTCTGTGGTCATGTTAGCAACCATGGAGGTGGGGTAGGCGAATACCCCTGCACTCTCCACAGGCTCCTCAAGGGGGCACTACATCTTTTTTTTTTTTTTTCCTTGTTTGTCTTTTTTCTTTTTTTTAACTTTCCCTTCTTTTTTCAAATCAACTGTATGAAAAAAAAAGTTAAAAAGAAAACAAACATACAATAAAAGAACATTTCAAAGAGACCATAGCAAGGGAGTAAGAAAAAGACAACTAACCTAAGATAACTGCTTAACTTCCAACATGTTCCTACTTTACCCCAAGAAAGTTACATAATATAGCAACATTTCAGTGAACTTGTTCCTACTACATCCATCAGAAATTAACAGACCATAGTCATTTCTGGGCATCCCCAGAACGTTAAATAGCTTATCTGTTCTTCTTGGATTATTGTTCCCCCCTTCCTTAATTGCTCTCTACTGCTAGTTCCCCTACATTCTACATTATAAACCATTTGTTTTACATTTTTCAAAGTTCACATTAGTGGTAGCATATAATATTTCTCTTTTTGTGCCTGGCTTATTTCGCTCAGCATTATGTCTTCAAGGTTCATCCATGTTGTCATATGTTTCACCAGATCGTTCCTTCTTACTGCCGCGTAGTATTCCATCGTGTGTATATACCACATTTTATTTATCCACTCATCTGTTGAAGGACATTTGGGTTGTTTCCATCTCTTGGCAATTGTGAATAATGCTGCTATGAACATTGGCGTGCAGATATCTGTTCGTGTCACTGCTTTCCGATCTTCCGGGTATATACCGAGAAGTGCAATCGCTGGATCGAATGGTAGCTCTATATCTAGTTTTCTAAGGAACTGCCAGACTGACTTCCAGAGTGGCTGAACCATTATACAGTCCCACCAAGAATGAATAAGAGTTCCAATTTCTCCACATCCCCTCCAGCATTTGTAGTTTCCTGTTTGTTTAATGGCAGCCATTCTAACCGGTGTTAGATGGTATCTCATTGTGGTCTTAATTTGCATCTCTCTAATAGCTAGTGAAGCTGAACATTTTTTCATGTGTTTCTTGGCCATTTGTATTTCCTCTTCAGAGAACTGTCTTTTCATATCTTTTGCCCATTTTATAATTGGGCTGTCTGTACTATTGTCACTGAGTTGTAGGATTTCTTTGTATATGCAAGATATCAGTCTTTTGTCAGATACATGGTTTCCAAAAATTTTTTCCCATTGAGTTGGCTGCCTCTTTACCTTTTTGAGAAATTCCTTTGAGGTGCAGAAACTTCTAAGCTTGAGGAGTTCCCATTTATCTATTTTCTCTTTTGTTGCTTGTGCTTTGGGTGTAAAGTCTAGGAAGTGGCCTCCTAATACAAGGTCTTGAAGATGTTTTCCTACATTATCTTCTAGGAGTTTTATGGTACTTTCTTTTATATTGAGATCTTTGGTCCATTATGAGTTAATTTTTGTGTAGGGGGTGAGGTAGGGGTCCTCTTTCATTCTTTTGGATATGGATATCCAACTCTCCCAGCCCCATTTGTTGAAAAGACCATTATGGCTCAGTTCGGTGACTTTGGGGGCCTTATCAAAGATCAGTCGGCCATAGATCTGAGGGTCTATCTCTGAATTCTCAATTCGATTCCATTGATCTATATGTCTATCTTTGTGCCAGTACCATGCTGTTTTGACAACTGTGGCTTTATAATAAGCTTCAAAGTCAGGGAGTGTAAGTCCTCCCACTTCGTTTTTCTTTTTTAGAGTGACTTTAGCAATTCGAGGCATCTTCCCTTTCCAAATAAATTTGATAACTAGCTTTTCCAAGTCTGCAAAGTAGGTTGTTGGAATTTTGATTGGGATTGCATTGAATCTGTAGATGAGTTTGGGTAGAATTGACATCTTAATGACATTTAGCCTTCCTATCCATGAACAAGGAATATTTTTCCATCTTTTAAGGTCCCCTTCTATTTCTTTTAGTAGAGTTATGTAGTTTTCTTTGTATAGGTCTTTTACATCTTTGGTTAAGTTTATTCCTAGGTACTTGATTTTTTTAGTTGCTATTGAAAATGGTATCTTTTTCTTGAGTGTCTCTTCAGTTTGTTCATTTCTAGCATATAGAAACATTACTGACTTATGTGCATTAATCTTGTATCCCGCTACTTTGCTAAATTTGTTTATTAGCTCTAGTAGGTGTATCGTTGATTTCTCAGGGTTTTCTAGATATAAGATCATATCATCTGCAAACAATGACAGTTTTACTTCTTCTTTTCCAATTTGGATGCCTTTTATTTCTTTGTCTTGCCGGATTGCCCTGGCTAGCACTTCCAGCACAATGTTGAATAACAGTGGTGACAGCGGGCATCCTTGTCTTGTTCCTGATCTTAGAGGGAAGGCTTTCAGTCTCTCACCATTGAGTACTATGCTGGCTGTGGGTTTTTCATATATGCTCTTTATCATGTTGAGGAAGTTTCCTTCAATTCCTACCTTTTGAAGTGTTTTTATCAAAAAGGGATGTTGGATTTTGTCAAATGCTTTTTCAGCATCTATTGAGATGATCAATTGATTTTTCCCTTTCGAGTTTTTAATGTGTTGTAATACATTGTTGTTTTTCTTATGTTGAACCATCCTTGCATGCCTGGAATGAACCCCACTTGGTCATGGTGTATGATTTTTTTAATGTGTCTTTGGATTCGATTTGCAAGTATTTTGTTGAGGATTTTTGCATCTATATTCATTAGGGAGATTGGCCGGTAGTTTTCCTTTTTTGTAGCATCTTTGCCTGGTTTTGGTATTAGATTGATGTTAGCTTCATAAAATGAGTTAGGTAGTGTTCCATTTTCTTCAATGTTTTGAAAGAGTTTGAGTAAGACTGGTGTCAGTTCTTTCTGGAAAGTTTGGTAGAATTCCCATGTGAAGCCATCTGGCCCTGGGCATTTATTTGTGGGAAGATTTTTGATGACTGATTGGATCTCTTTGCTTGTGATGGGTTGGTTGAGGTCTTCTATTTCTTCTCTGGTCAGTCTAGGTTGTTCATATGTTTCCAGGAAATTGTCCATTTCTTCTACATTGTCCAGTTTGTTGCCATACAGTTGTTCATAATATCCTCTTATAATTTTTTAATTTCTTCAGGATCTGCAGTTATGTCACCTTTTTCATTCATTATTTTGTTTATATGGGTCTTCTCTCTTTTTGATTTTGTCAGTCTAGCTAGGGGCTTGTCAATCTTGTTGATCTTCTCAAAGAACCAACTTTTGGTGATATTTATCCTTTCTATTGTTTTTTTGTTCTCTATGTCATTTATTTCTGCTTTAATCCTTGTTATTTCTTTTCTTGTACTTGGTTTAGGATTGGTTTGCTGTTCATTTTCTAGCTTCTTCAGTTGATCCATTAGTTCTTTGATTTTGGCTCTTTCTTCCTTTTTAATATATGCGTTTAGTGCTATAAATTTCCCCCTTAGCACTGCTTTTGCTGCATCCCATAGGTTTTGGTATGTTATGTTCTCATTTTCATTCGTCTCTATATATTTAGCAATTTCTCTTGCTATTTCTTCTTTAACCCACTGATTGTTTAGGAGTGCATTGTTTAACCTCCAGGTATTTGTGAATTTTCTAAGTCTCTGATGGTTATTGACTTCTAATTGTATTCCATTGTGGTCAGAGAATGTGCTTTGAATAATTTCAATCTTTTTAAATTTATTGAGGCTTGTTTTATGTCCCAGCATATGATCTATTCTGGAGAAAGTTCCATGAGCACTAGAAAAGTATGTGTATCCTGGTGATTTGGGATGTAATGTCCTGTAGATGTCTGTTAAATCTAATTCATTTATCAGATTGTTTAGGTTTTCAATTTCCTTATTGGTCTTCTGTCTGGTTGATCTATCTATAGGAGAGAGTGATGTGTTGAAGTCTCCCACAATTATTGTGGAAACATCAATTGCTTCCTTTAGTTTTGCCAATGTTTCTCTCATGTATTTTGTGGCACCTTGATTGGGTGCATAGACATTTACGATTGTTATTTCTTCTTGCTGAATTGCCCCTTTTATTAGTATGTAGTGGCCTTCTTTGTCTCTCAAAACATCCCTGCATTTGAAGTCTATTTTATCTGAGATTAATATTGCTACACCTGCTTTCTTTTGGCTGTAGCTTGCATGAAATATTTTTTTCCATCCTTTCACTTTCAGTTTCTTTGTGTCCCTGTGTCTAAGATGAGTCTCTTGTATGCAACATATTGATGGTTCATTTTTTTTGATCCATTCTGCGAATCTATATCTTTTAATTGGGGAGTTTAATCCATTTACATTCAACGTTAAAACCGTGAAGGCATTTCTTGAATCGGCCATCTTATCCTTTGGATTATGTTTGCCATATTTTTCCCTCTCTCTATTAATATCCTTTATTGTACCCATACCGAATCTCTTTAGTACTGAACCTTTCTCCAAGTCTCTCTGTCCTGTCTTTGTTTCTCTGTCTGTAGGGCTCCCTTTAGTATCTCCAGTAGGGCAGGTCTCTTGTTAGCAAATTCTCTCAGCATTTGTTTGTCTGTGAAAAATTTAAGCTCTCCCTCAAATTTGAAGGAGAGCTTTGCTGGATAAAGTATTCTTGGCTGGAAATTCCTCTCACTCAGAATTTTAAATATATCGTGCCACTGCCTTCTCGCCTCCATGGTGGCTGCTGAGTAGTCACTACTTAGTCTTATGCTGTTTCCTTTGTATGTGGTGAATTGCTTTTCTCTTGCTGCTTTCAGAACTTGCTCCTTCTCTTCTATGTTTGACAGTGTGATCAGTATATGTCTCGGAGTGGGTTTTTTTGGATTTATTCTATTTGGAGTTCGCTGAGCATTTATGATTTGTGTATTTATGTTGTTTAGAAGATTTGGGAAGTTTTCCCCAACAATTTCTTTGAATACTCTTCCTAGACCTTTACCCTTTTCTTCCCCTTCTGGGACACCAATGAGTCTTATATTCGGACGTTTCATATTATCTATCATATCCCTGAGGTCCATTTCGAGTTTTTCAATTTTTTTCCCCATTCTTTCTTTTATGCTTTCATTTTCCATTCTGTCATCTTCCAGGTCACTGATTCGTTGTTCAACTTCCTCTAGTCTTGTACTATGAGTGTCTGGAATATTTTTAATTTGGTCAACAGTTTCTTTAATTTCCATAAGATCATCCATTTTTTTATTTAGTCTTGCAATGTCTTCTTTATGCTCTTCTAGGGTCTTCTTGATTTCCTTCATATCCCGTACTATGGTCTCATTGTTCATCTTTAGTTCTTTGAGTAGCTGCTCTAGGTGTGTCTCTTCTGGTCTTTTGATTTGGGTGCTTGGGCTTGGGTTATCCATATCGTCTGGTTTTTTCATATGCTTTATAATTTTCTGTTGTTTTTGGCCTCGTGGCATTTGCTGAACTTGATAGGGTTCTTTTAGGGTTTGTAGACCAGTTGAAGTCCTTATCTCTAATTTATCAGATCTACAGCTTCGTGGAGTACACTTTCTCTAACTAACCAGCAGGTGGCGTCCACGAGCCACCTGTTCTCCACAAGCCAGATCTCCCCTGCTTAGCCTTTTTGGTGAGTGGGGGAGTGAGTCTTGTGGGGCCCAATTGGTGTACCAAGCTTGCGTGTGTAGTTGGTGTTGCCTGCCCTGTATGTGGGGCGTGTTTCTGGGCAGTCGGGGAGGGGGGGTGGCCCTAACAATCAAATCTCCCTGATGATCCTAGAGTTTTAAAGCTACTGCAATAGTCTAATCCTTCAGTTCAGTCCTGCCACAGTTTATCTCTGCCACTGACCCACAAGTCTTTGGTATTGGCGTATGGCTCCTGAGACTTGCAAGTGGGCCCCTCTTCCAGGCTGTGCACCCCAGGTCCTCTGTTGAGGGATGACTGTGCTATGTCACAGGTGAGTGCCGTCCCCCCAGGGCAGTTCTGGGCTGCTGGGCTGTGTTGGGAGGCTCCCAGTCTGCTCAAATGATGGCTGAATGGGGCTCTGTTAATTCACACTGCTCCCCCTTCCCAGCCCTGGGACATTCAGCTGAGGTTGCAGGGAAGGCTAATGTCCACGCCCAGTTTTGTGGTGTGTGTCTGTTATTTGAAGCACTTCCGTCACACTGGGTTGTCTGGGGCAGCTCTGGGCTATGGGGCTGGCGATGGGCAGGAGTGTTTCCTGTCCACCAGGATGGTGGCTGTGAGCGGACACCCCCCTTTTCTTGGGAAGTTGTGTTGTTTAGTGAATTTTCTCAGCCACTGGATTATTGCCTTTTGTCTCAGAGCTGTCTTAGTTCTGCTCTTGACTTGACGTGCCCAAATTTCAATTCTTTGAAGCTTTCTGTATTGAGCTTCTTAGAGTAATTGTTTTAGAAAAAGCAAAAAGGATTTAAAAAAAAAAACAAAAAAAAAAACGGCCCTCCTCAGAGATCTAATGGGTTATTGAAATGCTAATAGACAAAGCAACCAGGGCCATTAAGGAAAGGTCCACAGGGCAGAGAGATCAGCCTTGCTTCGGGATTTGCATATGCGCCTCAAGGCCTGATCTCCGCCCTTCCCCTTTCTGTGTTCACCAGAACTCCAAAAATCCTCTGCTTTTATTTTGGAGTTTTTCGTGTTGTTTTTTTTCTATGCCTGTCTCCTCTCTGCTGGGCTGGCTGCTCTCAGAGTCTCTGGTGTCTGGTCTCAGTCTATCTATGGTTGGAGTTTGAATCAGTAGAATGAGTTTCCGATAAGAGCAGCCACTGCACTTCTCCCTTCTCCTTCCTGGAGCTGACAGCCCCTCCTCCCCCGGGACTGAGCCTGGCAGGGAGGGGCGCGGGTCCCCTGGCCGCAAAAACTTACAGATTTCGCTGATCTCAGCAGTTCCACGTTTTCATGAGTGTTGTATGAAGTATGCCCAAAGACAGATTGCTCTGTGGTGTCCAGTCCACGCAGTTCCTGGCTTTTTACCTACTTTCCTGGAGGAGTAACTAAAACATACAGCTCACCAGTCTGCCATCTTGCCCCGCCTCCCTCTCTGAAATAATTTAAAGCAAATCCAAAACAACACATGTTGCCACTTGTCAATACTTCAATCTACATCTTTGGTAAGAACTTAAAAAATGTACATATACACCATGCTATTATCACACCTAATAAGAATTCCCACAACTATTATCTAATGCCCAGTTCATATTCAGTTGTACCAGTTCTCAAAAAGTCTTTTTGCAGTTGATTTGTTTGAATTACATCTAAACAAGCTCCGCCCATGCATTTAGTTGATTATCTTCTAAATCTTTCTAATCTATTTGCTTTGAGAAACTGGGTCATTCTGAAGTTGCTTCTTCCTAGAGTTGTTTACCTAATTTCTCTATCCCAAGTCCTTTCTTCTTTGCAGAAGTAAGTTCTAACTAGTACTTGTATCCCCAGTGGAGATGAAGACTTGGCAGAAGAAAGACCTCTGGATTGGGACCAGGAGACCTGCTCTCAGGGCCCATCTCTGCTAGTAATTATCTTTATGACCTTGGGATACACAGTTGACATTTCTGGGTCTCAGTTTCCTTATTTAAAAAAGAAGGGGTTGGGCCAGGTGGTCTGTGAGACCCCTTCCTATGCAGCAAGGGAAAACAGGACAGGAATGACTGCTACACTCTACATTCCAGACTCAAACTCTGAACCTCCCTACAAGGTAAATATAGTTTCTATGTCTGAGCCTGCAAAAACCAACCAACCAACCAAAGCCAGTCAGGTTTGGAGGAAGGGAGGCCTTCCTTACCAGTAGTTTTTCCTGACTTTCCTAACTTGAAGCCTCCCTGAAACTAAGGGAGAGAAAAACCTGGGGGACTGGAGAGGAATTATAAGTGGTCCACTGAGTCATTTCCTTTATCTCAACCTTTCTCAATGCACTGACAACAACAGACAGGCCACTCATGTTTGAAGTTCCTTCATTTGTCTATATAATTCATTAAGGTTTAAGTGGAAAAGATGTCAGGACCAAAGAACATCCGAGAGGGAGGGGACCATAGCAGTAATTTACTCCAATTCCTTATATGATGAACAGACTCATTCTACAGTGTTCCCCAAAGCACTTCTTGATTGTAGGTTTACACTCCCTGTGGAGGCAGCTTATGACCTTCTGCGGCAGTCCGTTCCAATTTCAGGTTAGCCGTTAGAGTGTTCTTTCCTCCGTGAGACTTTGCCTCCTGAAACTCCCACTTTTTGGGCTTCCCTCTTTTCTCTGTAAAATCTCTTAATTGAAGATGTAGACTGTATTTATTCTTGTCTTCCCCAGCCTACAACCTTCAATGGCTCACTGTATTGTGGTGGACTCCTGGCTGCCCCAGCTGCTTTCCTGTGGCTGTGCTCCACTTGTCAATGCCCCTTGTAAAGTGTGGCTCTCACAAATAGACACCACATTTAAGATAGTGACCAGCTTGGAGAGGGGACTATTACTGACTTTGTTAACATACAGTGTATATAGCTCAGGTGTAAAGCCCAATATCCCCTGGAGGATCTGTCTGAAACTTTTCTGTGGAAAAAACATGGTTGCAGAAAGCAGAAGACAGGGACATAGGACTCCTAGAATATTAGTGCTGGAATCCTTCAACTGGAAAACTTATCACCGAACCTTCACACCCTCATTTCCCCACCCCCACTCCTACAACACTATAATTCTGAATTTGTATTTCCAAAGACTTTAGACTGGAAAGTCATCCCGAGGATGCACTTTTGAAATGTTTAGTTATCCTAGACTTCCTTGTCTGTATAGAATGCCTTGGACCAACCTATGTATTAACCCTTGGAAATCTGCCCAACTCTTCCATCATAGGAAGTCTGGATTATTATGATGATTTAGGATTGATTGACTCCTGACACTGGGGGAAATTCTTCTGGAATATGCAAATATCTCCTATAATGGAGAAAAATGTGGGGAAGTTGGAATATATTGGAATAGCCTAAAATCAGAGGATAGCCTCCTGAAGTATTTTAAATAAACTATGGAATGAATGAGACTCAAATGAGATAATGAAGGTAAAAGCCACAGACAAGTTTGAAATTCCATGAGAACATACAGAGCACAGTGTTGTGAGCAGGCTCTTGCCCAATGTACTAGGACTGGTGCTAAGGAATACACTGCAATCTGCTCTAGTTTCTGTAATTTACAGTGCCTACAGTTTTGTCTTTGCCCTTCTCTAATCCTAACTGATAAACTGAACAACTCAATTAAACTTTGAGCTACATTTTTCTCTTAGAGTTGCTATGGTGATTATTTTACTACTAATGACTATAACTGTCTCTCCATGTTTCTTCCTTATGCTTTCCACTCTCATAGACAGTTATGGAAGGGTGTTTCATGGGAGCTGGTAATCTTGATCGCCTTGCTGTGACCTCCATGATGTTTGGACTGGGGTGCCCATTGGAGCAGTGTTGTCCTGGGCAGAGTGGGGAGGGGCTATATATTATTAGCTCTTGACCAAATTTCCTTGAAGCTTCTAGACCCTGCCAGGGCCTCCCTGCCAGCAGTGGT
The DNA here is from genome assembly GCF_015220235.1 of Choloepus didactylus. Lineage (NCBI taxonomy): Eukaryota > Metazoa > Chordata > Mammalia > Pilosa > Megalonychidae > Choloepus > Choloepus didactylus. The sequence continues at coordinate 127,599,199 of NC_051310.1, read as the reverse complement.
AAGGGGTAGGGGAAAGATGTAGAATATAGGCACAGTTTTCTTTTCCCTGGAGAAAGGCTAACCAAGGAAGGTTAACATGTCCTTGGGTACATTGCCAAAACCTGACTTTCCCACAAACGTGAGAGTAGGAGAAGGAAATAGGACTCTTTGTGTGACACCCAGAGGTCATGGCAACCCACGAAGTCTTCCTTCCTGAGTGAATGTGGTGGTTTCACAGGGACCAATGTAGGAAGGGCACTTCTGTGATGCCAGTGCACTCAGGAGCTCCCAATTCAGCCAAGCCAACCCTTCAACATAAATCATCGCTTCCCAGGTATTTGTTTTTCACCCAACAAAACCATCAGATTCTTACCTGAAATAATGCAAGGAATGTTTTAGAGGAGTCCTGTGGAGCTAGTTCCTTTCCTCCTTCTGCCCTTCTGAGATTCCCATTGTTCAGCAAGGGGTTACTGTGTATTCTAGTTTGCTAATGCTGCAGAATGCAAAACACCAGAGATGGACTGGCTTTTATAAAAAGGGGGTTTATTTGGCTACACAGTTACAGTCTTAAGGCCATAAAGTGTCCAAGGTAACACATCAGTAATCAGGTACCTTCACTGGAGGATGGCAAATGGCGTCCGGAAAACCTCTGTCAGCTGGGAAGGCACGTGGCTGGCATCTGCTCCAAAGTTCTGGTTTCAAAATGGCTTTGTCTCAGGACGTTCCTCTCTAGCAAGCTTGCTCCTCTTCAAAACGTCACTCACAGCTGCACTGAGTTCCATCTCTGAGTCAGCACATTTATATGGCTCCACTGATCAATGCCCACCCTCAATGGGTGGGGCCACACCTCCATGGAAATATCCCATCAGTTATCATCCACAGTTGGGTGGGGCGCATCTCCATGCAAACAACCTAATTCAAACATTCCAACTTAATCCCCACTATTCTGTCTGCCCCACAAGATTGCATCAAAGAATATGGCTTTTTCTGGGGGACATAATACATTCAAACCGGCACACTGTGCAAACCAGGAAACCTCTCTTTCACTCAACAAAGAAATTTAGCATCTCTGAGGCTGTGTCACCTTGCCAGCAGAAACAGTGAATGGCAATAGCGCTGCGAGTCAACACTAATAGCCGACACCAAATTAAACTGCCAGACTTGCTGTGATGTAGCTCTGTCACCTCTTGACACCTCTGATGTGAGTACAGGGGCTTCTGCAGGAAATTCATCAGCTGTAGTTCATGACGCATCATCTTTACATATCTGTCTGTCTACATTTGTCAGCAACAGGCAAGCCTCAAATGACTTCAGTGATTGGTATATAGATTGCATTACCTCCAGACATAGTAAACAAGGTTTTAACTCTTGGAGCTCCTTCAGCTCTGCCTTCCTTGCTGACAAGGCCTGGTTACTGGTATTGCTATTCTCCTTGTGCTTAGAGGGTGGGTTGTAATTGACAAGGCTGATTATGAAGGTCTCCTTTCCTTTCCCTACTAACCAGTATTTCAAATGTTTCCCTTCTTTCCAAGTTAGATACTCTGCGAACACATTCTCTAGATGACTGTTTCTGGAATGTCAACTTAAAACATATATTTGTTTTAAGTTGACATTGTTTTCTTCCCAGTGGAGACTGTTCTTGATTTTTCTATGTCTTCCAGGCAGATTACTTTAGTATAGTAATAGCTGGTAATGTGCCAAGACCAGGGGATTGTTGATTTTAAAATATTTTCAGACTTGAAATTCTTATTAGTCATTACCAGCCTTAGATATTTATTTTGTAGCTTTACTGGCGCTCAAGCTCACGACACCCTCTTCGGTGTAAGTTAAGTAGCTTAGTAGGGGATGCATGCTTTTCTAATGTGATTCCAGAAAGAATAGTCTTAAATATATAAATACTGGTGAGGCAATAGGAGTCTCCAGCTTTTGGTACCATCTTGTAAGTTCTATATTGCTATTTATTTATTTTTTTTGGTGAGGGGCACTGCTGTCAAGGTCAGTACAAGGAAACCACTTTCTGTCTTCTTTTCTGTAGAATGAAGGTTATACTAGTTCACAAACCACGTGTGTGTGTATGCATGTGTGTGTGTGTGTGTCTGTGTTTTACTTAAGGAGACAGTTTCTCTATGGTAAAGATGATGTTTTCTTGTATTTAATTTTTTGATAATTGAGCACTTGATGCTGTTGCCTTCATGATTGGGAAATGGGGAGCCTAGTAGAGCCAATACATGCTGCTCATCCTGGTTTGTGCAGGCCATTTGCAGAGTGCAGGCAGTACTGCCCCCAGGGTGTATTATCTGGCAGTTGCTTATACTTGGGCACCCAGTCAGTTCCTCAGATTCTGGGCCTTTTTTGAAGATAACCCCAAGAGGACATTGCTGGCATTGGTCAGTTATGAGCCCTTCTTGGGGGTGTTGGAGGTGTGAGGATACAGCAGAGGATATCCCTAATACTGGAGGTGGCAGTTCATCCCAGAATGGGCTCTCAAAGGCAGGAGAGATCCTGTTAAATTTCTTGAAATGGTCTGAAATTAGCTTTAAAATAATCTGGGGGTGGGTGGGTAGAAGTGGTAGTGGGGTTATAGATTAAACACGATTGATCTGGAGTTGATACTTGTTAGTGTTGAAGCTGAGTGATGGGTACATAGAGTTCATGCAACTATTTTCTCTACTTTTATATGTTTTAAAGTTCCCATAACATGAAGTTTAAAAAAATATTAAATTTCTTGAAATTTGGTTTATGGATCTGTGAATTGAAATGACACTGGATTTAAGCATTGTTCGTGGACTTGTATTGTTTAATAGATGAATTCACATCAAGCATCTTTAATGTAATTTCACATGGATTGCAAAAAGTATTCAACACAGGCTCTATTTTCATAGTACCTTTTGGACTTCCCTCATTTCATAAAACCACTGGTTTTGATGTCAGACTTAAGCTTAGGTCACTCCACGTGGCCTAAGGGAAGCCTGACATTTGATATACTTACCTAGGGTATTGTCTACTTCAGGAAAATGAGGTTCCTCCTCCCCACCCCGTCACCCTTGAATTTGCCTGACAGTTGTGCTGCAGAGAAGGGGCTTGCTAGGAAGGGAGACAGTGCTCACATGACTGCATCCACATGCATCGAGTTTTAAGGCATATATCATCCTGCTTGAGTTTTATTCCTGTTCTTCAAAACTCTCTCCTGATTCAGAATGCAAGACACCTATTACACTTAAGACATCTATTCTACACATCAAGGCAGATCATGGCATGTAAAGGTTTATGGTATAACAGTGAACCTTTATAACATAAATATCTAACACAGTTCAAATTCCAAGAGGCTTTCATGAATTAACAGACAGCACACCTAGGATGAATTCGCAAAACACAAGCTGCAATTGATTAATACTCAAGACCACAGACTAATATGGCAAAAAACAAACAAACTCCTGTTTCTTTGGACTATTGTGGAGAGTTTAAGACCCAGAGTATAGAGCCAGCATAAGAGAAAGCAGTGAATGAAGTGGGAGAAGAAAATGCTAAAATAAATAAATAAATAAATAGAATAAATCTAATTTATAACTCATATCTTAGAAACAATTGGGAAGAGAGTACTTAGAACATTCATGTAAAATGATAGACATCTCTTAGCAATGAAATAGCTGTGGGAGTCCTTGTTAGTAAGAGACTGATATGCTTACATATAAATTGGAGATGCGTATGAAACATGGAGATGGTTGGAATATGTCACGGGGTGAAAATAAATCAAGACTGGCCACTCAAGGGTATGTTTCAGAGTCTGTGACTTGAAGTGACTGAGATAAACACTTAGCTCACTCAACTGGGGATTATAATGGGAGTGCTGACAACATTCACTAATTAGTATGCTCTGGGACAGCTCTGTAATTGCTGCGGGGGACCTGCTGTCAGTAAACAGCATTGTATTTGGGGGGGAGGGGTCATTACATCGGCCACCTCTCCACACCTCAGAGACTTTGTTTTCCTGGCTCCTAGCAGTCATCTTGCTTCCAGATCTTCCTCTAACACCCCAAGGATCTCAGTGCCCTTCTCCAAGATACATAAAGGATGCTGCGCTTACTGGCAGCCTCCTCCACAGGCAGAGGGTGAAAGATGACACCTGCAAACACACAAACTAATTATAACCCTATTTAGCTCCTGTGGACAAATCTCTCTGCTCATCCCCTTTGCTCTTTCCCACATTTAATTCCTATTTGGTTAGGAAGGAAGGATTGTTTCTGGAAACCAGCCTTTCCTCTCAAGCTCCCTTCAGCCGCCAAACACATGCGAGTCATCCTGTGGTAATTAACAATCTCATCTTTAGGAGTACATTTTATGGTACTCTTGGTCAGGTAAATTCTAAATTAGCTCAGTTAAAATGGGTCATAGGGAACAACACTGCCATTCCTGTTAGCTCCTGGACTTCCGCCAATACATCGTACTATTTCGGGTTCTGGGCTTCTGGCCGAAGGAATCATTACCCAGGATTGTGTGCAGTGAGAGTGAAATGGAGGACACCCAGTAATGGTGCCTTCCCTCCTTCTGGCTTTGCTTTCAAATTACGGTGTGATAAATGAAGGGTTAGAAGCACTGACTGTGGGGAGGGGAGGCTATAGGGATGCTGAGGGAGTGCTTAAGAACCTGAGGTCACTGTCTCTGCAGTCACCCAGGAATGCTGGGTATAGTCTGCTGCCAGGTACTCCCTCAGGATTCCCAATGGCCCTGAAGAGGAGTGACCGGCTTTCCAAACATCTCCAAGAGTGGCTTGACCACCCCAGGCCATGCACATAGGGTAGGATGTGGTGGAAAAGAGTGATAGGCTAGGAATCTGAGGCTGGGCAAGTCATTCTCCCGTGTTTTGTCACCTATCAATTGAAGAGGTTGGGCAATAATGACCCCTGAGGTCCTTTTCATCTCAAACATTAAGGGATTCTGTGGAATTCTCTGCAAACCAGTGGAGTTGTCCTGGGATGCTTGCCTGACTGTCTGGAGACAATCTTGGGCCTGTGGGCCCAGGCTGGGGGACCCCTTTAGAGTAGTTTTTATGGCACAGTTGCTTTTGGTCTGGGAATACGTATTTCTAAGATTTTTTAATGGCCAGTTTTTTTTTCTTTTTAAAAAAACTAACTTTATTTTGAAATATTTTCAAACTTATCGGACAGTTACAAAAATATTACATTCCCCATACATTGAACTCCAACATACCTCTATCTCCCCAGATACCCAGATCCATCAATTTAAACATTTTGCCACATTTGTTGTATCATTCTACCTATCTATCTGTCTATCTATCCATCCATCCATCCATTTTCTGAAAACTTGAATGTATGTTGTAGATGTCATGCTCCTTGAATACTTAATATTGCCATATACATTTCTGAAGGACAAGGATAGCCACTTAAGTGCAGTTATAAAGTTCAAGAAATTTAACATTGATATAAAGCTTATAGTCTTCCAATTTTTTATTGTTTCAATAATGTCTCTTTGAGCCATTTCTCCTCCCTTGTTAGATCCTATCCAGGATCATGTATTGCACTTAATGGTCATTGTCTCTTTAGTTGCTCGTTCTTTCATTTTTTAAATTGTGGGAACATATTACAACATAAACTATCTCATATCAGTCACTCCTTAGCATAAAATTCAATGGGATTAATCACATTCACAATATTGCACTACCCTTACCACCTTCCATTACTAAAACTTTCCAATTTCCTTAACAGAAACCCTATACCCATTGTGCATTAATTCTCCATTCCCCATGTCACCTGCCCATGTCAACTGGTAATCTACTTCCTGTCTCTATGAGCTTGCATATTCTCTGATATTCCCTTTGCAGTTATCATGGGGTTTAAATTTAACACCCTAAATCTATAACAATCTCATTTGTGTTGGTACCAACTTATCTTCAACAGTATCCATAAACTATGTTCCTATACCCCTCCCCACCTTTACATAGTTCTTGGCACAAATTAAATGTTTATGCATTATAAGCCTGAAACCACTGATTTATCATTATACTTTATGCATTTGCCTTTTAAATTCTCTAGAAAGTAAAAGTGAAGTTAAAAACCAAAAATACAATAGTATTGGCATTTATATTTGTTCATGTCGTTACCCTCACTAGAGATCTTTATTTCTTCATGGGACTTCAATCAATTGTCTATTGTCCTTTCCTTTCAATCTGCAGACCTCTCTTTAGCATCTCCTGTAGGGTTGGTTTGGTGGTGACGAATTCCCTCAGCTTTTGATTATCTGGGAATGTCTTAATCTCTTTCTCATTTTTGAAAGACAGTTTTGCTGGATATAGAATTCTTGGTTGACTGTTGTTTGCTTTTAGCACTTTAAATATGTCACCCCACTGCCTTCTTGCCTCCATTGTTTCCAATGAGAAATTGGCATTTAATCTTATTGAGGTGCCGTTGTATGTGACATATTGTTTCTCTCTTGTGGATTTCAGAATTCTCTTTTTACCTCTGGCATTCAACAGCTTGAGTATAATATAATAATATGCTGCAATGTTGTTCTATTTGGGTTTACCCTGTCTGAAGTTCATTGAGCATTCTGGATATTCATGTATCATGTATATTCGTGTCTTTCATTAAATTTGGGAAGTTCTCAGCCATTCTGTCTTTGAATATTCTCTGTCCCCTTTTCTCTCTTTCTTCTCTTTCTGGGATACCCACAATGCATACACTGGTATGCATGATGTGTCCCACAGGTTCCTCAGGTTCTTTTCATTTTTCTTCATTCTTTCTTTTTTTCTGCTGCCCAGACTGAATGATTTCAATTGTCTTATCTGCAAGTTCAGTGATGCTCTCTTCTGCCAGTTCCAATCTACTTTGAACCATTCCAGGGAATTTAAAATTTCTATTTTTGTGGCCTTCAGCCCTGTTTGTTTCCTTTTCATAATTTCCTTCTCTCTTGATATTCTCTTTGTGTTTATCACTTTCCTGATTTCTTTTAGGTCTTTGTCCATGTTTTCCTTTAGCTTTTTGAGCATATTTAGGATCATTTAAAAAAAAAGTCTTTTCTGATATGTCCCAGGTCTGATCTTCCTTGTTGATGATTTCTAATGCTTTAATCTTTTCTTTTGTCTGGGCTACTACCTCTTGTTTATTTGTATATTTTGTAATCTTTTGTTGAAATCTGGACAGTTTGATATTTTAATACATCATTGGAATTCAGACTCTGAGGTGTCTATTCCTGAAGCTTGTATCCAGGTAGTTTTATGACAGAGCTTTCCTTGAATGCTAGGAGCAAACAAAAAAAAAAAAAAAAAAAAAAAAAAGAAAACACCTTTCCCAATCTTTGCAGATAGACCTGTGTAAGTGCTCTCCTTCAGGGCTTATCATAGCTGCAGGCCAAAGTATAGAGACCTCCCTGATCCTTTCTGTTCCTGTGACTTGTCTTGGGCATATGAGAGTAGATCTAGGAATTCCCCTGTTTATATGGATTCAAGTGTTCCCTCTTCCCTAGGAATCACTTTCCTCATGATTCTGGGTGCTGCACTGTATGTCCTATGCTTAGTAATCCCTTGCCCCAGGCAGCATGACTTGACTGCTTTCCCATGACAGAGTTCCATGAGCTGCTTTCTATATGCAGGGCCAAGTTCTGGGGTAGGGAGTCCCTAGGCCACCATCAGATAGATCGGGTCAGACATACATACTCCTAGTATGTACACAGTGTTACTCTGTTCCCTCTGGAACTAGGGCCAGGGATCCACACCAGGAACATGGGCCTGCTCCAAGCCAAGCCTTGCTGAGGGGTGAGGGGGAAACCAGCCAGGGTGCCATGAGAGCCTAACACTTTTAGGTAGCTTTTTTTTTTTTTTTTTTTTACCTGATTCAGTTCTTGTCTTGTTACTGTTTTCTGGAACTCTGGAGAAGATGCTTATGCCAATTCTTGCTGATTGTTCACAGTGTCTGGGGGGAAAATGAACCCTGAAGGGGTCACTCTGGCTTCTTACTGGCCACTTTTGGTGTTCTGAGCCCTGAGGGAGCAAGTAATTCAGCACAAATAGCTCATTGTGTTCTGAATGCAAAAAGAAGGTCACTTAACTTGAAAAAGATATGCAAACATTTTTTGAGAACCTACAAAGCAGTTTATAGATTACTATGATGAGCAAGACTCTCTAAACTTAAGCAGCTTGCAATCTAAAGAAGACTGATACAGACTCAAAGAATTCAAGGGAGTGAAAAGAGGTGTAGAGGGAAGGCTGAGTTTGAGCTGAACACAAAAGTACCCAGGAGAAAGATATGAAATTGCAACGAGAGAGTAGAGGAGCAACTTTTAAAAACACGATGATGTTAAGATCCTACCTAGATCTGGGATGGGGGATGGGGGTGGCCATTTGGTGGTTCCTGAGTTTGGGTCACTGGTATCACTAAGGATTCCTCAGCTTTACCTCCTCTCAGGATAATTTATTAAGCAAGGATTAATTATTTATTCCATCCTATAATCTGATTTTTTTTTTTTTTAAGAAGGGTAACTGTATTTTAAGGAGAACTCTCCAGTGTTTTCTTACTGCAGAAACATCATTGCTATTGGAAGCAAAAAGCTGTCTATTACCTGAGCTTTTTCTGTATTTGTCCCTGGTGTGCAAGGTTCAACATTTCTGAAGGCTGTGGTTGTTTCATTTGTAAATTGGGAATAGTTGCATAGATTTGCATCATGATGACATGAGAATTGCTGAACACTGTGAAAATGTGGACTTCCTCTTTGGCTATCTATCCTTGACTCTGAACATCTAGATAGAGATAGAATATTTGGATAGTGGCTCCAACAAGAAGGAGGTGGCTGAAAGTCTACACTGCTTCAAGTGTTTGATTTCTTCCTCTTCACAGTCAACTGAACTAAGTAAGTTTTGTACTCAGACCCCAGGAGGATTGACAAAATGAAAATAGGAAATGGACCAAATTTTATGACTTCCTTTCTTGCTCATGGCTCTGGATCTGTCCTTTCAGAGTCTGGGAGCTCCAGATCAGTGGAGGGTATTTCCCAGGTTCTTAAAACTGCCTTTTGCTTGGTCTCCATTTCTTCTCCTTTTGCTTTTTCCCTCTCCCTTGCTTTTTCTCTGAGTAAAAAGCTTTTTGGAAATGGTCCCCACAGATGGTTTTGGTTTTAGGGCTTTAAGATGAATGATATTGCTGCTCTTTCTAAGCATCATTTAAAAAAAATTAAGTGCCTACATATATGTGACCATGCTGGGCTCTGGCCCAAGAGTTCTGCATAGATGCATCTTAATTCTGAGGGCACTGCCGAACAAAGAAAGAATTGCCATGATCACTTGCCTAGAACAAACCAGCAAACAGCTGAATAAATATATAGTGGGTCACAGTAAGATTTAAAAGGAAGCCATGAAAGTATTATCATGCATAACCTTACAATGTAACCACACTTTCACTTGTCTCTGAAATGTACATTTTAGGTGTAAAAGTAGATACACATATTCATATATAAAATATATATTATACATGTAAATGTGTGTGTCTCAGAGCAAAGTATATTTTAAAGGTAGAGGGAAGGACCGGTTTAAAGCTCAGAAAGGAGTATTATACATTTTATGGTCAGGGAAGATCAGCAAAACCATCAAGTTCTCTGATCATCCCAGGGAATGACAGGACTTCCTAGGGGAGGTGGACTAAAGGAACTGTTTAGACAAGAAGTCTTCAAGCTGCTTTGCTGCATACCAGGGATAGTTCAGGATAAAGGCAGGTGGCTAGAGCCAACTTTGTGAGGGGAAATGAAGAGGGAGGCGAAGTTGGCGAGAAGTCAGGCCATGGAGGGCCTTTAGGCTGGGCAAGGGGTTTGGTTTTTATTCTAAGTGAATGGGGAGCCACTGTGGGGGAAGGTGATGGAGGAGAAGGGAGGCTTTGAGCAAAGGATTGAAGAGATTTGAAGAAAGTTTTAAAGTAATGCCTCTGGCTGCTGTGTGGAGAGCAAGGCTGGAATCTTAGAGAGCAATTTGGAGTTAATGAGCTAGTCCAGGAGAGAGGTGGCAGTGGCTTAGTTGAGGATGTAAAGATGGAGATATGTAGACATATTTGAGATATATTTTGGAGGTACAGGTGGCAGGATTTGCTGATTGTATTTGGGGTGTGAGGAGAGAAGAATCAAGGATGTCTACATTTCAGACTTGGGTACCTGGGTTGACTGTAGCACCATTACTGAGAGGAGGAGCTGGCCTAGATTATGGGAGAGAGATGGGACAGAGGGGGCTTTGTAAGAGTGGGAGGCTGAGGGGGGAAGGGCATTCTGCAGACACAATCTTGCTTTGAAGATGGCTTGAAGGAACATGTATAGCTGCTTGAGATGTTAAGAATGGGGGCCTGAAATCAGACCACTAATCTGCTGTGTATTTGGGGGCAGGTTACAGATCTTCACTAAGCCTCAGTTTCATTGTCTGCAAGGTGAGAATAATAATAGTGCATACTTCAAAGTGTTGCTGTGAGAATTAAATGAGATAATCCATAAAAAACAACTCAGTGCTTAGTCCAAGTATCTGAACTGCAAGGCAGTGGCATGTAGGAAGAGTGGAAAAACAATAAGGAACTTTTAGGTGTATACACATTACCTTGATGTGTATGCAGCACTATACTGTAAGGTTGGTATAGTAAAACTCTATAATAATTGACCCTTCAGTAATTGAATTCAGATATAGCATGACTGGTGACTGGCTCTCTCTTCTGTTGGACAGTTGTGGTCTAGAGATCAGGGAACTGCTGCCACTCCAGTGCCCACCCCTAAAAGGCTACTCACAAGGCAGTGGAAAGTAGAGTCAGCTGCTGCCAACCTTCCTCAGCCAGAGCTTATATTTCTGGCAAACCTACTTTGGCAGAACCTAAATTATATCCAGAACCCTAGCTGCAAGGGAGTCTGAGAAACATAGTTTGAAGACTTTGAGTCTCTGTGATATAGTGTTGGGGAATGGGATGAACATAGGCAGGGGACTGAAATGTGCTTCAAATGATAAAGAGTTTGGATTGGAGCCACATGGCAATGAGAAACCACTTTGGAGCATTAGTAGTGGACTGGTGTGCTCATCACATCATCAGATAAGACAATTTTGGCAGCAGTCAGAAGATTATGATGGAGGGGGCAGTCATCTATACAAGAGTTTAATAAAATTATGACAATAACCTAGATCACAGTAGATGAGATATTCAAAAGTTTGTGGAATTTTAAACCTAAGAGATAAAAGAGAAAATGCCACCCACATTGAAGTATATGCAATATTTATTTTAAAATAATCATACACTGATTTAAAGATGCACAGTTAAATTAAAAAGATAAAAGAAAAACAGCAGCTACCATTTTACTAAGTTTTTATTATATGCCAGGCATGTTTTATTTACTTTACGTATGTATTAGTTAGGATTCTCTAGGGAAACAGAATCAATGAGAGGTGTCTATGACTATAAAATTTATAAAAGTGACTCATGCAACTGTGGGTATGCATGAGTCCAAATTCTGTAGAGCAGTCAGCAAAGTGTCAACTCCAAGGAAGATGTCCGACGAACTCCTCAGGAAATGAACCGGCAACTTCAACGAACTCCTCAGGAAATGAACTGACATCTTCTACGAACGTGTTTGATGAATTCCTCAGAAAACAAACTGGCAACTTTGATGAACTCCTCAGGAAGCGCTTCGCTGGGCAAGTGAAGGTCCTCTATCTGTCTCACATATAAGTCTTCAACTGATTAATTGGATTAAATCAGCCAATTGCATTCTTTCATTGTGGAAGACACGCCCTTTGGTGAGTCATCAGTCACAGCTGCAGTCGATTGACTGATGATTTAATAAACCAGCCTGTTGGTTTATTAACCAGCCACAAAAGTCCTCACAGCAATTGTTACACCAGTGTTTGCTTGACCAGACAGCTGGGTGCTATCACCTGGCCAAGTTGACACATGAACCTAACCATCACAACATATTATCTCACTTAATCCTTAAAACAACCCTATGTAGTAGGTATTGTGACCCCCATTTTACAGATGAAGAAACTAAATCTAGAGACATTAAATGACTTGCCCAAGGTACATAGTTAACAACTACAGATGATCAGATTATAATAAGGGCTGGGTCCTACTCAGCATCTAGGCTTGTCTGATTTCAAGTCTTTTTCCCTATTGTTCTAGTTTGCTAGGTTGCCAAAAGCAGATACCATAAAATGGGTTGGCTTATATTAATGGGAATTTATTACAAGCTTACAGTTCTAAGGCTGTGAAAATGTCCAAATCAAGGCATCATCAAGATGATAACTTCTTCCTGAAGACCAGCTGCTGGCAATCCTTGGCTCCTCTGTCACATGGCAAGACACGTGGTGGTGTCTGCTGGTCTCTCTCTTCTCTTTCAGGTTTCTTTGCTTTTAGCTTCTTGCTTCTGTGGCTTTCTCTCTCTGTCTGAATTTCATTCTCTTATAGAGGACTTAAGAGGATTACAACCCACCTGGAATGAGGTGAGTCACATCTTAAGATCCTACTCACAATCCTACTCTCACAGGAATGGATTAACTTTAAGAACTTACTTTTCTGGGGTACATACAGATTCAAGCTATCACACGTATGCAATATATCTTCATTTGTTTATGAAATGTTGTGTTTGTTGTATGCAATATTTTTAAATAATTTAAAAGAAAAATATGAATTTTGTAGTATTTTAAGATGGATGAGTAAAATAATTAAGGTCATATGTTTATGCAATACTTCTGAGACCCAGAGTCCCCAAAATGATTTCTGAAACCATTGATAGAAATGTAATCATCATTAACATACCTCTTGCCATTAAGGGCAAACATCAGAAGACCTGCTTCAAATGCCAGAGGAAGATGAATATATGTCCTTGAAAAGAGGACTGTCATTTTCACAAGGGAAGGATGGAATTCAAGTGGCCTTCCTCTTGTTAACTTTTTAAAAATATTGTTTATTAGCACAATAACAAATGCAGACTTAAGTAGGCCACAACGTATAACCAATCCACCAAGCAACTCCTATTCTATACCTTATAGCTAATAGCTTAAGGTATTTCACTACAAGTTGTCACAAGTCTTGATTCAAACTTTTATTAATCTTTTCACAATGAAGTAGATTGGCATATAAAATAAAGTATACAACTACTCATTTCCTATATGGTGTCGTATAGCCATGTATCTATTATATATATGTATGAGCTGACATTCTCTAAAAATGTCTGTTAAATGCCAATGTTCGCTCCCAAGAAGGGAAAAACAAATTCCATTTTTCTTTACAATAGAAAAGTTGTAGCCTTGGAAGGACTTCAAATAAATGGCCATGTGTGTAATCTGTACAAAATTAGGCTGTTTCAAATTTATATAAGAAACTGAATGCAAATGTCTAAATGTACATTCTTTTCTATACTACATTTCAGCTAATATTGTAGAACTTATGACGGTTTTAAAAGATGCTATTACCAATTCTGTCTACTATAGCAAGATGCCTTAAACTACAACAAAATCTTAGGAAATAAGACTGAATAATAAGCTATAGAAATACCCTACTCTTTACAACTCTCTCCCACCCCCACCCCAAGTCATAAGCAGCTCTCTTTTGTGATGAATAGTATAAGAATTGTGAAAACCCAATTTATGTAGTGTATCTCTTGGTCTACTGTCCGGCCATTCTGTCATGTTCTGCTCTGTGTGGCAATACTTCCCACCAAGGGATCGGCAGGATTACAGTTGTAAGAAGTAGATAGAAAGGAGGACTTTAGAAATGGTTAGTGCTGGACTCCAATTATCTTTCAATATGTCCAAGCAAATAACTCCTTGACTGTTAATATTACAGTGATAGATTCTTGTCTGAAATGTAACCTTTGGAGATTTGAAGGGATGTTCTGCTGTAAAAGTGCTATCAAGGAAGAATATGTCATCCTCATACACGGATCCTGAAGGCCCTAGAATGGTTGATCTCCATTCATAGATATTATCACCTCTGGGATGAGTAATGCATTTAGGTGGAGGGTCTAAAGTGATGTCCACCAGTTCCTTCTGAATCCTCTGGACAGGAGTTTGGAGTTTTTGCTCATGCTGACTTTACTCTCCTTCTTCTTGGGGGTGTTTGCTTCTTTCTCTGTTTGCTGGTTGGAGGGCAAAGATGAGGAGCTAGTGCTCGCTCTTGAATCATCATCCGATATAGTGAACTCCCCACCCCACCTCGCAAACAGCCCCTCTCTTTGTGTCTGGCCCCTCTGTGCCGCCGCGGTGGCTGCTGCTGTGGCTGCGGCTGGGCCTGGCCACTCGTGTCTCCTGTTGACTTTTGATCTGTAGACTTGAGGACATGTTCCTGACAGCCTCATTTAGCCTAAAAGACTGGTTGTAGAGGGGGAACTGACAGTAAGCTATGTTTTGAAAACAAGTGCTTTTCATGCCAGTGTGATGTAGAAGTAGCTTTCTTTTATATTAAATATAAAATTTATATCTCTGTCTCTTCTCAAGTCTTTGCCTGACTCCCATTAACTGGGAAAAATGAAGATGATGATTCCCTAATTTTTGGCAGTTGGCAGCTCCATTTATAATAAAATTAAAGCCATTAAAGGCAAATTTGGGTGATTTAAGTACATTTTCTTTTAAATGACTTTGAACAGTTCTTGTATCTCTTTGATTTCTGAGGTAGCACTTTCTGGCATTGGATGTTGTAAGTTCCTGGAATTATGTACCTCTTTGGGCTGTATAAGCTTTTCTCCCTGGAGACCTGAAAACTGTCTTGTTTGAGATGGCATACAGGTAACCCTCTTTATAAGGTAGAGGAGAGACCAAATGGCTTCTTCAGTTTTCTTTATGCTTTTATAAAATGATTTATACACCATTTAATACTGTGTCCTTTGCCTTCAGTTTTTTCCGCCTGTATCAGTCACTGTCTTAGTTGTGAACAACATATAAACTTTGGCTAATTTAAGTGAGAAATATAAAGGACATTAAAAGGCTGGAGAAACACACTTGATGTCAAGTTTCTAGGAGCATCATCTGCACCAAACTGCAAAAACTGGCCCGATGGAAAACCTCTGAAGCTGTTGAGCAAAGTTTCTGCAACTGCTGCAGCCACCAGCCCTGATGCCACTTCTGTGCCAGCAATTCTACCTTGAACTACCATAAAGCCACCACCAATGCTGCTTCCTTCACCATCCAAAACTGGATGTCTCTGCCACTCCTTTCTCCAGGAACAAGGGAAGTTCCTCAGCAGGCCTGTTTCATATATTGTATACTTCCAAAGCACAGTTTTCCCTTTGTGTGCCTGATTTGCAGAATCTAAATCTCATGCCTGTGTCCTAGCTGCAAGGGAGGCCTGGCATTTGTGTTTTACTTTGGAAAGGTTTGATTCACAATGTAAAGATTTCCCCAGATGTGGGAAGTCTATTCAAAAGATAATGGGCACTGTGAATGTGGCAGGGAATTTCTTGTTTCCAAGCATATGAAGGAGGAGCATGTGGGCAAGGAAAAATGAGAGGAAACGTTTACTGAGAAGCTATGTAGCAGATGCTTGTTGGTGTGCCACCAATATCTGTGGGAACTCCCCATGTGTTGGGGATTGAATCATGTCCTCCATAAAGCCATGTTCAAGTCCTAACTCCAGGTCCTGTGAATGTAAACCCATTTGTAAATAGGACCTTTACAGATGCTGTTTTTAGTTACAGTGGCCAATTCAATGAGGGCTGACTTGATCCTTTTTAAAGTGAAAGAAATTGGACATGGAAGTAGAAGCCAGAAGTTAGCAGAAATCAGAGGAGCAGACACAAGGAAAGAGAGGTGACCATGTGGTGGAGAATTGCCAGAAAGCTACAGACTCTGGGAGAAAGTGAGTCCTGCCAATATTTGATGTTGGACTTATAGCCTCCAAAATCAAGAGACTAAATTCCTGTTGTTTAAGTCAACATATTGTGTGGTATTTGTCATAGTGGACCAGGAAACTAAGACAACATATAAAGGTGTTTCAGCCACTTGCAACTGGCAGTCCCTGCATCTCTTTGCCTGAAGGCACTGACTGAACCCAGGGAGGGAGTTAACTTCTGGGGGAATTAACGTCTCCTCCCACCCCTAGCAGTTGTCAATCAGTCACTGACCCCATCACCCTTGCACCTTGAGCAGGGTAACCCAGAAGCTTTTGTTTACACTGTGTCCCAGAGTTTCTCCCTGGATTAAGTTCCAATCTCCCACAGTCATAGCTGGCTTCATAGCAGACTTTTATTGACTTTCTTCCTTTCTGGTCTCACTTCCTCACTCTCCTGGTGTTTCCTGTACCTCCCAAATACACTACTAGCACCTTGTCTTGGGATCTGCATCGGGGGGGCCCACACTAAGGTGGCCTACTTTGCCATGCGTGCAGTCATATTTATTATCTCAGTTAATTCTTTCAGCACCTTCATGTAACAGTTTATAATGAGGAAAGCCAGGTTCCTTTACCAGCCATGGCTTTGATAGAAGGCTTCTCTCTCACGCACTCTGAAGTTTCTCTCAGAGGCGAGTTGCTCCTGGGCTGGGCCGTGCCTCCAGGTTTTCAAGCTTGGCAGCAAAAGCCCTCACAGCTTCTCTTCACTGCCTCCAAGGATATTTCAGGCTAAACACAATCACTCCTAGGACTGTCCTCTTGCAAAAATTGTTGCTAAAATACTTTAAAAGGGTTTCAGCATACTTTCTGAGCTTCCTCTTCACTTCTTTTGAGGTGGCAGAAGACAAAATAGAATAGGGGAAACAGAATTTTTTGAGTCCTTACAATGCCAAAAAAAAAAAAAATGTAGATTCTCTGCCTGCTAACACTAGATATTCTCTCAACAGACGGAGGTGATTTCTGCATTGCTCTAAAAAAAGAAATAAAACAACCATTGTTCTGTCACTTTTCTTGCTTGGAATTTTTTTCAGGTGATTTTATATCCAGCAGTGCCACTGTCAACAAGTGACTGGCTGTGCTTATTTACCTGAAAACCTTTACAGAGGAACCTCGGCGGAAACTCTTTTCTGAAAGAACCTGCGGACCCTATAAAGAGCAGAAAATTTTCTGCATTGGTTTTTGACATGGACAGGAACAGGGTTTCAGTACCCCTTTCAAGCACGCTCTTATAAGAGTGGCTTGAAAACATGGAGAAATAGGACCCTTTTCAGAAGATGCTCTCTCCCCACAGGCCTTCTTTTGACTGGCTCTCACTGCCGACTGGCCTTTCTATCTCTCCATGAGTGTTGGTTTCCCACACTCCTGCCCCTTTGCTCTTTCCTGATAAAAGTCAAATACTCCCACTGCAGTACCTTTTCTCTAAAAACACTTGACCCACAAATTCCACAAACTCTCTGTTTTCAAGTTTTGGAAAATGGAGGCACAGAGGAGAGAAGTGACATCTTTAGAGCTGTTCGTGGTGCTGAAGGAAGGAGAGGTACCTTGGAGACTGCTCTGTTAAGAATTAGAGAGGCTTTTGTACCACTTAGTGTGTAAAAAAAAGCACTAGAAGGGGCCAGTGTGGAGGGCGCTTGAAGACGAATTCTACAAATACGGTAGAGTATAAAGCTTCCCCCCCTTTTTTTTCTAAATTATTCTTCATAAAACAGGGAATTGCCTTATAGTTCAGTCAATAACAAATATTTATTGAGTGCCTACTATGTACTAGGCAATGCTCTGGACCAACAATTAGAAAACTATTTCTGTAAAGGACCAGATAGTAAATATTTTAGTCTTTGCAGGCTATACAATCTCTGCCACAACTGCTCAACTCTGGCATTGTAGTGCAAAAGCAGCCAAAGATAATACATAAATGAGTGGACATTGCTATGTTACAACAAAACATTATTTACAAAAGCAGGTGGCAGACCAAATTTGACCCACAGGCTGTATTTTGCCAACTTTTGCTCTAGGTATTGGAGGGTACAGTAGTTAACAGAACAACCTTGCTGCCTTCCAGGGACCCACCTTCTGATGAAAGTGCTCTTTAAAATCTGAATCCTTACCAATGAGTACTTGTGGCTTGGGAGAAATGATTTAGTGGATTTTAAAAAGGCCTGGGTGGAAGTTAAGATGGTATGCCCTGGAAATCTATGTGAAGTGGCCCAAAAAGTGGTTTTATAAAGACACTGATGTCAAACATGCTTGTGATGAGTTTAAGTAAAATTACTTCATGTAATGTGAGATTGATAAATAAGCAATTTTTCTAGATTGATATATTATCATGTAGATCTCCCTTAAATATGAATGTGAATGAAATTAATATGTTAATTGTTGTAAGTAAACCTTTGACTATTTCATAAAGATTCTAGAAATGGTATGTTCAAGGCAGCCAGAATATTTTTTTGAAGATCTTCTCTGTGGGAAAATGGAAGACTGCCTTGCATTTCATCACCCAAGATGCCATCACCTCACTCCTTGACCTAGCTGTTTCATGCATCCACTCTTGGTCCTCCTGCACCCAGAAGACGACTCTCCACACAGCTGTCAGAATGATTATTTGAAAATGGAAATCAGATCATGTGGCTCTCTTGCTCAGAACCCTGCAGTGGGTTCTCATACACTTTGAGAATAATATCGAAAGCCCTTTCCCTGGCCTATAAAGCACAATGTCATGGCCCTTGCCTTTCTCTCCAACTCTATTTCCTACCACCTTTCTCCTCCCTCACTGTCATGCAGCCATACTGACCTCCTTGCTGGTCCTTGACTCAGGGCCTCACATTTGCTGTTCCTTTTTACTGCATGACTCTTCCTGAGATGTCCATGTGACTGGCTCCCCCAGTTCATCCCGGCTCAGTGCCACTTGGACAGAGAGGCCCTCCCTAACCACACTTCTGAAACAGCCCCTCATCACTCTCCGTCCCTTTAATCTGCTTCATTTTTCTTCATAGCACCTGCTACTCTCTGACCTTGTTATATATACTTTTTTTTAATATTCATTTTATTGAGATGTATTCACATACCACGCAGTCATACAAAACAAATCGTACATTCGATTGTTCATAGTACCATTACATAGCTGTACATTCATCGCCAAAATCAATCACTGACACCTTCATTACCACACACACACAAATAACAAGAATAATAATTAAAGTGAAAAAGAGCAATTAAAGTAAAAAAGAACACTGGGTGCCTTTGTCTGTCTGTTTGTTTGTTTGTTTCCTTCCCCTATTTTTCTAGGCGTCCATCCATAAACTAGACCAAGGGGAGTGTGGTACTTATGGCTTTCTCAATCCCATTGTCACCCCTCATAAGCTACATTTTTTTTTTTAATCATCATTTTATTGAGATATATTCACATACCATGCAGTCATACAAAACAAATCGTACTTTCGATTGTTTACAGTACCATTACATAGTTGTACATTCATCACCTAAATCAGTCCCTGACACCTGCATTAGCACACACACAAAAATAACAAGAATAATAATTAGAGTGAAAAAGAGCAATTGAAGTAAAAAAGAACACTGGGTACCTTTGTCTGTTTGTTTCCTTCCCCTATTTTTCTACTCATCCATCCATAAACTAGACAAAGTGGAGTGTGGTCCTTATGGCTTTCCCAATCCCATTGTCACCCCTCATAAGCTACATTTTTATACAACTGTCTTCGAGATTCATGGGTTCTGGGTTGTAGTTTGATAGTTACAGGTATCCACCACCAGCTACCCCAATTCTTTAGAACCTAAAAAGGGTTGTCTAAAGTGTGCATAAGAGTGCCCTCCAGAGTGACCTCTCGGCTCGTTTTGGAATCTCTCTGCTACTGAAGCTTATTTCATTTCCTTTCACATCCCGCTTTTGGTCAAGAAGATGTTCTCCATCCCACGATGCCGGGTCTACATTCCTCCCCGGGAGTCATATTCTACGTTGCCAGGGAGATTCACTCCCCTGGGTGTCTGATCCCACGTAGGGGGGAGGGCAGTGATTTCACCTTTCAAGTTGGCTTAGCCAGAGAGAGAGGGCCACATCTGAGCAACAAAGAGGCATTCAGGAGGAGACTCTCAGGCACAAATATAGGGAGGCCTCGCCTCTCCTTTGCAGCAACTGTCTTCCCAAGGGTAAAACTTACGGTAGAGGGCTCAACCCATCAAACCACCAGTCCCCTATGTCTGTGGTCATGTTAGCAACCATGGAGGTGGGTTAGGCGAATACCCCTGCACTCTCCACAGGCTCCTCAAGGGGGCACTACATCTTTTTTTTTTTTCCTTGTTTTTCTTTCTTTCTTTTTTTTTTTTTTTAACTTTCCCTTCTTTTTTAAATCAACTGTATGAAAAAAAAAGTTAAAAAGAAAACAAACATACAATAAAAGAACATTTCAAAGAGACCATAACAAGGGAGTAAGAAAAAGACAACTAACCTAAGATAACTGCTTAACTTCCAACATGTTCCTACTTTACCCCAAGAAAGTTACATAATATAGCAACATTTCAGTGAACTTGTTCCTACTATATCCATCAGAATTTAACAGACCATAGTCATTTCTGGGCATCCCCAGAACGTTAAATAGCTTATCTGTTCTTCTTGGATTATTGTTTCCCCTTCCTTAATTGCTCTCTACTGCTAGTTCCCCTACATTCTACATTATAAACCATTTGTTTTACATTTTTCAAAGTTCACATTAGTGGTAGCATATAATATTTCTCTTTTTGTGCCTGGCTTATTTCACTCAGCATTATGTCTTCAAGGTTCATCTGTGTTGTCATATGTTTCACGAGATCGTTCCTTCTTACTGACGCGTAGTATTCCATCGTGTGTATATACCACATTTTATTTATCCACTCATCTGTTGAAGGACATTTGGGTTGTTTCCATCTCTTGGCAATTGTGAATAATGCTGCTATGAACATTGGCGTGCAGATATCTGTTCGTGTCACTGCTTTCCGATCTTCCGGGTATATACCGAGAAGTGCAATCGCCGGATCGAATGGTAGCTCTATATCTAGTTTTCTAAGGAACTGCCAGACTGACTTCCAGAGTGGCTGAACCATTATACAGTCCCACCAACAATGAATAAGAGTTCCAATTTCTCCACATCCCCTCCAGCATTTGTAGTTTCCTGTTTGTTTAATGGCAGCCATTCTAACCGGTGTTAGATGGTATCTCATTGTGGTCTTAATTTGCATCTCTGTAATAGCTAGTGAAGCTGAACATTTTTTCATGTGTTTCTTGGCCATTTGTATTTCCTCTTCAGAGAACTGTCTTTTCATATCTTTTGCCCATTTTATAATTGGGCTGTCTGTACTATTGTCATTGAGTTGTAGGATTTCTTTGTATATGCAAGATATCAGTCTTTTGTCAGATACATGGTTTCCAAAAATTTTTTCCCATTGAGTTGGCTGCCTCTTTACCTTTTTGAGAAATTCCTTTGAGGTGCAGAAACTTCTAAGCTTGAGGAGTTCCCATTTATCTATTTTCTCTTTTGTTGCTTGTGCTTTGGGTGTAAAGTCTAGGAAGTGGCCTCCTAATACAAGGTCTTGAAGATGTTTTCCTACATTATCTTCTAGGAGTTTTATGGTACTTTCTTTTATATTGAGATCTTTGATCCATTTTGAGTTAATTTTTGTGTAGGGGGTGAGGTAGGGGTCCTCTTTCATTCTTTTGGATATGGATATCCAACTCTCCCAGCCCCATTTGTTGAAAAGACCATTATGGCTCAGTTCGGTGACTTTGGGGGCCTTATCAAAGATCAGTCGGCCATAGATCTGAGGGTCTATCTCTGATTCTCAATTCGATTCCATTGATCTATATGTCTATCTTTGTGCCAGTACCATGCTGTTTTGGCAACTGTGGCTTTATAATAAGCTTCAAAGTCAGGGAGTGTAAGTACTCCCACTTCGTGTTTCTTTTTTAGAGTGTCTTTAGCAATTCGAGGCATCTTCCCTTTCCAAATAAATTTGATAACTAGCTTTTCCAAGTCTGCGAAGTAGGTTGTTGGAATTTTGATTGGGATTGCATTGAATCTGTAGATGAGTTTGGGTAGAATTGACATCTTAATGACATTTAGCCTTCCTATCCATGAACATGGAATATTTTTCCATCTTTTAAGGTCCCCTTCTATTTCTTTTAGTAGAGTTATGTAGTTTTCTTTGTATAGGTCTTTTACATCTTTGGTTAAGTTTATTCCTAGGTACTTGATTTTTTTAGTTGCTATTGAAAATGGTATCTTTTTCTTGAGTGTCTCTTCAGTTTGTTCATTTCTAGCATATAGAAACATTACTGACTTATGTGCATTAATCTTGTATCCCGCTACTTTGCTAAATTTGTTTATTAGCTCTAGTAGGTGTATCGTTGATTTCTCAGGGTTTTCTAGATATAAGATCATATCATCTGCAAACAGTGACAGTTTTACTTCTTCTTTTCCAATTTGGATGCCTTTTATTTCTTTGTCTTGCCGGATTGCCCTGGCTAGCACTTCCAGCACAATGTTGAATAACAGTGGTGACAGCGGGCATCCTTGTCTTGTTCCTGATCTTAGAGGGAAGGCTTTCAGTCTCTCACCATTGAGTACTATGCTGGCTGTGGGTTTTTCATATATGCTCTTTATCATGTTGAGGAAGTTTCCTTCAATTCCTACCTTTTGAAGTGTTTTTATCAAAAAGGGATGTTGGATTTTGTCAAATGCTTTTTCAGCATCTATTGAGATGATCAATTGATTTTTCCCTTTCGAGTTTTTAATGTGTTGTAATACATTGATTGTTTTTCTTATGTTGAACCATCCTTGCATGCCTGGAATGAACCCCACTTGGTCATGGTGTATGATTTTTTTAATGTGTCTTTGGATTCGATTTGCAAGTATTTTGTTGAGGATTTTTGCATCTATATTCATTAGGGAGATTGGCCGGTAGTTTTCCTTTTTTGTAGCATCTTTGCCTGGTTTTGGTATTAGATTGAAGTTAGCTTCATAAAATGAGTTAGGTAGTTTTCCATTTTTTTCAATGTTTTGAAAGAGTTTGAGTAAGATTGGTGTCAGTTCTTTCTGGAAAGTTTGGTAGAATTCCCCTGTGAAGCCATCTGGCCCTGGGCATTTATTTGTGGGAAGATTTTTGATGACTGATTGGATCTCTTTGCTTGTGATGGGTTGGTTGAGGTCTTCTGTTTCTTCTCTGGTCAGTCTAGGTTGTTCATATGTTTCCAGGAAATTGTCCATTTCTTCTACATTATCCAGTTTGTTGCCATACAGTTGTTCATAATATCCTCTTATAATTTTTTTAATTTCTTCAGGATCTTCAGTTGTGTCACCTTTTTCATTCATTATTTTGTTTATATGGGTCTTTTCTCTTTTTGATTTTGTCAGTCTAGCTAGGGGCTTGTCAATCTTGTTGATCTTCTCAAAGAACCAACTTTTGGTGATATTTATCCTTTCTATTGTTTTTTTGTTCTCTATGTCATTTATTTCTGCTTTAATCCTTGTTATTTCTTTTCTTGTACTTGGTTTAGGATTGGTTTGCTGTTCATTTTCTAGCTTCTTCAGTTGATCCATTAGTTCTTTGATTTTGGCTCTTTCTTCCTTTTTAATATATGCGTTTAGTGCTATAAATTTCCCCCTTAGCACTGCTTTTGCTGCATCCCATAGGTTTTGGTATGTTGTGTTCTCATTTTCATTCGTCTCTATATATTTAGCGATTTCTCTTGCTATTTCTTCTTTAACCCACTGATTGTTTAGGAGTGTGTTGTTTAACCTCCAGGTATTTGTGAATTTTCTAAGTCTCTGATGGTTATTGACTTCTAATTGTATTCCATTGTGGTCAGAGAATGTGCTTTGAATAATTTCAATCTTTTTAAATTTATTGAGGCTTGTTTTATGTCCCAGCATATGATCTATTCTGGAGAAAGTTCCGTGAGCACTAGAAAAGTATGTGTATCCTGGTGATTTGGGATGTAATGTCCTGTATATGTCTGTTAAATCTAATTCATTTATCAGATTGTTTAGGTTTTCAATTTCCTTATTGGTGTTCTGTCTGGTTGATCTATCTATAGGAGAGAGTGATGTGTTGAAGTCTCCCACAATTATTGTGGAAACATCAATTGCTTCCTTTAGTTTTGCCAATGTTTCTCTCATGTATTTTGTGGCACCTTGATTGGGTGCATAGACATTTACGATTGTTATTTCTTCTTGCTGAATTGCCCCTTTTATTAGTATGTAGTGGCCTTCTTTGTCTCTCAAAACATCCCTGCATTTGAAGTCTATTTTATCTGAGATTAATATTGCTACACCTGCTTTCTTTTGGCTGTAGCTTGCATGAAATATTTTTTCCATCCTTTCACTTTCAGTTTCTTTGTGTGCCTGTGTCTAAGATGAGTCTCTTGTATGCAACATATTGATGGTTCATTTTTTTTGATCCATTCTGCGAATCTATATCTTTTAATTGGGGAGTTTAATCCATTTACATTCAACGTAATAACCGTGAAGGCATTTCTTGAATCGGCCATCTTATCCTTTGGTTTATGTTTGTCATATATATTTTTCCCTCTCTCTATTAATATCTTTTAATGTACCCATACTGAATCTCTTTATTTTTTTTTTTTTTTTTTTTTTTTTTTTTTTTAACTTTCCCTTCTTTTTTCAAATCACCTGTATGAAAAAAAAAGTTAAAAAGAAAACAAACATACAATAAAAGAGCATTTCAAAGAGACCATAGCAAGGGAGTAAGAAAAAGACAACTAAACTAAGATAACTGCTTAACTTCCAACATGTTCCTACTTTACCCCAAGAAAGTTACATAATATAGCAACATTTCAGTGAACTTGTTCCTACTACAACCATCAGAAATTAACAGACAATAGTCATTTCTGGGCATCCCCAGAACGTTAAATAGCTTATCTGTTCTTCCTGGATTATTGTTCCCCCTTCCTTAATTGCTCTCTACTGCTAGTTCCCCTACATTCTACATTATAAACCATTTGTTTTACATTTTTCAAAGTTCACATTAGTGGTAGCATATAATATTTCTCTTTTTGTGCCTGGCTTATTTCGCTCAGCATTATGTCTTCAAGGTTCATCCATGTTGTCATATGTTTCACCAGATCGTTCCTTCTTACTGCCGCGTAGTATTCCATCGTGTGTATATACCACATTTTATTTATCCACTCATCTGTTGAAGGACATTTGGGTTGTTTCCATCTCTTGGCAATTGTGAATAATGCTGCTATGAACATTGGCGTGCAGATATCTGTTCGTGTCACTGCTTTCCGATCTTCCGGGTATATACCGAGGAGTGCAATCGCTGGATCGAATGGTAGCTCTATATCTAGTTTTCTAAGGAACTGCCAGACTGACTTCCAGAGTGGCTGAACCATTATACAGTCCCACCAACAATGAATAAGAGTTCCAATTTCTCCACATCCCCTCCAGCATTTGTAGTTTCCTGTTTGTTTAATGGCAGCCATTCTAACCGGTGTTAGATGGTATCTCATTGTGGTCTTAATTTGCATCTCTGTAATAGCTAGTGAAGCTGAACATTTTTTCATGTGTTTCTTGGCCATTTGTATTTCCTCTTCAGAGAACTGTCTTTTCATATCTTTTGCCCATTTTATAATTGGGCTGTCTGTACTATTGTCATTGAGTTGTAGGATTTCTTTGTATATGCAAGATATCAGTCTTTTGTCAGATACATGGTTTCCAAAAATTTTTTCCCCCATTGAGTTGGCTGCCTCTTTACCTTTTTGAGAAATTCCTTTGAGGTGCAGAAACTTCTAAGCTTGAGGAGTTCCCATTTATCTATTTTCTCTTTTGTTGCTTGTGCTTTGGGTGTAAAGTCTAGGAAGTGGCCTCCTAATACAAGGTCTTGAAGATGTTTTCCTACATTATCTTCTAGGAGTTTTATGGTACTTTCTTTTATATTGAGATCTTTGGTCCATTTTGAGTTAATTTTTGTGTAGGGGGTGAGGTAGGGGTCCTCTTTCATTCTTTTGGATATGGATATCCAACTCTCCCAGCCCCATTTGTTGAAAAGACCATTATGGCTCAGTTCGGTGACTTTGGGGGCCTTATCAAAGATCAGTCGGCCATAGATCTGAGGGTCTATCTCTGAATTCTCAATTCGATTCCATTGATCTATATGTCTATCTTTGTGCCAGTACCATGCTGTCTTGGCAACTGTGGCTTTATAATAAGCTTCAAAGTCAGGGAGTGTAAGTCCTCCCACTTCGTTTTTCTTTTTTAGAGTGTCTTTAGCAATTCGAGGCATCTTCCCTTTCCAAATAAATTTGATAACTAGCTTTTCCAAGTCTGCAAAGTAGGTTGTTGGAATTTTGATTGGGATTGCATTGAATCTGTAGATGAGTTTGGGTAGAATTGACATCTTAATGACATTTAGCCTTCCTATCCATGAACATGGAATATTTTTCCATCTTTTAAGGTCCCCTTCTATTTCTTTTAGTAGAGTTATGTAGTTTTCTTTGTATAGGTCTTTTACATCTTTGGTTAAGTTGATTCCTAGGTACTTGATTTTTTTAGTTGCTATTGAAAATGGTATCTTTTTCTTGAGTGTCTCTTCAGTTTGTTCATTTCTAGCATATAGAAACATTACTGACTTATGTGCATTAATCTTGTATCCCGCTACTTTGCTAAATTTGTTTATTAGCTCTAGTAGGTGTATCGTTGATTTCTCAGGGTTTTCTAGATATAAGATCATATCATCTGCAAACAATGACAGTTTTACTTCTTCTTTTCCAATTTGGATGCCTTTTATTTCTTTGTCTTGCCGGATTGCCCTGGCTAGCACTTCCAGCACAATGTTGAATAACAGTGGTGACAGCGGGCATCCTTGTCTTGTTCCTGATCTTAGAGGGAGGGCTTTCAGTCTCTCACCATTGAGTACTATGCTGGCTGTGGGTTTTTCATATATGCTCTTTATCATGTTGAGGAAGTTTCCTTCAATTCCTACCTTTTGAAGTGTTTTTATCAAAAAGGGATGTTGGATTTTGTCAAATGCTTTTTCAGCATCTATTGAGATGATCAATTGATTTTTTCCTTTCGAGTTTTTAATGTGTTGTAATACATTGATTGTTTTTCTGATGTTGAACCATCCTTGCATGCCTGGAATGAACCCCACTTGGTCATGGTGTATGATTTTTTTAATGTGTCTTTGGATTCGATTTGCAAGTATTTTGTTGAGGATTTTTGCATCTATATTCATTAGGGAGATTGGCCGGTAGTTTTCCTTTTTTGTAGCATCTTTGCTTGGTTTTGGTATTAGATTGATGTTAGCTTCATAAAATGAGTTAGGTAGTGTTCCATTTTTTTCAATGTTTTGAAAGAGTTTGAGTAAGATTGGTGTCAGTTCTTTCTGGAAAGTTTGGTAGAATTCCCCTGTGAAGCCATCTGGCCCTGGGCATTTATTTGTGGGAAGATTTTTGATGACTGATTGGATCTCTTTGCTTGTGATGGGTTGGTTGAGGTCTTCTATTTCTTCTCTGGTCAGTCTAGGTTGTTCATATGTTTCCAGGAAATTGTCCATTTCTTCTACATTATCCAGTTTGTTGCCATACAGTTGTTCATAATATCCTCTTATAATTTTTTTAATTTCTTCAGGATCTGCAGTTATGTCACCTTTTTCATTCATTATTTTGTTTATATGGGTCTTCTCTCTTTTTGATTTTGTCAGTCTAGCTAGGGGCTTGTCAATCTTGTTGATCTTCTCAAAGAACCAACTTTTGGTGATATTTATCCTTTCTATTGTTTTTTTGTTCTCTATGTCATTTATTTCTGCTTTAATCCTTGTTATTTCTTTTCTTGTACTTGGTTTAGGATTGGTTTGCTGTTCATTTTCTAGCTTCTTCAGTTGATCCATTAGTTCTTTGATTTTGGCTCTTTCTTCCTTTTTAATATATGCGTTTAGTGCTATAAATTTCCCCCTTAGCACTGCTTTTGCTGCATCCCATAGGTTTTGGTATGTTGTGTTCTCATTTTCATTTGTCTCTATATATTTAGCAATTTCTCTTGCTATTTCTTCTTTAACCCACTGATTGTTTAGGAGTGTGTTGTTTAACCTCCAGGTATTTGTGAATTTTCTAAGTCTCTGATGGTTATTGACTTCTAATTGTATTCCATTGTGGTCAGAGAATGTGCTTTGAATAATTTCAATCTTTTTAAATTTACAGAGGCTTGTTTTATGTCCC
The DNA here is from genome assembly GCF_015220235.1 of Choloepus didactylus. NCBI lineage: Eukaryota > Metazoa > Chordata > Mammalia > Pilosa > Megalonychidae > Choloepus > Choloepus didactylus. Next base: position 127,571,158 of record NC_051310.1, on the reverse strand, counting down.
AGCATATGATCTATTCTGGAGAAAGTTCCATGAGCACTAGAAAAGTATGTGTATCCTGGTGATTTGGGATGTAATGTCCTGTAGATGTCTGTTAAATCTAATTCATTTATCAGATTGTTTAGGTTTTCAATTTCCTTATTGGTCTTCTGTCTGGTTGATCTATCTATAGGAGAGAGTGATGTGTTGAAGTCTCCCACAATTATTGTGGAAACATCAATTGCTTCCTTTAGTTTTGCCAATGTTTCTCTCATGTATTTTGTGGCACCTTGATTGGGTGCATAGACATTTACGATTGTTATTTCTTCTTGCTGAATTGCCCCTTTTATTAGTATGTAGTGGCCTTCTTTGTCTCTCAAAACATCCCTGCATTTGAAGTCTATTTTATCTGAGATTAATATTGCTACACCTGCTTTCTTTTGGCTGTAGCTTGCATGAAATATTTTTTTCCATCCTTTCACTTTCAGTTTCTTTGTGTGCCTGTGTCTAAGATGAGTCTCTTGTATGCAACATATTGATGGTTCATTTTTTTTGATCCATTCTGCGAATCTATATCTTTTAATTGGGGAGTTTAATCCATTTACATTCAACGTAATAACCGTGAAGGCATTTCTTGAATCGGCCATCTTATCCTTTGGTTTATGTTTGTCATATATATTTTTCCCTCTCTCTATTAATATCTTTTAATGTACCCATACTGAATCTCTTTAGTACTGAACCTTTCTCCAAGTTTCTCTGTCCTGTCTTTGTTTCTCTGTCTGTAGGGCTCCCTTTAGTATCTCCAGTAGGGCAGGTCTCTTGTTAACAAATTCTGTCAGCATTTGTTTGTCTGTGAAAAATTTAAGCTCTCCCTCAAATTTGAAGGAGAGCTTTGCTGGATAAAGTATTCTTGGTTGGAAACTTTTTTCACTCAGAATTTTAAATATGTCATGCCACTTCCTTCTTGCCTCCATGGTGGCTGCTGAGTAGTCACTACTTAGTCTTATGCTGTTTCCTTTGTATGTGGTGAATTGCTTTTCTCTTGCTGCTTTCAGAACTTGCTCCTTCTCTTCTGTATTTGACAGTGTGATCAGAACATGTCTTGGAGTGGGTTTATTTGGATTTATTCTATTTGGAGTTTGCTGGGCATTTATGATTTGTGTATTTATGGTGTTTAGAAGATTTGGGAAGTTTTCCCCAACAATTTCTTTGAATACTCTTCCAAGACCTTTACCCTTTTCTTCCCCTTCTGGGACACCAATGAGTCTTATATTTGGATGTTTTATATTATCTATCATATCCCTGAGGTCTCTTTCAATTTCTTTGATTTTTTTCCCCATTGTTTCTCTTGTGCTTTCATTTTCCATTCTGCCATCTTCCAGGTCACTGATTCGTTGTTCAGCTTCCTCTAGTCTTGTACTATGAGTGTCCAGAATCTTTTTAATTTGGTCAACAGTTTCTTTAATTTCCATAAGATCATCTATTTTTTTATTTAGTCTTGCAATGTCTTCTTTATGATCTTCTAGGGTCTTCTTGATGTCCTTTATATCCTGTGCCATGCTCTTTTTCATGTCCTTTATATCCCATGCCATGGTCTCCTCATTCATCTTTAGTTCTTTGATTAGTTGCTCTAGGTACTGTATCTCGTCTGATTTTTTGATTTGGGTGCTTGGGCTTGGGTTATCCATATCGCCTGTTTTTTTCATATGTTTTAAAATTTTCTCTTGTTTTTGGCCTCTTGGCATTTGCTTAACTTTATAGGGTTCTTTTAGGATTTGTAGACCAATTGAAATCCTTATCTCTAATTTGTCTGATCTACAGCTTCGTGGAATACACTTTATCTCACTAACCAGCAGGTGGTGTCCATGAGCCACCTGTTCCCCTCAAGCCAGTTCTTCCCCGTTTTCCTTTGTGGTGAGTGGGGGAGTGAGTCTTGTGGGGTCCAATTGGTGTACCAAGCTTGCGTGTGTAGTTGGTATTGCCCACCCTGTATATGGGGCATGTGTCTGGGCAGTCAGGGAGGGGGGGCGGCTCTAACAATCATATCTCCCTGGTGTTCCTGGAGTTTTAAAGCTGCTGCAATAGTCTAATCTTTCAGTTCAGTCCTGCCACAGTTTGCCTCTGCTGCTGACCCACAAGTCCTTGGTATGGCCTCTGAGACTTGCGAATGGGTCCCTCTTCCAGGCCGTGCACCCCCTGGTCCTCTGTTGAGGGATGACTGTGCTATGTCACAGGTGAGTGCCATCCCCCCAGGGCAGTTCTGGGCTGCAGGGCTGTGTAGGGAGGCTCCCAGTCTGCTGAGTGGACTCCCCCTTTTCTTGGGAAGTTGTGGTGTTTAGTGAATTTTCTCAGCCACTGGATTATTGCCTTTTGTCTCAGAGCTCTCTTAGTTCTGCTCTTATCTTGACCTGCCCAAATTGCAAGCCTTTGAGGCTTTCTGTATTGGGCTTCTTAGAGTAATTGTTTTAGAAAGAGAAAAAAAAAAAAAAAAAAAAAGGGGCCTTCCTGGAAGATCTAATGGGTTATTGAAATGCTAAGAGACAAAGCAATTAGGGCCTTTAAGGTAAAGTCCAGGGGCCAGAGAGCTCAGTTTTTCTTTGGGATTTGTATATGAGCCTCAGGGTCTGAGCTCTGCCCTTCCCCTTTCTATGTTCACCAGAACTCCAAAAAGCCTCTGCTTTTCTTTTTGGGCTTTTCTTGCTGTTTCTTGCCATTCCTGTCTCCTCTGTGCTGGGCTGTCTGCTCTCAGTTCTCTGGTGTCTGGTCTCAGTCTATCTATGATTGGAGTTTGGATCAGTAGAATGAGTTTCTGATAAGAGCTGCCACTGCAGTTCTCCCTTCTTGTTCCCAGTGCTGACGGCCCCTCCTCCCATGGGACTGAGCCTGGCAGGGAGGGGCACGGGTCCCCTGGCTGCAAAAACTTACAGATTTTGCTGATCTCAGCAGTTCGACATGTTCATGGGTGTTGTATGAAGTATGCTCAAAGTCAAATTGCTCTGCGGTGTCCAGTCCACGCAGTTCCTGGCTTTCTACCTACTTTCCTGGAGGAGTAACTAAAACATACACCTCACCAATCCGCCATCTTGCCCCTCCTGTATATATACTTTTGTATATTTAACTGTTGCCCCCACTGGAATGTAAACTCTGTAAGGACTTTGTCTTTTCTTTTTCAAATGGTGAATTCTTAGTGCCTAGAACCATGCTGTGCCTATAGTAGGCACTTAATAGATATTGCTGAGGGAATGTATAAGTAAGTGAATGACTATATGGTATCTATTGAGTAACCATTATGTGCCAGACATTGTTCCTGCTGCTTCTATGTATGTTATTATGAAAGTGCTTTTGCATATGCTATTTCCTATGTGATACAGAATGAATAGATCCCAATTTAGTAGAAATAGATCACAAATGTTATTTGAGATTATAAAATCATTTAAAAGAAAAATGAAGTTCATCTGCCTTGGAGGTCTCTACATAGCTGTAACATGGCTTTTGCTTTAATTTTGGTTAACTCCAGCCTTTCTCAATATCCTGGGGCTTCATCCTCCCTCTCTCTCCAGAATACTAAGGAAATGGGCAAGTTTTCACTTTGTTTCCCATTTTCGATTTGAAGACCTCTTTTTTAGCCTTCTCAGTGGAATTGGGATTCCCTTAATATACTTTTCACGGATTTTACATCAGTTTGGATGCTCAAGGCAGGGCAATTCCACAGTTACCAAGCCCAAAGTTCTAATATGACTCTTGCCCTAATCTAGAAAATCCTTTGGTCTGCTAAACTGTTTTTCCTAAGCAGATTATTTCCATGAACATTTGCTACTCCTTTTTGCTTTTAGACTCAATTCCATGGTTTCAATCCACTGACTTATTTCCAAATTTCTTTTAGTATCTATAGAGATACATGCTGACCTAGAGCCCCCTAGGGCCCCCTAACATAATCATGGTGCTCTGCTCAAATCTGGCAGATCATTTCTTCTTTGTCCTGAAGAATTACTGGCCAGGTGGCTGAGAAGGTCACAGAGAAGTTTGCACCTGGCACAATGACCTTTTCATTAGATACTCCTTTTCCTCTGCACCACTCGATCATGCCATCCTTCATCCAGGTCTTCCCACTGGCAGCTCTTTCCATCTAACCATCCACCTTTGCCTTCTCCACATGTTCACTTTGAATGATCACACAGCCCCTCCATTGTCTTCTTGTTTCCAGGCATTGTTTTGTCACCTTTTAGGCTTGCTCAGGTATTTCATTTTGATGCTTCCGTCCTTCCAAATGATGCCTCAACCTCTCCAAGTGGGTCGGCATTAATCTTTGTGATGATTCCTGAGCTCATGAAGGATTTCTTTTAGCCCCTGGACCAGGCCAGATCTCAACTCAATGGCCTCCTTTTTCATGTCTCTTTGAATGCTTTCTTTCTGATAAGCACATCATTTTGAACTCTTTCATTCCTCCTCTAGTGTGAGTCACAGTTGCTTGGAATCGCCAATCCAATTTCTTTTTTTTAAATGCAGTTTTATTGTAGTGTGTTCATATATCATACTGTTATCCAAAGTGTACAACAATTGTTCACAGTATCATCATATAGTTATGCATTCATCACCACAATCAATTTTTGAACATTTTCATTATTTCCAAAAAATAAAAATAAAAACAAGAATAAAAATTAAAGTAAAAAAGAATACCCCAAACATCCCATATGTGCCCCCCCATTATGCATTTGCTTTTTGTCCCCATTTTTCTACTCATTTGTCCATACACTGGGTAAAGGGAGTGTGAGTGATAAGATTTTCACAGTCACACAGTCACATAACATAAGCTATATACTTACACAGTTGTCTGCAAGAAGCAATAATACTGGATTGCAGTTCAACAGTTTCAGGTATTTTCTTCTAGCTGTTCTAATAAACTAAAAACTAAAAAGGGGTATCTATGTAATGCATAAGAGTTGCCTCCAGAATGACCTCTTGACTCCATTTGAAATCTGTCAACCACTGAAACTTTGTTTCATTTCTCTTCCCAGAAGGCTTTCTCAATCCTACAAAGCCAGGTCCAGGCTCATTCCAGGAGTTGAGTCCCACGATGCCAGGGAGATTTACACCCCTGTGAGTCATGTCCCACATAGGGGGGTGGGCAGTGAGTTTACCTGCAGAGTTGGCTTAGAGAGAGAGAGGCCACATCTGAGCAACAAAAGAGGTTCTCTGGGGGTGACTCTCGGGCACAATTATAAGTAGGCTTAGCCTCTCCTTTGCAGTAACAAGCTTCATAAGGGCAAGCTCCAAGATTGAGGGTTCAGCCTATTAAACTGGTAGTCCCTAGTGCTTGTGAGAATATCAGGGGTCCCCCAGGTGGGGAAGTTTAATACTTCCATACTTTTCCCCAGTCCCTCAAGGAGGATTTGCAAATACTTTTTTTTTGTAAGTTTAAAATATATTTGACATGACATTTTCTTTATTATAGATCTTAAGTTAGCTGTGGCTATTCCATTCAGAAATTAGAAAACATCTTTTCATTAAGTTGGGGATATCCTCCTCTTCCCCAGACTCAATAGTGTGAGAAAAGTATAATTTATAAAAGTTATTATAAAATTAACTTTTCATTTGTACATTTCTAATTTAAGTGCTAACAATGTTCAAAACTGTAGCTTACAGCTTATATGCATCTTTTAAAAATAAAATTACATCTTTTTTAACACAACTTTTGCATAGTAAAAATAGTCTATGTATCTTGACATTGAATCTGTCTTTTGTTTGAGAAATTGTCTATATCTTTACATAAAAACACTGTCAACTAAGTATCCATATTTCCAAAGTTAAGATAATTGATTATCAACTGAGTATCTGCAGCTACTAATCTTACAAACTGAAAGCTGCTGTTCAAACCCATGTTCTAAAATATGCATTTTGGAATTGCTTTTTTTTTAGTGAAAGTGGCAACAAAAAAGGATGAAATGAATGTATGAGATTAGTATAAAATACACATGGTACATAAATATGAAAATCCCTCAATCATTTTGACTTCAGGTGAAGGTTTCTGCCTTCCTTAAATTTTATCAAAATCACAAAAGAACATCTGGGTAACTGGAACATGCAGATCTGTACAGTACTCATACTTGTTCATGCTAGGGCTCATCGTAATACATGATAATTATGTCAAACAGTTTAATTAATACATCAATTTGCTGGAAAAGGTCACAGAAGAAAAGGAATTTCTTTTTTTACAACAGCAGATATTTACCCTTCAGTTCCCTGACATCAAAAGAATAAAGTGGGTTAACAATTTACTTGAAATACTTGAGTCACAAGTTTTTAAAGAAATATAATAAATACTTTAAACCAAACATTGAACTGCTTTAACAAACCACACTTTTGCTTAATGAAGGTTTATTTTTCTTAACAGATGATAGCTAAGTCCAAATTGTAGAACAATCCTCAGAAAAACTAATATAAAATACGGACTTCAATTTAGATATCATCAGTGTCTTCATCATCATCGCTGATGTAACCAAACTGGATTTCATCATCAGCTTCAGGACCAAATGTATCTGTTTCATTTATTTTAGCATGCTCCAGAAGCTCACCATATGTCTTCAGACTTCTAGCTTCATCTGCGTTGTATTTAAAAATTACACCAGCTTTGTTATCCTGATAGTCCTGTAGACCAACAAATATAATGTCTGAGGTATTTATTCAAACTTTTTTTTTAAATTTTCCTCTAATATGACATAACCTCTTTACACCATCAAAACACATTGCTTCTAATTATCCATTTCCCAACATTTTGATTACCTGTGCATACTCTTGTCCATCTTTAAACACCGTCTTTTCTCAGAATCATTCTCATTTTTACCTCTATTCCTATTTTTACCTCTCTTACCTTTATTCTTAGGCATTGTGATGATGACTGGATTGCTGAGTTGTTGACTCATTTTGGGTAGGGTGGCAGCAGCAACTGCTCAGTGAGTTGCAAAGGGCGACACCAGAAATCTCATGGGACAAAATAGATACAGTAGGCCCTGGCATGAGTGCTGATCGAGACTTGATGGCTGCAAAAGGCATCACAGCCTCCAAATACTTTTTATTCTCTGCCCAAATTACTGATGTATCAGGTCTTCACACTAACCTGTACAAGCCAACCAGATCTCACTCCCTATTCAAGGTTCCATGTAATTATGGTGTTTGAGTAAATTGACCATACAAGTTAAATTATATAGTGTGCTAGAGAAACTACAGATTTTGCACCAAATACACATCACTTCCTTTGGTCCCACACAGATACTGAAGTTTTAAAACACAGTTAATATCATCCTCTACCCTTTAGTCTGATCCACCCCAGTCTCAACCAAGTCCATTTCATTCATATCTCTAATCAAAGTCTGATCTCCTTTTCAGCCTCTTTAATACTTGTTGCATGGGGCAGTGCTAACCCTCACAGCTGCCGAACTCTGGCTCCTAGTCCCAGGCACCATACAGACCCCAAAGCTCCAGGGACTGACGAGGTTACACACAAACAGCTCAGCATCTCAGAATTTAGAAATAACAGTTACAACTCATAAACAGATTTGACTGTTGTAAGAACTTACAATCTAGGAACCTTTACGTAAGCCTTCCCCTGATAACTCATGCTCACAGATTCAGTTCTCAGAGTTTGTACTTTATAGTTAGTCCATATCAGTGAAGTGTTATAATGTTTCTCTTTTCATTTCTGGCTTATTTCACTCGACCTACTGTCCTCAAGGCCCATTCACCTATTTGCATACATCACAGCTTCAATCCTTCTTGCTGCCACTCAATATTCCGTTGAATGTAGGCACCACAGTTCACCATTCCTTTTGTTGGTCGATGTACCTTTAGGTTACCCCCATCTGTTGTGAATCATGAACACTGCTGCCATAAACTCCAGTGTGCAATGTCCTTTCTTGTCCCTGCTCTCAGTTCTTCCAAGTATACACCCAATAATGGGGTTACAGGACCATAGGGCAACCCCACAGTTAGCTTCCTGTGGAACCACCACACTGCCCTCCAGATGAGCTGCATCATTCTACTTCCCCACGAACAGTAAATAGGTACATCCCTCTCTCCACACTTTCTCCAGCACTTGTATCCCTGTAATTACATTTTAAATAGGTTTATTCACACACCATACAACCCATCCTAAGTAAACAATCAGTGATTCCCAGTATAATCATATAGTTATGCATTTACCACCACAATCTTTTTGAGGACATTTCTGTTTCTTCTACAATGAAAGAGGGAGAGGAGAAAAGGATGAAGAATAAAAAAGACAGAAGAAAAAAATATATACAATGAAAAGATCGTGCAATACCACCACCACCAAAAATCCCATACCATTCCCTTATATCTCCCTCTTATAGACATTTAGTTTTGGTATATTGCCTTTGTTACAACTAATGGAGGCATATTACAATGTTGCTGTTGACTATAGACTCTAGTTTGCATTGATTGTATTTTTTCCCCTATACCATCCAGTTTTCAACATCTTGCAATGTTGATATTCATTTGTTCTCCCTCATGTAAAAACATTCTTATATTAGTACACTTAATCACCATCATTGACAACTCTACGCTTCACTAAGTTATACAGTCCAGTCTTTATCCTCTTTCTTTCTGGTATCATACATGCCCTTAGCCTTCCTCTTTCACCCGTATTCACACTCATCTTTGTTCAGAGTACTTACAATGTTGTGCTACCATCACACGGTATTGTGCTATCTATTTCTGGATCTATACAATCATCCTGTTGACATTATGTACTCCTTCAACATCAGATTCCTAATCTATACCCTCTTTCTATCTCAACTTTAACTTTCAAGTTTTGCTCATTAATGTTAGTTCATATTAGTGAGACCATATAGTATTTGTCCATTTGTTTCTGGCTAGTTTCACTCAACATAATGTCTACCGTCTACCATTTTGTCTTTTGGATTTTATATGTCATGTCTTATTTTATTTTTATTTATTTTCTTTCTCTCTTTTTACCCTTACTGATGGTCTTCATTTATACACTCTTCTTCGAACCTCTCTCTCCTGTCTTTTCCTATCTGTCTATAGTGTTCCCTTTACTATTTCTTGTAGAGCAGCTCTCTTGTTTACAAACTCTCTCAGTTTCTGTTTGTGTGAAAATATTTTAAACTCTCCCTCATTTTCGATGGACAATTTTTCCAGATATAGGATTCTTGGACAGCAGTTTTCCTCTTTGAGTATCTTAAATATATCATACAGTGCCTTCTCGCTTCCATGGTTTCTACTGAGAAATCCGCACATATTCTTACTGAGCTTCCCTTATATGTGATGGATTGCTTTTCTCTTGATGCTTTCAGAATTCTTTTTCTTTGACATTTGATAATCTATTATTAAGTGTCATGAAGTAGGTCTATTTGGATCTGTTCTTTTTGGGGTATGCTGCACTTTTTGGATCTGCAATTTTATGTGTTTCATAGGGATGGGAAATTTTCAGTGATTATTTCCTCTATTATTGTTTCTGCCCCTTTCCCCTTCTCTTCCACTTTTTGAACACCCATGACATATATATTCATGTGCTTTATGTTGTCTTTCAGTTCCCTGAGACACTGCTCATATTTTTGCATTATTTTCCTTATCTGTTCTTTTGTGTGTAGGATTTCAGATGTCCTGTTCTCCAGTTCATGAATCCTTTCTTCTGCCTCTTCACTTCTGCTGTTGTATGTCTCCAATGTGTTTTTCATGTCTTCTATTGTGCCTTTCATTCCCTTAAGTTCCGTCAATTGCTTTTTCAAACTTTCAAGTTCTTCCTTAAGTTTGCCCAATGTCTTCTTTATGTCCTTCATCTCTTTTGTCATATCTTCCATCAACTCTTTGATTTGATTTTTGAACTCATTTAGCATATTTTTTTGAGGATCTTTAATTAGTTGTTTCAACTCCTGTATCTCATTTGAAGTGTAAGTTTGTTCCTTTGACTGGGCCATATCTTCATTTTTCCTTGTGTGACTCATAATTTTTTGTTGTCTAAGCTCTGTTTTCCTTGATTACCCTAATCAGATTTTTCCAGACCAGACTGGCCCAGGTCTCAGGAGGAGGGTATAATCAGTATCAAGTTTTCCTGAGGATGAGACCTAGCAGGTTGTCAGACTTTCCTGTGAGGCCTCTAGACACTGTGATTTTCCTCTCCTGCCCAGCAGGTGGTGCTTGTCAGCCCACAGCTCCCCACTGATGTAAAGAGGTATGATGCCTCTAATTCTCAGTGGACCCCTGTACCGGCCAGGGGCTGAGAGTGTTGGAAGGCAAGCTTAAATTGTTTATTTTTTTCCCAGGCCCTGGGGTCTAAATCCTCTGAAGGAGGGCACCCCTTAAGTTGGGCCTAACTCCCCATTTTATTAGGGAAGATATGCTGTTTAGGGAATTATCTCCTACACTTGACTTCTTCCTTTGTCTCTCTGACTCTCTTAACTCCACCATTGCCTGGGTTATTGCTGACAATTGTAAATGCCCGAGGCTTTCTATATTGAGCTACTTAGAATGAGTGAAAAAAAGAAAAAAGAAAGGAATCCCCTTTTCAGAACCAGTACCTAGCCCCCCAGTTTTGCTAGTTGACTGGAGTTGGTACCCTGTTCTATGTGTCTCTTTTCTTTGGGCACAGCCATTTTCCAGTATTCTGAGCTCAGCTGTCTCCAAAAGCCTCTATTTTTATTTGTTATTATTATTTTTTCCCATCAGTCCTGTCTCCTTTCTGTTGAGAGACACTTCAGGGCTCCTTTCCTGCTTGCTCCTGGTTTATCTTTACTTGTAGCTTATATTCAGTAGTCCAAATTTGTTAATGAAACCACAGTTGGAGCTTGGTTGAGTTACTTTCCCTTGCTCCTAGTAGACTGCTTCTTTTTTCCACAGGGAAGTGTTCCAACTCAGCCTGCCACACCAATGGCAGTTTGGGGGAGCTTAACTCACAGTTCTTTGCTGCAATCTCAGCCATTTCTGGTATACTATGTATGTCAAGTTACAGATGTCACCCAACAGTTGTTCCAGGCTATTTGCTAGTTGCCCCAGGCTATTTAGTTGCTCTAGAGGACTAACTAAATTCCACACGTTCCTATGCTGCTGTCTTGCCCTGCCTCCTCCAATATCTTTTTTAGGTACTCTTGGTAACTAGCCTGCCGGTGAGATCACAAGCTCTGCACACAGACACCCCTATTTTCCTGCTTTAGTTCCCAGAGGATGTGGTCCTTGGATGAAGAGAAACCCTCCATACCATCCTGCTGGTCTCTGGCTCTTGCTAAGATTTTCAAAAGGAATATTTACGTCTCTATACCTGCACCAGGATGTGGTGGTTTGTGTATAGACAGAGGAGACACAACTCTGGATTTTAATGCTGACTTTGTCATTGCTATTCTCTGCAGTTTTTGAAAAGCAAATGCTTTTGAAAACTGATTTACCTTTTTAGTAGAAACAGGGTAGCACTGGGGTCTCAGCTAATGTACCATTAGAGAGGGCTAAGTTTGCTAAATGAAGATTCTTTCCTTTTAATTTGACTGTTACCCAGGATCCTTTCTATAGTTTATTTTAAGAATCATAAATACTGTAGCAATGCTTTTCTTTAGCTTTATCTTAAATTGGTATATGCTCCTTGCAGAAAATTTGGGATGCACAAAAATATATAAAGAAGCAAGAATAAAAAGAACTTCATCTGTTATTTCACTGCCAAGGGTCAAGGCACTCTTAATATTTTGGAATTTTTTTCAGTCTTTCTAAAATCTGATGACGTATTTCGGTGTAACCATTTCTATCAAATTTTGGCAACCTACAAATTGATATAGGACTACATTAAAAACCTTGAGATGTTTACCACTGTCTATTGCTTTAAATACAAATTTTAATTCAAATTACTTCCCAGCCTTATAGAATCAGTAGATTTCAGCCCTGGAAGTGATCTTACCTGCCTTCCGTCTGACCCCTCCTAATTTATGCATGAATCTCCTTGTTTTCCTAGAAAGTGCCATCTACGTTCTGTTTGCTTGGCTATGACCTTTGCTCGTGCCATTTCTTTTGTCTGGAATGAGCTTCCTCTATCTCTGGAGGTTTACATTATCCCCTTCTTTCAAGTCCCTTTCCCAAAGCCTTACTTGAGCCCTTCATGTGGATATTTTTGGTTTATTCTTTCATCCATTTGTTTATTTATTCACTTGAGCAGTGCTATGCTCGGGGTGTAGAACACAATATTTATGAATACTTAATCGTTAATGAAATTTCCGGTTTCAAAGATACTAGCAGAGGTAGATATTTCATATTGTGGGGAACTGGAGACTGTTCTTTTTCTCTTTTGATGTGGGGGACTATGACATTTCAATATGCCTTTGGTTGTGCAAAGGTAGAGTGCAGATCCTGATCTGGAAAGAACAGTTTGAGACAAGAAGGAACCAAGCTCAAAATAATGTAAAATGTTTACTGGGACAGAGTTGCATCTCTGCAAAGAATGTTTTAATAGTGACTAGGAGAAGAAGGAGAGATTTCCTCCTCTTGCTGGAGAGAAGAGGGTATCACTCACTGGTCTCTAGGTGGGGAACTCCTGTCCATGGATTTAAGTTGACTTTGAAACATGGCAGCATGTGTATTGGGGGATAAGGAGAGAAATGCCCAGAAGGAAATTCCCTTCAGAGGTCTGAGTCCATGATTCTCATGGCACCAAGGAGCAATGAGATCTCACACCAAGTTTTGAGGATTTTTTTCCTATGTAGTAACTCTTCTCTGGTATTCCTAAACCTTCAGTAAAGATCCCTTGAACCCCACAGTCTGCTAAGGCTGTGCTGTGGGAAATTAAGGGAGAGTCAGTGTCCTCACTTGGGGAGAATTAGTACCTAGTGTGCCCAGGTGGCCTGGAAACGTTGGCTATGTGATGCCGAGCAGTGACCCTTTAGTAGTAAATCAGATCTAGATATGACAAATGGCAGCCAAAATGATTCTTGGGACACCAATCCACACGTTGGAGACCCCAGAAATACCTGGGAGAAGGAAATCTGATTAAAGACCGAAGTTTTTAGGAAGTAGGCTAAGGTGGAACAGGGAGTCCACAAGATTGGTTTTTGCATTTTAAAGGAAGGTCAGTCTCAGGGCTAGAGAACCGAAGACTCAACAAATATTTGCTGACCAACGATGCTGTACCTGGCAGTGTGGTAGTCACTGGGGATACAAAGATATCCAAAACAGTCTTTGTCCTGATAAAACTCACAGAAACATGCACTGAATTATCTTGTGGTAACTTGAAAATACGACACAACAAGGGAAATGTAATGGAGATAGGTACACGATACCATTTGACTGCAAAGAGTGGAGTGTCTGATTTTGCCTGAGAAGGTGAGAAAAGCCCAGGAAATGTTCAAGGAGAAGATGTTATTTAAGCAATTCAGGTAATATGGGGAAAGGAATTTTAGGCAAAGGGAAAAACGAGCTTACATAAAAGTGTGAAAGATCATGGCTTTTGGGGAAGTGGAGTAGTTTAGTAGATAGGAAGAGTAGAAAGCCTGGTTGTGGGGAGGCACTTGGAGTAGGGGACAGGCAAAAGCTTATATGATACAGTAAGGTCTTTGGATTTTATGACATAATAACACATAAATTTAAGAATTGTATGCCAAAGAATTACATGATCTAATATGCCTTTAATGATAAATTACTCTGTTGTCAATATGAAGGATGTCTTAGGTCATATTCCCTAGAAGTAAAGCCTGAGATGGGGATTCTTGGGGAAATGATTTATTGAAGGAGGGCTCTCTGAAAAGAATTATACCATATAGGTTGTCCCTTCCGGCCCCACGGCAGGGATGGTGACCAGGTAAGATATCCCCAGGTAATATGGCTCCATCTGTTGTGAACAATCCTACAGAGAGGGGTGTAGTAGGTGTGAGCTGTTAGCAGCCCAAACCTGCAGCGCCCTGGAGTTGTGTGCACTTGGATGGTCAAGGGGACCCAGCTGGACTCCAACAGCACTGGCTCTAGTGGATGCAGTACAAAATCATTGCACTGGAAGTGAAGGAACAACTATGAGTTGTCAGTGAAAGTGATGTATGGCAGTGAAGAGAGAGTGGGTGGATTTAAGAAATATCTGTGAGGTAGAATTGATGGAATTTGAATTATGATGGTGGTTGAGGGAGAGAGAATTCAGGAGAATCTCAGTTTGAGGTTTGGGTGACTGGATGCCTATTGTCTGGGTACTATTCTCTGATTTAGGGGTCCAGGTGAGGAGTACATTTGGAGTTTTGGATTTGTTCTAATAGAATTAGGGTTTGTTGCCAGACACCCAAGGAGCAGTGGTCAGTGGTCAGGTGGACACCCATTGCCGTAGTTCAGGGGAGAGAGCTGAGCTGGAGAGAGAGTGTTAGATATTACCAGGGGAGCCTGACAATCAAAGCTGAGGGGCTGGTGAGATTACCCAGGCAGAGGAAGACAAGGAGAGGGCTGAGCACAGACAATGTTTCAGACAACTACCACAGTGTTGCATTGCATTTGTTAGTGAAATCCTTATTCTAGCTCCCAGGCCCAGTTTCCCAACAGATGTCACTGACAGGGAATGAATGGTCTGAAAATGACAATGGTTGTTCTCCCTGAAATTATGACTTGGAGGTTTGTTGAGTGAGAGACAGCAGTTGGTCCCTGGTTTCTTGTTTCTATTCCAAGTCTTAAGTTTTAGCCAGGGGTCTGTGTATCTGGGCTGTTTGTGTGAGATTCCGAAAGGGGAATGCAGGGGTCCTAGTGGATCATCTCTCTCCAGGAACTTCTGGGTAGATCTGAGAGGACAGAACACCCACACAGATTGTTGAAATGGTGGGGCAGTACTTTTGTTTACACAGCCCAGGACTCCTCACCCCTGGGGAGAACAGGGCTAGAGAAATTTCTTTTACTTTCAGCAGCTTTGCAGTCTCCAGTCTTATGGATTCCCAGAGGATTTTGGCGGTCTCACCAGGGTTTCCTCTGGTAAACTAAATGAGTTAGGCAAAAAACATTTGGGCCTCAAAAATACTTGGGCCTCAAGTTTTTGATTTGTCAGGGTAATTTATGGAAATGGGGGGAAAAAAAAGGCCCTGATAATATCACACATTTGGGCTACAGAAAGGCAGAGTTCCATGTTGACTTAAAATTCTTTTCTCCTTTTTCCATTGTACCAGCCTGCCCCAATTTCTGTCCATGGAGTGTTGCTACCTTTAATTTTTAATGGGTTAACCAATGCTCCAGGATGGATGTGATGGGAAAAAACATGCTCTGGATGTGTTAAAATGTTACATGGCTCCACCTCAGGCAGCTGAGAGATGGTGATTTATACCCAGAAATATTGACATATTCTGATGAAGTACCCTGTTATTGAAACATTTTGGCAGACCTAGTATTTCCATCTCTGTGTAGTAGAAACTTCTGCACTGACATCTATTGTGGAAAGGTGGCATTTTCTAGCTTTATTGAGGTATGATTTACATATAACAAAATTTAGTAATTCTAAGTATATAGTCTGATGACACGGAACAGTTCAATCACCCTAAAAGTTTCCTCCTGCCTCTTTGCTGTCGATCTCCATCTTGACCCTTGGTGCCAGGTACCCTGCTTTCAGCCACTATAGTTTTGCCTTTTCTAGAATTCAAAAATGGCAAATATAAAGGGGCAAATTATCCCCCGTTAAGTTAGGTGAAATACTAGCATGCCTAATCTTAAGAAAATCTACAGATATACAGGATTTTTATTAGTTTATGTGGCTTATGTTTTTAAGAAAAGCAAAGAGAGAATGGTCCATCCAATAAGACATGGTCTTTGGTTAGCAGAGAGGCAGGCTTTTCCTATACCCCTGAACTCCAGTAGACCATTTAGGTTAACATCAGGATAATTCAGGTCAAAAAATTCCAGATCATTTGGGTTTCAGTGGTATTTTGGACCTGGAGGTTCTGGCTAAATGGAATTCTTCACTTAATGAAAATTGGTGCTATAACTTGTCTCATGAGGTCCTGGGGCCTAGGGAAGTGTGATTATTAGCCAAACAAACAAGATAGTTTCCAACTTCTATCTCTAGTTAGAATGTTTACCTTCCCTATCAGCCGGCAGTTGCTTAGAATTGTCTCTCACCTGACTCCCACCTGTTTCTTTCCTCTTTTTTTTTTTTAGATTAGAGAAGTTGTGGGTTTACAGAAAAATCATGCATAAAATATAGAGTTCCCATATACCATCCTACTAATAACATTTTGCATTGGTGTGGTCAATTGATGGAAGCACATGCTTATAATTGTACTATTGTACATGGTTTAAGTCAGGGTTCACTGTTTATGTTGTGAAACACAAAAACCCATGAATTAAAAAAATTATTCTAGTAACATATATACCACATAAAATTTCCCCTTTTAATCACATTCAAATATAGAATTCAGTGCTTTTAATTACATTCATAATGTTGTGCTACCATTACTACCATCCATTACCAAAACTTTTCTATCTTCCCAAATAGAAACGGTACATTTTAAGTCCTAACTCCTTATTCCCTACTCCCAACCCATCCCCTGGTAACCTTTGTTCTAGATTCTGACTCTATGAGGTTGCTTATTTTAATTATTTTATATCAGTGAGATCTTACAATATTTCTCCTTTTGTGTCTAGCTTATTTCACTCATCATGATGCCTTTAAGGTTCATCCATGTTGTCACATGTATCAGAACTTCATTCCTTTTTAGGGCTGAATGATCTTCCATTGTGTGTATATATACCACATTTTTTTTTTATCCATTCATCCATTGATGGGCACTTGGGTTGCTTCCATCTTTGAGCAATTGTAAATAATGTCACTATGGACATTGGTGTACAAATATCTGGTCAAGTCCTTGCTTTCAGTTTTTTTGAGTATATACCCAGAAGTGGGATTTCAAAGTCATGTGATAATTCCATGCTTAAGTTTCTGAGGAACTGCCAAACTGTCTTCCACAGAAGCTGCACCATTTTACTTTCCCACCAGCAATGAATGAGGAATGTTCTTATTTTTCCACATCCTTTCCAACACTTGTAATTTTCCAATTTTTAATATCAGCCATTCTAGTGGGTATGAAGTGGTATCTTACTGTAGTTTTGATTTGTATTTTTCTAATGGATAATGATGTTGAGCATCTTTTAATGTGCCTTATGGCATTTGTGTATCTTCTTCGGAGAAATGTGTATTCAAGTCTTTGACCCTAAATTGGGTTGTTTGTCATTTTGTTGTAGAGTTGTAGGATTTCTTTATATATACTGGATATTAAACCCTTATCAAATGTGGTTTCCAAATATTTTCTCCCATTGGGTAGGATGTGATTTTACTTTCATGATAAATTTCTTCAATGCATAAAAGTTTTTAATTTTGATTAAGTCCCATTTATCTATTTTTTTCTTGTGTCTAAGAAACCAATGTGTAACACAAGGTCCTGATGATGCTTCCCTATGTTTTCTTCTAGTTGTTTTTATACTTGTGGCTCTTATATTTAGAGCTTTGATCCACTGTGAATTGATTTTTGTAAATGGTGTTAGGTAGGGGTCTACCTTCATTTTTTTTGCAATTGTAGATCTAGTTTTCCCAGCACTATTTTTTTTTTTTTTCCCAGCACTATTTTTTAAAGACAACTATTCTTTCCCTATTGAGTGGTCTTTGTCCCCTTGTCAAAAATCAGTTGGCCCTAAATGTGAGGGTTGATTTTTGAGCTCTCAATTCAATTCCGTTGGTGTGTATGTCTATCCTTGTGCCAGTACCATGCTGTTTTGATTACTGTGTCTTTGCAGTAGGTGTTAAGATTGTGAAGTGTGAGTACTTTAACTTTATTCATTCTTCTTTTACAAGATGGTTTTGGCTATTTGGGGTCCCTTACCCTTTTGTATTCCAAATTTGATGACTGATATTTCCATTTCTGCAAGGATGGTTGTTGGAATTTTGATTGGGGTTATGTTGAATCTGTAAATTGCTTTGGGTAAGATTGACATCTTAACAATATTTGTCTTTGATAATCCATGAACATGGAATATCCTACCATTTATTTAGGTCTTCTTTTAGCAACATTTTGTAGTTGTCTGTGTAAAAGTCCTTTATATTTTTGGTTAAAATTTTTCCTAGATATTTTATTCTTTTAGTTGCTATTGTAAGTGAAAGTTTTTCTTGCCTTTTCTTCTTTTTTTAAAATTCAATTTATTGAGATAGATTCACATACCATGCAGTCATACAAAGCGTACATTCAATTGTTCACAGTACCATTATATAGTTGTGTGTCCATCACCAAAATTAACTTTTGAACATTTTCATTACCACACACACAAAAATGATAAGAATAAAAATTAAAGTGAAAAAGAACAATTAAAGTAAAAAAGAACACTGGGTGCCTTTTTTTTTTTTTGCCCCCATTTTTCTACTCATCCAACCATACACTGGACAAAGGGGAGTGTGGTGCATATTGGCTTTCCCAATCACATTGTCACCCCTCAGAAGCTACATTTTTATACAATCATCTTCAAGATTCAAGGGTTCTGGGTTGTAGTTTGATAGTTTCGGGTATTTACTGCTAGTTATTCCAATTCATTAGAACCTAAGAAGGGTTGTCTATATTGTGCGTAAGAGTGCCCACCAGGGTGACCTCTCAGCTCCTTTTGGAATCTCTCTGCCACTGAAGCTTATTTCATTTCCTTTCACGTCCCCCTTTTGGTCAAGAAGATGTTCTCCATCCCATGATGCTGGGTCTAGATTCCTCCCTGGGAGTCATATTCCATGTTGCCAGGGAGATTTACTCCCCTGGGTGCCAGAGCTTATGTAGTTGGGAGGGCAGTGATTTCACCATGCCAAGTGGCTTAAGAGAGAGGGCTACATCTGAGCAACAAAGAGGCATTTGGGAGGAGGCTCTTAGGCACAATTATAGGCAGGACTAGCCTCTCCTTGCAGCAACATCTTGCCAAGGTATTGCCCCTTTTATAGATGAGGAAACTGAGGCCCGGAAAAGTTGTGACTTTTCTGAGGTCACCCAGCTGGTGAGTGATGAGCCAATAGTCTCTCTGTTATTCCATCTCTTTCTCAGTGGATTTGGGAGGAGAGAAACCCTGTTTTGGAATCTGTAGGTGGCAACAATGGAAAGGGCCACTTCCTGGAGTCCAAAAGTTACAGAAAGAGGGTTAACAGGTTGTTTGCCTGGGAGTTTGTATGAGCCCTTATACCCACAGCTACAGGAGGTAGCCCTATCTCCTCCTCCCTTTATCCTCTGTAGACCCCATTTATACCCCTCATAGTCTCTCAGTTTCTTTCTCATTCCTGATATCCTTTTTTCCTCATCCAAAATCAGATGAGTTGTGCTTGGGGCCCAGGAACCATTGATTTGGAGCTAGGGGAGCTGGGTTTCCAGTCCCATTGCCTGGCAGGTGGAAGACAGGAGCCCCATCTTGCAGCTTCTAAGGGGACTGTGCTCCTGGGAACACAGTGAAACCCTGACTCAAGGTTCTCCTGTGGCCTCATTGACAGACACAATTATTATAAGTCTCCCTAGAAAGCAGCCATGTACTTCCATTGTGGTGTCTGTATTTGCTGAGTAAAAATTGGAACCCAGGGCCTGAAAAACTCAGGAGTCCTTGGAGAATGTCTTGGTGAACAGGGGATGTTTGGCTCTCATAAGTTTAGATTTATTTGAGCTTGTTAACTTATCTGAGCTAATCTGGGGTCTATTTACCATGACAGCATTGTTTCTATGGAGAAGGAACTCACAAACTTATCTTTGGGACTCTATCCCTTTGGGGGAAGGCTGGTTTTGTGTGGTTAATAAACACATATGGATATATATTTGTTTCTACCTTTATTTTCACCAAATTAAAGGTTGGAATTGGGCTAGGTGCTAAAGTTAGGAGTGAAGGCTTCAGTGAGGAGATACTGCCTCTGGAAAATTTAGAGGGGAGGAGATATCTGGGCAGAATTAGGGAGGCACCAGGCAGGGGAGATGGTACAAGAGATGGGATTCAGCTCAAGCACAAGCACAAGCACAAGCACAGTGGTGTGAAACAGCAGGGTGGGTTCAGGGAATTACAAGTAATTTGGCATACATGGAGCATACATTTTGAAGGGTGTGTGGAGAGGAGAGAAGCTGGAGAGGGAGGCAGGGCTCATAAAGAACATAGTATGATCAAAGAGGTGGTCCTAAGTGTATGCAGTTTAAAATAGTACATACATATTTGGTGAAGGACCAGGGATTTTTTTTTTTTTTTTTAATTTCAAATTCATTGCTGACCCATTTTTTTGTAAAATACAATGAAAATAAGTTACTGGTAAAATGAAATAAAATCCAAATAGATAAAAACACAAGCCCCAAGTTTTTGCTAATAGTTTCAACAGACAACAATGCTGTAAAATTGCTGTAAAAATCTCTAAATGCTTGCTCTCAATTTCTGTAGTTATTTGTGTAGACCAGGAACAAACAGTTCATGGACCACCTGGTCTGCAGCCCACACTTTGACTACCACTGATCTGAAAATAACCTGACATAGCTTGTGCTGAAGACCTCATGGTTCTTTGCTAGTGAGTACTGGCTGTCTACCCGTGGGTATGGATCTATCTGTGTGTATGTATCTGTCTGCTGGTGGAGAACTAATTATTGGCACAGCCTCTGCTGCATTTGTATGGCACAGAATTAAGGGACACCTTTGGAAATTAACCTGATTCTTGCTCAGGTGACTTACACTATCTGCAGTGTTCAGGCCCACCTAGATGTTTGTCTCTATCCTGTTGATTCCATTTGCTGTAAATGCAACCCGGATTATGTGAACAATGAAAGTGCATTCTCAGCTGGTGAATGTTTCTCTGACTGGGCGTTGCCTACCTCTCTCCTTCAATGGCAGAGCTAGGTAGCCCAATCCGCATGGGGGGTGATGTAGAAAGTGTTACCATCTAAACTGGACTCATGTCTGATCATTTCCTGAGTTCATGAAGCAACTTTGATTGCACTGAATGTTCTTACTTATGACTGGTGTTGCATTAAGCTGGGGCTTCTAACTAACAGAGTGTGAGTGAAGCTGGGCAGGCCAGAAAGCCCTTTGCTATGTCTTCACTCGTTTCCCTGAAGTATATTGGAGTTCCGGAGTGGGGAGAAAGAAAGACAGCTGGAAGAGACTCTAGAGTTAGCCCTCCTCTCTCTTCTTCCCCCTGTGGCACGGGTTTTGGGATAACCTGGGAAGTAGGGTGTGTACCATTGTTTTTAAATGCTGGGGCAATAGCAGTGTCTGGCTCTTACACATACCCATATATTAGTTTATCTTGCTTGTAGTTTTAAAAAATGTATTACTGGACATTCAGAGGCTTCCATGACATTCTCCGAGGGTAGCCACTTTCTTCCAAGAGATTCCTTCTCCCTTTCATAGTATGGCATCTGTGCTGGTGCTGGGGAATTCTGAGCCTGGGCTAGGGTAAGGCAAGTTATGTCCCAAGGGTGCAAAATTTAAGGAGAATCTGGGAGTAAGCCCTTCCTTAAGTTTTGTGCCCTAGTGCCTAGCTTGTCTCACCTTAGTTCCAGTCCTGCTAGGATTTTATAAATCATAGAAATGACCCTCAGAAAAGGCACACCTTTCATTGAGACAGAGAGAGAGCCCACGACGCTTTATGCCTTTGACAAAGCTGGCCAGTTTTTGTTGTCTTTGGCACGGAAAATAAACTGTAAGCAGCTGCCCAGAGTCCTAGTTGAACATATTAGTTTTCCTGAGGGACATGTCAGGTACAATCCACATGCCAGGGATCGGGGAGATGGCAGCAATGCTGCTAATTTGAAAATACTTCTGTGGCACTTAGCAGGGTGTGATTTTAATTCATTTTTTGTCCCTTGGTAATCATAAAGTGCTTTCAGCCTGTGAATATCCATTTTTGACCAGCATACTCATACTTCATCTGGGGACCACATTTAATGGCCGTGGTAATGATAGGGTTCACAGGGGAATTGTGTAAGGTACAGATATTTGCTTTGTTGAGAGAAGCATGCCACTGATGCTAATTCACATGACTATTCTGTAAAATGAATTTTGGATCTGAATATTTGCCTATATGTTATTATTGTTTGTGTATATACACATCTTAGCAGGGCTTATATTTGTATAGCTCTTTGGGTTTATCAAAATTTTTATTAAGATTATTTCATATAATTCTTGGAATAATCCTATAAAATTTACTGAAGCAGCTTAGTGTAATGGAAAGAGCACAAACAGTGTCAGATTGTTTGAATTCTGCCTTTGCCAAGCTGTGTGACCTTGGACAAGTTACTCTCTGAGCCTCAGTTTCCTCAATGGTAAAATGGGAATAGTCATGCCCACTATAGAGGAGGCTGTTGGGAGGATTAAACCAGACAATACATATACAGTCCCTGGTGCAGTGCATGGTGCATAGTGGTAACTCAGTAAGTGGAGGTTCTGTCTTTCCTCTCTTCCCCTAGCCCCAGATTGGGTGCAGGGCTTTCCACTACACTGTCTTGACAACACTGCAGACCCGCACAGGCTTTGTGATAGTGCTAGTGGATTGAAGCAAAGGGGGAGAAAACTGGCTATTCACTCTGAACATCTTTGAGGGACTGATTGCATAATTGCTCTCCAGTAAGCCCAGCCATGGTGTGGCAGAGTGGCCCCTTACTGCTGGGGATTTGCTTGTTTTGCAAGTAACCCTGGGCAAAAGAAAATTGGGCTGATTGTGCCTCTTGGAGTCCCCTTACTATTCCTGGTGGCTCCTCTGTCTGGGTGAATGGGCTCTGTTTTTCTTTTCTTTTTCTCTACCTTTTGCCTTCATCCTCCATGCTCCTTGCCTGTTATCAGGGATTTTCCAGTTGCTTCCTGAGAGCCTACTGGCTTTCTCCTGGTAGTCTCTAACCCACCAGAATTTACGGGGAAGAGGAGCCAGTACTGTGTTCCCATTTGTCTCCTTGTCTTACTTGGGACTAGCAGGCAGCTGTCGAATTTGCCAACTGAGTTTGGAGAAAACATTGGAGATTCTATTCTTTAACCCATAGGAATGCCAAAGAATGGGAACCCACAGCACTATCTCAGGTTGATTAGGATTTATTATTATTTTTAGGTGAAAAGAGCTTTCCACAGACCTCAAGCAGAGCACAAAGATCCAGTCCTGGCTGTAGAACAACTGAACATGGGGTCAGTGGACCAGAGTATCTGTCCTGGCTTTGCCACTTAGTACTAGCTTGGATTAGCCACTTGGCCTGTATCCGAGCCTCAGTTTTCCTTAAATGTAAAATGAGAAAGTTAATAACAACCTGGCAGGATTTTTATTCTGTGTGAATAAAGCAAGCAGGTAGATGAAAAGGCCTTGGCACTGTGGAATCAGCCATTATTATTTTGGGTCATGGCACACTCCCTCAATTGTCCTCATGCCTAGAGGTGAGTCTTGATCAGACTGCTTTTGTCCCACGCTGTCTTAGATGCCAAAATTCTCTCCGTCCTAGGGGAATTCTGAGGGGAAATCATACAATCACATATTATACTCATTGAGAATGTGAAAATCTGGCCCCTGACATGTGTGTGCTCCTTAACAGCTGCCAGTTGCTTTCTGAGGCCCAGAGTCCTGTGTGGGGGCCGTCCACTGGAGCCTGCCCCCGGGATTTGAACACGACAATCTTGTGGGCTTTCAGGGTCACAGCAGTGGGGGCCAAGAATGCAGGGCTGGAGTGAATACTGCTTACAGAATGAGTTCAGAGACACATAAAGCACAATGACAATATCCAGATTTAGTCTCCCTACTTCTAGAACCCTGCCCGCTGCCATTGGGAAACTACAAGGCAGAAGCACTTAAAGGTTCTTATTAATGGATTTGCTCAATGACTAACTGGCTGCAGGTTATGCTTGATTCATAGTGTATTGTTTCCAACAGGTAAAGCTTGGCTGTTACAGTCAAAGAATCCAGCAAGATCTCTTCTCTGTCCCATGACATCATCTCATATTCTCTCTTCCCATCCTCTCCAATCACGCCATCTTCCTCCCAAACTCCCTTCTCTCTAATGATCGCAGCTGCTCGTGACACCTCTGGGGAGCACATAGGAAGTGGAATCCCCTGCTGCCAAATCCTACCTCTGAGTCATTTATTACTTCGGAAGATACCTTGTTATTAAAGCACCAAGGCTCATGTTTCCCCCTTTTCCTTAAGGAACAAATTCCATCATAGTCAAGGCCACACAATTAGTTGTACAAGAGCAGAGCAAATACCTGATGAGATGGGTCCTCATTTAGTGCAGTTCTGACAGACGCCAGTGATTGCTTCTGGTAGCAGCAGCCACTGCAGACGGTTGGGTCCCCCCACCTCTCTCTCTCTTTCTTTCCTTCTTTCCTCTTTGTTCATCCTCTCCTTTTCTTTCTCTCTTTCTTTCTTTCCTCTCTCCCTTTATCCCACTTTCCTCCTCCTTTCTTTCCCTCTTCTCCTTCCTCCCTCCATCCTTCCCTGTCTTCCTTCCTTTTTGTAAGCATGTATTTCTTCTAAGCATTAGAGACAGAATGCTTTTGGAAAAATATAAATGGGCATAAAATGATTTAAAGATGAAATGATAAGAAAATGCAAGGTTATTTATTGTACTAAATAGCACTGAATTAAAACTACTAAAATATTTGGGGACAGTTCTTTTTCTTCTAGTAATAGGCATATCTTCAAAATAAAGCAGTTAGTAGTCATAAATTGCTTTTTCCATCTTTTCCCAAAAGAGTATTAGAAATATTCTTATCATTTGGCACAGTGCTCACTAACATGGCCACGGCAGCAGAGAAATCACTGGTATATCTCCCGGGAGACTGTTTTCCCATCTTGACCTCTCTGAGATTTCCATGGCCGCTCAGAGCCTTTAATGACTGGTCATCCAGGGAGGGGTCAGTCAAGTCTCACATTGTTGTGGGGGTAAAAGGAAAAGCTGGGAAGCCATTTGTATCATTTTATAGAGAAAAGGGTTAAAGATGGCAAAGTATGAACGCTTCTTAAAGATAGCTCTGGGGAACATTAGGGCCCGTTAGAATCTGCCCTGATCTGTGTCTTTAAACCTCAGTAGATACCATCCCTTCTCTCACTACAAAGCCTGGGGTCTGCTAAACACCCACTTAGGGTAATTATCTTGGAGCTTGTATTTTTCATCCACCCTTGGTCTTTGCTCACACTATTCCTGCATTTATGCAGCTCCTGACTCTTTCTTAGCTTTCTTCCACATTTCTAGGACCAGTTGATGGATATAACTGCTTTGATGTTGACCTTTGAAACTGTGGGGACAGGGCTTGGCTTCCAGGTCTGCTTCATGCTAGTCTTCTGATCACAAGTGGGCCCGAGTCTCTGAGCTTCAGTCCAGCTTGCCTTCTTCCTGACAGGCAGGCCAAAGAGCAGTGCCTTTAGTGTTGAACATCTCCATTTATTTTATTTTATTTTTTTGTGTTCACTGGATACTTGCTGATATTAATATCTGTGAAGGATTTCAATGGTCAAAAACATCGGGCTGTGTGACTACTCTTCTATATTCCAATTCACCGTTTATTCCTGTTGTGTTTAAATCATATGGGCCACTCTCTCTAAGCCCACGTGGAATAGGGAACCATGTTAAGGGGCCTCCTTCCAGCTGGAGAGTGCAGAGCTGACTTTGGGCTCCATCTCTGTGCTTCTTCCACTGGACCTCATGGCTGTGCAACCTTGGACAAGTTCCCTCATGTCTCTGGGTTTTAAATTTCTCTCTAGAAAATGAGAAATTGGGCTTGAGAAATTCCAGCAGTTTTGGCCATAAAATTCTCATCTCCCTACCCACTGGAGTTATGGAGCTTCTGGTAAAAAGTCAGCCACTTAGACCCTCTCTCTCTAAGCCACCTCGGCAGGTGATCTCACTGCCCTCCCCCCTACGTGGAACCTGACTCCCAGGGGTGTAAATCTCCCTGGTAACATGGGACATGACTCCCGGGGATGAGTCTGGACCTGGCATCGTAGGATTGAGAAAATCTTCTTGACCAAAAGAGGGAAGCAAAAGGAAACAAAATAAAGTTTCAGTGGCTGAGAGATTTCAAATGGAGTTGAGAGGTCACTCTGGTGGGCATTCTTATGTGCTATATAGAGATCCCTTTTTAGTTTTTATGCATTGGAATAGCTAGAAGGAAATACCTAAAAATGTTGGACTGCAACCCAGTAGCCTTGATTCTTGAAGATGAATGCATAACTATGTAGCTTACATGGTGTGACTGTGTGATTGTGAAAACCTTGTGGCTCACACTCCTTTTATCCAGTGTATGAACAGATGAGTAGAAAAATGGGGACAAAAACAAAATGAAAAATAGGTGAAATGGGGGAGATGGAATGAATGTTTTTGGTGTTCTTTTTTACTTTTTATTTTTTTTGGAGTAAGGAAAATGTTCAAAAAGTGATTCTGGTGATGAATGCACAACTATATGATGGTACTCTGAATAACTGATTGTACTCTGTGGATGATTGTAAGGTATGTGAATATATCTCAATAAAACTGTATTAAAAAAGAAATCACATGGGCCAATGAAATTTAGGGTTTTGTAATTTCTAGCTCTTTCAGCATCATTTTGCCTGACAATAGCAGATCCAACTACTAAGACATCGAACTCAACCAAAATCATAACGTCCCCAACTTTTGTGCCTTCCTTCTATGGTCTTTGCAAGGGGTTCCTGATTAATAAGAGAGGTATTTGTAAAGCTGAGTTCCCTCACTGCAGACGTGACAAGCCATAATTCGTAATAACGGAGCTACCTTTCCCCAGTTGTCTTCGCCTGGAGTGAAGGGGCTTTGCTGTGATTTATTGCCTTGCTGCAAAACCTTTGATAAGTGGTCGCCAAACGGCTCCTCATTACTCAAAACTCTTCCAATTCTTTAAACTAAAGTCTTTCCCAAACCTCATTCGAGCCACTTCTGTTCTGAGGGAAATGAACAGGAACCTTCTTGCTAAACTATTTTGGCATAAAAAAAATATCATAAATGAGAGAGGAGAAAATCTTGTTTGCTAAAGGGCTGCTGGGTGAACTGCCTCTTGGCCTTTTGATAGCATCTTTGAAATGGAAATGGCCAGCTGCCTGACCTTCTGTTCAGTGACCCTTTTTGTACCAAGTCAAATTGCAGCCGCCTCACAGCAGCAATTCACCTATGGACACAAACAGGATTTCCATTTTTTTTCTAACCTTTTTTTCCTGGTGCATTTGTTACTGTGAACATTTTTTCACTATTCACATAAAAGACATCATGCTTAAAAAAAGAAGCCTTTTGCATCAAATGGATTGTAACTCATAATGATTTCAAAATTCGAGGGAAGTGTCTTTAATTCTGCTCTCTATGTGAATCTTTAAATGTATTGTAATGTGAAAAGGCTGATGAAAAGACTATATTCTTGAATGAAGTTTGGGGTTGTTGATATTCCTACTGTTATCTTGCATTTGAAGGGAGGAAAGGTGTTAATTATAATAAAGAGGGAGAAATTATCCCTACCTTACCATAAACAAAAGGAGAAAAGGAGAGGCAAGTTCTGCTTATGTGATTGTGGTGAATCTATGAAAATAAATACCTTTATATGTTCCTTGTGGGGCAATTCTGAATTGGAAAGTAGTCTTTTCTGCATGTTCTCTTTTGACTGTGTAGAAGGCTTGTGGCTGAGGAGGCTACGATGGGGAGAAAGAGGGAGCTCTTTGACATCCTCTCTTCCGTCCCCCATATTCCCTCTTTCAATTTTCTGCTCTAACCAGGCAGTGCAGAACCTCTTACTTAAGGCTGTGGTATTAACACCCTGTCTGGCTTGGAGAGTTTCCTGGACCTGTGTCCTAGGGAAGCTGCTGGGTGTCCAGTTGTTGCCCTGCCTCTAACACCTCTCAGCAGGTCCCCACAGAGCTGCTGCTCTGGCCTGAGCTGCAAGGAAGGTGGAGAGAGTGCCCCACTGAGACACATGGTTTCCTACAAGAGCCCCGAAGCCTGTTCTCCATGGGATGGGGTGGGGCTGAGGCTTACTCATTGGCAAAGGGAAAACCATGTTTTTCTGGGCTGGTAAAGGGAGCTAATGAAACTAGAGGTGTAGCTCTTCAGGTTTCAGTGGTAATAGATACTGATATTTTGATTCAACAAATATTTATCAGGCCCCCACTGTGGGCCTGACCCATCATCTAATTAAATTCCTGAAAAACTTTGTGAGGTAACATCCAGATGTACAATCCTAGGTTTGGCCCATTTACTAGCTGGATGATTGTGGACAAATTATTTAATGTCTCAAAGTCTCATTGTCTTCATCAGTAAACTGAAGGCTAATATTTGTTTCATAGGGCTGATGTGGAGATTAGATGAAATTTTGCATGAAAAATTTACTGAGCCCAGCTCTTGATACATAATCTGCATTCAGCAAACATTCCTTCCTTCTCTTTCTTCTCATTTAACAAGTGAGGAAACAAAGGAGATGGCCAATTGGGATTTAAATCTGGTTTACTTTTTTTCAACTCCAAGTTCATGGCCCCACGGATTACTCTTGTGTCCTTAGAGGAGGGGAGTGTTGTTTACTGGTATACCTGGACCCAGGGATGTTAGTTCCTCCCTATGAAATTTCCATCAATATGTGAGTTTCAAATAAGTGTGTTCTACTTGTTTCTGGTTGAAATTAGACAAGTAATGATTACAGACACATAGACAAAAGGAAGAAGTGAGAGGATTCTGTTCTATCGCCTATTTCTTGTGGGGGCTATTTCTGTATAACATAGTTGGCTTGTACTTTGTCAAAAAAAATAATTTAAAAATCTCTCAAACTAACTACACTAAAGAAAATTGAAAAATGCTCCTTTGCCCCTAGTGACCCCTAATTCTTTCACTTTTATCCTTTACAAACAGCAATGTACCATTACATATCTTCTTGTTGAATGCTTACCTGTTTTCACAAATCACAATTGCAACATATGTGACAGTTTGTATTCTTTCATTGACATTATATCATAAGCATTTTTCAGTGTTGAAGTCTAAGCCTCATAATTTTAATTTTCCTGATTGCAAATTGTCCCATCCATTCTATATCATCAAACTTATTCATTTCAATCCCAAATTGGTGTAGGTAATCCACGCACAATGGGTAAGTTAAATACACTTGGAGGTGTGAATACGCCAATCTGTCTTTAGTCTTAACTTAAAAGACGTATATAAGAAATCCAATGTCCCATGTAGAGGTGAAAGAAACAAGGAGTCTGAAGTTTCTGCAAAGCACAAACTATAATGGCAAGTTTAAGGTTTGGAAAACCCCAGTTAATCTTTTTTCTTTTCTCTCCTTTATTCAGCTGTTTTTAGCTGACTCCAGGTAGAATAGCAATAAAGACTCCTTGCTTCCTATGGTTCATTGCAGTACCTAGTGCCACAAGTCCTGTTTTCATCCTGATAAGTAGATATCAAACGGGTTCAAATACATTGGGCTGTTCCTGATAGAGATCTGAACTTTTAGAGGCCTCTCTGAACTAAATCTATGCCCCTCATGAGACAGGGCCATTGTTACTTGTAGAACACAATCTTTCTGACCTCACACAAGAAAGTGTGTTCCTTATGGAAAGAAGGTAGGAGTCAAATCTTTTGTGTGTTCTTGCCCTCTGTTAAAATCAAATCCCTATGGCTCCTTGAGCTTCTATACCTCTGATTTCATGATGGCAAATCATTTGATGAAAGTGAATGGTTATGTGGCTCTTCAGAAACTACCTTTAGAAAGCTGGAAAAGGTCTTTGAGATTCCACAAATATGATTGAATTTTAAAATATTTATATTTCACTTGTACAGTTAGGCCCTTTATCCAGGCCTTGGATCAACTAAGGTCTAAATTTACACCAACACTTATCTTTGCCTCTGAGTACTTAGTAGATGCTCAGTGCATTTTTGTTGAATTGAATGATTAAAACCAAAAGTCTGTACAGGGGTTAAATTCATGGATTTGCTAATAGCTCTTCCCTGTGCTCATTATCAGTAATTATGGATTTTAAAATATTTGAAAAACAGAAATTCTGAAAAGTTATGGGGATATGTGGATTTAGTTTCCTGCCTTGCAACTAACTTCTTGTGTAAATGTGGACAAGTCTTTCATTTCTAAGGGCCTCAGTTTTCTTATCTGTACAATGGGGTCAGTCAGAGTGTTAGTGGGCAGGGCAACTTTCGAGGTGTCCTTTCTCTGAGGTCAGTACCATTCTCTCTACCTTGCTGCATCCCAACTCATCTTCACATGACCACACTGCAACATTGGGTGATGTCTACATTCCTTTCTAGGTCTAACTATCTACCATTCCAGGATTCTCTTACTTGGTGTGGTGAATGGAATTATGGACCCTGATTTACCAGCATACTTTGGAGATATTGAGGGTTCAGTTCCAGTCCACTGTAATAAAGCTAATATTGCAATAAAGTGAGTCAAATGAACTAGATGACTTTTGAAGACATGTTTGGTTCTGAAAACACCAACAGCAGATGAGAAATCAGCAATCTGGGAGTAAGCCTAACTTCATTATGAGCATGGGAAGACTATTTCAATGATTCTCCCTTTCTCCCCATTTATAATTGCCCTATTTTATTATTTTGATCAAAATGTCTTCAAGATCCAATTATGTGCCCAGCATGGAGTTGAAAAAAATACTGAGACTTAAAACAGATTTTATACACTGACGCTGAGTGATTTAGGGCTAAAGAAAGACAACTGTGAACTGGGATTAGGCTGAAGAGTTTTATAAAGGAGCCAGATCATGGTTTGATCTGAGAATAAGTAGGTGGTCTTTAAGTTTTTTTTAAATGCAATTTTATTGAGATATATTCATATACCATACAGTCATCCAAAGTGTACAATCAGTTGTTCACAGTTGCATCATACAGTTGTGTATTCATCGCCACGATCAGTTTTTGAACATTCTCATTAATCCAAAAAATAAAAGCAAAAATAAGAATAAAAATAAAAGTGAAAAAGAACACCCAAAACATCTTTTACCCCTCCTCCCTCCCATTATTCATTTACTTTTTGTCTCCATTTTTCTACTCATCTGTACAAACACTGGATAAAGGGAGTGTGAGCCACAAGGTTTTCACAATCACACAGTCACACAGTGTAAGCTATATAGTTATACACTTGTCTTCAAGAATCAAGGCTACTGGATTGCAGTTCAACAGTTTCAGGTATTTCCTTCTAGCTATTCTAATACACTAAAGACTGAAAAGGGATGTCTATATAATGCATAAGAATAACCTCCAAAATGACCTCTTGACTCAATTTGGAATCTCTCAGCCACTGAAACTTTATTTTGTTTCATTTCTCCTCGCCCTTTTGGTCCAGAAGGCTTTCTCAATCCTATGATAACTGGGTCCAGGCTCATCCGCAGGAGTCATGTCCCCATGTTGACCAGGAAGATTTACACCCCTGGGAGTCATGTCCCATGTAGGGGTGAGGGCAGTGAGTTAACCTGCAGTGTTGGCTTAGAGAAAGAGGCCACATTTGAGCAACAAAAGAGGTTCTCTAGGGTTGACTCTTACGCATAATTATAAGTAGGCTTAGCTTCTCCTTTGCAGTAACAAGCTTTATAAGGGCAAGCCCTAAGATTGAGGGCTTGGCCTACTAAATTGGTAGTCCCCAATCTTGTGAGAATATCAGGAATTCCCTGGGTGAGGAAGTTTAATATTTCCAATTTTCCCCCAGTCCCTCAAGGGAGTTTGCAAGTACGTTTTATTCTCTGCCCAAATTACTCTGGGATTTATTAGGGCTTTATGCTAACCTGTACAAACTGGATCTCACCCCATATTCAAGGTTCCATGTAATTATAGTGTTTGAATAAACTGACCATACAAGTTAAATTATATACTGTGCTACAGAAAATATAGATTTTGCACCAAATAAACATCTCTTCTTTAAGGGTTCTTAAGAAGTGAGTGGCATGCTAAAATCTGGGAAATTCTCTGTACACTCCCTGCCAAAATTGAGTTCCCTGGCCAGATTTTGAAATACTTAAGGGGTAGAGATGTGTCTTTTCTACCTATGTTAAAGCACATTTTCTAGCGTATGCTAGATGCTAGATTAATTTGCTGGATAGAATTGTGGGAGGGAGTTGTGCTGAAAACAAGAGGTAGGAAGCCCAGCAAGGATTGCCTGTTGCACTGTTCCCAAGCATTGGCTCACTGTAGATGGGGCACCAACAGTAGCCTCATTGACTGAGGAGAAAAATGAATCTAAGATGGGTTCTCAAATCCTGCAGTTGCAGCTTGGACTTGAACTTCGGGCATTCTGCATTCAGTGCAGCCTTGATGTGATGGGACCTGATCTCGTAGCCAACACACACGTGCTCAGTACACAGGCACACATATGTGCCATTCCCCTCCTGAGTTCATAATTACAACATAATTCAATCTGAAGTTTTCTCCCATAAGGAATTAGTATTCTATTTGGAAGCCACCCAGATTCCAAACAGTGACAGCTTACTATCAAGAGCTTGATTGAATGACCTACCTGGAATTGTTTATACTTCATTAACACTTTTCATAAATCATGAGTTTGACAGGTTACTGGCATGGACTTTCTAAATCTCATAATTGTGTTTTCTTTTTCCCTTGCTTCATCAGTTTCTTTTCACAGGCTGACAGCTTAGCAAATGTTACTAGAGCTACCAGCTCCTGGAGTGACCAATTCTGGTGTGAGCACCTACTATATGCCCAGCACTAATGTAGGGGTTTAAAGCTTGGGCTACATGTAGTTTTGGTTCTGCCATGTATTAGTTGGATTACGTTGGCTGATCTCTTGCTGTCAGATCTGTAGTAAAAAGTTAATATATGTAATGGTAACTATTTCATTAGGTGGCTGTGAGGAAGGATTACATGAGACAAAGTGGCTAAAGAATTTGGTGTAGTGTCTGGCACACAGTAAGTGCCCAAAAAATGTTAGTGATTACAGTACCACTATTTGTAAGCCCCCAAGAAGACTTGAGCATCCAGAGGCTGAAGGGATCTTAAATGATAGCCCTTAACTTATAGGGTGACAGCTATCACCTTTATGTTTATCCATTATAGGTAAGTTTGGGGAATAAAAAGAAGGGAAAAAGAGGATTCATACTATTCAATCTGTTCTATAATTCATTTTTCAATTTAGCTACATCTTGAGGAAAATTTTTGAGTTCATCTGGATCTACATTTCTTTATAAGGGTAGCATAGTTTCTATAACATGATTGCATCATGCATTATTCATTCATTTCCCTCTTGGTAGAAATTAGGATTGGTTATAATTTTTTTCACTTTATTGTACAGTGTTTCCAGAAATGTTCACATGTATTTCTTTGCTTTTGTGGGAAAATGGCTTTATAAGAAAAATGGTATAGCCAAATTGCTAGATCAAAGAATGGGCACATTTAAAATTTTGATAGTCATGTGACATGCTTTTATGCTTTCCTTTTAATATGGAAGCGTGATCTGTGCTGGCCCTCCAATACACTTACCTGGGACAACAGGATGAGCTGTTTCTCCTAGTCCTCTTTCATTTATACAATAATGAGAAAATGGTGTTGAAGTGGGTTTATGATATATTTCTAGGTTGTAGTTTGTCTGGGCAGCTTATCCTCTCTGAACAAGTGGGCAACTTTATGGGGTAGATACATATGGAGGGATGAGGAAGGAAGGAGCTACCACCACAGGCATCAAAACAAATAAAGAAGATTAATGGAGAAGGCAAATATTTCCAACAAGATAAGTTAGGCTGGTTTTTGGAAAAGCATCATTATCAGGGTTGGGAAATGGAAAAATGACTCCCCATTTATGGGGCAAAATAGTTATGAACTGAGCCACACGCCCCCTTCAGCATCCTTTTCCTACTTGTCCCTCACCCCCACCCAAGATTGTAAAGTATTATGTCTGGAAGGATTAGCACTTCTGCAAAATTATTTCAAAATGGAACAATGGAGACTTCTTATTGTGGTGAAGATGGAGGGGAGAGAAGAAAGGGCTGGAATCAGGATGGCTTTGTAGTGCTGGCAGAAATTTTCAGGGTGATTTAGTGTGGATTGATTTGCATTTTATTTTGCAGCCATTGTTTGTAATGTGCTTTGCCAGCTCATGTACCCTGAACCTTAATTGTTCTAAATTAAACTTTAGGGACCAGACAGCAAACATTTCAATCAGAACGACAAAATATTGCACCAAATCCCATAGGGCTACATCATTCCCTGCTAGGATGTGGCTTATATACAAGGGAAGAGGGAGAAGGAGTGCTAAGAGGGCATTTGATTAGAATCGAATAGGCTCTGTTCTATTTGTGTGTAAGGTAAAACCCACGTGTGCCACCCCAATTTGTATGCATGTGCATTTGACTGAAGACCATAGCTGTTGTTTGCAATAGAGTATTTGCGTAAATATTAAAGAAATATAACCCTGAACCTAACCACC
Organism: Choloepus didactylus; assembly: GCF_015220235.1. Classification (NCBI taxonomy): domain Eukaryota; kingdom Metazoa; phylum Chordata; class Mammalia; order Pilosa; family Megalonychidae; genus Choloepus; species Choloepus didactylus. The sequence goes on along the minus strand of NC_051310.1, from coordinate 127,536,832 downwards.
TTGTATTTTGTCCATTAGTGTTGATTTTTTAAAAAAATCAACTTGGGCTGGGAGAGTTCTGATCAACCTGGAAAAGCTGCAAGGAATTAGTTTCTTCTGGCAAGAGACCACTCATTTTCCTTTTATTATTCCTTGGTTTTTCTTATGCCTTTGTTTGATTATGGTTTGTTAATTTTCTTGGGGTATGGTAGGAACATGTTGGAAGCAGAGTAGTTATTTTAGGTTATTTGTTTTTCTTAATCCTTTGCTTTGTTTTGTTTGAAATGTGGGTTTTTTTTTTTTTTTGCTTTTTTAAAAAAAATTTTTGATGAAGTTAAAAAATTTTAAACAAAGAACATAAACATCACAACATATCTTAAATGATTCATTTTTTTGACATTTAAAAATGCAAAAAAAAAGTATTGGAGCACACACACACATAAATTCAAATAATACCAAAGGGTATAAATGAAAATAGAAGTTCATTCTATTTCCCCCATACCCTCAAAAGTCAAGGTAACCACTGTTGACTTTCTAATGTCTTCTTTTAGCATGTATACATTTTATGGAAATGGACTCATACTTATGTCTGCTATCCCATTCCTTCCTTTTTTTGATTTATCAGCATGTTTTTTCCAACCATTCTGCAACTCCTTTCTGAGAACAATTCTATCTTTATCTTTATAATGGCTACATAATATTCCATTATGCAGAATATCCAGTGGATGCCTGATAATTTACATAGTCTTTTATCGATGAACATTTAGGTTGCTTACAACTTTTACAACTAGAATTGTTTTACAGTTTTATAAAAATCTTTATTCACAAGATAAATCCTATCAGGGGTCTAACGGGTCAAAAGATACTCGAAATTATCATCATGCCAGATAGTGTCAAATAAAGGTACATCAATTTACACTCCTGCTAAGAATATCTGAGAGTGCCTGTTTATCTACAAAACCACATAATTTGAAAAAATATACATGTTTAGAGAAAAATTCAGATTTAAATACTGATACTTGCTCCAATATCTTTCTCAGTCAGCCTTAACCATTGTGATCGCTGGTCCTTCCTCTCTTTGCCATCTATGACCTTCTGCCTTGGTTTTGCCTCAGGCTAATGTCTTCATTAGTTTTAAGGCTGTTTTCTTATTTATCAAGGCATTGAACTCAGCTATTTTTTCCTTTGCAATGTGACCCAGAATTGACTTGGATTCATTTTCATATTTTTCCCAGATTTTATATAACCTCTTTTCTTTTAACTTCTTGATTTGGGTCCCTTCCTGGGCTTATGCACAGCTCCCATGATGGACTCTGTGTCGTCTCCTGGAGTTTAAGCTGTGACTCCTATACCTTCCTACACAGCCATGTGCTTTTAAGCCAAGTTAACATCCACTTTTATTTGGCGAACACTGGTCAACCACCTGCTAGGTGCTAGAACAGGATCCTTACCCTCTGGGGGTTAATGGATCATTTGGAGAGATAGGCATACAAATGGATAGTTACAGCCCTGTGATGAGGGCAGGAAAAGGTCTAATGGGACTGGAGAAGGGACAGCACTTGACTCAGCCCAACCAAGCTGGGGGAGACCTCTTGAATGAGGTGACACTTGAACTGAGTCTTAAAGGATCAAAATTTGGTTATAACCAGCAATTCCACTTCAGTTATTTTCTGAAGAAAGTCTTGAGCATTCACACAATAAGACAAGTGGAAGGATGTTCATTATTCTATTATTGTTTGTAATAGTGAAAAATTGGAATGTCCACAATAGGGAAATGTCCTACCATAGGGAAATGGATAAACTGTGGTATCATCGGATGATGGGTTAATATTTAGGATAGTCAGTAAATACTTAGTAATGTTTAAAACACATGAACTGGATCTACATGTATCAATCTAGGTAAATCTTGAAAACGTTGAGTTAAAAAAGCAAGCTGCAGAAGGATGAATACAATATGTCATTATGCAAACAGAAAATAATGCCACGGATTTAGGGATATATGCAGGTACAGTAAAAGAAGGACATTGTTGATGACAAGAATGAAGAGGTTAATGATTATTGGGGGTGAGAAAGTAGAAGGAGAATGCATTGGGGGAGAAGAAACAATGGGTTTTCAGCTGTTTCTTTGCTGTTTTATTTCTTTAAAAATGATATAATCAAATATGGCAAAATGTTCACATCCATTAGATGTGAGTTCACTTTATTATTCTCTGTCTGTTTGAAGAATTTAATTAAAGAAGAAGGAATGAGGGTTCTTTAGATGAGTAAGCCCAGGCCCTGTCTGAGGTGGCAGTGTTTTAAAGATATTTGCTGTTGAGGATTCATTTGCTCAGCATCCTTGGACATTTTTTAAAAAGGGAAGAGAGGAAACATCTCTTTGGTTGAATTCTTGTGGTTTTTAAACTTTTCTTTAGAGATCCCTGGAGATCCTACTGAGTCCCTTTATGAGCCACTGCTAGGGAGGAAGGAAGGCATTTAACCAGTGGGACTCTGGGGGATCTTACACACTTCCTCATTCAGAGAAAGTTCACTTGAATGTACTTTATTTGTTTGCATATTCATGTAAGATATCCTTTGAACAAATGTTCTAAACTTAAAAAAAAAAGAGTTTGAAAACAACTGATTAGGCATTCCTTTGCCTGTCTGTGGTTGTTTTTATCTTTCATCTTTTCACTGCAGAAATAGATTCCACCAAGGTTGCTATGGGTGATCTTGCAGTTAAAGCAAATGGTCCTCTCTCCGTCCTTCCTTCTGATCTCTTCCAAGCTTTGGCAATCTCTGTTGTGCCTTCTCCACATGTCCTTTGGTCTCTGAGGTTTTGTCTTAGAGATATCTTCAATGTCTCTTTGATTTTTACAATCGTGAGGTTCCTCTAGTCTGTGCTCTGGACTCACCATGTTTTCCTTTGTAGCAAACAGGCAGATTTCTTGGAATCACCTTTTGTTTCTTCTCATCGTCTCCTCCATCAGCTCTTTCTCTAGAGCTGTGCCTCATGTGTTCTGTCTCACCTGCAGAGCCATTCTCTTCCTGCCTCTGAACTTTGCCAAATACACTCTTGCCAAAGTAATTTTCCACTCTCACCATGTTGCCCACATACCCCCCATCCAAAGTCTATTAACAATTTTTTATCCTCAGAATAAAGTTTCTTTTGAAAGACTACCACTCTTAGATAGTCTCAACTACATAATTTCTCCTTCATCCTGTAACTCCTCATTTCACTCCCAGCTCCCAGCTGTCTTGCAGCTTCTTTTATCTAATACCCAATAATCTGGTCTACTCCACGGGCAGGTTCTTTCATAGTATAACAGAGCCTTCTGACTCTGGTAAAGCTGCTAAACTATACTTCAATATTTGTGACATAATACCACTACGTACAGAATATACTGTATGACTAATTTAATTAAATTATTATTTTCAGTTATCTATTGTACTCTTATTGCTGGTTGTCCATGTAAATGTAGGTTAATTGAGATTGTAATCTCTTTAGTAGAGGAATAGTGGCAGACTTGTTTCACAATGCCATTTGCTTCTGGGACTTAGTAAATACTCCTAAGTCATAAGAATGAGTGCTGTACATGAACTTTGTAGACCAGCAAAGTTTTATTGCCCTGGGTGAGTCTTGAGAAACAGCAAAACCCTGGGACAAATTTTCTTATGGTAGAAAGTATGAATATAAAGTCTCCTTGGCATAAGAGCTGTTGTCCTCATTTCATCAATTGATGAAACAAGTGAATGTGACTTGTGCTATTTTTAAAATTTGCTAAGCTTTCTGGATTCCCCATTTAGAATTATTTCAGTTACAAAGAATGCATTATGTATATTTTTATGTTTATTGACCCTAACACCTTGCTTGTCTAGAATAAATTCCTCATTGACATGACTGTTTGGATTAGTAAATTAGGGATTACCCAATCTAATATGGATTTTTCCAGGTGCCATGTTGAACGGACTTTAAGGTTAGCATGACTTTCTTAGATGCCTTAATGGCCAAAAAAGTTTGTCTATAGATATAATGTTATGTCTATCATGCACATGTAAATCCCTTCCACTTTTCCTTTTATCATTCTAATTGTTCACAAGCATACATTACCTTCTACCACTTTCATCTATTCAGATATAATTTACATACAGTAAAAGTCACCCTTTTGAGTGTATAGTTCTGCAAGTTTTGACAAATGCAGTCATGGAACCACCACTGCCATCAAGATATAAGACAGTTCCATTACTCCAATATCCTTTATTATCAACCCCTCCTCACACCCCAGACTCTAACAACCACTGATACGTTTTTGATCTACAGTTGTGCCTTCTCCAGAACATCATATAAATGGAATCAAACAATATGTAGCCTTTTCGAGTCTGGCTTCTTTTGCTTAGCATGTTGCATTTGAGATTCACTTGTGTTGCTGAGTGTACCAGTAGTTCTTTTTTTTATTGCTGAATAGTATTTCATTATATGATATACCACAGCTTGTCTAAGCATTCACAATTTGAATTTCCAGTTTGTGATGATTATAAATAAAGCTGCTATAAGCATTCACCTACAGGTTTTGTGTGAACATAAATTTTCATTTCCCTTGGGTAAATGAAATGGTTTCATGCAGGCCCATTCTCAGTCTTTAGCAATTGCTTACAAATTTTAACTGAATTCTTCTTACCAGCCTATATGGTGTCCGGTGTCTGTCCTTGGTCAACACATGCTGTGTCCTGTCTCTTCTTGTAGGCACCTGTCTTTCCTTACATTTTAGGCTTATTTGTCCTGCAACTTCAGATCTCTACTGAGTTCAAGAAAAGTTAGGATTTTTTTTTTTTTAATCATCATTTTATTGAGATATATTCACATACCACGCAGTCATACAAAACAAATCGTACTTTCAATTGTTTACAGTACCATTACATAGTTGTACATTCATCACCTAAATCAATCCCTGACACCTTCATTAGCACACACACAAAAATAACAAGAATAATAATTAGAGTGAAAAAGAGCAATTGAAGTAAAAAAGAACACTGGGTACCTTTGTCTGTTTGTTTCCGTCCCCTATTTTTCTACTCATCCATCCATAAACTAGACAAAGTGGAGTGTGGTCCTTATGGCTTTCCCAATCCCATTGTCACCCCTCATAAGCTACATTTTTATACAACTGTCTTTGAGATTCATGGGTTCTGGGTTGTAGTTTGATAGTTTCAGGTATCCACCACCAGCTAACCCAATTCTTTAGAACCTAAAAAGGGTTGTCTAAAGTGTGCGTAAGAGTGCCCACCAGAGTGACCTCTCGGCTCCTTTTGGAATCTCTCTGCCACTGAAGCTTATTTCATTTCCTTTCACATCCCCCTTTTGGTCAAGAAGATGTTCTCCGTCCCACGATGCCGGGTCTACATTCCTCCCCGGGAGTCATATTCTACGTTGCCAGGGAGATTCACTCCCCTGGGTGTCTGATCCCACGTAGGGGGGAGGGCGGTGATTTCACCTTTCAAGTTGGCTTAGCCAGAGAGAGAGGGCCACATCTGACCAACAAAGAGGCATTCAGGAGGAGACTCTTAGGCACAAATATAGGGAGGCCTAGCCTCTCCTTTGCAGCAACCGTCTTCCCAAGGGTAAAACTTATGGTAGAGGGCTCAACCCATCAAACCACCAGTCCCCTATGTCTGTGGTCATGTTAGCAACCATGGAGGTGGGGTAGGCGAATACCCCTGCATTCTCCACAGGCTCCTCAAGGGGGCACTACATTTTTTTTTTTCCTTGTTTTTCTTTCTTTCTTTCTTTTTTTTTTTAACTTTCCCTTCTTTTTTAAATCAACTGTATGAAAAAAAAAAGTTAAAAAGAAAACAAACATACAATAAAAGAACATTTCAAAGAGACCATAACAGGGGAGTAAGAAAAAGACAACTAACCTAAGATAACTGCTTAACTTCCAACATGTTCCTACTTTACCCCAAGAAAGTTACATAATATAGCAACATTTCTGTGAACTTGTTCCTACTATATCCATCAGAAATTAACAGACCATAGTCATTTCTGGGCATCCCCAGAACTTTAAATAGCATATCTGTTCTTCTTGGATTATTGTTCCCCCTTCCGTAATTGCTCTCTACTGCTAGTTCCCCTACATTCTACATTATAAACCATTTGTTTTACATTTTTCAAAGTTCACATTAGTGGTAGCATATAATATTTCTCTTTTTGTGCCTGGCTTATTTTGCTCAGCATTATGTCTTCAAGGTTCATCCGTGTTGTCATATGTTTCACGAGATCGTTCCTTCTTACTGCCGCGTAGTATTCCATCGTGTGTATATACCACATTTTATTTATCCACTCATCTGTTGAAGGACATTTGGGTTGTTTCCATCTCTTGGCAATTGTGAATAATGCTGCTATGAACATTGGCGTGCAGATATCTGTTCGTGTCACTGCTTTCCGATCTTCCGGGTATATACCGAGAAGTGCAATCGCCGGATCGAATGGTAGCTCTATATCTAGTTTTCTAAGGAACTGCCAGACTGACTTCCAGAGTGGCTGAACCATTATACAGTCCCACCAACAATGAATAAGAGTTCCAATTTCTCCACATCCCCTCCAGCATTTGTAGTTTCCTGTTTGTTTAATGGCAGCCATTCTAACCGGTGTTAGATGGTATCTCATTGTGGTTTTAATTTGCATCTCTGTAATAGCTAGTGAAGCTGAACATTTTTTCATGTGTTTCTTGGCCATTTGTATTTCCTCTTCAGAGAACTGTCTTTTCATATCTTTTGCCCATTTTATAATTGGGGTGTCTGTACTATTGTCATTGAGTTGTAGGATTTCTTTGTATATGCAAGATATCAGTCTTTTGTCAGATACATGGTTTCCAAAAATTTTTTCCCATTGAGTTGGCTGCCTCTTTACCTTTTTGAGAAATTCCTTTGAGGTGCAGAAACTTCTAAGCTTGAGGAGTTCCCATTTATCTATTTTCTCTTTTGTTGCTTGTGCTTTGGGTGTAAAGTCTAGGAAGTGGCCGCCTAATACAAGGTCTTGAAGATGTTTTCCTACATTATCTTCTAGGAGTTTTATGGTACTTTCTTTTATATTGAGATCTTTGGTCCATTTTGAGTTAATTTTTGTGTAGGGGGTGAGGTAGGGGTCCTCTTTCATTCTTTTGGATATGGATATCCAATTCTCCCAGCCCCATTTGTTGAAAAGACCATTATGGCTCAGTTCATTGACTTTGGGGGCCTTATCAAAGATCAGTCGGCCATAGATCTGAGGGTCTATCTCTGAATTCTCAATTCGATTCCATTGATCTATATGTCTATCTTTGTGCCAGTACCATGCTGTTTTGGCAACTGTGGCTTTATAATAAGCTTCAAAGTCAGGGAGTGTAAGTCCTCCCACTTCGTTTTTCTTTTTTAGAGTGTCTTTAGCAATTTGAGGCATCTTCCCTTTCCAAATAAATTTGATAATTAGCTTTTCCAAGTCTGCAAAGTAGGTTGTTGGAATTTTGATTGGGATTGCATTGAATCTGTAGATGAGTTTGGGTAGAATTGACATCTTAATGACATTTAGCCTTCCTATCCATGAACATGGAATATTTTTCCATCTTTTAAGGTCCCCTTCTATTTCTTTTAATAGAGTTATGTAGTTTTCTTTGTATAGGTCTTTTACATCTTTGGTTAAGTTTATTCCTAGGTACTTGATTTTTTTAGTTGCTATTGAAAATGGTATCTTTTTCTTGAGTGTCTCTTCAGTTTGTTCATTCCTAGCATATAGAAACATTACTGACTTATGTGCATTAATCTTGTATCCCGCTACTTTGCTAAATTTGTTTATTAGCTCTAGTAGCTGTATCGTCGATTTCTCAGGGTTTTCTAGATATAAGATCATATCATCTGTAAACAATGACAGTTTTACTTCTTCTTTTCCAATTTGGATGCCTTTTATTTCTTTGTCTTGCCGAATTGCCCTGGCTAGCACTTCCAGCACAATGTTGAATAACAGTGGTGACAGCGGGCATCCTTGTCTTGTTCCTGATCTTAGAGGGAAGGCTTTCAGTCTCTCACCATTGAGTACTATGCTGGCTGTGGGTTTTTCATATATGCTCTTTATCATGTTGAGGAAGTTTCCTTCAATTCCTACCTTTTGAAGTGTTTTTATCAAAAAGGGATGTTGGATTTTGTCAAATGCTTTTTCAGCATCTATTGAGATGATCAATTGATTTTTCCCTTTCGAGTTTTTAATGTGTTGTAATACATTGATTGATTTTCTTATGTTGAACCATCCTTGCATGCCTGGAATGAACCCCACTTGGTCATGGTGTATGATTTTTTTAATGTGTCTTTGGATTCGATTTGCAAGTATTTTGTTGAGGATTTTTGCATCTATATTCATTAGGGAGATTGGCCGGTAGTTTTCCTTTTTTGTAGCATCTTTGCCTGGTTTTGGTATTAGATTGATGTTAGCTTCATAAAATGAGTTAGGTAGTGTTCCATTTTCTTCAATGTTTTGAAAGAGTTTGAGTAAGATTGGTGTCAGTTCTTTCTGGAAAGTTTGGTAGAATTCCCCTGTGAAGCCATCTGGCCCTGGGCATTTATTTGTGGGAAGATTTTTGATGACTGATTGGATCTCTTTGCTTGTGATGGGTTGGTTGAGGTCTTCTATTTCTTCTCTGGTCAGTCTAGGTTGTTCATATGTTTCCAGGAAATTGTCCATTTCTTCTACATTGTCCAGTTTGTTGCCATACAGTTGTTCATAATATCCTCTTATAATTTTTTTAATTTCTTCAGGATCTGCAGTTATGTCACCTTTTTCATTCATTATTTTGTTTATATGGGTCTTCTCTCTTTTTGATTTTGTCAGTCTAGCTAGGGGCTTGTCAATCTTGTTGATCTTCTCAAAGAACCAACTTTTGGTGATATTTATCCTCTCTATTGTTTGTTTGTTCTCTATGTCATTTATTTCTGCTTTAATCCTTGTTATTTCTTTTCTTCTACTTGGTTTAGGATTGGTTTGCTGTTCATTTTCTAGCTTCTTCAGTTGATCCATTAGTTCTTTGATTTTGGCTCTTTCTTCCTTTTTAATATATGCGTTTAATGCTATAAATTTCCCCCTTAGCACTGCTTTTGCTGCATCCCATAGGTTTTGGTATGTTGTGTTCTCATTTTCATTCGTCTCTATATATTTAGCAATTTCTCTTGCTATTTCTTCTTTAACCCACTGATTGTTCAGGAGTGTGTTGTTTAACCTCCAGGTATTTGTGAATTTTCTAAGTCTCTGATGGTTATTGACTTCTAATTGTATTCCATTGTGGTCAGAGAATGTGCTTTGAATAATTTCAATCTTTTTAAATTTATTGAGGCTTGTTTTATGTCCCAGCATATGATCTATTCTGGAGAAAGTTCCGTGAGCACTAGAAAAGTATGTGTATCCTGTTGATTTGGGATGTAATGTCCTGTATATGTCTGTTAAATCTAATTCATTTATCAGATTGTTTAGGTTTTCAATTTCCTTATTGGTCTTCTGTCTGGTTGATCTATCTATAGGAGAGAGTGATGTGTTGAAGTCTCCCACAATTATTGTGGAAACATCAATTGCTTCCTTTAGTTTTGCCAGTGTTTCTCTCATGTATTTTGTGGCACCTTGATTGGGTGCATAGACATTTATGATTGTTATTTCTTCTTGCTGAATTGCCCCTTTTATTAGTATGTAGTGGCCTTCTTTGTCTCTCAAAACATCCCTGCATTTGAAGTCTATTTTATCTGAGATTAATATTGCTACACCTGCTTTCTTTTGGCTGTAGCTTGCATGAAATATTTTTTTCCATCCTTTCACTTTCAGTTTCTTTGTGTCCCTGTGTCTAAGATGAGTCTCTTGTATGCAACATATTGATGGTTCATTTTTTTTGATCCATTCTGCAAATCTATATCTTTTAATTGGGGAGTTTAATCCATTTACATTCAACGTTATAACCGTGAAGGCATTTCTTGAATCGGCCATCTTATCCTTTGGTTTATGTTTGCCATATTTTTCCCTCTCTCTATTAATATCCTTTATTCTACCCATACCGAATCTCTTTAGTACTGAACCTTTCTCCAAGTCTCTCTGTCCTGTCTTTGTTTCTCTGTCTGTAGGGCTCCCTTTAGTATCTCCAGTAGGGCAGGTCTCTTGTTAGCAAATTCTCTCAGCATTTGTTTGTCTGTGAAAAATTTAAGCTCTCCCTCAAATTTGAAGGAGAGCTTTGCTGGATAAAGTATTCTTGGCTGGAAATTTTTCTCACTCAGAATTTTAAATATATCGTGCCACTGCCTTCTCGCCTCCATGGTGGCTGCTGAGTAGTCACTACTTAGTCTTATGCTGTTTCCTTTGTATGTGGTGAATTGCTTTTCTCTTGCTGCTTTCAGAACTTGCTCCTTCTCTTCTGTGTTTGACAGTGTGATCAGTATATGTCTCGGAGTGGGTTTATTTGGATTTATTCTATTTGGAGTTCGCTGAGCATTTATGATTTGTGTATTTATGTTGTTTAGAAGATTTGGGAAGTTTTCCCCAACAATTTCTTTGAATACTCTTCCTAGACCTTTACCCTTTTCTTCCCCTTCTGGGACACCAATGAGTCTTATATTTGGACGTTTCATGTTATCTGTCATATCCCTGAGGTCCATTTCGATTTTTTCAATTTTTTTCCCCATTCTTTATTTTATGCTTTCATTTTCCCTTCTGTCATCTTCCAGGTCACTGATTCGTTGTTCAACTTCCTCTAGTCTTGTACTGTGAGTGTCCAGAATGTTTTTAATTTGGTCAACAGTTTCTTTAATTTCCATAAGATCATCCATTTTTTTATTTAGTCTTGCAATGTCTTCTTTATGCTCTTCTAGAGTCTTCTTCATTTCCTTTATATCCCGTACTATGGTCTCATTGTTCATCTTTAGTTCTTTGAGTAGCTGCTGTAGGTGCTGTGTCTCTTCTGGTCTTTTGATTTGGGTGCTTGGGCTTGGGTTATCCATGTCGTCTGGTTTTTTCATATGCTTTATAATTTTCTGTTGTTTTTGGCCTCGTGGCATTTGCTGAACTTGATAGGGTTCTTTTAGGGTTTGTAGACCTATTGAAGTCCTTATCTCTCATTTATCAGATCTACAGCTTCGTGGAGTACACTTTCTCTAACTAACCAGCAGGTGGCGTCCACGAGCCACCTGTTCTCCACAAGCCAGTTCTCCCCTGCTTAGCCTTTTTGGTGAGTAGGGGAGTGAGTCTTGTGGGGCCCAATTGGTGTACCAAGCTTGCGTGTGTAGTTGGTGTTGCCTGCCCTGTATGTGGGGCGTGTTTCTGGGCAGTCGGGGAGGGGGGGTGGCCCTAACAATCAAATCTCCCTGGTGATCCTAGAGTTTTAAAGCTGCTGCAATAGTCTAATCCTTCAGTTCAGTCCTGCCACAGTTTGTCTCTGCCACTGACCCACAAGTCTTTGGTATTGGCGTATGGCTTCTGAGACTTGCAAGTGGGCCCCTCTTCCAGGCCGTGCACCCCGGGTCCTCTGTTGAGGGATGACTGTGCTATGTCACAGGTGAGTGCCGTCCCCCCAGGGCAGTTCTGGGCTGCTGGGCTGTGTAGGGAGGCTCCCAGTCTGCTCAAATGATGGCTGAGTGGGGCTTTGGTAATTCACACTTCTCCACCTTCCCAACTCTGGGACAATCAGCTGAGGTTGCAGGGAAGGCTAATGTCCACGCCCAGTTTTGTGGTGTGTGCCTGTTATTTGAAGCATTTCCGTCACACTGGGTTGTCTGGGGCAGCTCTGGGCTATGGGGCTGGCGATGGGCAGGAGTGTTTCCTGTCCACCAGGATGGTGGCTGTGAGCGGACACCCCCCTTTTCTTGGGAAGTTGTGGTGTTTAGTGAATTTTCTCAGCCACTGTGTTATTGCCTTTTGTCTCAGAGCTCTCTTAGTTCTGCTCTTGACTTGACGTGCCCAAATTGAAAGTCTTTGAAGCTTTCTGTATTGGGCTTCTTAGAGTAATTGTTTTAGAAAAAGAAAAAAGGATTAAAAAAAAAAAAAAAAAAAAGGGCCCTCCTCAGAGATCTAATGGGTTATTGAAATGCTAATAGAGAAAGCAACCAGGGCCATTAACGAAAGGTCCACAGGGCAGAGAGATCAGCTTTTCTTCAGGATTTGCATATGCACCTCAAGGCCTGAGCTCCGCCCTTCCCCTTTCTGTGTTCACCAGAACTCCAAAAATCCTCTGCTTTTATTTTGGAGTTTTTCGTGTTGTTTTTTTTTTTCTATGCCTGTCTCCTCTCTGCTGGGCTGGCTGCTCTCAGATTCTCTGGTGTCTGGTCTCAGTCTATCTATGGTTGGAATTTGGATCAGTAGAATGAGTTTCCAATAAGGGCTGTCACTGCAGTTCTCCCTTCTCCTTCCCGGAGCTGACAGCCCCTCCTCCCACGGGACTGAGCCTGGCAGGGAGGGGCGCGGGTCCCCTGGTCGCAAAAACTTACAGATTTCGGTGATCTCAGTAGTTCGACATTTTCATGAGTGTTGTATGAAGTATGCCCACAGACAGATTGCTCTGTGGTGTCCAGTCCACGCAGTTCCTGGCTTTCTACCTACTTTCCTGGAGGAGTAACTAAAACATACAGCTCACCAGTCTGCCATCTTGCCCCGCCCCCCGAAAAGTTAGGATTTTGAAGCTTATCTGACTTTTCCCTCATTTTAAGGGTGGGAGCAGTGTTCATTCTAGCTTTCTGTATCTGAATTTTAAGTGGAAGCTTAATCTTTAGTAAAATCTGGAATTTAGCACATATTCTTGATGAAACTTCAAACCCTCTCCTATATAGCCCTCAGCTAATGCTGGTTACCTACTCTTATTATAAAATTGTTTTAAGAATTTTATGGCCACTTTGTTAAGAAGGCCAAAATTCCATCAAGTAACAAATTTGGATTAAGGATATGGTCTGTGTCTATTAAGATATTAGGTAGTAAATTTTACCCCATTTCCATTGGATTGGTAGTAATTACCTGACATGTTGTGTTGACAAGGATTGTGAGACAAAGTTGATTTTTAAATCTGGATGGTGATATCTGCTATGAGCACAGAGTGGCAAAGTGGGAGCTCTCATGGCATACACCTGCTTTCCCTGATTAGACTTGAAGGAAATGTAGAAGTAGAGATAGGGTGGAGTGAGAAGTTCTCTAGAGAAGCAATAGATACAGTTCTTAGTCATAAGGAACTTGTAGTCTAGTTTGAGGGGAATGAAGTGAGCTGGGGAAACAGTTGCAGACAGTACACAGTTGAAGTTTAAATTGCAGGATAGGAAGGCAATAGGTTTTAGGGAAGGAGAAGGTGCTTGGAAGGCACACTCACATCCAGAGGATGGCCCAGAAGCCCAACCACGGCCAAGAATACAAGGTCAGTTCTGAGACTGTCGGATTCTGGGTACTGGTGCCCCTTGAAGTAGAAATGTCCTGTGAAGATGGAAAGATCAGATTGGACCACAGGAGGAAGGTTGGGCGGGCATCATCATCAGCAAATTAATAGTTAAAAGCAATGAGAGGAGATGGTCTGACTGAGGGAGCAAGTATATATGGAGAAGAGTAAAGAAGTGAGGATAGACTTGGGGTTGGGTAGAGTGGGGATAACTGCACTTAGAAAGGCAGAAGAGGAGTTTCTGGTGAAGGAGACAGAGCTCTTATAATTGCACAACAGCTGGTGTTGACCTGATGTTTTTTGTAACTGACTTGAGTCCTTGGGCTGTGTTTTATTCACTGCCTCTTACCATGGACTCAGATTTCTGCACACCGTATTTGTTCAAATAATGCTTATGGAATGGAATTTAAAAGTGACAAATCTGGCAAGGGGTCAAGAGAAAAAGGCATGGGTTCTTTTTAGAAATATGTGAATGATGACTTTCAAAGGAACAATTTTAGGACAGTGGCAGAGATGTTCTGAAGTTCTGGTTTTGTTCTGGTTCAAGAGTTTTAGGAACTGTAAATATGTGGTTTACACACAGCTTTGAATTATCTCACTGTGATCTTTCTATTTAAGCAAAAAATATACAGCAACTAAGTATACTGATGGTTTTCCAATTTCTGTTGAGAGAATCCTAAAAACAAAAACAAAATTTTTTGGTTGGCATGCTATCAACAATTAAGTACAAATATTTGCAAATGATTACTAATATAGCATTTGAGAGAAGGGAAATCACCCTACTGATTAGGGTTAAAAGATAACAAAGATTAAAATGTTATATAGAAGTAAGGTAAACCAAAGAATTTCCTCCACTTGTGGTGGTTTAACCTGAGAAAATACTGTTCTGGTTTGCTAATGCTGCCTTTTCGCAAAACACCAGAAATGGATTGGCTTTTATAAAGGGGTTTTATTTGGTTACAAAGTTACAGTCTTAAGGCCATAAAGTGTCCAAACTAAGGCATCAACAGTCGGGTACCTTCACTGGAGGATGGCCAATGCTGTCCAGAAGATCTCTGTTAGCTGGGAAAGCACGTGGCTGGTGATTGCTCCAGAGTTCTGGTTTCAAAATGGCTTTCTCTCAGGATATTCCTCTCTAGGCTGCAGCTCTTCAAAACTGTCACTCTTAGTTGCTCTTGGGGCATTTGTCCTCTCTTAGCTTCTCCGGGGCAAAAGTCTGCTTTCAAAGGCTGTCTCCAAAATGTTGCTTTGTAAGCTGCAGCTCCTCTTTCAGCTCCTATGCGTTCTTCAAAGTGTCCCTCTTGGCTGTAGCAAGTTCACTTCTGTCTGAGCTTATATAGTGCTCCAGTAAACTAATCAAGGCCCATGCTGAATGGGTGGGGCCACACCTCCATGGAAATTATCTAATCAGAGTTATCACCTACAGTTGGTGGGTTGCATCTCCATGGAAACACTCAAAGAATTACAATTTAATCAACACTAATATGTTTGCCCACACAAGATTGCATCAAAGATAATGGCGTTTTGGGGGACATAATACATTCAAACTGGCACAAATACTATAGTCAGAGAAAATAGAGACCAACTTTTTGGAACTCCCTCAACTTCCCCCTGTACACCAACAAACTGTTGCTATCTGAGGCATTTTCCTGTAACAAACTAACTCTTTACCTCTTTCCCTGCCCTCCTCCTCAGGGACTTGTTCTTGTGATTACCCTTTCTTTCCTGTACCCACCACTTATCCACTTCTTTTGGCTCTTTTCTCTCAACTTCAGGAATGCTCAAATTTCTCCCATCTTTAAAACAAAATCCCAATCATCTTGTACCTTATGTTTTCCTCTATTTCCTGTCCTCCCTTTCTAGTCAGACCCCTGGAAGGAGTGACCTACAACCAATATCTTCAGTTCTATAGAAAGCAGGGGACTCTCATTTATTTAGAACATTTACTTGAGTGAAGACAGGCTACTGGACTAACTAACCTCTGAGTGTTTTTTTTTTTTTTAAAGAGAAGTAGGTTTGCAGAAAAATCATGCAGAAAATCCAGAGTTCCCATATATCTCCCACTGCTGACCTGCACATAGTTTTCCCTATTAATAACACTTTGCATTAGTGTGGTAACTTTGTTACAACTGATGAAAGAATATTATTATAATTGCACTATTAACTATGGTCCATAGTTTACATTAAGGTTCATTGTTTGTGTTGTACAGCCTTGTTTTTCTTTTTTAATTTTTTATTCTAGTAACATACATTCAACCTAAAATTTTCATTTTTAACCACATTCAAATATACAATTCAGTGGTGTTAAGTACATTCACAATGTTCTGCTCTCATCACCAACATCCATAACCAAAACTTTTCCATCACCCCAAACAGAAATTCTGTACCAATTAAGCTTTAACTCCCCATTCCTTATCCCCGTGCTGGCATGTGATAATCTGTAGTCTCGATTCTGATTTTATGAATTTGCTTATACTAATTATTTCATATCAGTGAGATTGTACAAATGTGTCCTTTTGTGTCATATTCTTTTGCATATGTACATCCAGTTTTCCCAGCACCATTTGTTCTTTTTTACATCTGAATAATATTCCATTGTGAGTATATAGCACATTTGTTTATCCATTCATCTGCTGACAGACACTTGGGTTATATCCATCTTCTGGCAATTGTGAATAATGCCTCTGTGAACATCAGTGTGCAAATATCTGTTCAAGTCCTTGCTTTCAATACTTTTGAATATGCACCATTTTATATTCCCACCAACAATGAATAAGTGTTCTTCTTTCTCTACATCCCTGCCAACACTTATTATTTTTCTGTTTTGTGAATAATACGCATTTTAGTGGATGTGAAGTGACTTCTCATTGTGGTTTTGATTTGCATTTCCCTGATGGCTAAAGATGTTGAGCATCTTTTCACATGCTTTTTGGCTATTTGTGTGTCATTTTTGGAGAAATGCCTATGCAAGTCTTTTGCCTGCTTTTTTTTTTTTTTTTTTTAATTCAGTTTTATTGAAATATATTCACAAACCATACAGTCATCCATGGTAAACAATCAACTGTTCACAGTATGATCATATAGTTATGCGTTCATCGCCACAATCTATTTCTGAACATTTTCCTTACATCAGAAAGAATCAGAATAAGAATAAAAAATAAAAGTGAAAAGAGAATATCCAAACCATCCCCCCATCCCACCCTATTTGTCATTTAGTTTTTACTCCCATTTTTCTACTGATTTTTTTTCAATTTTTTAACTTTGTTTATCAAAAAATTAAAAACAAACAGGCAAACAACAACCAAAAAAACCCCCACAACATTTCAAACAAAGCAATGGATTAAGGAAAACAAATAACCTAAAATAACTACTTTGCTTCCAATATGTTCCTACCATACCCAAAGAAAATTAATAAACCATGTCCAAACAGAGGAGTAAGAAAAACAAATAATCTAAAATAACTACATTGCTTCCAACATGTTCCTACCATACCCCAAGAAAATTAACAACCCCTAAGAAAACAAAGGAATAAGAGAAAAAAAAAAACCTAAAATAACTCTATTGCTTCCAACATGATCTTACTATATCCAAGAAAGTTTACAAACCATAATCATTCCTGAGCATTCCCATAACATTGAGATTACCCTCCATAGTTTATCTGTTCTTATTAGATTATCATTCCCCCTCCACTAATTGGTATCTCTAGGTCCCCTACATTCTACAGTATAAAACATTGTACATTTTTCACAGAATTCACATTAGTGGTAACATACAATATCTCTCTTTTTGTGCCTGGCTTATTTTGCTCAGCATTATGTCTTTTTTTTTTTTTTAATCTTCATTTTATTGAGATATATTCATATACCACGCAGTCATACAAAACAAATCGTACTTTCGATTGTTCACAGTACCATTACATAGTTGTACATTCATCACCCAAATCAATCCCTGACGCCTTCATTAGCACACACACAAGAATAACAAGAATAATAATTAGAGTGAGAAAGAGCAATTGAAGTAAAAAAGAACACTGGGTACCTTTGTCTGTTTGTTTCCTTCCCCTATTTTTCTACTCATCCATCCATAAACTAGACAAAGTGGAGTGTGGTCCTTATGGCTTTCCCAATCTCCTTGTCACCCCTCATAAGCTACATTTTTATACAACTGTCTTTGAGATTCATGGGTTCTGGGTTGTAGTTTGATAGTTACAGGTATCCACCACCAGCTACCCCAATTCTTTAGAACCTAAAAAGGGTTGTCTAAAGTGTGCATAAGAGTGCCCACCAGAGTGACCTCTCGGCTCCTTTTGGATTCTCTCTGCCACTGAAGCTTATTTCATTTCCTTTCACATCCCCCTTTTGGTCAAGAAGATGTTCTCCGTCCCACGATGCCAGGTCTACATTCCTCCCCGGGAGTCATATTCCACGTTGCCAGGGAGATTCACTCCCCTGGGTGTCTGATCCCACGTAGGGGGGAGGGCAGTGATTTCACCTTTCAAGTTTTTTGCCTGCTTTTTAATTGGGTTGTTGGTCTTTCTTGTTGAGCTGCAGGATTTCTTTATCGATTCAGGATATTAAAGACTTATCAGGTATGTGCTTACAGGTTTTTTTTTCCATTTTGTAGGTTCACTTTCTTGATGAAATCCTTTGATGCACTAAATGCACAAAAGTTTTTAATTTTGTTGAAGTCCTATTTATCTGTTTTTTCTTTTGTTGTTTCTACTTTAGGTGTAGAGTCTAAGAAACCATTGCCTAACACAACATTCTGAAGATGCTTCCCTATGTTTTCTTCTGGAAAGTTTTATAGTTTTGGTAAATTTGGTTCTTTGGTAAATTTTGAGTTAATTTTTGCATATGGTGCAAGATATGGGTCCCTCTTCATTCTTTTGCATATGTACATCCAGTTTTCCCAGCACCATTTGTTGAAGTGACTATGCTTTCCACACTGGGGAGATTTGGCACCCTTGTCAAGAATCAATTGGCCACAGATGTGAGGGTTTCTTTCTGAACTCTCAATTCAATTCCTTTGGTGTATATGTCTGTCCTTGTGCCAGTGCTATGCTGTTTGAATTACTGTAGCTTTGTAATAAGTTAAAAAAAGGAAGTATGTCCTTGAACTTTGTTCTTTTTCAGGATGTTTTTTGGCTGTTGAGGCCCCTTAGCCATCCATATAAATTTAATAATTGGCTGTTCCAGTTTGCTAATGCTGCTGTTATGCAAGATACCAAAAATGGATTGGCTTTTAAAAAGGAGGGTTATTTGGTTACAAATTTACAGTCATAAGGCCATAAAAGTGTTCCAAAGTAAGGCATTGACAAGAAGATATCTTCCCTGGAGAATGGCCAATGGCGTCTGGAAAACCTCTGTCAGCTGGGAAGGCACGTGGCTGGCATCTGCTGTTCCCGGGTTGTGTTTCAAAATGGCATTCTCCAAAATGTGTCTGGGCTTGTCTCTCTTAGCTTCTTCAGCTCCTGTGCATCTAACCTTCTTGGGCTAGTCTCTTAGTTTCTCTGGAGCAAACTGGGGACTAGCAACTCTTAGCTTAGCATTTCCAAATGTCCTTCTGTCCGCATCTCCAAGAGTATCACTTCTCAAACAGCCTTCACCAAAATGTCTCTCTCAGCTTCTCTTGGGGAATTTTGTCCTCTCTTAGCTTCTCTGGACCAAACTCTGGGCTAGCATCTCAAAGTGTCAGCAAGCATCTTTCCAGAAGTATCTGTCAGCTGTTCTTAGCTACTTCTGTTTGGAACTCTTTTATAGGACTCCAGTGATTAAATCAAGACCCACTCTGAATGGGTGGGATCCATATCTCCATGGAAATAATTTAATCAAACATTTCATTCACAGTTGATTGAGTCATATCTCCATGGAAACACTCAGTAAAAAGATTCCAGCCTAATCAACACTAATACATCTGCCCCCACAAGATCACATACAGAATATGGCTTTTGGTGGGACATAATATATCCAAACTGGTACATTGGCTCTTCCATTTCTGCAAAGAAAGCTGTTGGAATTTTGATTGGGATTGCATTGAATCTGTAAATCTATTTGGGTAGAATTGGCTTCCTTCTTAACAATGTTTAGTCTTGCATTCCATGAGCAGGGAATGTCCTTTCATTATGTTCATTGTTCTTTAGCAATGTTTTGTAGTTTTCAATATACAAGACCTTTATATCCTTGGTTAAATTTATTCCTAGATATTTGATAGTTTTAGTTGCTATTGTAAATGGCATTTTAAAAAATTTCCTCTTCAGATTGTTCATCACTAGTATATAAAAACACTACTGATTTTTGGGTGTTCTTGTACCCTGTAACATTGCTGGATTCATTTATCAGCTCTAGTAACTTCGTTGTAGTTTTTTCAGGATTTTCTCTATATAGAATCATGTCATCTGCAAATAGGGAAGGTTTTATTCTTCTTTTCCAATTAAGATGGCTTTTATTCATTTTTGTTGCCTAATTGCTCTGGCTAGAACTTCCAGTACAATGTTAAATAACGGTGACAGTGGGCATCCTTGTCTTGTTCCTGATCTTAGAGGAAGAGCTTTCAGCCTTTTACCATTAAGTATGATAACTGTGTGTTTTTCATATATGCCCTTTATCATGTTGAGGAAGTTTTCCTTCTATTTCTAATTTTCTAAGTGTTTTTATCAAGAAGGGATGCTGGATTTGTCAAATGCCTTTTCTGCATCAATTGAGATGATGTAGTTATTTTCCTTTGTTCTATTATTTTGGTGTATTACATTAATTGATTTTTTTTAGGTTGCTCCATCCTTGTATACCTGGAATAAATCCCACTTGATTATGGTGTATAATTCTTTTAATGTGCTGTTGGATTCAGTTTGCTAGTATTTTGTTGAAGATTTTTGCATCTATATTCATAAGGAATATTGGTTTGTAATTTTCCTTTATAGTGGTTATCTTTTCTGGCTTTGGTATTAGGGTGATGTTGGCTTCATAGAATGAGTTATAAATGTTTCCTACTCTTCAATTTTTTGGAAGTGTTTGAGCAGGATTGGTGTTACTTCTTGGGATGTGTCTTATAATGAATCAGTAAAGTCATCTGATCTTGGGTGTTTCCTCATTGGGAGGTTTTTTATTACAAATCCAATCTCTTTACCTGTGTTGTGTGTTTAGATCTTCTGTTTCTTCTGAGTTAAAGTAGGTAGTTTGTGTGTTTCTCGGAGTTTGTCATTTCAGCTAGGCTATCTAATTTCTTGACACATAGCTGTTCATAGTATCTTCTTTTTTTTTTTTTTTTAGATATTTGAAATACAACTTTATTTTGATTCTAAATGAAAAGGAATAGGTATCACAGTAACAAACAAGACTTCACCACTGAATATTGTGATGTGACTGTAGCAGTCTTATATTTGAAACTCAAAAAGGAAACAACTGTGTTACGAAACAGCTAAATATGCAGGTCCGAAAAATGAAGGTATTTTTTTAACTGCTACATTCACTCTGAAGCCCATTCATCTCCTTCAGCATCCCAAAGATTAAGCACATGTTCGCTTAGCTATATAATAAAGTGGCAAACATGCTGCATCACTGACATCACAGGACAGTTGCCTATAAAACTAGACTTCTGACATTGGGCTCCAGCTTCACTTTCTCACAGGTCATCCTCCTCATTCAGCAGAGCAGTTGTCTGAGCAACCTTTAAGTCATGTTCATACTGTGCTGCCAAAGCTGGGTCCCTGACAGCCTCTGGTGGGGCAAGAGCAGGCATGGCCACAAACTCCAAGTTAGGGTCTCCAAATAGTTTTCTAGCAAGCTGAAAGAAAGGCTTTACAGAGTTGTAGTTACTTTTGGCAGAAATGTCATAGTACTGAAGATTCTTCTTTCAGTAGAAGACGATGGATTTTGCCTTAACTTTCCTGTCCTTAATATCCACTTTGTTGCCACACAACACCATGGGGATGTTTTCACACACTTGCATCAGATCTCTATGCCAGTTGGGCACATTCTTGTAAGTAACTCTTGATGTTGCATCAAACATTATAGTGGTACACTGGGCTTGACTGTTATAGCCATCTCTCAGGCCACTGAATTTCTCCTGACCAGCCGTGTCCTGCATGTTGAATTTAATAGACCCTCTGTTGGTATGGAACACAAGGGGATGGACCTCCATGCCCAAGGTGGCCACATACTTCTCAAATTCACCAGTCAAATGACATTTCACAAATGTAGTTTTTCCAGTACCACCATCGCCAACCAATATAAGTTTAAACTGAACTTGGGGTTCTCCTTGGGTGGCCATCGTGATGGTTCTTCCAGAAGTGTCTCCATCCCCCATCTGACTCCATAGTATCTTCTTTTAATCCCTTTTATTTCTGTGTGTTTGATAGTAATGACCCTCCTTTTATTTCTAATTTTAGTTATTTTCATCTTCTCTCTTTTTTTCTTCATCAGTCTAGCTTAAAGTCTGTCACTTTTATTGATCTCTTCACAGAACCAACATTTGGTTTTGTTAACATTCTCTCTCTTTTTTTTTAACTCTCTATTTTATTTGTCTCTACTCTAATCTGTTTTATTTCCTTCCTCCTTGGGCTTAGTTTGCTCTTCTTTTTCTATAGCCTCTAGTTGTAGAGATAAATTCTCTGATTTGAAATCTCTTTTTCTTTTTAATGAAAGCATTTAGACTATGAATTTCCATCTCAGTATTGCCTTTGCAGCATACCATCAGTTTTGATATGTTGTGTTTTCATTTTCATTTACCTTAAGATATTTCCTAATTTCCCTTGTGATTCTTTGAACTATTGGTTGTTTAAGAGTTATTTAATTTCCACATATTTGTGAATTTTCTAGTTCTCCATCTGTAATTGATTTCTAACTTCATTCCATTGTGATTGTGGTCAGAGAAGATATATGGTATAATTTCAATGTTTTTGAATTTATTGAGACTTGTTTTTTGACCTAAGATATGGATCTATGTTGGAGAATGATCCATGTCTCTAGAGAAGATTGTGTAGTCTGTTGCTGTTGGGTAAAGTGTTCTACATGTGTCTGTTAGGTCTAGTTGGTTTATAGTACTGTTCAAGTCTTCTATTTCCTTATTGATCTTCTGTCTAGATGTTCTATCCAATATTAAAAGTGGTATATTGAAGTCTTCTACTTTTAATGTAGAACCATCAATTTCTCCCTTCTAATCTGTATGTGTTTTGTAGCTCTGCCGTTAGGTGCATATATATTTATAATTGTTATTTTTTGTTGTTGAATTGACCCCTTTAAAATATAGAGTGACTTTTTTTGTCTCTTATAATATTTTTTGTCTTAAATTATGTTTTATCTGATATTAGTACAGCTACTCCAGATCTCTTTGGGGTACTATTTGCATGCTATAGTTCTTTCTATCCTTTCACTTTCAATCTACTTTAGTCTTTGAATTTGTTAGTCTCTTGTATACATCACGTAGTCTGATCATCCTTTTTCCCCATTCTTCCCATCTCTGCCTTTTGAGTGGAGAATTTAATCCATTTACATTTAAAGTCACTATTAATAATGCAGTACTTTCTTTTGCCATTTTGCTTTTTTGTCTTTGTAAGTATTATACCTTTTTTGTCTCTCAATTCTTCAGTTAATGCTTACTTTAATATTTATTTGACTTTTTTGTAGTATACCATATTGATTACCTTCTTATTTTTTTCTGCATATATTTTTCATGTATTTTCTTTGTGGTTACCTTGGGGTTTAAATTGAACATCCTAAATCTATAACAATTGTGTTTATTTGATACCAACTTAACTTCAATAGAATAAACAAATATTATTCCTATACTCCTCTAGCCTTCAGCTTTTTGTTGTACTTGTTGCACATTCTATCTTTATATATTGTATGTTCCAGTCCATAGATTTATTATTAGATTTAAAGCATTGCATTTTAGAATATCCAAGAAGCAAAAAGTGGAGTTTCATACCAAAAAATACAATACAATCGTACTGGCATTTATAATTACCCATTGGATTACCTTAACGGGAGGTATTTATTTCTTTATGCCACTTTGATCTATTGTCTAGTTTCCCTTCTCTTCTGTTCCAGTCTGCTAATGCTGCCATTATGCAAAATACCACAAATGGATTGGCTTTTATTAAGGGGATTTATTAAGTTACAAATTTGCAGTTCTACAGCCATAAAAGTGTCCATACCAAGGCATAAACATGAGTATACCTTCACTGGAGAAAGGCCATTGGCGTCCAGAAAACCTCTGTTAGCTTGGAAGGCACATGGCTGTCATCTGCTTGCTCCCAGGTTGCATTTCAAAATGATGTTCTCCAAAATGTCTCTCTTAGCTGCTTGGAGCAAGTTCTGGGCTAATATCTACAAAGCATCAGAAAAAGTCAGCTTTCAACGGCTGTCTCCAAAATGTCTCTCTAAGCTGCAGCTGCACTGAGCTCCTTCTGTCTAAGCTCTTATAGGGCTCCAGTAAGCTAATCAAAGACCCATGCTGAATGGGCGGGGCCACATTTCCATGGAAACATTCAACAAGAGGTCACACCCTAATCAAAGGTGTCACTCATAGTTAGGTGGGTCACATCTCCATGGAAACGCTCAATCAAAAGTTTCCCACCTAATCAACATTAATAAGTCTGCCCCCACAAGATTGCGCCAAAGAACATCGCATTTTGGAGGACATAATACATCCAAACTGGCACATCTTCAGTCATTAGAATTCCTTTTAGCATTACTTGTAATCTGATTCACCACCAGATCTAGTGGTGATGAACTTCCTCAGCTTTTGTTTATCTGTAATTAAATCTCTCCCTCATTTTTGAAAGACAGTCTCACCAGATATAAAATACTTGGTTGGCAATTGCTTTCTTTCAGAACCTTAAATGTTGCTTCCTTGTTTCTATTGTTTCTGATGAGAAATTGGAACTTAATCTTATTGGGACTCCCTTGTACATATCAATATGCTTATCACTTGTCTTGTAGCTTTCAGGACTGTCTCCATGTCCTTGGCATTTGCCTGTTTGACTACTGTGTTTCTGGGCATTGTTCTCTTCAAATTTCTTCTGCCTAGCATTCATTCATCTTCTTGAAATTGTATACTTTATTCATGTCTTTTGTTAAATTTGGGAAGTTTTCTGCTATTTTTCCTTTGAACATTCCTCCTGCCCCTTTCTCTTTCTTAAACTTCTGGGACTATTGTAATGTGTATACAGGCATAACTTGTTTTATTGTGCTTCATTTTATCACACTTGGCAGATTTTTTTTTTTTTTAATAAATTGAAGGCTTGTGGCAAACCTGCATCAAGCAACTCCATCAGCACCATTTTTTTGCCTAAGCATGTGCTCACTTTGTGTCTCTGTGTCACATTTTAATTAAGGTATGCATATTTTTTAAAAGACATAATGCTATTGCACGCTTAATAGAGTATAGTTTAGTGTAAACATAACTTTTGTATGCACTGGGAAACCAAAACTTCATTTGACTTGCTTATTGCAATATTTGCTTTTTTGTAGTGGTCAGGAGCTGAACCTGCAGTGACTCTGGGATATGCCTGTGTTGGTATGCTTAATGGTGTCCCAGGGTCTCTTAAGCTCTATTTGCTTTATTTGCTCTGTTTTGCTCTGTTATTTTTTCTGTTCCTCAGCCTGGATCTTTTCAATTGTCTTGTCATTGAGTTCACTGATTCTTTCTTCTGTCAGCTCCAATCTGCTGTTGAAAACTTCTAGGGAATTTTTTATTTCAGTTATTGTGGTCTTCAACTTCAGTGTGTGTTTGGTTCCATTTTTAAATTTCTATCTCATTATTGAGATTCTCATATTGTTCATTAATTATTTTAGTTCTTTCTCTGTGTTTTCCTTTATTTTCATGAGTATAATGAGGATCACTTTTTAAAAAGTTTTTTTTTTTTTTTCTGGTATGTCCACAGTCTGGTCTTCTTCATTGATGGTTTGTGGATTTTTATCCTGTTCCTTTGGGTGGGCTATCATTTCCTATTTCTTTTTCTTGAAAGTGTCATCTCTGGGATTTAGTCCCTGAGCTATCTGTTCCTTATGTTTGTATGCAGCTAGTGATAAGATAAGCCAGAGATTTCTTTGAGTGGCAAGAGCTAAAAAAACCAAAAAAAAATCTAAGGCAAGAAACAACTTTCACATTCTTTCCACTGTTTGCAAAGCCACTATGTGGCTGGTGCTCTCCTTCAGAGTTTAGCTCTTCTATCAAGAAGATCAGCCTCAGATGAATGCCAAATGAAGCATCTTCTCCATCTCTCTCTCTTTTTTTTAAAAAACATATTTGTACCTTTTTTTTTTTACAATCATTGAGCACCCTAGGTTTCACTGAGTTATACAGTCCCAGTCTTTATCTTTCATCTTTCATTCTGGTGTCCCACATGGTCCCAACCTTCCTCTTTAAACCATGCTCACAGTCATCTTTGTTCAGTGTACTTACATTGCTGTGCTACTATCTCCCAAAATTGTTTTCCAAACCTCTCACTCCTGTCTTTTCCATTATGTCTGCAGTGTTTCCTTTAGTGTTTCCTGTAGAGCAGGTATCTTGTTCACAAACTCTGTCATTGTCTGTTTGTCAGAGAATATTTTAAGCTCTCCCTCATATTTGAAGGACAGTTTTGCTGGATATAGGATTTTTGGTTGGTGGTTTTTCTCTTTCCGTATCTTAAATATATCACCCCACTTCCTTCTTGCCTCCATGGTTTCTGCTGAGAAATCCGCACATAGTCTTTTCAAGCTTCCTTTGTATGTGATGGATTGCTTTTCTCTTGCTGCTTTCAGGATTCTCTCTTTATCTTTGACGTTTGGTAATCTGATTATTAAGTGTCTTGGTGTAGGCCTATTCGAATCTATTCTGTTTGGGGTACACTGTGATTCTTGGATCCGTAATTTTATGTCTTTCATATGAGATGGGAAATTTTCATTAATTATTTCTCCTATTATTGCTTCTGCCTCTTTTCCCTTCTCTTCTCCTTCTGGGACACCTATGACATGTACATTCCTGCATCTTGTTTTGTCCTTAAGTTCCCAGAGACATTGCTCATATTTTTCCATTCTTTTCTCTATCTGTTCTTTTGTGTGTAGGCTTTCAGGTGTTTTGTTCTCCAGTTCCTGAGTGTTTTATTCTGCCTCTTGAGATCTGCTGTTGTATGTTTCCATTGTGTCTTTCATCTCTTGTGTTGTGCCTTTCATTTCCATAGATTCTGCCAGTTGTTTTTTTAAACTTTCAATTTCTACCTTATGTACACCCAGTGTTTTCATTATACACTTCATCTCTTTTGCCATATCTTCCTGAAACTTTTTGAATTGATTTAGTATTAGTTGTTTCAATTCCTGTATCTCAGTTGAAGTATAAGTTTGTTCCTTTGACTGGGCCATAACTTCCTTTTTCTTAGTGTAGGTTGTAGTTTTCTGTTGGCTAGGCATCTGGTTTCCTTGGTTACCCCAATCAGGTTTTTCCAACCAGAATGGGCTCAGGTCTTGGAAGGATGGAGTAGTATCTGGTTTCCCTGAGAGTGTCTTAGAAGATTGGTACATCCTGTGAGGCCTCAAGTCTCTGTGCTTTTCTACCCAGCAGGTGGTGCCTGTCAGCCTGTAGCTGCAGACTGGTGTAAGGAGGTGTGGTCCTTGGTTGTTTTCCCCCAGGCTCTGGGGTCTGGTTCTGAATGGAAGACAGGTAGTAGAGCTTGGCACCTTATTCTTCTTAGGGAAGATATACCCCCTAGGGAGAGGTCATTTACATTTGAATAGTCTCTCTTCCTTGGCTGTCTCCACCCTTGTCTGTGTCAGAGCACTGGGAACTGAAAATGGCTGAGGCTTTCTTCACGGAGTCTCCCAGAGATAGGAAAAGGGCCAGAAAGCCCCCTTCAGGGCGAGACCATGGCCACCCTCTGATTGTCAAAGGTCATTCATCACCAAAAACCTCTGTCTGCTTGTTTGGGATTCATATCTTGTATTGAGCAGTACACGTTTGTTAATTAAAACCCAAGTTGGAGCTCAGCTGAGCTGTATTTGCTTGCTCGGAGAGTGTTGCTCTCTAGCACTGTGAGGCTTTGCAGTTTGGGCTGTGAGGG
Organism: Choloepus didactylus; assembly: GCF_015220235.1. Lineage (NCBI taxonomy): Eukaryota > Metazoa > Chordata > Mammalia > Pilosa > Megalonychidae > Choloepus > Choloepus didactylus. The sequence continues at coordinate 127,509,433 of NC_051310.1, read as the reverse complement.
GAGGGGGCTCCTGCTTGGATCTGCAGTTTTTACTTTGAGATTTTATGCTGTGATCTTGGGCATTCCTCCCAATTCAGGTTGGTGTATGATGGGTGGACAGTCACGTTTGTCCCCCCCCACAGTTATTCCAAATTATTTACTGGTTGTTCCTGATTGTTTATTAGTTGTTCCAGGAGGACAAACCAGCTTCCACTCCTCTTTATGCCGCATCTTCTTCTGTCTCCTCTCCATCTCTTTTTAAAGCAGTGTTTTCTTGATTTGGCTCTCATTTAGTTACTGCAATTCTTTAATTGTGTTACAGAGTTTTGAGGAATATTACTCTGCCAATTGTTGCTGGTGGTTTGAAGATTCTGTGTGGGAACAGCACCTTGGAGAGTCTTATGCAGCCATCTTGGCCAACTGGAAGCCTCAGTGATGTTTTAAACTCATTGTTAAGTTATTCTCATTTACTTATGAAGTTCAATGAGACATTTGGATAGAAAATGACTTTTAAGAATGAGCCTCAACTTTAGTAGCAACAACTAGTCATCATGTATATTAAAAGGTGAAATTTCTAAAAACAGAAACCTCACTGTTGGTCTAATTTTATTGTTAGAACATTGTGTCTAAATTAGGCATTGAAAAGAGACTGACAATTCAAATGGAAATAATTATGCTCTAGCCTGCACATAATGTGGTTTAATGAAAGCATTTCTGGTATAAAACATTTGCAATTACCCAATTAAATTAAAGGAATTGAAAAATTAAAACTCTTATACATTAATTAATGTTGATAATAGATGCATACTCATGGAAACAGAATTTGCTTTTGATTAATGATGGAGTGAAGCTAAGGAGAAGTGAAAGCCATTTGCTTGGAGTATTTTCTAATAAAAAGGTGTATATTTTGGGCTTTGAAGAAGCATCATTTTATGTTTTTCAGGGTCAGAAATGCTGCTGCCAGGACTGTGTTTCCAGGGGAGGGCTCCCAAACCAGGAGATTAGAACCTAGGGGTAGGCTTTGGAGCTGACACTAGTAGGACTCTATGGTGGTTTGAAACTGTACATACCCCAGAAAAATATGTTCTTAAATGTAATCCATTCCTGTGGGTGTAAACCATTTTAAGTAGGAACTTTTGATGAGGTTACTTCAGTTAAGGTGTGACCCACCTTATTCAGGATGTGTTTAATCCTCTGACTGGAGTCCTTTATAAGGGAATGAAATTCAGACAAAGTGAGAGAAAGGCATGGAAGCAAGAAGCTAAAATCAATGAAACTTGGAAGAGAAGGGCCATGTGCCACCCTGTGCCTTGCCATGTGACGGAGGAGCCAGGATTGCTGGCAGCTGGTCTTCAAGAGGAAAGCATTGCCTTGATAATGCCTTGATTTGGACATTTTCTGGCCTCAAAACCATGAGTGAATAAATTCCTGTTGTTTAAGCTGAACCATTTCATGGTATTTGCTTGAAGCAGCCCAGGAAACTAAAATAGGCTCCAAACTCATGGTTTCCACTACATCAGCTTCTGTGAGATTTGCTGGGTGGGATTCTCTGCAGGGAGCAACACTTACCTTTAACTTTTCCAAGTCTTTTAGGAATTTTCCTCGAAATAATTTCTTTCCTTCTTCTTGTCAAAGTGGTTTAGGGATATATAAGAGGGCCCTTCTCACAAAATGGTTCACTCCTTTTGCTAAAATATTCCCCAGACCATAAGATCAGAGCTGTTTTGTACACTGTGCAGGTTGATCTAAGGGCATTCCCATAGACTGCGACATGAATGGTGTTCCTGGAGTTATATAATTTGGCCTTGCAGAGATATGGAATAGAGAAATGGAGGATGGACTTTTTAGGGATGGGCTATTGAATGTAACTGCTACACAAAGTTCAGATTATGGAAACTTCTTATAAGATTTTAATTTTATGTAGAGGGGTTTCAAGGACTCATTATCGGCTTGGTTGGTATTCCTTGCTAACTCAAATGGGGATGACAGGGAACTACCTTCAAGGCTGACCCTGAGTGGCTGCAGGTGTCATGGCATTCATCACTGATCATGCACCATGAGCCAAATACTGCTGTAGGCACTCTCAGATTTCTCACAGAGGTGATACTGTAGAGAACTTTTTTTTTTTTTTTTTTTTTTTTTGTAGAGAACTTTTGACAAGTTTGATTCCTTCAGGGATTTTGAAAACCATAATAGAAGGACCAGAGAAATCTAACAATTTTATTAAGTTAGAAAAGGCTTAATTTATGTGTTTGGCAATTACTTTCTTAAGAAGCAAAATTTCTATTTATCTTTCCAACATTTACAGAAGAAATCTGGCTAAAGTCTAATGTTTTCTTTTTTCAGAAGATGCCAAGTTGCTAAGTGAAGTAAAGGGGGTCTCTGTTTCTCTTGGATATTGAGGGATGGTTTACGTGACCTCTGGAAGTTCCTTTGATTAAGCAATATAGTTTAATGATTCTTTGGCTCAGGATCAAACTCACATAATGTTCAGACCACAAGCCTCAAATGTAAGTTTTATATTTAGCCCAGACTTGTGGAGTCATTAGCATTACTCCTTTGAATTTTTAAAGTTCAGATGATCTTTCTACGTGAGCCACACACTAGAAGCCTGTGAAGCCAACAGGAATAAAGTTTAGTACTAAAAAAAATTGCAACCACTAAATTATTGTGAGCTGTTAAATGCTTTGTGCTTTGGGCAGTTATCTTTAATTGGGAAGAAACTCATTTCCAAACAGCTAAACTAATTTCTTTTTTTCCTTTGATAGTTTTCTAGTGTAGACCTTGAAGCTGGAGAAAATTGAGTTTGCTCCTTGATTCCACCACTTACTAGCTTTATGATCATAATAATTATAATAATGGCTAACATTTTTAGAGGGATTATTATGTGCCAAGCACTGTGAGAAGCATTTTACATATTATTTAATTTATTCTTCACAATGACTTTATCAGGTGGTTCTTTTATTATCCCCATTTTATGGATGAGAAAAAGATGACTTAGAGCTGATACATAACCCCTATGCTATACTGGTCCCTGGTTAGAGTACCTTTGTTTCAGTATCTCTAGGATAAGGAACAGCTCAAAGCTGAATTGTAGAGCAGTTAAGATCTCAGAATTTGGATCCAGGTTGCCTGGGTTGAAATTTTGTCTTAGCAACCTACTATCTGGGAAAGTTACTTAAACTGTTTGTGTATCAATTTCCTCATATGTAAGATGAGGATGACAAGAATGGTAATTTTATCTCTTGGTAGTTGAGAGATTTTTACTGAGAGAACAATTGCAAAGTCCTAAGAATCTAGTATATGGAATGTGTCTAGTAAGTGTCAGCTACTATTAATGTAGCACATCGTAAGACTGAAGAAGACAGTTTCTGGCACTGGCCACCAGCAACTTGAATTGGACTTGGAAATTTATTTATACTAAACTGTGAATGATTGATGCTGGAGCCATCTTTAAATTGAAGTGGTCTGTATACCTGGAATAGGGTGAAAGAAGGCAAAATATCTTGCCTTTTTTAGACTGCAGTATCTCTTTGTTTATTTGCTTGTGCTCTCCCTGTGTTGATTCCATGACCCCTTGTTCCTAGAAGCTGGGGCTTTCAAAGGGTTGTCAGGAGAAGATGTGAGGGCCTAGGGATAACCAAGCCTAAAAGATTGCTTTCCAGAACCATGTGCTGGGGTCCTGAGGATAGAGGGCTGAAGAAGCAAGAATCACTCTCTATCTTCACTAATGGGTCCACATTTCTGCTTTGATAAAGGCAGGTCCTAATTGATAGTGTATCCTACTCTTTATAACTTGACTTTGTCTTGCCAAAGTTTAGTGAATAGATCTGGCAGGAACCAGAGTGCATTGTCTTTGGGGCCAGAGAAAGTGGGTGAGCATGATTGAGCACATTTCCTTGTCTAGAGACTCTGGGCTGCCCCTCTTCATTCTTGGCATCCTTTTCTGATTTTCTCCTCTCTCTTTCTCTGATCACTCATGAAGACCCTCTGCTCAATCCTTTGACCTCCTTCTTAACAATGAAAGAGGCTCATATGTGCCACATTTCATGTCTATGGAGATAGGGGAGAAGGCAAGGAGAATAGAATCAGGAATAAAACCCTTCCCAAAGATGACCTGGAGTCTTCTCCTGTGCACAGACCTAGGCGAGGAATCTTGAAGTCCATCAGATGTGACTGATTGAATGTAGAGTGTAGAGCAGGGTTTCTCAGCTTCAGCACTATTGACATTTTGGACTGCGTGATTCTTTGTTGTGGGAGCTGCCCTGTGTATTATAGGATATTTTGCAGGCATCCCTGCCCTCTACCCACTAGCTGCCAGTGGCAACCACCCCCTCTCCTCCACTCTTGACAACCCAATGTCTCCAGACATTGTTCCTTGGAATGTTCCCTGGGGGAAATCACCCCCACCTGAGAACCACTAGCAAAGAAGGAGCAGTAGTTCTTTTTTTATTAGAGAAGTTGTGGGTTTACAGAAAAATCAATACAGGGTTCACACATACCACCCTATTATAAACACTTTGCATTGGTGTGGTACATTTGTTACAACTGATGAAAGCACATTTTTGTAGTTGTACTATTAACTATAGTCCATGGTTTAACTTAGGGTGCACTGTTTATGTTGTGCAGGTCCATAGATTTCTTCTTTCAAGTTTTTATTCTGGGAACATATATATATATATAAGACATAAGTTTTTATTCTGGGAACATATATATATATATATAAGACATAAAAATTTCCCCTTTTAACCACTTTCAAATAATAATTCAGTGTTGTTAATTACATTCACAATGTTGTGCTACCAATACCACCATCCATTACCAAAACTTTCCCATCATCCCAAATAGAAAATGTACATTTTAAGGAGTAGCAGTTCTTGATTTCAGTGGCCTCGCATGAGATGGGCTGCCTGACTCAGAATTCAATCAACAAGTTCAATCATTAAACAATATATGTTGGTCTCATTGAAGGATTGCATCCCGGATGCATTCTCTTTAGTGCTAAGCACCACATGAGCAGGGCTGGCACTAAGCAAGACCACTTCTGGCAAGTGTTGATTTTGGTAACTGTCCTGTGCAAGCCCCAGGGTCTTCCTCCTCCTAGGCTCTCTCTTGTTAGTTTCTGCCCTCTCCACTTCCTACCCCAGCCCTCCTCTGAATCATCTGCTGGCAAAAGGGGGAGAAGAGAGAGGTCCTGCTGCTTGGATGGGGAAGCAGTGAGGATTCAGGCTGGCCTCAAAGGGGCTGTGTAGCACAGAGCAACTTTCCAGGGCAGCAGCATCACGACAAGTCTTGTCCGATCTGCCTCTTGCTTTCCCTATGTGGGGAGATGTTCACTTCAGAGGCTCCATTTTCCCACTGGGGCTCATTTTCTAGTATCATACTTGCATATGTAAGGCAGTCTGCAAACAGAGCTGCCAGTACAGTTGTGCAGTTGTGCATTGCACAGCCCCAGGGAACGCCATCCACCTCATACGCTAGGGTTGTGTGCTGTGTAACTGCTTGTGGGGCCCACGTCTGCAAAAGCAGTCGCTACAGCAAGCTCTCATGGGGTCATGTCTTGTTTTCCTTTATTTCTTTGATTGGTTCTTTGAAAATAAATGTTTCTCTACTGTGACTTTTTTTTTTTTTTTTAAATTTCTTCAAAAGTGTTAGTATTGATAGGCTGGACTGGCTACATAATTTGTGGGGCCCAGTGCAAAATGAAGATGCGAGACTTCTTGTTCAAAAAGCAGGAAAATGTGCCATTAAAGGCATTAAAATATAAAGCTTTTTATTTTATTTTGTGGTTGGTCTCTCAACTTGTTATGATGTCTTTTTTTTTTTAAATGCAATTTTATTGAGATATATTCACACACCATACAGATGTCTTTTTATTTGCTACTAATGACGATCTAAATAAAAAAGGATTAAAAATTTGAATTATTGGCATGAATTTTGCCATTTGTCTTCAAATGTCAGTTTGGAAAGCAAATATCAGAGCATTTGACTTGTCAGTAGAATCACCAAAATCACACAGTTTGTGTTTTGTGGCTCCTTCTCCAGAGGATGTCTCAAGCTGGCCAGAAGAGACAAATTCAAGCCAGACTCAGGAAGGTTGGAAGGAGGAAGAGAGGGTCTCCCCAACAATACTGTGGAGGAGTGCAGACCCTCAAAGGCACTGCCTCCACCCCCCACCAGGCCTACCACCCTGACCCATGACAGATGGGAGATACCAAGGGTATTGCAATCTCTCTGCAGGGATGGTGGATGACTGAGAGGCTGGCCATCCCCTGAAAGGCCATGTCCTACCCTAAGTTATTTCTTTAGGGTGCTCACGCCAGACCTCAACTCTTCCTGCTCCAGACCCATGTTCCCAGCAGGAGTGGAAGTTGGCAGTGTTTGCTGGGCAGAGTCAGGCAGGGGAAGGCTGGGCAGGCTGGGACTCCAGGGGCCAGGGAGCGAGCAGCTGAGAGACTGTCTGGGGGAGGCAGTGGCAGGCAGACCCAGACCATGCTGTGAGATGAGAGTCTAAGCCCCCAGGGCATGCTCCATTTCCCCATCACGCTTAACTTACAAAGCACAAATTCAAAGATAAAATTATTAAGAATTTCAAGATGGTGACCAGAGAGCATTAAATCCCAAGTGCAGATCCTTTTGAACATCTGGGCCCTGGGCCATTGCACTGGTTGCAGGCCATGAAGCTGGCCTTCATGGTGGATCCATGCTGTGGGTGGTTTGTTAATGTGCAGCCCACAATGAAGGGATGCTGCAGAGGGAACAGGCCAGAGAGTTTTTGCAGAGAGAATAAAACAGGCCCAGGGTCTTCCTATAAGTCACAAGGCTCCCTACCTTTGCTCTAAAGTGTCCAGGGGCAGCTTCTCTCTTCCAAAAGCCAGATAATCTGCCTTCTCACCCCACCTTGGGTGCAGCCGTTCTCACTGACAGTGGCTGTGAGACACATTGTTCCAGAGTGATGGTATGTTCAGGGATTGGTCTCACCAACCAGGATTGTGCTGGAGGTCTGGTTGTGGCAGGCAGTACCTGCTGTGGAGACCCGGTCTGACCTGGGGAAGCATCAACCAAGGGGGCTGCTGGCGGGAGGGAGAGTAAGTCCAGGAGTGTGGGTGGGCAGCTAGAGGTGAAGGGAGCTGGAACGTAAGTGCATAGCTGTGCTCTGGACAAGCCTGAAGCTGCAAAATCAGACATCTCATTCTGCCTTAGGTCTGGTGGCTGGGGCAGGGCTGGTGATATTATTCCAAAGTCAGAAGCAGGAAAAACTTAAGGAGGCACCGGGAAAGGTGGAGGAGCAAGAGACTTCTGGACCTTTTTGGTGAATATGGCAAGAAGCCCACAGCCCCTTCTTGCTGGGTGCTGCCTGCCTCAGTGTGGATGTGATGGCCGGTTTAGCGACTAGAGATGGGGGACAGGGAGACTGAACTAGGAACAGGAGCTGGTAGAGGTTTTCTGTTATCATTTTTGATGTCAATAGTTAGGGACAAGACCTTCGTCTATTAATTAATTAATTCATTTATTCAGTCATTCAACAAACAGTTTAATGTCTACTATGAGTTGAGCATGGAGCCAGGGACTACAAGGGGTTACAAAGAGGGAAAAGACATAGACCAAGCAGATGGAAATCTAGAGAGGATGGTGTGGCAGGCACACAAACCATGACCATATGAAGTATTAGGAGTATCTGGAGGAGGTAGAAGAGCTTAAAGAAGCATGTAAGGCATGGAAGCAACTCACAGTAGGATGGACAATGATTTAAAATATGTATCGCCCATGAAAAGCCCAGGAATATGTACAGTGGATGAAGATAGGTTAAACTTACTGAAGCTCAGATCTCATTCTTGTTTCATTTCTCAAAATAGTTGGAGGTTCATGGTTCATGGGCCTGATTGCTTTTGAGTTTTGGATGGTGGTGGTGACCATCAGAGAACATTGGCTTCAAAAGCTAGTTATGGCTTGCTGTGCCTTTCTCCTGAAGGTTACTTTCTTCCCCTGATGCTTTTACCATGGGCATCCCTTTCAGAGAAGGCCCCAAAGTTTGGACCATGGGGGGTTTTACACAGGGACCTACATGGATGTGTTTGAGTATTCTGCTCTGGTCTGCTCCAGTGACACATGCTTTCAACGCAAACTGCCGAAGAATTGGATTAAATGCGTTCTCTTGGCCCCCATTCTTAATAGCATTTGTCTAGACTTCTCTTGCAATCTCTCCACAAAATAACAAAAATATTGACAAAAATAATGGAAAAGATGGCAATTACCCTGCCTCTAACCCCTCCCCACCTCAGGTTGTCACCACAACAGATAAAACCTGTTTTATGGGAGACCAACCTGCTGCCACAATTCCTAAAGTTTATTTGCACAGAAAAATAAAGGCAACTTTTTATTTGTCACCCTGCTGAGAAGAAATATGATTCCTGTCTTCCCACTTCATACTAGCCTTTCCCTTCTCTGCACGTTTTCATCCCATGTTGTTTGATCATTTTACTGAAAGGAGGATTTCTACTTTTGACCTTACCTCTTGCTCTGGTAACATTCCAATTTTCAAACGGTCAGTCACCATTTGCCAATTTTTTTGGGGGTGGGGTGGGTAGGGTGGTGGTGGTCATGTTCCAAAGCTTAAGCATACAAAGCTTTATTTTTTTTAAAGCTTTTTAAACCAGGGTAGCTTGTTTCCCATGTGATAGTGGCTCCTCGGGAAAGCTATTCTTTCATGCAGCCGCAGCGCCAGCATTGATCAGTGGGGAAAGTTCAAGGCGGCAACTCATCAAGCACGGCTTCAATACGAGATTCCAGACAAGGTCTGCAATAAATAAGAGCAGTAACAAAGAATCATATTTCCTTCTCGCACAGAAAATCAGCAGTGACATAGTTCTAAATTTCAGAGTTCAGGCCAGGTGTCTTCTCCCTGCCCTGCAAGTTGAAAGCAGGAGGACTCTCGTCTCTGTGAAGTTAAAGCAACATGCATTTTAGCAACCCTTTCCTTAGGTACAGAATAAAAATGTGCACTGATTATCATTTGAATCGTTCAGATAGAACTGGTATTGCTAAAAACACGTGGTTAGAACATATTTTCCCATATCTGTTTTAATTGACACATCTCCCCTTTATTTCTGGCTTGTTTCCTTCCCCTCCCCCAATAATAATGCCAAAATTTGCATGTGAACATTCAAAAAAAAAAAAAAAACAATCTTTTGCTCTAAGTAGATTGGGGAATTTTTTTTTCTTCAAATGGCAGTAAAAAATATACACCCTGTGAGTCCCTCACAGATTATTGCTATTGATTTCTTTCCTTGAAACGTGGAAATGTTACCAGATGGGGTGTTACGAGTAAGTGTGTGGGTGCAAATGCAGTTTATTGCTGGTGACTAAAAAATCAGAGAAAACCTTTACCGTTTGTGTGCTTGTGTTGTTAATAAACATGAATTTTAATCTCAAACCAGTCCTTACATAAAACTCTGTGCTATGCAATAGGTGATATTTGTAGAGTAAATTTGTATTTGAAGGAAATATGCTTTATGACAGATTCGGCACTCAAAAGGGCATCATAAAGATTTCAAGCATTTGTCCTTTCTGGTTTACGGAAATACAATCTTTGTTTTAAGTTAATGTGATCAATGAACTTTACTTATCACAATCAGATTTCTTTTGTGTTTGTTTTCCTCCCCCCCTCCCAGCTGGCTGCTACTTTGGGTTCTGTGCTCAGGGAAGTGTTAATCAAATTGCTGCAGGTTTCAGGAAGCCAGGTGCCTGTGGGCAAGGCACGCAACTCTGTCCAACCCCATGGGGATGCACCCACTAGGAAAAAAGGCTGACCTTCTGTCACTTCCCTTCTCCTCCCTTTTAATGATTCCTTCTCTATCCTTTTGAGAAGATCTTTCCAGCCCTCTGACCCCTGTTAGAAGAGGAAGGCTTAAACAGCTAAAGTACCCTCAATATAGATAGAGGCTTGCCAAGGAATGCTCAAGAGGCCTTTTAGGAAATGCCAAAAGATGGGAGCCTCTGTTTTCAGTGCATTTAGAAGGCAAATCCAAACCTAACACCATTTCCCTTCTCATTTATTTTATGGAGGCAACCAGTTTGTGCTGATGGACGCGCCCCCCCCGCCCTCCACTTGTCAGCACCACCAGAATCAACACATTCGGAGGAAAGCGGCTGACTTTTAATGATAGTCCTTGGACTGTGCGAGAGCTATTGTCCTCTTTGAAAAACAGCTAGGAAAATGTGTGTCTGGGTGGGTCACTAGGTTGCTACATTGCAGGCTCCATACCCAGCTTTAGTTTTCATGGATAAACAACTGCTGCTGGTAGGTTGTTGCCCCATCCGAAAATGGGGAGTCGCTGAGTGCAGATTTCTGAAAAGAGGGCAATTGTGAGTCTTCACTGTTTTGTACTCTCTTATGTAACTTTGACTAATAACAATTAACATGGGAACTAATAGTAATATGGTGATTCTTAAGTGCTAGGCACTGTTTAATATGATATGATATACATATATATATTTAATCATTGAATTTACTCTATGAATTCTCTGATGGTAGATACTTGGAAACTGGGACAGAGATGGTAAGTGCAATCATACCATTATAAGAAAATTTTGGGTTTAGAAGTTAAGCTCTGTCACTTAGCTCTTTTAAAAAATTAATAGACTTTATTTTTTAGAGCAGTTTTAGGCTTACAGAAAATTGAGCAGAAACTACAGAGAGTTCCCATATGACTTCTCTCACACAATTTTCCCTATTGTTGTCATCTTGCATTAGCATGGTACGTTTGTTACAATTGATTAACCACCAATATTGATACATTAGTTTATATGAGGATTCACTCTTTTGTTTTATACAGTTCTATGAGTTTTGACGAATGCATAATGTCATGGATCCACCATTACAGTATTATACTGAACGGTTTCCATGCTCTAAAAATTCCCTGTGCTCCACCTATTCATCTCTCCCTCCCTCTGAACCCCTGGCAACATCTGATCTTTTTTGCTTTCTAATTTTTATTATAGTAACATATATATAACCTAAAATTTCTCCCTTTAACCACATTCAGATATATAATTTAGTGGTGTTAATTACATTTACAATGTTGTAGCTGTCACCATCATCTATTACCACAACTTTTACATCACCCTCAACAGAAATTCTGTACCAATTAAGCTTTAACTCCCTTCTCAATTAACCCTCCCCAGCCCCTGATAACCAGTGTTCTGGTTTCTGACTCTGAATTTGCTTCTTTTAATTGTTTCATGTCAGTGAGGTCACACAGTATTGCCCTTTTGTGTCTGTCTTGTTTCACTCAACATGAGGTCTTCAAGGTTCATCCATGTTGTTGCATGCATCAGAACTCATTTTCCTTTTCATGACTGCATGATATTCCATTGTATGTATATATCACATTTTGCTTATCCATTCATCTGTTGATGGAACTTGGATGGCTTCCATCTTTTAGCAATTGTGAATAATGCCACTATGAACATCAGTGTGCAAATATCTGTTTGAGTCACTGCTTTCAATTTTTTTGAATACATACCCAGAGATGCAATTGCTGGATCATATGGTAATTCTATACTTAATTTTCTGAGGAACTGTCAACTGGCTGCACCATTTTACTACATTCCCTCCAACAATGAATGAGTGTTCTTATTTCTCTACATCCTTGTCAACATTTATTATTTTCTGTTTTTTGAACAATAGCCATTTTAATGGGTGTGAAATGGTATCTCATTGTGGTTTTGATTTGCATTTTCCTGATGGCTAAGGATGTTAAGCATCTTTTCACGTGCGTTTTGGCCATTTGTATATCATCTTTAGAAAAATTACTGTTCAAGTCTTTTGACCATTTTCTTGATTGGTTATCTTTTTCTTGTTGAGTTGTAGGATTTCTTTATAGATTCTGGAAATCAAACCCTTATCAGATAGATGGTTTCCAAATATTTTCTCTCATTCTTCCTGAGATCCTCTGATGCACAAAAGTTTTTTAATTTTGATGAGGTCCCATTTATCTGTTTTTTACTTGTGCTTTTGGTGTAAGGTCTAAGGTACCATTGCCTAACAGAAGCTCATGACAATGCTTCCTTATGTATTCTTCTAGGAGTTTTGTAGTTGTGGCTCTTATATCTAGGTCTTTGATCCATTCTGAGTTAATTTTGAGTTAATCATGTGGTATGAGTTAGGAGTTCCCCCTTCATTCTTTTGCGTATGGAGATCCAGTTCTCCCAGTACTATTTATTGAAGAGTCTATTCTTTCCCAATTGAGTGGACTTGGCACCCTTGTCAAAAATCAATTAACCATAGATATATGAAGGTCTTATTCTGAACTTGCAATTCAATTCCATTGGTCTATATCTCTATCCTTGTGCCAGGGCTATGCTGTTTTGACCACTGCAGCTTTGTAATAGGTTTTAGAGTCAGGACGTGTGAGTCCTCCAACTTTGTTCTTTATCAAGATGGTTTTGGCTTTTCAGGGCCCCTTACCATTCCAAATAAATTTGATGATTGGCTTTTCCATTTCTGCAAAGAAAGTTCTTGGGATTTTGAATGGGGTTGTGTTCAATTTGTAAATTATTTTGCGTAGAATTGATATCTTGACGATATTTAGTCTTTCAATCCATGAATATGGAAGTTCCTTCCGTTTATTAAAGTCTTTTTTGATTTCTTTTAGCAAAGTTTTGTTTTCTGCATTTAAGTCCTTTACATACTTGGTTAAATTTATCCCTAGACCTTTGATTCTTTTAGTTGAAATTTCAAATGGAGCATTTTTCTTGATTTCCTCATTGGGCTGTTCATTACTAGTGTATAGAAACGTTACTGATTTTTGGCATGTTGATCTTTGTGCCAGTTTGAATTTATTATGCCCCCCAAAACACCATTATCTTTGATGCAATCTTGTGTGGTGATAACTCTGTAGGTGATAACTGTGATTAGATAATTTCCGTAGAGGTGTGGCCCTGCCCATTCAGTGGGGGCTTTGATTAGTTCACTGGAGCCCTATAAAAGTTCAGACAGAAGGAGCAAGCTTGCTACAGCTAAGAGGGTGTTTTGAAGAATGCACAGGAGCTGAGAGAGGAGCTGCAGCTTACAGGGACATTTTGGAGACGGCCTTTGAAAGCAGTCTTTTGCTCCTGAGAAGCTAAGAGAGGACAAATGCCCCAAGAGCAACTAAGAGTGACATTTAGAAGAGGTGCTGCAACCTAGAGAGGAATATCCTGGGAGAAAACCATTTTGAAACCGGAACTCCAGAGCAGATGCCAGCCATGTGCCTTCCCAGCTAACAGAGGTTTTCCAGATGCCACTGGCCATCCTCCACTGAAGGTACCCAATTGTTGATGCTTTACCTTTGACACTTTATGGCCTCAAGACTGTAACTGTGTAACCAAATAAACCCCCTTGATAAAAGCCAATCCATTTCTGGTATTTTGCATTCTGTCAGTGTTAGCAAATGGAAACAATAGCATACCCTTCCACTTTGCTGAATCTGTTTATTAGCTCTGGTAGCTTTGTTGTAGATTTTTCGAGACTTTCTATTTATAGGATCGTGTTGTCTGCAAATAGTAAAAGTTTTAGTTTTTTCTATTCAGTTTGAGGAATGTCGTTTATTTCTTTTTCTTGCCTAACTGCTCTGGCTAGAACTTCCAGTACAATGTTGAATTACAGTGGTGACAATGGGCATCCTTGTCTTGTTCCTGATCTTACAGGGAAAGCTTTCAGCCTTTTGCCATTAAGTATGATATTAGCTGTGGGTTTTTCATAGATGCCCTTTATCATGTTGAGGAAGTTTACTTTTATTTCTAGTTTTCTAAGTGTTTTTATCAAGAATGGATGCTGGGTTTTTTTTTTTTTTTTTTGTCAAATGCCTTTTCTGCATCAATTGAGATGATCATGCAGTTTTTTTTCTTTGTTCTGTTAATGTGGTGTATTCCTTAATCGATTTTCTTATGTTAAACCATCCTTGCATACCTGGAATAAATCCCACTTGATCATGGGGTAAAATTCTTTTAATGTGCTGTTGGATTCAGTTTCTAGTATTTTGTTGAAGATTTTTGCGTTTATGTTCATATTGTTCTGTAGTTTTCTTTTCTTGTGGTATTTTTATCTGGCTTTGTTAGAGGATGATGGCCTCATACAATAATTAGTGAGCATTCCCTCCTCTTCAATTTTTTGTACATGTTTGAGCAGGATCAGTGTTAATTCTTGGAATGTTTGGTAGATTTCCCCTGTGAAGCAATCTAGTCCTGGGCTCTTTTTTGTTGGGAGGTTTTGATTATTGATTCAATCTCTTAGAATTGGTCTGTTGAGATCTTCTATTTCTTCTTCTAGAGTCAGTGTAGGTTGTTTGTGTGTTTCAAGGAATTTGTCCATTTTATTTAGGTTGTCTAATTGTTGGCAAACAGTTGTTCATGGTATCCACTTATGATCCTTTTTATTTCTGTGGAGCCAGTGGTAAAGCCTCCCTCTCATTTATGATCTTAATTGTTTTCCTCCTGTCTCTTTTTTTCTTTATCAGTCTAGCTAAGGTTTGTCAATTTTATTAGTTTTTTCAAAGAACCAACTTTTGGTTTTATTTATGCTCTCTGTTTTTTTTTTTTAGTCTCTATTTCACTTATCGCCACTCTAATCTTTGTTATTTCTTTCCTTCTGCTCACTTTGGTTTAGTTTGCTGTTCTTTTTCTAGTTCCTCCAAGTGTGCAGTGAGGTCTTTGATGTGAGCTCTTTCTTTTTATTTAATGAAAGCATATAAGACTATAAATTTGCATCTGAGTACTGCCTTCACTGCATCCCATAGGTTTTGATATGTTGTTTTCACTTTCATTTTTCTCAAGATAGTTTCTGATTTCCCTAGAGATTTCTTCTTTGACTGATTGATTGTGGGAGTGTGTTATTTAACGTCCATATATTTGTGGATTTTTCAGGTCTATGCCTGTTACTGATTTCCAGCTTCATTCCATTGTGATCGGAGAAGAAGCTTTGTATAATTTCTTCCTTTTTAAATTTATTGTGACTTGTTTTAGGACCAAACATGAGGTCTATCTGGAGAACAATCCATGTGCACTTGAGAAGAAGGTATATCCTGCTGTTTGGGGATTCACTGTTCTGTATATGTCCGTTAGCTCTAGTTCATTTAACATATTATTCAAGTTCTCTATTTCCTTATTGATCTTCTGTCTAGATGTTCTGTCTATTGATGAAAGTGGTATATTGAAGTCTCCAACTATTATTGTTGAAGTATCTATTTCTCTCTTCAGTTTTGCCAGTGTTTGCTTCAAGCATTTTGGGGCACCGTGGTTTGGTGCATAAATATTTATGATTGCTATTTCTTCTTAGTGGATTGACCCTCTTGTTAATATATAGTGTCCTTCTTTGTCTCTTGTGACAGCTTTTGACTTAAAATCTATGTTGTCTGGTATTCGCATAGCTACCCCAGCTCTCTTTTTGTTTTATTTTCATGGATTATCTTTTTCCATCCTTTGACCTTCAACCTATATTTGTGGTTTTTGGTCTAAGATTTGTCTTTAGTAAGCAACATATAGTAGGATCATGCTTTTTTTAATGCATTCTGCCAATCTGTGTCTTTTGATTGGAGAGTTTAATTCATTAACGTTTAGTGCTATTACTGTACAGGCAGTACTTACTTCAGCCAGTTTGTTCTTTGGTTTTTATATGTCCTATCTTTTTTGTCTCTTTTTTCCTTTTTTGCAGTCTCCTTTTAGGTACAGTTGTTCTTTTGTGATGCATCTGATTGATCCCTTTCTCATTTCCATTTCGTATATTTTAAAATACTTTCTTTATAGTTACCCTGGGGTTTGTATTACACAACCTTCTATACCTATTAATTTGTAAAGATACCAACTTTACTTCAATAGCATACATGTTCTCTGTTTCTGTTTCCCTCCATTTCCTCTCTTTATGTTGTTTTTGTCCCACATAGCCTCTTTAATTATGCATGTCCATTATCAAGAAATATGAATATTTCTTATTCAATTGTATTCTAACTTGTATAAGGATTAAAGTGTAATAGTCATATATTGAGGATTTAGTACTATTGTGTTTTGCATCAACCCTTTTAGTTACTATTACTGAAGATCTTCATTTCTTTACACTGCTCTAAGCCACTCTCTCCTGGCTTTCCCTTTCAACCTGAAGAAATCCCTTTACCAGTTCTTGTAGGGCAGGTCTTTTGGTGATGAACAATCTAAGTTTCTGTTTATCTGTGAATATTTAAAATTCTCCCCCATTTTTTAATGACAGTTTTGCCAGATGAAGAATTTTTGACTGGCAGTTTTTCTCTTTTAGTAAAGAGGACTTCTTACCTCCATGTTTTCTGATTAGAAATTGGCACTTAGTCTTATTGAGGATCCCTTATATGTGATGAATTGCTTTTCTCTTGCTGCTTTCAGAATTCTCTATCTTTGGCATTTGACATTCTGATTCATATGTGTCTTGGAGTAGGTCTATTAGGGTTTATCCTATTTGGAGTTTGTTGCACTTCTTGGACATATATATTTATGTCTTTCATAAGAGTTGAGAAATTTTCAGCCATTATTTCCTCAAATATTCTTTCTACTCCCTTTCCTTCTCTTCTTCTTCTTGGAATCCCATGATGCATATGTTGGTATGCTTCATGCTTCACACAAGTCCTTTAGATGCGCTCAAGTTTTTTCTATTCTTTTTCTCTATCTGTTCTCCTGACTATATGATTTTAATTGCCTTGTCTTCTAATTTGCTGAATCTTTCTTCTGCCTATTCCATTATGCTGTTGTATGCCACTAGTATATTTTAAATCTCCATAATAGTGCTTTTCATCCACTTAATTTCTATTTTTTCTTTTTAAACTTTCAAATTCTTCTTTATGCTCATACACTGTTTTCTTAATATCCTTTACCTCTATTTCCACCATTAGTTTATTTCCCTTCATCTCCCTGAAATTGATTTAGGAGATTTGTTTGAATGTCTTTGATTAGTTGTTCTAAAGTCTGTCTCTTCTAAAGTTTTAATTTGTTCCCTTGCCTGAGCCATGTCTTCCTGTTTATTAGTATTTCTTGTAATTTTTTGCTACTATCTGGACATCTGATTATTTTTGTGTACTAACTCTGAAGGTCAGTTTCTCCCTCTTGCCTAGGGCATTATTGTAGACTGGCTATGTGGTGAAGCTCTTTTTTGATGCTTGATCCAGCTTATACTGAACCTTTAGAGTAGCCCACATTTGGTGTTCCAATTTTCTCAGGTCTTCTGTACTTGCTTCTTGCCCTGGATGTGCAGTGCAACTTTTAGGATTGCCCTTTAATGTGCAAATGTTTCACCTCCCGGAGAAGGTTCTTTTTGTCTCTTCCTTCTCTGGAAATCCCTATCTGTTCTGTATGTTTTTGTGGAGAATTTTTGCCTCAGCTTCTATGATCTGTTGAACTGCTCCCCCTCTCTAAGTTTCCCCTGTTCATTACACTTTTAAGCCCTGGGATGCATCCTGCCTTATAGCAGATCAGTTTTCCCTTTTTTCCATGAGGGTTTTCTGCCTTATGTAACTTCCCTGTTAGGGTATCCTACCCCAGGGAGCCAGATGGGGTCGATGTTAAATGTTAAAAAAGGCCCATTTTTTTTGTTTAGGTACACCAGCAATCAGACATCGGGTTGGGTGTGTGTGCCTCTTTCTAACAGTTCTGCAGCAGTGTTCTTTTGTTAACAGGTGGCTCTTTTTTATGCATGCATTCACTAGCTGCTTAAGTTCTATCCTGGGTCTCTGCGGCCTTGGGCCCTGTGCCTGATTATGAGTGGGGTTCTAGATCACTGCTGTGAGTAGCACTGTGGTTTGCATCCACAGCAGGAGGTCCTCAGGCTGTGCTGCCTCTTTGTGACTCTTGAGCTGTGTGGGTCAGAGTGAGGGGTAGGGGGGAGTGGTCCTTGGCTGGCAGGTCAAGGTGTAGATAGCCTACCTTTATTTTGGTGTTTTTTTTTTTCCTTTTTCTTCGATTCTGCATTTGTAGAGTCCTTCTCAAGTTTCTGTCATCCTCCAGTCTCTTGTCTTGCCCCTGACTTCTCCAGGGTGCTCATATTTCAGAGCTACTGATGGGGAACAGCAAAAAATGGGTGAATTTTAGGCACTATGCCTAGAGAAATGGGAGATTTTAAAAGTGGTTTAAAATCAACATGGCTACATAAATAGCCATTGAAAACTTCTCTCCAGAGATTCAGTGAAAAAAGGACAATTCTGCATTGTTTGAAACTCTGGAGGAGGATATAGATGGAGGATGCTGCAAATGCCAAATTGGAGAAAGAGAAGAAATATCAGCTAGGAATCTTACGTCCCAGCCAGCTGGTCCTCTTCCCTCCCTCTCACTCAGTCTCAGTGTGGGAAAGGCACAAAATCAAATGGGACCCCTCCCACCAGGGATATAGTCTATAAAATCTCTCACAGCAGTGAGACATACCCCCACCATTTGAAGACCTGGGGAACAGGAGAGGACATTTCAAAGCCCACGTCATGAGGGACAGAGACTAAGAAAACATGGACCAAGACTGTGTTTCCAGCCCTGGGTCTGAAAGCCCTTCCCCCACCCTAAAGGGAAGCAGCAGCCAACAGCAGTTTTCTTGCCTAGGGGATGGCTGGAGTATTGGGTCAGCTGAGGAAATACTTTGCCACAGGTGTAGCCCCACATCAAGCCAGATTTTGGCCAGCAAAATGAGGGCATAGGAGTCCTGTAGTAGCTCACTTTTGTAGATGCAGCCTGTGCTCAGAGGCAAAGCAGCCTCTGAGGATGATTAAATTACCAAACAGCACCATCTGCTGGGTAGTCCAGAAAGTGCAATGTAATAGAAGCCCTTTTAAAAAGATGCTTCAGGCCTTCATTAGTGCCATAGGAACTGGTCTACATGCCCTGCACAGAAACCCAGCCTGGTTTTGGCTGAGAAATACAGACAACCCAATTGTCAAAGCAGAGCTCTAAAACAAACCCAGATCTTGCTGACTCATGGAAAACAGAGCACCACTGGAAGCCAGCAGATTTGTATTACCACACACAATGAATTTGTTGGGGTGTCCAGTGCCTACCTCTCATCACTGTGGCAGGCCATGGTGGGCTGATTTTGGAGGATAGACTGGGGGGCAGAGCCAATCTGACAACTGGCTAGTGAGAGAAACAAAGAAAAGATAGAGATCAAAGACAACCAGCAAGAAAACCCTGGGCAAAAGAGAGAAAACAACCTCCAGAATAAACTAATCAAGAAAATCAGAAGCCTAAACAGCAAAAAGTCACAAGCCACACCAGGAAACACAAATATATGGCCCAGTCAAAAAAACAGACTAACACCTCAACTGAGATTCAGGAGTTGAAACAACAAATTAAAGATGTTCAAGCAAATCTTCTAAATCAAATTAATGAGTTGAAAGAAAATGTGACAAAAGAGATGAAGGATATAAAGAAGACACTGGGTGACCATAAGGAAGAATTTGTAAGCTTGAAAAAACAAATGGCAGAACTTTTGGGAATGAAAGGCACAATAGAAGAGATGAAAAACACAATGGAGACATATAACAGCAGACTTGGAGAGGCAGAAGAAAGGATTAGTGAGCTAGAGGTCAGACCATCTGAAATTCTACACACAAAAGAACAGATAGGGAAGAGAATGGAAAAATATGAGCAGGGTCTCAGGAAATTGAATGACATCATGAAGCACATGAATATGCATGTTATAGGTGTCCCAGAAAGAAAAGAGAAGGGAAAAGAGGCAAAAAGACTAATAGAGGAAATAATAATGAAAATTTCCAACTCTTGTGAAAGACATAAAGTTAAGGTCCAAGAAGCGCAGTGCACCCCAAACAGAATAGATCCAAATAGACCTACTCCATGACACGTACTAACCAGATTTTTAAATATCAAAGACATAGAGAGAATTCTGAAAGCAGCAAGAGAAAAGCAATCCATCCAATATAAGGGAAGCTCAATAAGACTAAGTGCAGATTCCTCAGCAGTAACCATGGAAGCAAGAAGGCAGTGGTATGATATATTCAAGATACTGAAAGAGAAAAACTGCCAACCAAGAATCCTATATCTGACAAAACTGTCCTTCAAAAATGAGGGAGAGTGTTAAAATATTTGCAGATAAACAGACATAGAGAGTTCATGAACAGAGACCTCCTTTACAAGAAATACTAAAGGAAGTGTTACATACAGATAGGAAAAGATAAGACAGAGAAGTTTGAAGAAGAGTGTAGAAATGAAAATATCAGGAGATAGAAGGAGGGTAGAGATCAGGCATTTGATACTGACCGAGTATAGAATGTTCAAGAGGATTGATTGTATAGATCCAGAAATGGATATCACAATACTGTATGATGGTAGCATAATATTTTGCATACACTGAACAAAGATGACTGTGAGTATGGTTGAAAGAGGACGGTTAGGGGTATGTATGACACCAGAAGGAAAGATAGAAGATAAAGACTGGGCCTGTATAACTTAGTGAAACATAGAGTGGCCAATGATTGTGATTAAAGGTACAAATATAAGAATGTTTTTATATGCAGGAGGACAAATGAATGCCAACTTCGCAAGGTGTTGAAAATGGGATGGTATGGGGAAAAATACAATCAATGCAAATTAGAGTCTGTAGTTAACAGTAATATTGTAATATGCTTCCGTTAATTGTAACAAAGGCAATATAGCAAAGCTAAATGTATATAAGAGGGGTATGGGATTCTTGGCATTGGTGTTGTCTGATCTTTTTATTGTATTTTATTTTTTCTTTTATATTTTCTAGTTATCATTTCTTTCTTTTTCTTTTTCTTTTCTTTTTCTTTTTTTCACCTCTTTCTCTTTCTTTGCAGAATAAATGAAAATGTCCTCATATAGATAGTGGTGGTGAATGCCTAACTATGTGATTATACCAGGAACCATTGGTTGTTTACTTAGAAAGGAATGTATAGTGTATGAATAAAACTGTTTAAAAAATAAACAGAGGGATACAGGTGCTGGAGAAAATGTGGAGAGAGGGATGTACCTAATCACTGTTGGTGGGGAAGTAGAATGGTGCAGCCCATCTGGAGGGCAGTGTGGTGGTTCAACAAGAAGCTAAGTATAGGGTTGTTATATGGTCCTACAACCCTTTTATTGTATATACACTTGGAAGAAATGAGTACAGGCACACAAATGGACATTTGCACAGTGGGGTGTATGGTGGCAGTATTTACAATTCACAGTAGATAGGAGGCCTAAGGGTACATTGAGAGACGAACATAATGGCGAACTGTGGTGTATACATAATGGAATATTGAGTGACTATGAGAAGGAATGAAGTTGTGAGGGAGGTGAATGGACCTTGGTGACAGTATGTTGAGTGAAATAAACCAGAAATGAAAAGACAAACATTATAAGCCTCATTAATATGGACTAACTATAATGTGCAAACTCTGAGAATTGAATCTGAGAACATAGGTTAACAGGGGAAGGCTTTTGGTAAAGGTTCCTAGATTGTAAGTTCTCTATAGCAGTTACATCTATTCCTGAGTTGTAAAGGCTATTTCTAATTCTGAGATGCAGAGCTCTTGTGTATGAACTTGTCAGTCCCTGGAACGTCAGGTATCTGTGTGACATGACACATGAGACTCAGATCCAGAGTTTGGCAGCTATTAATGTCAGGATTATCCCATACAGCAAATGTTAAAGAGGCTGAAAAAGGGATCAGACTTCCATTAGAGATATGAACAAAATGGACTTTGTTAGGAATAAGTTAAACCAGACTAAAGGGTAAAGGATGATATTGACAGTGTTTTAAAATTTCAACTTCTGTGTGAGACCAAAGGAAGAGATGTTTATTTGGTGCAAAATATATATTTTCTATGACATACTGTATAATTTAACTTGTATGTTGAGTTTATTCAAACACCATAATTACATGGAACTTTGAATAGGGAGTGAGATCTGGTTGGTTTGAACAGGTTAGTATGAAGCCCTGATACATCCCAGAGTAATCTGGGCAGAGAATAAAAATTTATTTGCAAAATCCCCTTGAGGGACTGGTGAAAACTGTGGAAATATTAAACTTCCCCACCTGGGGAATTACCGATATTCTCACAAGCATTGGGGATTATCAATTGAGAAGGCCTCACCTTCTATCTTGGGGCTTGTCCTTGTGAAGCTTGTTACTGCAAAGGAGGGGCTAAGCCTACTTATACCTGTGCCTAAGAGTCACCCCAGAGAACCTCTTTTGTTGCTTAGATGTGGCCTCTCTAAGCCAATTCTGCAGGTAAACTCACTGCCTACCTCCCCTACATGAGACATGACCCCCATTGGTGTAAATCTCCCTGGCAACATGGGACATGACTCTTGGGGATGAACCTGGACCTGGCATCATGGTATTGAGAAAGCCTTTTTGATGGCATCATGGTATTGAGAAAGGGGGAAGAGAAATAAAATAAAGTTTCAGTGGCTGAGAAATTTCAAATGGAGTCAAGAGGACATTCTGGAGGTTATTCTTAAGCATTATATAGATATCCCTTTTCAGATTTCAGTGTAGTGGAATAGCTAGAAGGAAATACCTGAAACTGTTGAACTGCAACCCAGTAGCCTTGATTCTTGAAGACGAGTGTGTAACTACATAGCTTACACTGTGTGACTGTGTGATTGTGAAAACCTTGTGGCTCATACTCCCTTTATCCAGTATATGGACAGATGAGTAGAAAAATGCGGACAAAAAATTAATGAATAAATGGGAGGGATGGGGGGTGAGTATGGGATGTTTTAGGTGTTCTTTTTCACTTTAATTTTTATTCTTTTTTTTTGCAGTAATGAAAATGTTCAAAAATTGATTGTGATGATGAATGTACAACTATATAATGATACTGTGAATAATTGATTGTACACTTTGGATGATTGTATGGTATGTGAATATATCTCAATAAAATCAAATAAAGAAAGTGGTTTACTTCCTTCTGAGAGAAGCTGTAGATAATCTTTTATATATGTCACAGAACAAAATCCATGCTCATCAGCATCAGTCAGTTACAGTTGAGTTGGGAATGGCTAAAAGGATTAGGAATTTGACTCCAGAGTATAAGGTATTTGTTGACATTGCTACTGTAGGAAAGGGAGGAATAAAAGCGGGGTTTAAAGGTTCATGTTTATTCTTAGATTAACCAAGGGCCCCTTCCCCTGTTCTCTTTATTTTGTTCTCAGTATGCACATACATACCTGGGTACATGTGTTCACATTCAGGATACACTCATATTTTCTATAATCATGATATAATTAGAAGTAATAATATCTAAAGAGTTTGAAAACATTTCCCCCTGATTATAAAATTAATGCATGTTTATTGCATAGACTTTGGAAATATAAAAAAATATAAAGATATTCATTTCTTCACCTACATACAAGGATAACCATTATATGCATATTGGGGACCACAAGTTTTTTCTATGTGTACACAGACACACATACACACACAATTCATAGTCTGTAACCTACATTTTTAATGCAATTTTATTGAGATATACTCATATACTACATAATCCATCCAAAGTATATGACCAGCAGCACACAGTATCATATATAGTTGTACATTCATTGCCACAATCAATTTTTTGCATTTTTATTACTCCAATATGAAGAAAAAATATAGAAATATATAAAAAATAAATAAAAAGAATGCTCAAACCATTCCAGACCCCATATCCCCCCATCATTTATTTTTTGTCATTATTTTATTACTCATCTGCTTATACACTGGTCAAAGGTAGTGTCAGTCAGCAGGTTTTCACTATCACACAGTCACATTTAAAAGCTATATAGGTATACAATTATCATCAAGAATCAAGTCTACTGGATTACAGTTCAACAGATTCAGGTATTTCCTTCCAGCTTTTCTAATACACTAGAAACTAAAAAGGAATATCTATATAATGCATAAGCATAAACTCCAGATTGACCTCTCAGCTCTATTTCAGATCTCTCAATCACTGAAACTTCATTTTGTTTCATTTCTTTTCCCCCTTTTGGTCAAGAAGGCTTTCTCAGGCCTATGATGTCAGGGCCAGGCTCATCCCTGGGAGTCATGTCCCACATTGCTGGGGAGATTTACATCCCTGGGAGTCATGTCCCATGTAGGGGGTAGGGTAGTGAGTTCCTCTGCAGAACTGGCTGAGAGAAAGAGGCCTCATCTGAGCAACAAAAGAGGTTCTCCAGGGGTGACTCTTAGGCATAATTATAAAGCATGTAGCCTACTTTTTAACTTAATATTATATTCTAAGCATTTCTTTTTATCATTAATGTATTAGTTATTATTGCTGCATAACAGGCCATTCAAAAAATCCCATGGCATTAAAGAACAGAATCATTTTATTATTATCTGTCATGGTTCTGGGGGTTGGCAAGTCTCAGCTAAGTGGCTCTTGCTTGTGGCCTCTCATGCAGTTGCAGTCAGGTCAGGGTTTGGATTAATTATCTGAAGGTTGCTTACTCACATGTCTAGTGTTTAGGCTGGAAAGACTCTGTCTCTGTGGAGTCGCTCCTGTCTGGTGGCTTCAGAGTAGCTGTGTTCCTTATATGGTAACTCAGGGCTTCAAAAGTGCATGTTCATAGAGAAAGGCCAGTTTGGAGCCAAATCACCTCTTATGATTTAGTCTTGGAAGTCACCCAGTTATTTCTGTCCCATGTTTTTCACTGAGGCAGTTACAAAGGCCCATCTGGGTTCAAGGGGAAACATGTCTCTCCCCTTGGACATAGACCTCCTGAGTGGTGTATGAGTTACCTTTTGATACAACAAATTACCACAAATTTAAAATAACACATACATACTATCTTACAGTTCTGGAATTCAGAAATTCAAAATGTGTTTCACTGGGCTGAAATAAAGGTGTCAGCAAGGCTATGCTATCTCTGGAGGCTCTAGGAGAGAATCTGTTTCCTTGCCTTTTCCAGCTTTTAGAAGTCATCTGTATTACTTGACTTGTGGTCCTTTCCTCCATCTTCAAGACCAGCAGCATAGCATCTTCAAATCTCTGACCTCTGTTTATATCATCTCATCTCCCTTTTTTTCTGACTCATATTCTCCTCCCTTTCTTTCATTACGATGCTTGTGATTACATTGGGCCCACCTGAATAATCCAGGATACTCTTTCCATCTCAAGGTTCTTAACCTGATCACATCTGCAAAATTCCTTTTGCCATGTAAGGTAACAAATTCATAGGTTTCAGGGATTAGGGCACTGGCATCTTGGGGGGCCATTATTCAGTCTTCTGCAGTGGGAAATGGCAAGGATCTGGGACTAAGATATAGTTAATTTTGGATATACAATCGGTCATAATTAGGTAAATTCAGTGGTTGAATTTTATTGCTTGACTGTCATCATTTATGTAGTCTTCCTCTAGTGTTAAACATTTAGGATGTTAGGAAGTTAAACATTTTTTAATATATTTATTCATGATTTTGTATTTTTTTTTGGTTTGTTTTTGGTTCATTGACTGGTCATGATTTTACCTATTTTTCCCACAGGATTATCATGTTTTTCTTATTGACTTTCAGGAACTCTTTGTATATAAGATGTATTAAACCTTTTCATCATTTGAAAACAAATGATAGTTTTAGAAGTTTTATACTTTTATAAAATAAAATATCTTTTCTTGTATTCTTCCTTTCTTTGTTTTTATGATTAAAAATTGCTTCCCTTACATAGATCAGATAAATATTCACCCATAGTTGCTTTATGATTTAATTTTATACTGCTTGCTGTTTGAATGGTAAATTTACATACACATGCTTTATTTTATTTTGACTATGTAAAGAATAGAAGAGGAAAGAGAGGTGTGTAAGCAGTTGATTTGATTTTAGTAGAAATAAATTGCCAGGTTATTTGCTATCAATGTGATTCAGTCATTTCCCAATTATTTATGGTAAATGGGGGTAAATAAGAAGGAAGATAAATATACATCTGTTAATAATCCCCCAGCCACATTTCAAGACATATCTGTGCTTAGAAACATGTCTAATGGCATTAAATTCTGAAGGAAGAATACTTTCAGTGTTTCTCCATGGTCACATTACAGGGATCGGTGGTACCACTGCCTACAGAAGAAAATTCCTCTCATAAGCTGCTTTTCTCCGGAGGATCTAAGGTTGAGGGCATCTCAGGTGTATCACTTGGCTTGCAGGCCCTAATCTCTAACAATTAGAAATTTATTTCTATGAGTTAAATCCTTGTCTCTATAGGAAGTCTTTAAGAATGGCTCCAGAAAAACACCACATTACACTATGAGGAATCATTGGACCATAAACTTAGCATCAAAAGCAAACAAGTGAATTACCTTTTCCTGAGAGGGTGAAGCAGAACATGTTTGGACCATTGGAGCGAATGTAGGGGAATGAGGGGCCAAGGAATGATTATAGAGTGGTTCAGGGGAGGGGGCTTGGCAGGTACCTGTACAAGTAGGAGGATCTTGGTGGCAGGATCAGACCAATGAGAATGCTCCAGATGATGGAGTAAAAGAAGGACAATACTTACTGAGTATTCACAGCTATCTTCCTCTTCATCTCCCCCATTGTGCCCAATTTTTCCAATTTCTTCTTGGTCCTTTATTAAGTTGAATAAGACTAATGGGTGGGTACCTATTTTTGAAGGCCTGCCACATGCCAGACACTGTACTGGTGTTATAGCAGTGAACAAAACAGACAACAATCCCTGCATTCATGGAGTTTGCATTATTGTGAGGGGAGACAGAAGAACAACAAATAAGGAACTAAAATGTATAGTATGTCAAATGGTGTTAAGTGCTATGGAAATAGAAAAAGCAGGGAAGGATAGGGAGTAGGGAGTGTAGGGTGGGAGCATGCAATTTTACCTGGGATGATCTGAGAGCATCCCATGGTGAAGGTGGCATTTGAGTAAAGGCCTGAAGGAGGGGTAAGAGTGAGCCACGGGGACATCTAGGTGAAGAGGATTTCAGGGCAGAGAGAACATCCTGGCCAATATCCTGAGACCAGAGGGTACCTGGCTCGGTGAATAGTCCCTAGAAGAGAAAGAAAGATAAGAAGAAAGGAGTTAGAGGGGGATGAATTGCAGAGAATTTGGGGGGTATATTTGAGAGAAAGGAGGGAGGTAAATTTTAGGGACAGGTACTATATTTGTGGGTTAAAGAGAGAATGGTGATGCAAGGGACTTAAAAATCTTTTCTGTGTGTTAAGAGTGGATTCTTTGAGTGACTTCAAGAAATATTTAAGTTGCATCATGCAGGACTGGACTACCAGGTGCTTGAGCATTGTGTGGGTTATATGAAGTAATCCAAGGATTTACTATTGAGATGGAGAGACAGAATTGTTGTAGGACCAATAGAGATTATAATCAGGACAGCTGGAGATGTGTATACATTGAAGGGGAAAGGGTGGTACTAGGAAAGACAGCAAGAAAATTGTAGTAGGAGGAGTCAAGATAAATGGGGTAAAAGTGCTGCAAGGTTCAGGAAGTTTTTCTGGGGATGGGGCACTGGTCAGCATGGTCTTTTGATGCTTCATCTGACCTGCTAGTTAGGTGCTGAGCCAGCTGGCAGTGGAGTTGGATTTTGGGGGATAGCAGTCTAGTGGTCAGGGCTGGTAGGGTATAGAAGTTAGGTGGCAAGGAGTGCATAGGCAAACAGGCCCTCAAAAGGATCTAGAAGGGCACTAACAAAGCCTCTACAGCTTGCTTTCACTATAACACTGAGAAATGCCTATCTGAGCTGATGATCTGGTCCTTTCCCAGTGCCTAGCAATTGTGGGTGCTCAATAACTTTGCTTTTGAATGGATGATGAGAATATGTGGTAGCTAGACTTACTCCTGTCGGTTCCACCTTTGGGCCTCCCCGTCCTGGTTTATAATCATATCTGTTGAATCCATTGCTGCCTTTTGCTGCAGTGACAATGCTTCCATATAGGAGATAGAGTCTTCACTTATATCAGTGGTAGTGAGACAATTTGTCATGCCATTAGGTGTCTAATGTCCATTCCATCTGCACAGATGTGCACCCATGAGGGCAGGTCCATGTATATTTCATTCATTGTTGCATCCTTAGTGCTTGCCACAGTGCTGGCCTAGTGGAGGAGCTCAGCAATATTTGTTGAATGAATGAATGAATTAATGAATGAGTAGGAGACCCCAAAGCCTTTCCCTTCTCCAACATGTACTTACAATTACTCAGATAGAATAGGCTGTTAAACTGCACTCTCTGGAAGTCCTTACCCTATGCTTTCAACCATTAGCATTCCATTTCTAGAAGTCTTCAGTTGCTATGGGATCCTGGCATCTACCTGGCCTGCCCCTAAATGGGGGTGCCTAATGTGCTTAAAGGCCTTGGTAGAGTGGAAAGAACATGGACAGTTGAGCAAGAAAACCTCATTTGAATCTTATTTTTGCCACTTGGTGTCTTTATGAACTGGGGTGTGGCAACCCGTGGCCTGAGCAAAAAAGGCCTGTAGATCTTTGGTGCACAGCAGTCTGCATGACCTAGGCAGCTAAATGTTTAACCTATTGTCTTTCTAAGCCAGTAATGAGAAAAAGGGTAAATTGACCTTAAAATATAGCTTTATGGGAAGCAGGCAGGAAGTGAGAGGGTCTTAGTCTCACAAAAAGAGCAAAATGTAACTGTTCAAGTGTTATTCTAAGTCCTTCCTGCACCACCTCTCAGGTCAGAGTGACCTGTTCCAGGCATCTATGCTCCCCCCACCCTTAGGAAGGCCTTTGTCATAAACCCTTATAAAAGGCTTTCTGTGCTCTTTGCATCACACGGTAGACTTTCCTGTGAATGTGATGCCTGCCCGGCCTGAGAAAGCCATCATGATCTCTCCACGACTTCTCACCCTGTAAGTAAGCCCTGAATAAAAGTTCATGTATCAGAAAATGCTTGTTGTCTTCTTTGGCCTCTGGACTGGCATGGCCCTCATGGACTGCGACATGGGGCGAGTCAAGTAATCTGTTTTCTTACTTGAAAATGGGGTTGCCGTGAGAATATACTCAATAGCATAATTGACAGTCCTTCGTGAATGGTAAAGTCTTTGTAGAAATGTTGGTTATTTTAAGTGGATGGGGTAATGAGCGACTGCTTCCTCTGATTGATTAGAGCAGGTG
Organism: Choloepus didactylus; assembly: GCF_015220235.1. Classification (NCBI taxonomy): domain Eukaryota; kingdom Metazoa; phylum Chordata; class Mammalia; order Pilosa; family Megalonychidae; genus Choloepus; species Choloepus didactylus. The sequence goes on along the minus strand of NC_051310.1, from coordinate 127,480,379 downwards.
TGGGAAGCTCTTACATCAACACTATTATATTCTCTTTTACATGGTTTTATTGTGTTAGCTATAGGGCTGCTGATCTACAAATGTGATGAAACCACCTAATTTGGCCCAGTTTTCAATGACAGTAGTGAAATCTTCTGGATTATGTGGAAAGGCCATCGATGAGGAATCACACAGATTCACTGAGGCCATTAACTCAGTTAAAATGTACCTGGTCTATAGTAGTCTAAATGGATGTGTTAATGGTAAGATAAAAAATCTCTGCGTCTGAAATCTATTCATAGTCTGTTGGTTCTCTGAAGGTATGATGATTTTATTTGGACCGGCTAAAAGATTTGATTTTTCCTTCTGAAGTAGAATACCTGCCTTGGATGTTTTGTACAATGGAACATACATGGACTTGGAAGTCAAAATTGCTAAGTTTTATGGTTTTGTGACTGATTAGCTGTGTAATCACTCTGAGCCTCAGTTTCCTCCTCTGTTGAAAGCAGAGAATGATTACTATATATTGGGGGTTGTTGGGAAGATTAGATGAGATGGTACATGTAAGCATACCTCACCACAGAGCTCACAGAATTATAATTTCTCTCCTCTCCTCCATTCCTCCCTTCTTCATGATGTGCCAGACAAGTTGTAAAATGTTTCTTGAGGTCTCACAAGTGTATTTAAGACCGGAGGGCAAATTTGTTCTAACTCTACTCTATTTGTTACTCTCTGCTATTGATAAGCCAAAAAATGTGCTTTCTAAAGAATGCTTATTTTAGTTCTGGGCTTATCCAATGAAATATTTTTACTTTCCCAGGGAGGAGAGGAGTCAGAAAGCTAGTATGTGGAAATAAGTGCCCCACGAAAGATTGTTATCATTTAGACCAATTAGTATTCTATGATTACCATAAAACAGGCAGGATACAGCACTCAAAAATCACTAGACAGATTAGAGAAGCAAGGCATAAGCAAGACAGAAGGGGGTTAGTGAGAGTTCATGAATGAGAAGTAAGTAGTTTTATTTAATGCATTTACATGCCAAAATTCATTCTGCAAAATTTTTCTTTCTAAAAGTGAAGCATTTAGTTAAATGGGGTAGGGGTGGCCCTTGTACTTTTTAATGAGCTTTGATTCATGCAGATTTTACTATTAGCTTTGAGCAGTCTACCAACATAGATATTTGAAGCTGCTATTGAGTTCCATCTGTTGATGGGGTTGAATTAGAATTCTGAAGGAGCCAATGAAAATTACATGCAAACATTATGGCCATTTGTTATCATTGTAACATGTGATAATGTCATTGCTGCCTTACAAAGATGATGACCTGAAAGGCCATGACATTATGACATTACATTTTATCAATAATGAAAAATTGCTGCCTTTGCATGGTGGTTGGTGAGCTCAGACGACTATGGAAGGGGGTCCAAGACTTTTTGTTTGTGCCAGACTGAAAACAGAAACAGATCGACAGTTAGAGATTCATTAGTTAGCCAAAGGAAAAAAAAAAATTACATCTTTTCTTACTATCTGACAGGGAAGTAAGAGGACCTCATTGACCCTAGAGGTTTAATATTCATTGGTGAGAAGCTTGCTTCCAAGCCACTTAAATGGTGCTTTAAAAGCTGCCTTAATAACAAGTTTTAAGGCTTGAGGGTAAATGTGTTACCCAGATAAGCTTTGATGTGTGAGCATCAACAGAGAGTGTGCCTTTTTGAAAAGAGAGGCTGGGGCCTAGCAGATGGGCTTTCATTCCAGGAATAGGGAACAGCTGATGTTAAGACACCCTTAGCTTTTTAGCTTGTTCTTAGATGGGAACTAGGAAATGGGTTCCGTGGCTGCTGAAACTGTTCGTGCATTTTCTTCAACATTTAGTGGACAGCAAAAGGACATAATGTGGGCTAAAGAGTGACTCCAGATTATTCAAAGTCTCACAAAATATAGCTGTTTTTTTCTGACTGTGAGGGGTGATAAATCTGGTACCTGTAGATGTGCAAAGAAAACTTAAGCCCACATGCCTTGGCTGAAAGTTTCACACAAGAAAGCTTTGGCTTCTAAATGAAGAGTCTGAGGCTTTTGCAAGTCTTAGAAGAGATAATTTACACAAAAACACGAGGAAGGGGCAATATGGTAACTTGTCTAGCTTGCTTTTTTCCCCTTGCATTTATTCTATCAGAGAGCTATAAAGAGTGTGTTACACATACAAAGTGCCAAGTCCAGGCCCTAATATAAAAAGTTGAAAGGAATGTAAAAATCTTTCGATTTGAGGTGTAAAATAGATTTTTTTCTCTTTTCTTTTTTTATGCAGGTGTTTCATGGCAGACACATAAAATACCTATTTATTTGTAGTGTTTCCATTTTCACTTTTTGCTTTGGCTTAGGTTTGGGGGAGTTCATGTCAATATCAATTTCTTGGGAGAGAAACAAACTGACCACGCTTGTCCTGGGCTTACCTGAAGGGATCATTTCCCTCTAGCGCCTCAGTTTTGTGCACGTTTTGAGGAGTGTGTATATGTGTGTGGGGGTGCATTGTTCCACCCCCTCCACCCCTACCAGCCTTGAGTACCCTGGTGGAGGCCATGATCCTGAGAAGCAGAGTCCTTTCCCTGTGCTGAAGCTGATCTGACTGTCCACATTCCTGGCGGAATCTAGCCCAGCCTCCGTGGTGAGGCTGGCCCAGTCTGACCCTGCAGTGCCAGTCATTCTGAGTTCACTGTTGGGAAGGTCTTCCCAGGGCCTCTTGGCTGCGTTGACTCCCATTCATCTTGCAGCTCTCAGCTCAAGCCTTCTTGAGCATGTCACATTGATGTCTGTCTCCCTTATGCCTAGCACCATGTTTGCCATATTACAGGAGCTCAGTATATATATGATACTGAGAGTTACCCTGGGAATTACTGCTAGAAATATACTCATTGGTCCTGAAATACTTGGGAAAACTCAACACATTCATTCTCTGGCTTGGGAAGAAGGGTCTGCTTTGTTTATAGCTACTTTTTGGCTACATGGGGATAGCCCATTTGACTAGGAAGAAGAAAAAGGTTTGGCCAAGCAGCTGAGAATGTGGGAAAATACAGGATGCTTTAAGTAATCCATAAAGAAGGGTGGACCCAATTGGGAGCATTAAAAGATGTTATGGTCCAGGGAATGCATCACTAAGCCATTTTACAAATTCTAAATGCTCTCCCTTCCATCTGTTTCTCCAGTTAAGCTCTGCTGTCTGAATGAAGACTTTTTTGAGTTCTCTATCCTTTGTTGCTCCTCTTTTACTGGGAATGTTCTTAGCACTTATAATCTATAGCACAGAACTCTACATTGTCTCATATTGTTTAGACTATTTCCTTGTTTTTCTTATTGGTCTGAGAGATCATGTCTTAAATGTTTTTTAAAACACAATGCTTCGGGTTTTGAAGACCACACAGCAGTCGACCCCCTGTGCTCTCACCAAATAAACACTTGTTGACTGATTTTAATTCAATTAAGTATTTTTTTACAAAGTGCCCAGTGGGAAAGATGTTTTCTCTCATGTGGTTTTAGGTCAGTGCTTCTGAAACTTTAATGTTTATATAAATCACCTGGGTGTCTTGTTAAAATGAAGATTCTGACTGGTAGATCTGGGATGAGGCCTGAGATTCTGTTTCTCACAAGCCCAGGGGATACCGAGTAGCAGGAGTTTAAAGCAGTGGTTCTCAAAGTGTGGTTTCTGGACCAGCAGCATCTGCATTACTTGGGAACTTGGGAACTAGAAATGTAAAATCAGAAACTCTTATTTGGGACCCAGGAATCTGTTTTAAAAATCCTCTTAGGTGATTCTGATGCATGCTCAAGTTGAGAACCACTGGCTATAGGTAGTGTTTCAAATATTTTCTTGTCAGCACAGCATTAATTGGGCTACTCAAGTATCTTCTGTGCATTAAAAATAAATAATTATGTTTCATTTCATAACTGTTCAGTTATGGTTTTTATGTCATTTCCTTCTGAAACACTTGGAAGTCTGGCCTTCCTATTTTGTATTACTTCAACCAGGTAAGGCCTTGTACATGGATAGAGAAAATTGTTATGTTGTCTAGCATAATTTGAAGGGATACAAGAATACAGCTCCTTTTTTTCAGCTGCCTTCCAAAAGGTGATGCCTGAAGTTCAATCTTTGATTATTAATTTCCCTGGCTTAAGATATTATTAGATGCCAAATACCCCTGGGATGGGTAACCCATTAACCTATCAGTGAAGAATACTGGATTAAGAATGGGCTTGTGGAAGAACCCTGACGTACTAGGATTTACCATTCTAAGCTTCAGTGATTTGCAAGTAATCTTGAGGATTAATGGCATTTAGTAACTGCAAATTTTGCTGACTCAGAAAAGTACTTAATACATGAGAAATGCTATTATGACAGTTGGTTCTTTATCCTCTTATTATAGTTTTTTACTGTTTTATTTGAGAAATTATTACTGTGGAATTTTCAAATTAGCTACTGGATTTATACATTTGGGTTTTGGAGTGGACCCAGATCGTCTCAATGTCAACAGTGTTCTGGCCTGGATTCTGACCAGTAGGCAAGTTTGAATGGGCAGTGGGGAGGACAGGAGAGTCTGAGTCCCTGGGGAATGGGGGTGGAAGAAGGGATGTTTCCCGAGAGGAGAGTTGGGCACCAAAAAGGGCAGTGAAACAGAAGGGAGTGTTTGAGCTGAAAATAAATTTTGCCCGAGCCAGGTAGTGTTCCAGCCTTTTCAGAAAAGTAAGAAGAGTTTAAGTGGTGGTTTCCCATGTTATCAGCAAATAAAGTTTTGGTAGAAGGTTGTGTCAGATGAGAGGTATGTATAAAACCAAGCACAAAGTCCAAAATTGTAGGCTGATGTTTTTGGAGTGGGGGTCCAAACAATAGGGGATATTTATACACAATGTAGTTGAATATTAAGGTTGCATGGATGTCCTTTCATTTCCCTAGAATTCTTTTAGTGGTGCTTTGGCTTGCTTCCTGTTGGGAGTAGAATCCCAGGACGTCTGCCAAGATGTATTACTTAATGTTCTCTGTTTCTCCAAGGTTCAGTAAGCAAAAAGGGTTATTCTGAGCAAGCTGCTGGGACGATGACAGGAACAAACACCTCAATGTATAAATTTGGGACCTTTAACCTCTCAGCTGTCAAATTTCAATATTTCTGGTCACAGTGTCAAATGCATTCTGGTATCCATTTCAGAGAGCTCTGATGGAAAAATCAAAGTTTGCTTTTCTATTTATACACTGTTAGTAAGTTGTTGAAAGAAGAATAAAACAAGGTGACTGCTAGACATATTTTGTATTTGTGGCTTTACAGCTTCAGCATAGTAAACCAGTACCTCTCTCTTCTCTGTAACTTATAATGAATGCTCCAAATGACTTAGTGTTATTGCCAGCTCTATCTCCCCTTCTTTTTAAGAATGACAAACACATTTTTGTAGCATGTTGTAGGCAAAGTTCAAAACCAGGACTATGAAGGGCATAGGGTAATATGGTCTAAACCATGACTTTAAGACCTTTTCATCTAAAATCAGATGTGTGGATGTACATGAAGGAAGCAGCAGGAGTTTATCTCTCATTTTATTTTACAAATCTGTGAATAATAATCTTAGGAATAATATTGGGATGGAGAGCAAGGGGTTCATATTCTGTTATGTGGACATAGTACTGTTTTTGGTAGTAGTGCTGTGTTTTGTTTTGTCCTGTGCAGTTCTGTAGACACATCTTCCATCATAATGACCTTTCTGACAGCAGATGGGTGGGGGAAAAATGGTTGGAGAAAACCATTTTCCTTTCAAGCAGTAAGTAATAATTACTTGAGGTGTGTGACAACGATGGAGTGGGCGGACTTGCCTGAGACCCATACTGGAAACTTCCTTTTACTCTAACTCTCATTGCATTCTTTGTCATAACATTTGTGCATAATAGAATGTTTAACTCTTATCTTTTCTGGAGATCTAAGAAGCTTGGGGATTATTCAATTCCACAGATGTTTTTGGGTGACTTTCTGGGACTCTCAAAGCTGGGCTGAACCCAGGTAGACTCCATGCATATCCATTTTATAGCCATAGAGCCAAGGAAGGGGCCACCGTGGGTTGCTGCAAAGAGAGTGGACAGTTACAGTGGAAGCTCTGCTTTCTGCCAGGTAATGCATCACAGGATATAAGGAATATGAGTAATGGCCATGTCCCTCTTGGGCCCAGGGAATTGAACATTCTCCATCCATGCCTATTGGAACACTTGCCTATTGACAAAGAAAAGTCTAGGTTCTTTATGTAAGTCCATTTCAAATATTGGTAAATCAGAAATTTACAGCAATAATCAATGAGGAAAATATCCAAATTTGTGACAGTGGAAATTATCCATGTGCATCATGCCTCTTGTAGAGAAATGAACAGTGGTGGGGATGGTGTATGAGGACATATCCTGCTTTTTTCAGTGCTGCTGTTTTCTTTTAGACAGAAACAATAGTTTCTTGTAAGAGTACCACAAGATCAATGCACATTCCTTCTTTTATAACCTATTTGATATTTTTCTGTCAGTACTTCCCTCTGCTTAGGGTGTAAGTTCCACCACACAGGTGACTTACCGTTCACATTAGTACCCAATCATATGATTTCTTTTCCTCTTGTATTAATATTTCATGTGTACACATATTATTTTCTAGGTAAGACTGAAGCTTCTTCATGGCACATTTCTGCTTATGGTGTCTCCATTTTTCTATAGCTATCCCAAGGGATTTATGTCAGTTCAAGTTACTGCCTCTGCTTGACAATCCATTTCTATCCAGTGTTTTGCATCCTGAAGCCTCTCTGTCTTCTGTCAAGCCCACATTGCTATAACCAGGGAGTAGAGCACTGGTGCCCCAAATGCCATCAACAAGAGGTTTTCCCGTCTTCTCCATAACTGGAAACCTCAAACTGGCCCTCTTTCCTTCCAGCCTCTGCCTGCTGTCACTTAACTTTTCATTCTAGGCCACTCTTTTCTTCTCTCTTCTTTTCCCAGATCCAGGGTCTTCAAACCTCCTGTCTCTTGGGATGCTCCAGGAAATCATTTACTTTGTTAAAATAAGCCTCAATCAATGAATGTGAATGTAAAAGATTTCAATACTTGTAGAGGCAGGAGAGCCTTGTTGTAACTACTCCATTCCACTGAACTGAAAGCTGGTTTTGCCCCCGACTCTCTAATGTCTAAGCTATTCTTATTGCATTTCTCACCTCACTATTTTATTTGTCCAAGGATTTTGGAGTTGCAGTAAGGAGACCTTGCAATATCCTGTGACCTTTCCCTCAGTATGCATGCAGTTCACCGGAAAAGGGAATGAGAAAGCATTCTTTCTGAGTTGAAGGGGTTAGGGGTGAACCACTCACACAGGAAGAGATTATTTGGATGTACACACATACACTGTAAAATTTCTCTTATCCAACCTCCCTTCCATTCCCTCTGGAAAATACACTGAGCCCAAGGCACATTGAACACCTGCACCAATATTCTTCTCTCTGGTACTCAGGAAACTTCTGTCAGGTGAGTTAATGCTAACCAAGCATCAGTTGTTTGTTCCCAAACCTGTTATGCCACTTGTACTTACTGTAATTACATAATTTAATTAAATACTTCATAATCGATGAGATATGAGCAGAAAAAGAAAGAGGATTTTTTTTCTACTAAAACTAAGTTAGACAGGCTCAATAAAATCAAGTCTAAAATTTTTACTGGTGTATAAGATATGAATATCAGACTTTACAGAGTAGATTCAGAGGTCATAAAATGCTAGAACTGCAAGGAAATTTAGGCATGACTCCCTCTTCTGTGCTACCCAGAGCTTTTGTTCTTATCTCTGCTATTTTAATTACCACACCATATTATAGTTAATTATCAGAGTCATCTTCCCCAGCTTCCCCATTTGTAAGCTTTCTGAGAGCAGAGACCAAGTGCTATTCATCTTTTTGATCTTCAGCACTTAGGACGGGGCCTGCACCATGATACATGCTCTTTAAATGTGGGTGGACTTGGGAAGACGGTTGCTGCAAAGGAGAGGCTAGGCCTCCCTATGGTTGTGCCTAAGAGCCTCCTCCCGAATGCCTCTTTGTTGCTCGGATGTGGCCCTCTCTCTCTGGCTAAGCCAACTTGAAAGGTGAAATCACTGCCCTCCCCCCTACGTGGGATCGGACACCCAGGGGAGTGAATCTCCCTGGCAACGTGGAATATGACTCCCGGGGAGGAATGTAGACCTGGCATCGTGGGACGGAGAACATCTTCTTGACCAAAAGGGGGATGTGAAAGGAAATGAAATAAGCTTCAGTGGCAGAGAGAATCCAAAAGGAGCCGAGAGGTCACTCTGGTGGGCACTCTTACGCACACTTTAGACAACCCTTTTTAGGTTCTAAAGAATTGAGGTAGCTGGTGGTGGATACCTGAAACTATCAAACTACAACCCAGAACCCATGAATCTCAAAGACAGTTGTATAAAAATGTAGCTTATGAGGGGTGACAAGGGGATTGGGAAAGCCATAAAGACCACACTCCACTTTGTCTAGTTTATGGATGGATGAGTAGAAAAATAGGGGAAGGAAACAGACAAAGGTACCCAGTGTTCTTTTTTACTTCAATTGCTCTTTTTCACTCTAATTATTATTCTTGTTATTCTTGTGTGTGTGCTAATGAAGGTGTCAGGGATTGATTTGGGTGATGAATGTACCACTATGTAATGGTACTGTAAACAATCAAAAGTACGATTTGTTTTGTATGATTGCGTGGTATGTGAATATATCTCAATAAAATGAAGATTAAAAAAAAAAAAAAAGACATAATGCTGAGCAAAATAAGCCAGGCACAAAAAGAGAGATATTGTATGTTACCACTAATGTGAATTCTATGAAAAATGTACAATGTTTTATACTGTAGAATGTAGGGGACCTAGAGATACCAATTAGTGGAGGGGGAATGATAATCTAATAAGAACAGATAAACTATGGAGGGTAATCTCAATGTTATGGGAATGCTCAGGAATGATTATGGTTTGTAAACTTTCTTGGATATAGTAAGATCATGTTGGAAGCAAGAGAGTTATTTTAGGTTTTTTTTTTTCTCTTATTCCTTTGTTTTCTTAGGGGTTGTTAATTTTCTTGGGGTATCGTAGGAACATGTTGGAAGCAATGTAGTTATTTTAGATTATGTGTTTTTCTTACTCCTCTGTTTGGACATGGTTTATTAATTTTCTTGGGGTATGGTAGGAACATATTGGAAGCAAAGTAGTTATTTTAGGTTATTTGTTTTCCTTAATCCATTGCTTTGTTTGAAATGTTGTGGGGTTTTTTTGGTTGTTGTTTGCCTGTTTGTTTTTAATTTTTTGATAAACAAAGTTAAAAAATTGAAAAAAAATCAGTAGAAAAATGGGAGTAAAAACTAAATGACAAATAGGGTGGGATGGGGGGATGGTTTGGGTATTCTCTTTTCACTTTTATTTTTTATTCTTATTCTGATTTTTTCTGATGTAAGGAAAATGTTCAGAAATAGATTGTGGTGATGAACGCATAACTATATAATCATACTGTGAGCAGTTGATTGTATACCATGGATGACTGTATGGTTTGTGAATATATTTCAATAAAACTGAATTAAAAAAAAAATAAATGTGGGTGGAATAAAAGAATGAATGGATGGGCCTGATCTCCTTATTTTCAGGTGAGTCCACGAAGGCCCAGAGAGGTCCAGTGACTTTCTCAAAGACACACAGTGATTTGGTATTAGAAAAGAAATAACGTTTCTGATTTAAGTTTTTTTCCTTACGTTCCCCTTTCGAGAAATCTACCCAGCGTGGGTTCCATACACAAGCAGTGTAACAACTAGTATAATTTAGGCTGTATCCAAAGAGGTTGGGGCCACCTGTGGCCTAGGTAACTGGAGAGAGGTGAAGAGGGTGGTGGGAGTAGTTGTCTGCTGACAGCTCTGTCCTGGGCCAAGGTTTTCAATTATGGCTCTTCCAGCTCATTCATGAATAACATCTTCAAGGGAGAAATGCACCCAAAGATCAGATGCTTCTCTAAAGCCACACCGTGAATATGTTAGAACGACTGTGTGGAACAAGGAGAGCAGTGCAACTGGGCTGAGAGCAGAAGGAGGCAAGTGGCTCCTGGCTCATGTCTGCTCCATTGGGAGGCTCTGAAGTGGCTGCCAAGGCTGCTTGTCTGAGCTCCCTTCTGGGTGGACACCTAGTCCCCTTTAAAAGCTGCTTTCTAGAGAGCAACCAGAATGATTCTTTCAAGGAACAAGTCAGATGATGCAGCATCTCTGCTCAAAACCCTGCTATGGTTTCCTCAAAATAAAACTGTAATTTTATAACTGTCCAAAAGGTTCTCTATAACCTAGGGGTAACCCCCATCACATCCTTATGACTCTGACTTTGTCACTTACCACTCCCCACTTGCTCACCACGCTTCAGCACAATGGTCCCCTTGCTGTTTATTTTATACCTCAAGTATACCCCTCACTGCTTTTTCACTCCTCTTTCTGGGGTGCCCTTCCCCCAGATATCTGCATGGCTTGCTCCCTCACCTTCTTTTTTTTTTTTTTTTTTTTTTTTTAATCTTCATTTTATTGAGATATATTCACATACCACGCAGTCATACAAAACAAATCGTACTTTCGATTGTTTACAGTACCATTACATAGTGGTACATTCATCACCCAAATCAATCCCTGACACCTTCATTAGCACACACACAAAAATAACAAGAATAATAATTAGAGTGAAAAAGAGCAATTGAAGTAAAAAAGAACACTGGGTACCTTTGTCTGTTTGTTTCCTTCCCCTATTTTTCTACTCATCCATCCATAAACTAGACAAAGTGGAGTGTGGTCCTTATGGCTTTCCCAATCCCATTGTCACCCCTCATAAGCTACATTTTTATACAACTGTCTTCGAGATTCATGGGTTCTAGGTTGTAGTTTGATAGTTTCAGGTATCCACCACCAGCTACCCCAATTCTTTAGAACCTAAAAAGGGTTGTCTAAAGTGTGCGTAAGAGTGCCCACCAGAGTGACCTCTCGGCTCCTTTTGGAATCTCTCTGCGCTCCCTCACCTTTTATCTCTATTTTATTTTTCTTCACTTCTTTTATCACCACCTTTCATTTTCTTTCTCCCCTCCCTGCCTCCCTCCTTCCCTTTCTCTCTTCCTTTCCCTCCCCCCACCTCTGTCTTTCATTTATGTGTAACTTCCCCCATTAGAGGAAAGCTTCATAAGAGCAGGGGTTTTGTCTCTTCTATGCACTGCCATATTCCCAGCCTCTAGAATAGTGCCTGACATGTAGCAATACTTAGTATTTGTTGAATTAATTGAATGAATTTATTGGGCTTAAGGAATGCAACATAACTCAATAGAGCCTAAGTTTGACGTCAACAGGAGGGTTACACCTTTTGCAGAAAGGATGGCATTAGAAAGTTTGAATTCAAATGATGCTGACATACACTCTGCCCAAGTTGTCCTCTGAATTTAGGTGTGTGGGCACTGACCAGGCTGTTGGAGAATTATTCTTAGGATAAGCCTTCTGCTTAGTTAACTTTAGGGGTGGAGGTGATTGAAAGCAAAGATGAATGCCAGATTGTCTTCATAAACCAGCAACATTTATAGAAGATGGATGTTTTACATTCTTTTTTATTGTAAATGTTTTTGTACTTTTTTTTTAACCATTCAGGTAGAAAATATCAAATAGCAAATGTCATTCCTGACAATTTTCCTTATGTACTGCACCCTGAGCTGGGAGGTTGATGTAGAGGAATGGGAACAGGATGGAGAAGAATAAAAGAGAATGAAAAGCAGTTTATAAACAGAAAGTTACTTCATCTTTCTGCTAGATGGGAAGGAATTGCCCAAATTCTGCCCTCCTTTCTCATTTTTTGTCTAGTTCCTGTAGAGAATCACTTAGCTCTTAGCTGTTGGCTTCCATAGCTGTTGGTCACATGGGTGATTAAGTGGATTTAAAAGCTTCAGAGGAAGCCCTGGGGGTGGGAGAGGGCAAACCCAGCAGCTGCAGTGTACCCACAACTCACCAGCCCTCCCCCACAGACTGAGCTGAGGTTTGGGGCTTCAGACACAGGTATAGCATCATTACACAGGAATTGATGAAGAGGTGAGAGAGTTCATATTTTCCTTCTTGACCCCATCACCCAAACCTGAAAAGGCTCTGTCCTTGAGATTTATACAAGGCTCATTTCTGATGCACTGTTAGGCTTATTATTCTGTTACTCATTGGTTAAATTTGGTCTTCACATATGATAACTGGAGGACATTTCTCAAGGATAGTCTAATCAATATCTTTTCACTTGTACATAACTAATCAAAGTTTTATCTTCCAAATTTATTTTAGCAAAACCATGGATCCCCAGTACTTAAAGAGCACAGTATTGGGGAAATAAATAACTATTGCTGAGATAATAAAATGAATCCACAAGTTTTTGTTTTATTTACTTACTATGTATGTAACATTGTGGAAGGAACTTCAGTACCCACGAATATCCCCATTTGGCAAAGGAGCTTAAAAGTCACATGAAACTAGGTGTATCCACCTCTATATTCCCCATTGGCATAGGGTTTACCTATGCTCATTTGATAGTGAGAATACACATCCCCACTCTTTATTCTTACCATTTCTTTCTGCCTAGGATGTTCTTTCTCTCTCCTTTCCTCTGGCCCCCAACAGGGATATATGAGCAGTCAATAAAATTGTATGTATTTTTTTAAGACCCATATCAAAAGCCACCTCCTTTGGAAAGCTTTTCCTGGTACTCCAAGTTGGCATCTGACTGGAAGTTCTAGGTTGCTCCCAAGGACTGCAAGCAATTTGACAATGTGACATGGTTGCCCAGTCAGAATCTCCAACACTCTGGGAGAATGACCAAGGTGGGCATTAACTGCTAGGGTTGTCTAGGGTCAAGCAATAGCTTGGCCCTGTAGGTCACGTCAGCAGGGCTCAGCGTAGACAAAGGTGGGAGAAGCATGGAGAGGCTCAGGTAGACTAGATAGAGTGCAGCCTCTTTTGGGAGTCTTCCCAGTCCTACATGGGACCATGTTCTTTGTGCTCTTATAGCACTTTGTGTCTCAATCATGACATTTCAGCTCCAGCTTAATCTCTTCCGCAGTGGATCATGAACTCCTTGAGAAGAAAGATAACTTCTTTAGGTTATTCCTCTTCACCATGTTTTATACATGGTGGACACTCAGTGTTTGTCGAATGAATGTAAATTAAGATAGTTAGGGTCCACTGAGATCCTTCAGTGTTCCTGATGTATGACTGGCATATCTTCTGGCCTGGGCTGGGTGGTTGTTGATGAGACAGGGAAGGCCTAGAGCTGTTGTGGAGTTGATCCTACACATAGTAAGTGAGGCAAGCTTATGAGGAATGGTAATCATTTTTAGAAGCTTGGCTTCTGAGGTTGTATCTTTGAGTTTGAGAATGGCTTCTGAACAATAACTGGGGCTCTGTCAAGAGTGAAAAAATCAATGATCTTATCAAGCCTTAGAATAGACTCAGGACCATGAAATGAATACTGGTTCCAAATATAACCTCCAGGTGCTTTTAATGAGGTAGTCTTAATGTCTTGGACAGATTTAAAGAAAACTTCCATAATAGCTAGAAAATGATCTCCCATTTCTTTGATGTCCCTAAATACCAAGTTACTGCAACTCAGGTCTTTTGTGTCTCTTGGTGTTCTCAAGTCAGAATTAGTCACTTCCTCTTTTGCTCTTCTTGCCTCTTTGTAGCTCTTTTACAGGCCTACTGCCAACCCTATATTCCCTTTCCCCTGGTTCAACATTGGCTTTAGCTCCTATAATTGCCCCACTGTAGTAAGTCTTGTAAGAGACCTTAGTCCAATGTACTGATTTAATGGGAAGAAATGGCTTGACCAAGGTCAGAAAGCATCTGAGGTTAGAACTCACATGTCCTTGATCCTGAATCTAGTTTTCCTTTTCTTTTATTCTGATGTAAATTTCTTTGATGCTCTTGTTGACTGTTGATGCTGGTCTTAAAGATCTTAGAGCTTTAAGTCAGACAGTGTATAGGTCTTTGACTTGTTTGTGACTTTGGATAAACTTCTGAGATCAAGTGTTGGAAGAGGAGGGACAGAGGAGAAAGACTGTCTCTTCCTTGACAACGCCAAATGCCAGAAGAATAATGGCAAATGGCTTAGATGTTGAAATCTAACTTCCTAAAAATTTTGTTTATTTAATTAAAAGCCAGCTACTGAATACTTTATGAATAAGAATTCACTTCCTTAGAAGAACTTGCTGATTTTTCAGTGCAGTAAAAATGCTGTAATATTATCTTTGTTGTTTTTATTTGCACCCTGAATAAATTTTTTTTTATGCTTGGATAAATTACGCCCATGGATTTTCAGAAAGCCTGCTTCTTTGAAAAGGGGCTGTATTTTGCTTGTGAGCTTTGGCGTATAGATGCACACCTTGTGCCATGTATATAGCTTAGTAGAATGCATGTATTTGTTTTTTGAAAATAACCCTTGGACATATATGCTTCTTGAACAATGCATTTAGCTGAAAAGATAAATGTGTGGTTAGAAGCCCCTGCCCACCTCTGGTTAAGACTTTTTGTTAATGGTGTTCCAGGTAAGGGTCTTGTCTGATTCAATAGGTCTCGGTCACTACTTAAAAATGAACAGTCACTGGGTATTGTCCATGTGGGAAAAGCAGGTTTTTTGTGATGAATACCTTTGGAACTAAGATGCATTTTTATCACCCTCTTTCTTTCCCCTTCCTCCTTTAATAGCTCATTGAGGTTTATTAGCCCAGCTTTTCAAGACCACCAATAGAATTATTCTGGACTTTTCTCCCGCTGTGGGCTCCTTCGAACCTTTCCATGCTTTTCTGTGGGCTCCTATAATTGGATCAGACACATTTCTAAGACCTTTGTCTTTTTTTTTTTTTTTTTTTTTACTTTGTAAAATGCAAAGTATTTTAACACTTAGACGCATATCTACATGTGTGGATCGATTAAGCAGCTGTACATCTGACAGGCCACCGGGAACAGTGCTTGCTCCAATACCTAATTTAAAACCATCAAGTTGAAGCACCCCAGGTAGAAAATACGGGCTCTGGAATGTTCAAAACATTCAGAACACCTTATCCTTCCACATTCTCTTTGCAGAGGTGAAATGATACTCAGAGGTGAAATTATAATAAGAAAGACTTTGGAAAAAGGCCCTTGAAACAATAATTCAGGAACTTAAACTACAAGTAAGTAGTTCTGAATTCTAATTATTATGATACTAAAACATTTATGAAGTGTTTATTTGCTCGTGTCAATGTGCTCAATACTGTGCATCTTCTAGAAAGACTGTCCCAATTCCTGGAATTCCAAACAGTTCATTACCTTCCTTTGCCCTTCTGGAGAATGTTTATACTTCATTATTACAAAGTTTTAATTCTATCTTCTTTCTTTCTCATCGGTATTGAAACTCTTTGTTGAGGCTTGCTTGGTGGTTTGTGCATCTTGACAGCTGTCTGTGTTGTATTATAAATTTCTCCAGAGTAAGTTTACTTTAGGACCTCAATTCTCAAACTTAGTTTGAAGATTTCTGATGTTGCATGGCATGTGCAAATCTGATGACAAATTACTGAGCCATGAGAAAAGAAGTTTCTTTGGATCCATTTTATAGTAGCTTCTTTCCTTTGATACATGCTCTAATTCTCTCTCTATATATTCTTGAGGCCTGTATTTAATATCATGTTTCAGATACATTATGGAACCTAATGGGTCAAGTGTCATAACCAAAAGCAGAAACTAATCATATACTCATTTGTGTGAATAAGACCTTAGGACCAACCCCTGTCTTCCTGGATGTTGCATAGTAATAATTATCAAGATGATAAAAGATAAAATTGAGTAAAATTTAATAGGCTATTTATTGAACACAGTACACAGGTACATTTTTACGTAATTTCAATTTCCTAATGTCATTTACTCATCACCATAACTCCAGGTACTATTATCAGCCCCCTTCATGAGAAAATAAACTGAGATTGATTTAGGTCAAGTGCCTTGCCCAAAGTCCCCCAGATTGTGAGTGGGGAATTGTGGGGAATCTGGAATTGGAACGCTGACTGCTGGCTCCAGAGCCCTTCCTCTTAACCACTCATCAGTACTGCTCCTACTAGCACTGGCAATGCCATAACCCTATTTTTGCCAGCAGCATTGAATTTATATTATCATTTTACAGGAATGAAACCATGCCCTGATGTGTTGGGCTATAGGCAATCACTAGGTTAGAAATGGTATGGCACTATGAGTTTAAGAGCTCAGGCTTTGGGATCAGGCCACACTTAAATCCAAGTTCTACCTCTTAGGAATTTGATGATCTTGACTAAGTTATATAAACTCTCTGAACTTTTTTCTGTGAAATGGGGAGGACAATAATGCCTGCCTCACAGTGTGTGCTAAAGATTAAATGAGATAATATTTAGTGCCTGGCACAAAGTAAGTGCTCACTAAATAGTAATTATTATTTTTTTTTTTTTACTGATAGAGTCTTTGGACTTGGCAAGTGAAACTGTAATATCCAGGAATAGGATTCACCTCCAAGTTCCCCATGTGGCCCTGATGGTATGAAGGAGGTATTAATTCTCACCATCCCCAGGAAAGCCAGGTCTTTCTCAGCAAAAGGCCTGGAAAGAGTGTTTACAGCTGTGGTTTGACTTCACATTAAAATCTCCTGGGGAACTTTTAAAAATACTGCTGTGTTGGGCTGCAACCCAGATGATTAAATCAGAAACTCTGGGGTGGGACCAAGGCATCAGTGTAGTTTAAAGCTCCCCAAGTGATTCTAATGTGCAATCAAAGTTGAGAACCATTTTTGGTAACTGAAAAGTAATCGCAGATGTTGTGCACTAGAAACATGGAAAGCATAGGAGTTGAAGGAAGTTGAAGGAGGCTGAAAGTAAGTACAATTATACCTGTTTCTAGGTGCTCCAAATATAACCTCCAGACACTTTTAATGAGACAGTCTGAATCTCTTGGTCAGATTCAGCAGTGTCACATCTTAGTAAAGTTATGCTCTGAATGGAGAATTGGAATAAAATACCTAGATTTCTGTCCAGTTCTACCTTTCCAAGCTTGAACAAATCACATGACATCTTGAAACCTTAGTTTCTTCAGGACAATGGGGATAATGATGCCTGGGCTGCCAAAAAAGTGTTAGTCAAGTCTCTTGAGTACCTATCACTGGGAGAGGCCCTACCCTTCTGTTAGCTACTTTCTAGATTCTGCCCCAGGGAGACGAAGTTAATAAGATGATTGATCAGTGTCTAGGGTTTCCATTGGGCCATGTTTTCCTGGGGGAGGGAAGTTCCTGTGCCATAGAGACAGGGGCCTAAGGTTCACCTATTTTGAACACATCCTACTTCCATGTAGGAAGCAGTTAAGTATTGGCCTTCATGGCTGGTCGGTGGGGCAGATGGACCTCTCTGTAATTGTGACATCCTCAGCTGATGGGTAGATTTAAGCCAGGGGTCCCAGTACAGTTTACCATAGCCTTGGGGTACTCCGCTTCCCATTTAGCTATTGTTTCTGTGTTATAGCTTCTTTTAGCAGGAACACCAAGAGAGGAGGGGTTAAAGATAGGGTTACCCTATCCCCCACCTTGAATCTATGACAACATTGTACTAGCAGGAGCTGTGGGGTGTGTGTGTGTGTGTGTGTGTAGGGGCACAGATATAAAAGAAATCTAGAGTTTCACAGGGGAGAAAAGGCATGCACAAGAATATCTATAATATAGACTAATGGTAAAAGCAGAGTCATTTAGAGCTTTCAGACTCCAAATCTTCCAGGTTCACCTGTACTGCTAGGGCTGTAGATGGTCATCACAGCTGCCTCTGAATTGCCAAGTTATCTCTCAAGCATGTATGGTGCCCTGTAAGGCCTCTGTTCTGCAGGGGTGCACTGTCCTTGTAGCTGGGGCCTCTCTGTAGATGGCAGGTCACATGGGAAGGTAGCCTGTACATGTAGGAGTGTCACAGTGATCAAATGAAATGGCATCCCCAGACTGAAGATGTCTACAGAGCCAGGCAAGGAATATAAATGAGTGGAGGGGGCCAGCGTGGGGGCTGTGTCTTACTGGAGCGTTCATGTCCCTCCATCATGCCGTACAAGGATGTTGAGACCCGTGTGGTCAAATCATCTTCTTTCTTAAGAAAAGCCAGAATTCTGTATTTCCGTGTGATATCCTCTACTTGTAAACGTTGCCAAGTAATTCAAATTTTAAAATACAGATTTAGGTTACATAATTGCTCAGTTAAAGATCTTTCACCATAATGGCTTTTGAAAAGTTATACTGCCTTTTGGACTCTTCCTGTTTTTTGATGTGTGTATGACTCTTTTCCTGTATACATGTGACATAAATGTACTCTGAGAAGTGATATTTCAATTTTGTTATTTTAGGCGAAAACGTACTTACCAATGTATTCAATAGCTTCTAGTCAGTAAGTAGCATACGGAACAAATTTGAATTGCATGCCATGTTTGGATGCATCCAAAATGTTTTGCTTTGTGGACCGACACTTAATCCAAGGGTTGAAGAGATAGCAACTTCTATGACTCTTCGGCACGTGTGTGTGTGTGTGGTATTGCCAATTTTGAATTGCTCTCTTATTTAGTTTTTTTTTTTGCCCTGAGGGTGTTTCCTGTATTATAACTTTATTTTCAAGTGCAGGCTGAGAGCAAGATAACCATGAGCCCCCAAAAGTTTGAAAAATTGATGAAGAAAATGATGCAGAAAGAAGAAAAACAAATGAGTACAATAAACCTTCATCATATTACACTTTATTTACACACTGTTTATTTGCTTTCAAATTGTTGTTTATTACTTATATTCTTGTTTTCATTTTATTCAATTGATATGCTTTTTTTCCCCATAAATCTGAGAATATAGTTTGGGCATCTTGGGTTGGGATGAAGCACATAATAATTTTTTTCCAGTAAAATTAATGGAAATATTTTTTCATTTAATGGCTTTTCACCTTGCGGCAATGTTTTTGGGAATGAAGTGAAGGCCCTAATGAGGGATGGTGTAGCAATCTGTGGACCAACACAAAATGTGTCTATGGACTGAATTTGGCCAGCTAGTTTGCCACAGTCAATGAAAGAATGGCTACGAAAAAATACTCTAGAAAGTTACAGTGCTGAGCAAACATGAAGGGTTATTATCCTAGGCCTTCAGGGTCTGGGTGAATGGATGGCACTTACATTCCTCAGAGATAGCCTTCTTTCCATCCCTGTCCCTTTTCCCATGGATTTTTCTAGCCTTCCCCTCCATGATACACAGGGACCAGAATTGAATTTAGACTTTCTCTCCACTTCTCTCTGAATTGAACATGGACATGGACTTCTTAATTCCTTGGGGGCTGTGTGGCCCAGTGGAAAATGCCCCCACTTGGGAGTCAGAAGGCCAGGGCTGGGCTTTAGCATTGCTGACAGTTTACTCTGTGACTTTGAGGAAGTTACTTAATTTTGCTGTATTCAACATATATTTATAATCACCATCATCATCAGTATTTTGAGCATCAGGCTAGTATAGGAGATCCTAAATTCTCCAATTCTAATATTATATCACTCTTGAAATATTCCTATAAACATGCATACTTGTTTTCATAATGAAGAAGCAGCACTCTGAGAAGTCAGGTATGGCATTCTTATTGTCACCATTTACTCATTCATTTGTTCATTCATTAATTCCATATATATTTATCAAGGGCTTAAAGTGTGCCAGATGTTGCTCTAGGCACTGAGGGTTGAGCAGTTAGCAAAACAGATAAAAATCCCCACTTTCACTGAGCCACATTCCAGTGGTTCCATCAGATTTCATCTTTCCTCTTTGTTTAATACATTTAAGTACCTGGATAAATAAACTCTGATGCTCACAGGGAGCCACATAACTATTAGGGAAAGAATGCATTCTCAATAGTATAAAAGAATTAAAAGGAAGTATTTTGAAAGTTCAACATGAATTTATTTGGGCTTCTGGGTACGGTTGATTGGGAGGTCGAGGCAAGAGCTTTGAGTAAGTCTGGTCTCTGGTGATGTGTACAAGATGCTGCCATTCATAGATGAACTGCTATCTTCAATCTAAGTAGTATTTTCACACCCAGCCGTGTGGTGGCAGATGGATGAATCCAGTTGAGGAATAAAATAGTCATGAGGGTAACCATTTCTGCAAGTTGAAACTGGTCAAATAACAGACGTTAGTAGTGTTACATTTATCTAAAGGATGTCCTTAATATTCTTTTCAGGGCAGCTTCGCACAGCATCTTTCCTTGGTGTACGTAGCCTCCCCCTATTCTTGCATTAAAGATTCCCTGATTTTCCTTGGGAAATTTGTCTTTGAAATACTCTTGGAACATTTATGTCCTTTTATAATGTCCCTCTAGTTCTTCTTCCTCCGTTCTTCCCCTTTTCTTCTACTTCCTTCCTCCTCTTCCTTCTTTTCCTCCTCCATTTCTATTTCTCCTCCTTTTCGCCTTTTTCACCTCCTCCTCCTTCTTGTACTTCTCTCCCTTCTTCTCCTCCACCTCCTCCTTCAGTTATGTAGAATATTATTACAAGAATTTGTGATTAATGTTCCCATTAGGGAATTAAAAGATTGCTTTTCAAAAGACCCCCAAGGAAACAAAGCCAAGGTAGCCTTGACGTAAAGAGACCAAGGCATCACATCTGCTTTACTAAATACAAAGAAGACCACAGATGCCTTGAAAGAGAGCAGATAAATGTTCCTGTGTTGCTTTAAATAGGGGCAACCCCTATTTAAAGCTAAGAAAGGTAAATGCCTACCACCCCTTAGAAATGGGCCAATCATGAGAGCAAAACTGATCATAGCAATTAGGATTGTCTTAATGTCCCATTGTTGGATGGTTACAGAACAACAACAACAACAACAGTAACAACAACAACAACAAATCACTCAGATTTACGGTCAGGAATTTGAGCAGAAGCAATAATAAAGAAATGGAAGCCACTTAGTTAAGATCTCTGAAGTGAATCTATTGGATTGCATCTTTTCCTTCTTAATTGTTGACGGTCCATTGCTTTGCTGAGGGCTCTCCATGTTTATTATGTATTTATTGCATTGAGACCCTGTAATAGAAATGTCCCTATTAAAGTCATTCCTGCATTTATGGTAAGGATGCTGCTAAGGACGTGGGGGTGACTACACTCCCCAGCACCTGTTGTGAAAATTTTCTTTCTTCTTGCTAAGTGCTTAGAAAGTTTCTTTTCTTTTCTTTTTTTTTTTAACAAAGCTGCTTTTAGTTATCTTATGTTTTTGTTCTATTTGGAAAATAAGAGCTCATATTTCTATTTTCTCTTTGGGTTCTAGGAGGCTCAGTCAACCACAACAACATGTAGATCCTTATGGATTGCATGCTGGACTGATATCCCTTCCTTGTCTTGGCTTTCTACTCTTATTTGCATTTTATTTCTGGTCCAGACTTTTTAACCTTCCTTTTTGGTTTTCTCTAATATTTTCTGTGTTTTAATAGAGGAAAGCATAAATCTTTTATGAAATTCCTGTATTTCTATCCAAATCAACATTATCTGTTTTGAGGTCCTCACATTTCTCACCTGGGTTTTTGCAGAAGCCTGCAATTTGAGCCTCCAGCCTCCTTTCTCGTCTTCCCTCTATCCATTCTTCTGGAGTTCCCTACTTCAAGCTCAAATTTAAGCATGGTATTCTCATGCTTAAAATCCTGCCAGGTCTCTCCTTTATCTGTGAGCAGAACAAGGAATTTATGATCTGCCCTTATACCTTCATTCTTAATATAAGCTCCCTTTCAGACATTACTTACTTCCTGGCTCATTGTAGGTATTCTGTAAATTTTGTTGAATGAGTAGTATATTGATATAATTATTATAATTATAATAAAATATTATAATTATTATAATTTTCACCATAGCAGGAATTTTGTGCACAGAAGCATGAGTATTTAGCAAGTTTTCTTTATCAAACAGTAGTAACAAATATGAACACCATGTCCAGTTACTTGAGATGAAAGAAAGTAAACGAGATTGACGAATGAGAAGATTGTCTGTCTGCTGAGGCTACATGACAGCAGACATGCAATTTAAGTCCTATCTAGAAGCTAATTTACTGTAAATTTATTTGTCAACCTAAATATTCTCTAGGATCTCCCTCAAACTCTCTCTCATTCTTTCTCTTAAGAAGGAGGAAAACTTAGAGCATAAATTGCTCTTTACCAACCTCATTTCTTGATCCCATGTTCCTCCCTAAATCGTCCTGTCACCTTCTTTTGGGTACTAATAAGATAGATTCACATCTACTAGACCAAGTGGAGTTAATTTTGTTTCCACATTTTCTGAATTAAACCCTTCCTTATGAAATATGTGTGGAAGATGCTGTACTACTGTATCAGTGTAGACTTTGTGGGAAGAAGGTTGGGTATTAGCTCTGGCCATGCCGTAAACTAGCTACGTGCTCTTGAGTAATTTGGGTCTTTAGACTTCTGAATAAAATGAGAGTGTTAGATTGGATTATCTCAAACCATCTTTTTAGCTCTATGATTCTAAATGCAGTATTCTTAGGAAAATGAGCAAATACCAGCTCTCTCATTCACTCATTCATTCATGAACAAATATTTATTCAACATCTATTTTATGCCAAACATTGTGTAATCAGTGGGATACAGAGAAGACACAGAGGTTCTATGGTATTCAATAGTTCGAGAAGCAATTATTCTGCCATCACAAAGCTCAAAGTTTAATTAGGCAGCCACGGATTAATATCGTCAGAGATTCAAAGACTATAGAGCCATAGCATTAGAATGAGGTAACCTCATATTTCATTTAGTACCTGCTTCTCAAAGTATGTCCATGAGTCAGCAGCTTCAGCTTCACCTGGGTAGAATCTAGAGCCCTACTCCAGACTTACTGAATCAATATCTGCATTTTAACCAAATCTCCAGGTGATTTGTATTTCTATTTAAAGCTTGAGAAGCATAGATATGATCCAAATACATCATTTCATAAGTGAGGAAACAGAATGAAATAACTTGACTGGCTTAATGGGAAAGCCAAGTCTTGAACTAGGGGTCCTCATTCTCAGTGGGACTGTCTATACTGTATTACCTCAGGTTAGGAGGTGCTATGAGATTTCAAAGAAAGCAATGATTGAAAACTATGAAACTATGCTTAGTTGGCTTATAACTTACACTGATGAACCTAAACTTTGCAACTCAAGCCATACTGGGGGATCCAACCTGATTTGGCCTGTTGCACAGCCCATGGATCCTATACTGTATCATTCCTACATTCTCTTTGAAATGCAGCAATATTAGCAATCACCAAAGAGGAGAGGAAGCTTCCTGCCCCGAGAGAAGAAATTCCCAGGCTAGGCTTAATGCTTCATCATCAAATCTATCACCACCAAACAACAACAACAACAGCAAAAACCAAAAATAAAACCAACCCTCCCACGCATACCCTACAGAGAGAGGGTCAGGAGAACCCTCTTGCCACTTGTGTAGCCTGTGGAATGGAGTTTCTAAAATGAGCCCTTTGGGCTAATTGGAAGGCTTGAAAGTGAAATAAGATTCCAGTTTCTCAGTGAGGCTTTCTATGTCCTAATGGGAAGAAGTAGTCCTACTCAGCTTTGGTAGAGAATTCACAGGGTTAATGACTAAAGAATGGAGTTCTTGTAATCAATATAGTCCTCTGGCTTTATTGATTAGAATCGCCTGCTTATTTTGCAGCTAAGATTTTTTTTTTTTTATCCCATTCAAAACAAAGACACCCTAGGGGACCATTAAGTAAATAGGCATTTAAGACTTTTTTTTTCATTGCTAAGAAAGTAGTTAATTATTGTTAGTGCCTAAAAGTCTCAATTTAGACACAACACCTGAATGAACATACTGATGAAATGGTAGTGACATGTCTTCTATGAATGGATGCCAATTTGCAGTTTATTGAAAAGATGCTGCTTCCTCCTTAGAGTTGTTGGGGAGGTGTGTGACTCAACATTTAACTCCTGAAAAAAAAAAAAAGAGGCTTTGCACAGCTAGGCTTACAGGAGGTGAGGCAGAGACGCCTTCCCAAGTATCGAAGGTCCCTAATGGACTCCACTGTTGCATACACAAGCAGTCACCCCAGAGCCTACCTAAAGAAATAGATTGTCAGTACAGAAAGCCTTTGAAGACATCAGGTCAATTTTATTTCAAGAATACATTCATTGTTCTGTTTTAGGAAAATGAATCAAATGCAGACTTGCAGTATTCACTGAATAACTTGCTTCTGCTTGTTTGGGACAATGCTGAGGATTTAATACCATTTAATGATCTGTTTCTTTTCTCCAGGTTTGTTAATTGCACAAATCAATTAGCACACATATCTTTATCGAGTACCTACTATGTGTAAGATGTGCTTAGTGCTTTTGAGTTATGACAGTAATACCTAGAGATTATTACTGTTTTAGCATTCACAATGTACTTTTATATTTGGTCTTCATAACATTTCCTGAGGTTCACGGGGTAGGGGACTACTGACCACATCTTACAGATAAATAAACTTAACAAATTTCTGTGAAACCTAGATTTATCATATGACCCAGCAATTCCAATCCTAGGTATATATCCAAGAAAACTGAAAACATACGTTCACACAAAAACTGGTGTAGCTTGTTCACAGCAGCATTAGTCATAATATCCAGAAAGTAGAAACTACCCAAATGCTCATCAGCTAATGAATGGATAAATGAAATGTGATATATCCATGTGATGGAATATTATTTGGCAATAAAAAGGAGTGAAGTAGTGATACATGCTAAAACATGGATGAACCTTGAAAACATTATGCTAAGTGAAAGAAGCCAGACACTAAAAGTCACACATTATGTGATGCCGTTTATATGAAATATCCAGAATAGGCAAATTCATAGAGACAGAAAGTAGATTGGTGGTTTCCAGGGGCTGTGAGGAGGAGGGAATAGAGAGCGACTGCTAACAGGTATAGGGTTTCTTTTTGGCATGATGAAAATGTTCTGGAATCAGATAGTGGTGATGATTTCACAACTTTGTGACTGTACTAACAACCATTGAACTGCATGCTTTAAAGGGTGAATTGCATGATATGTGAATTATACAGCAATTAAAAAACGTTCTGCGACTTACCTGGTGGCAGAAATAGGACAAGTACCCATGTTTATTGAAGGCCAGATCAATGTCCTTTTTGGCCACTTTGGTAAGGCCTATACTGGTACATGACTAACAAACATTTCCTGAATTAAAATGAAGATATAGTCCTTAACCTAAAGGACCTTGCATATATAGGCATGAAAAGATAAACCACTGGGCAGTAAATGGAAGGTCAGAATGAGTGGTATGAATGAAGGGTTTTCGAAGACAGCTCTCAAAGTGAGATTTTTGGGGCCCACTCCCAGAGATTTGGATTCAGTAGGCCTTTGATGTTTTCCTGGGACTCTATATGTTTAAAAAAAGGACTTCAGGTGTAATAGAGACTCAGTCAAATCCTGTTTTGTTCTTTTTGCCACTTAGTAAGATTACACTTCTCCAAACCTTTCCATTTGGGTGAGCTGTGTGACTAGTTCTGGCCAGTGGATTGAGAGTGATAGTTATACATATCACTTCTGGATTGTCAATGCCAGATCCTCCAGCATTCTCCTCGATTGCTGTGCCAATCAAGGATGTCATATATTCCAGAAAGTTCAGGTATAGGATGGTGGAGTCTTCCTTAGCCAGAATGTCTGAGTCACTATGTGGAGCAAAAGGATAGTGGAAAATTGCCTAAACCTGCAGTGGGCTTTGCATCAGCAATAACTAAATCTTTGTTAGTTTAAACCATTGAAATCTTGGGGAGTTTGTTACTGTAGCATAACCTAGCCTATCCTTATGTTGGGATTCTGATGAGCAACAAGGTTTGGGGGTCAGTGGTAGTGAGAATAAATGCTATAGAATTATGGAATGCAAAAATCATCTTAGGCTGGGAGTAATCAGGAAAGACTAAAAAAGAATTTGAGCTGGGTCTTGAATGTTGGATAAGATTGGGATAGGGAGGAGTAAATAGGGCATTCTGGATGGGGAAAATGACACAGTGATGGTGAAGGAGTCAAGCCAAAAATAATAGTCCATCTCATTTCTTTTATTCTTAAATATGAATTAAGGCTTTTTTTTTTTTTTTTTTTTTTTTTTTTTTTAATGTGCTAAGGCAGATGCTTCAACTCCATTGCCAAATGTTTATTTTCCAGATGGACAAACTGGAGCAACAATCCACATGCAGAGTCATACAATGAATCTTTCAATACACATTGAGTCAATTCAGTGCTTCATTTGTTGCTGGACAATTGTCCTGAATTCTCCTTGCACAGGGAATGCCACATACATCGTTTCCAATGCAGTTGGGTAAGGTAAACTTGAATGTCAGGCTAAAGTCATCCTCCCCCACCACATAGAGAAAAAAACCCCACGTGTTTTCCTTAGATACTTCTATCCAGGTGATGTATTTTTTTTTTTTTTTTCTTTTTTTAATCTTTGCAGCAGCACCCTCTGCAGCCAGCAGGCTCTTATTCCTCAGTTCTGCCCAACTGTCTTTGTTCCCCTTTCTTCCCATTCTCAGCGTCCTTCCCATCCCACCTTTCAGCATATGAGATCAGAGGTGAGAAGGGAAAAGGAACTGATGTTTACCAAGCGACTTATATGTGCCACCCATATACTTTGCATGTATTTTCTTACATAGTCCTCAATGACAGCCCTTGAGAGGTCCTCTCTTCTCCTTTTTTTGTGGATGAGAATGCGGAGGCTGGTAATTAAGGAGATTGCCCAGAAACACATGATTAGAAAATAGCCAGGACTCAAACCTAGGTCTCTTTGACTTGGATATCTTTTAAAGGATACCACACTGCCTTCAGTGAGCAGGAAGTGCTATAATTTATTAATCCATCTTTCTTTGGAACAAAGGGGCTTAAGCTTCTTAATTGGAAAGAAAGAAATAAAGCTATAAATCTCTCCATCTCTTACAATGTACATGCAATCTTGTTTAAACCAGTCTTATTCTATATGACAAGAAATTGCTAAAGGAAGGGTGAGACATTCAAATGTTAACAAAAATGTTCTTTCCCTGTATTAGCTTTTGGAGAATTCAGAGTAATTAAGGCATTGTTGCAAGTATATAGAAGATGATTTAGGTGGATCATAAATAGTTTATAGATGGATAAAA